>NC_090819.1:13065233-13748566 GCF_000390325.3 Nicotiana tomentosiformis
GAAGATAAAGAAGAAGAAGAAGACGGGCAGCAGGTGAAGAGTCTGGTTTTTGAGAGTGTAGCGGCGCCTTTCTTTCTCCTAAAGCAGCTAGGTTCTTAGAGGAAGAAATGCGCAGCTTTTTTAGGAGTGATAGTGCTCTGTTTTGTGTAGGTTGAGGCTGGCTTCCGAGTGTAGGGATTTAGGTTTTATTTTTATTATAAAAGGGTTGTGGGTTAGGGAATGGGTAAATGGGCTGAAGGGAGGAGTGGGCTGCCAGAAGTTGGGCTCAAGTTTGGGCCAAATTTGCCTTTAAAGTGGCCCTTTAATTCTACAAAGCTAAAATATTAATTTTTTTTCCTAAAATATCACATCATAAAAATATAAAATCAATCCTAATTAATTAAAATATCTATATTATGACATGAAACGATTTTTTGGTATTTTCAAGGATTATACTAAAATAAAAATGGGTTAAAAGTGATATCTTTCTAAAAATACCTAATACTGTATTAAATAGGAAAAAAAAATGAAACTATTTTTGTATTTTCAAACTTATGTTTTAAAATTAAAACTAAAAGTTTATTGAAATCCTATTAAAAATAAAAATAAACAAATATTTTTTGAAATATTCCTTTTAAAAGTTATGCGGGTCAAAAATTACGTGCTTACAGCTGCCCCTCTTTGCTTGGAAACATGAAGAGTTTTTGGAGCAAATAACAATAAGTAACGTAATTGATTTATGACCCGACGCTTATTCAAAACGAAACAAAGACGGACAAAAGATTGTGACCGAGCCCTGGTATATGAGCTGCCTACATATCCTTGGCTTTAAAGGAATCAGGTCACGTGTAGTTCAGAGGTGAATGGAGTGTGTGGAGAGGATGAGAGAGTCGAGTGAGATACCATTCCGTCGAGGTTCCGGTCCGCGATCCTGTTATTACATCGAAATCAAAAATGAAAAAGACTAACTAAGCCTGTCAGCTATGAGTTACAAGATTCCTATCTATAAGTCTTTTGAAGCTTGATCTTGAGTCTTGAATGGTTCTTCATGCAGACTTTTGATTTGAACCTTGATGCTTGCTAGCTGCAGGTGCAGATTCATCTCTTCAGCTTCTTCGGATCAAGACGGGGCATGCAAAGCTTACGACTTCAGTCATGTCTTGAGCAACCCATATCTTTTCATCTGCTTCTGTATTTTGAATTGACTTTTTTTTTTCTTTTATTCTGGATTGAGACTTCTTCTTTTGGTCATCCCGTACTGTCAACTTGCATTCTTGAGGCGAGCTTCTGTACTTCTAACTTGAATTGAATTCTGAAATGACTTCCCTCGTTCTTCAGGTGGGCGCCTGCATTTGACTTGAAATATGAAATGAATTCCCTCGTTCTCCAGGTGGGCGTCTGTTAACTTAAAAACTTGAAATAAATTCCCTCGTTCTCCAGGTGGGCGCCTGATGTTGACTTAAAACTTGAAATGAATTCCCTCGTTTTCCAGGTGGGCGCCTGCTGACTTAAAACTGAAATGAATTCCCTCGTTTTCTAGGTGGGCGCCTGATGACTTAAAACTGAAATGAATTCCCTCGTTTTCCAGGTGGGCGCCTGATGACTTAAAAACTTGAAATAAATTCACTCGTTCTCCAGGTGGGCGCATGTGCTGACTTAAAACAGAAATGAATTCCCTCAGTCTCCAGGTGGGCGCCTGATGTTGACTTAAAAAATTTGAAATTAATTCCCTCATTTTCTAGGTGAGTGCCTGATGTTGACTTAACATTTGAAATGAATTTCCTCATTTTCCAGGTGGGCGCCTGCTGTTGACTTAATACTTATAATAAATTCCCTCATTTTCCAGATGGGCGCCTGCTACTACAACAAAATGGAAACAACAAAAGAAACTTTTTCTGCCCCAGTTTACACTAGGAAGATTTGTGAGTTATTAGCAGAACTATAAATTACCTATGCTATTGATGAAGGATGCAATGATGAGAGTAAAATTGAAGACTCGACTAGGATGTGCGTCTCCTAAGGAAATAAAAATCTGAAAAATCCAAACTAGGAAGTGCGTCTCCTAAATTTGAGATTGAGCTTGTGAAAAACTATAAACTAAGCTTGACTAAACTAAAAACTGACCCTATTCTCCAGGCGGGACCCCTGATTTCAAGAAAACTAAAGATTGATAACTTAAAAAAAACAAAAAATTCACCCTTTCTTTTTTTCTTCTTTTTTTCCAAATCCAAACTTCCTTTTTTTAAACTTATTTTCCTTGGAGAAAATTTATCAGACTAGGTTTTCTCTTCTTTTTTTTTTTGGTATCTTAAGAGAAAGATTCATCAGACTAAGATTTCTATCCTAGGAGAATGTTCATCAGACTAGGTCTTCTATCTTAGGAGAAAGATTCATCAGACTAAGACGTTTATCCTAGGAGAAAATTCATCAGACTAGATTTTCTATCTTAGGAGAAAGATTCATCAGACTAAGATTTTGATCCTAGGAGAAAGTTCATCAGACTAGGTCCTTTTTTTGTTATCTTAGGAGAAAGATTCATCAGACTAAGACGTTTATCCTAGGAGAAAATTTATCAGACTAGGTTTTGTATCTTAGGAGAATGATTCATCAGACTAAGATTTTGATCCTAGAAGAAAATTCATCAGACCAGGTTTCTTATCTTAGGAGAAAGATTCATCAGACTAAGAGGTTTATCCTAGGAGAAAATTCATCAGACCAGGTTTCTTATCTTAGGAGAAAGATTCATCAGACTAAGATTTTGATCCTAGGAGAAAGTTCATCAGACTAGGTCTTTTTTTTTCTTTTTTTTTTTGGTATCTTAGGAGAAAGATTCATCAGACTAAGATTTCTATCCTAGGAGAAAGTTCATCAGACTAGGCCTTCTATCTTAGGAGAAAAATTCATCAGACTAAGATTTTTATTGGGAGATAATCCATCAGACTAGGACTTTTTATCCTAGGAGGAAAAATATGAAGAGCAATGGCAACATTTATGCACACTAGCAAGACAGATAAAGGCAAAGATTTGAGAAACTTACCTTTGTCGGCTCTTCTCTTCTTTTTTCTTTTTCTTTCTTTTCTTCTCTTTTTTAAACCCAAATTCCTTGCACTACTTTCTTCCTGTTTCAAAACAAAGAAATTTTTTGTCAGTTTAAAAGTGGTGGTCGGTTTGCGGCCTTGAGTCTTGGGCAGCTTGGCTTTTGCTCAATCAGCTTGAGTCAGTTTCAAGAGACTTTTTGCTTTACACCCAGTATTATTTGTATTTGTGGCTCAATCAGGCTTATCCCAACTGGAGATCTTTGCGTAGGTGACCTTTTCTATGTCTTGAATGTCTTTCTGCTTTTTGAGCAATTTGTCTGTCAGAGAGAATCACAATTGGTAAGTGTCTTTTGCATGATGTGCACACTTCATAGTTCTTGTTCAGTACTACAGAGAGCCCGAGCCCCTGATTAACCTCGAGGTTATCTTTGCTTGCTTTAGCCAAGTAGGCTGACAAGGGTATTTTGGGGGGAAGCCTTTACATGAATCCTCAAGGCATGTTGACTGTAACACCTGACTGTGCTGGCCAAATTTACTTTGTGCAACTGAAAAGTTGGTAGCAGACTTTGAAATCTTTTCTTGCTTGTTTTGACAAGGACTGACTCAGAGTGAAGGACACAATGATGCCAAGAAATAATATTAACAAGAAATGCCCATGTCGAGAAGGAAATAAGGAAGAGTTTTTTTTTTTTTTTAAAAAAAAAAATAGCTAGCCTTAATGAATCATGACATGCATTTTGGACTTAATGGCCGATCTATCAAACTAATTCAATCTTTCCTTTTACCATTCTTATGATATTTGAAGTCGGGCTTGTTTGTGCCAATTCTTTGCATCAGCTTCATGACTCACTTTCGACTAGTGGTGCCCCGAGGGATTTTCACCAACAAGTCTCTCTCATTTATTCATCTCTGCTTACCGTCGTCTTACAGTGCCCGTGAGGGTTTTCACTAGTAAGACTCTCTCATTTTTTTCTTCTTTATTTTTCTTTTTTTTTTCTTTGTGTAAGCAACTCGACAGTGTTCTATGTCGTGTGACAACCGTTGCTCATTGCATGCGTTTCTTGGCATTCTTGAAGGCATATCGGGAGGTCTTTATTTGGAAGGTTTTTGGATAGGGTTGGAAAGATGGGTCGGCATGGAGGCTCTAAGTAGACTCAATATGATGGGTTGTACACTTTACAACTCTTGGAATCGACTCTTTCAAAAGTGAAATAAAATCTTTGCCCCAGTTTCAGATATTGGGGATTTTTGGATTTTTTTCTCTTTTTTCTTGAATTCTTATTTGGTTGAACCGAACCGTGTAAGGCTGCCTACGTATCCCTTTTTAAAGGAATCAGGTCTAACGTAGTTCGGAAAGATCAGGAATAAAGGAAATAAACTAACTCTTTTTTTCTAATTTCTGAAAGAAAGACTTATAAATAAGAAAGAAAATATTTTTGGATTTCGATTTTTTTTTTTTTTGATTTTTAAAAAGAAAGACTTCTAAAGAAGAAAGAAAATATTTTTTGTATTTTTGATTTTTTGTTTTTGAATTTTGGGAAAACGACTTCTAAAAAAAAGGTAGAAAATATTTTTTTGCATTTTGATTTCATTTGTATTCTTTTTCTAATGAAAGACTCCTACAAATAAAATATTTTTTGGTTTAAAAATTTTCTTATTTTTTATTTGTTTGGGACTTTCTAAAAAAAAGACTCCTAAAGAAGGAATTAAAGGAAAATATTTTTGGATTTTAAAAAAAATGGGGTCTAAAAGAAAAACTTTCTAAAGAGGAGGTAAAGAAAAATATTTTTGGATTTTTTGAAAATTGTGGTCTAAAAGAAAGGCTTTCTAAAGAGGAGGTAAAGGAAAATATTTATGGATTTTTTTAAAATTGTGGGTCGGAACCGATGAGGTTTGCCTACGTATCTCACATCCGGTGAGAATCAGACCCGCGTAATTCTGTCAGTTTTGACGGAACAGGGAAAACATGAATTTTGAAAACATTGGCTTATTTTCTCTTTTTTTTCAAAATTTCGGCAGAGTTTCGAATTGTTTCAAATACCTACCTCACTCCTTGATTTTGCTTGATTTTCTTTCCCTATTCTAAAAGACGGTCAACATACAAGCCGAAACCGATAAATGCACAAGTAGCATGTAAACAATGCATCAGAATGGTCTTTTAAATTGGGTACACCTGTCCTAGACAGACCCAACCCCTGTGTTGAGTCTCCAAAGTCAAATACACGTGATGCAAACAAACGTACCTACTAAAAATCCGACATGAGGCTATGTTATTCTAGGCTTAAAACCCTGGGTGTATGGTTCTAGACCTGGCTTACCCGAGCGGACAACTTGAGCCGAGGGGGGCAACATACCGGTAACCAAAAGGCCATCCGGCTTTGTAACTGATCCGATCCTCGTTCTAAGTTAGGAAATGACATTAACAGAAAAGAAGTCACGCCAGCGTGCACTTCCCAGAGGATTTAGAAGACTCGGAGAGAAGAAGGGTTTTGTGACAGTTTATATACAGTCCAAACAATATCAAAGCGGTAAAAAGAGGCATTTAGCACATTAGGCTCAAACACGTAAAAATCAGATAATAAGTAAAAGTCAAGTATAACAGTCATCTTAGCTCGAATTCTGAACCTTGAACCAGAGATTCTGGGTTCAATCCCCAGCAGAGTCGCCAGAGCTGTCACACCTCCTTTTTCCCGATTGGGTAGGGGAGTTTTTTCAATTAAAGTGACATTAATCGAAATGAGATTATTTATTTATTCAGAGTCGCCACTTGAAATAATTTATGGTGTCCCAAGTCACCGATTTATTTTAAATCCCAAATCGAGGAAAATTTGACTCTGTTTTAAAGTCCGCAAAACCAGAAGACCGGGTAAGGAATTCTGTTAACCCGGGAGAAAGTGTGAGGCACTCCCGAGTTTCGTGGTTTTAGCACGGTCGCTCAACTATTAATAATTGGCCTAATTACCTGATTTATTGCATGTTTGAAACCTATTGTGTGTTTTTATCTTTTAACCGCTTTTAATATTTATGGAATTTTGTTTGAACAAGTCGCGATGTCGCGCGCTTATTGTTTTTGTACACATTGTGAATCGCGTCACGTGAAACGCACTCGCGATTTACAACATGTATTATTATTATTATTATTATTACTATTATTATTATAAGTTATGGTTGAGTCACATGAAACGCACACTCGAATTGGGGGTTATGTATCATGCCTATGCCACAGAAACCGTACCCATAGTCATAATGATTTATTAATAAACGCTTCTAAAACAAACTAAGAATGTTCATAAGATGTTTATTTCCTAAAATTTGAGATGAGTGTGAGGCCATGAATTATGGATATGGAATTATTTGTGGAAGAGGCGTGACTCAGCTATTATTAACAGGTCACTAATTATAATGTGGCATTCTATCTTTTGTAATTTAAAAAAAAAAAAACTAAAGTTACAAATTAAAGTAATGGAATGGCACAATTCCTTTGTATTTCCAAGAAGTTGTTTTAGGAGAGGGTTCGAAATTATGTTAAGTTAATTAACGTACTGATTATAAGAACCGCAGTCGATTATCAAGATACTATCACCTCCTGCTGCTTCATCAAGACAACAAAATAATCTAAGGCATTCCACAATGCATCATAGCAACACAAATAGGCTTGAAATGTATGAGAATATCAAGTAACTTGGCTAAATACATGATGAAACATGAAATTAGGCTAACTTTGCACCTAAATACATAAGCATCTAGAATTATTGAAGAAATGACCAACCCTCACTATACAGTGATGTTCTAAGTCCCTAAATAACATATTGATATAGTGCTTTGGCATTAACAAATATTAATCAAACAGAAGCTAAATTCGAATCAGGCAGAAGCTAAGTATCATAAACTCATATAACTGAAACTAAATCACTTAGACATTCAACTTGTTAAAACAGGGGAGAGATGGCTAGAAATGGACCTGAAACTCAAGAAATTCTTCAATGATTTGATAACGTAAATTTATACACAGAGAATTATTCTTCCAGCAACAGTGAAACCTCATCAACGAAACCCGAACTAGAGACCTCGCCATGAATCTCAATGAGCTCAATTAAGAACTTCGCTGCTAACGGAACTTCAAACCGAAATCGACGGCTCGAAAGGACTCAACTCGAACTCATTGGTGATCTACGTTTTTGTGCTATATTTTCGGTGTTTGGAGGTGTAGTTAACACTGGGATTTGGGGCTATTTTTGGACAGTAAATGCTGCATTTTTCACTGCCCCTTTTTGGAACTAGAACGTCTACATGAAGAAGAAGAAGAAGAAGAAGAAGACGGGCAACAGGTGAAGAGTCTGGTTTTTGCGAGTGTAGCGGCGCCTTTCTTTCTCCTAAAGCAGCTAGGTTCTTAGAGGAAGAAATGCGCAGCTTTTTTAGGGGTGATAGTGCTCTGTTTTGTGTAGGTTGAGGCTGGCTTCCGAGTGTAGGGATTTAGGTTTTATTTTTATTATAAAAGGGTTGTGGGTTAGGGAATGGGTAAATGGGCTGAAGGGAGGAGTGGGCTGCCAGAAGTTGGGCTCAAGTTTGGGCCAAATTTGCCTTTAAAGTGGCCCTTTAATTCTACAAAGCTAAAATATTAATTTCTTTTCCTAAAATATCATATCATAAAAATATAAAATAAATCCTAATTAATTAAAATATCTATATTATGACATTAAACTATTTTTTGGTATTTTCAAGGATTATACTAAAATAAAAATGGGTTAAAAGTGATATCTTTCTAAAAATACCTAATACTGTATTAAATAGAAAAAAAATGAAACTATTTTTGTATTTTCAAACTTATGTTTTAAAATTAAAACTAAAAGTTTATTGAAATCCTATTAAAAATAAAAATAAACAAATATTTTTTGAAATATTCCTTTTAAAAGTTACGCGGGTCAAAAATTATGTGCTTACACTAGGACCACAGGGTCGGGTTCTTTTAGGGATATACTTGGGAAGATACTAATTAGTATATATACTTTATCATCAAATATATCTATTTGTAAATTGATTCATCGATTTATAACTTACTTAGATGTATCGATGAATATTAATCGATGATTCATCAAAACGTCTCGACCTATATATCGATTAATCTATGTCATGCATTATTAGTGATGAACGAATGAAAAAAGAAGTTATTAGCATCAATTACAATATAGTGTATGTGTGTGTGTGAGAAATTACTCACATACTTAATTATAACTTAGAAAATTTACTTAGATAGATGCTATTATAATTTATTAAAATTAAATAGTTAATATAATTATTTATAAAGATTATGCTTATAGTTTATAATTATTTATAATAATTGCATAGTTAAATAAAATAAATGCTTGTAGTTTATAATATATTTTTTTATAGTTTATAATATTTTAAGGAAAAAACACAAAAAAAAAGGATTTAATTTTTTTATATAAAAAAACGACCAAAGTTGGTCGGTTTTTGGTCAAACGGTCAACACTTAATGTACCGACCAAAATTACCGACCAACTTTGGTCGGTAATTCTGAAATCAGAGAATTGAAAAACGGGGGAAACCCCCATTTCTCTCTTATTTTCCCCTCTCTTCTATATTTCCCTCACTCAAAACCTTTCCCTCTCCTTCTCTATTTCCCTCACATAAATCTTATTCCCCATCCCGTGTTGCCACCGCCCAGCCCTCGCCGTCGCCACTGCCACTGCCACTGCCGCCCCTCTCCTTCTCCATCTCCTAAAAATTCTAGGTTTGAATTACAATCCATTTATTTATTATTTCTAGGTTTTGTTAATTAGTTATGAATTAGTTTCAATTGATTAGTGTTTCAATTATTTGAACATTGCATTTTATTGAGGATTAGGGTTTAGGTCTTGTTTTAATTAATTTTGTTAATTAGTTTTATTAACTAATTAGTTTTGTTAATTAGTCAATTAGTTATGAATTAGTTTAGTTTAGGGTATGTGTTGAATTTCTTTAATTTAGTTAGTTTATGTTTAAACTCGTAGGATATGAATTGAAATTTTAGTTTTTATGATTTGTTCTTGTGAATTGAACTTTTAGGATATGAATTGAACTTTTAAGATATGAATTGGACCTTTTGGATATGAATTGAACTTTTAGGATATAAATTGGTGTAATTAGGAAAAAATAATTATCTTGAATTAACTAAAAAAGATATAATTAATTTATAATTGTAGAATAAATTAATTTGTTCTTGTGAATCGAACTTTTAGGGTATGGGTTGAATTTCTTTAGTTTAGTTAGTTTATGTTTAAACTCGTAGGATATGAATTGAAATTTTAGTTTTTAGGATTTGTTCTTGTGAATTGAACTTTTAGGATATGAATTGAACTTTTAAGATATGAATTGGATCTTTTGGATATGAATTGAACTTTTAGGATATAAATTGGTGTAATTAGAAAAAAACAATTATCTTGAATTAACTAAAAAAGATATAATTAATTTATAATTGAAGAATAAATTAATTTGTTCTTGTGAATCGAACTTTTAGGGTATGAGTTGAATTTCTTTAGTTTAGTTAGTTTATGTTTAAACTCGTAGGATATGAATTGAAATTTTAGTTTTTAGGATTTGTTCTTGTGAATTGAACTTTTAGGATATGAATTGAACTTTTAAGATATGAATTGGACCTTTTGGATATGAATTGAACTTTTAGGATATAAATTGGTGTAATTAGGAAAAAATAATTATCTTGAATTAACTAAAAAAGATATAATTAATTTATAATTGTAGAATAAATTAATTTATTCTTGTTTTATTTGTATAGATGGAACATCGTACTTGGATGTACAATAGAAATTATCCTAATCGGCGGGGATTGCGGGAGGATTTTGTAGAAGGGGTTGATGACTTTATTAGACATGCAATGTCACTTCCACCATACCAAAGTGAAGGAGTAATTAGGTGCCCTTGTGTCAGGTGCGATTGTATGAAGTTTAAAAAATCGGAGGAAGTTAAGCTTCATCTTTATAGGAAGGGGTTTATAGAGAATTACTTTGTGTGGACTAATCATGGAGAGATCGATGGTAGCCGTGGGATATTTCATAACATGGTTGTTGGTGAAAGTAGTAGGTCGGTGGAGAATACAAATCTTGATTCTAGAATTCAGGATATGGTTGCGGATGCTTTTGGGATGCACTTCGGGGGTGAGCCCAATGAAAATGTTGAACAAACTCCTAATGATGACGCAAAATATTTTTATGAACAGTTAGAGGAAGCTAGTCGTCCACTACGTGAAGGAAGTCCGCACTCTGAGCTGTCTGTTGCAGTTAGATTACTAAGTATCAAATCTAATTGGAATATTTCTCAAGCAGCCATAGACTCTTTCATTGACCTTATGAGTGAACTAGTTGACCTTAATATCAACTTACCTGGTGATTTCTATAAGGCAAAGAGATTGGTTTCTAAGTTAGGACTTTCGTCAATGAGAATTGATTGTTGTGAAGATGGTTGCATGTTATATTATAAAGATGATGCAACTTTAGACAGTTGTAAATTTTGCGAAAAGCCTCGTTTCAAGAGGCTTTCCAGCGGGAATATGGTCGATGTCAAGGCGATGCATTATTTACCTCTTATACCTAGGTTAAAGAGGTTATATGCGTCGATGAGTTCTGCTCCTCATATGAGATGGCACTTTGAAAATAGAAGACCATCTGGTGTTATGTGTCATCCTTCAGATAGAGAAGCTTGGAAGCACTTTGATAGGACATATCCAGATTTTGCTAGTGAACCAAGGAACATTCGGTTAGGTCTGTGTGCGGATGGCTTCACGCCTTTTTCTATATCTGCGACACCATATTCATGTTGGCCTGTCTTTCTTACACCTTATAATCTACCACCTGAGTTGTGTATGACTAGTCTATATATATTCTTAAATTGTATTATCCCCGGTCCATATAATCCGAAAAGTTTGATTGATGTATATTTGCAACCTTTGATTGATGAGCTAAAACAATTGTGGTATGATGGTGTTGAAACATATGACATATCAACCAAGCAGAATTTTAATTTGCGTGCTAATTTAATGTGGACTATTATTGATTTTCCTGCGTATGGAATGTTGTTTGGGTGGATGACTGCTGGGAAGCTAGCTTGTCCTTACTGCATGGAAAATAGTAAAGCGTTCACTTTGAAACATGGCCGAAAGCAATCATGGTTTGATTGTCACCATCAATTCTTGCCTGATGATCATGAGTTTAGAAGAATGAAAAATGCATTCAAAAAGAATAAAAAGTGGAATATGATTCTCCACCTCCGATACTTTCAGGTGAGGAAATTTGGGAGAGGGTCCAGAACTTCAGTAAAGTTACTGAGGCTCCACCTTATAGATTCCCCGGATATGGTATTAATCATAATTGGACGAAACAGAGTATATTTTGGGAGTTGCCTTATTGGAAGGATAATCTTCTCCGACACAACCTTGATGTCATGCATATTGAGAAGAATTATTTTGATAATTTGTTCAACAAAGTGATGGATGTTAAAGGTAAGACAAAAGATAACCCAAAGGCTAGAATGGACTTACAAGAATATTGCAGGTGGCCTGAATTATACTTGCAGACAGCAAACAATGGTAAGGTGTTCAAGCCCAAAGCAAGTTACACATTCACTTTGGAGGAAAGACGACAAATTTGTGATTGGGTTACGAAATTGAAGATGCCTGAGGGTTATGCGTCGAATCTTAGAAAAAAAGTAGATATGGAGGTAGGGAAGTTGAGCCATTTGAAAAGTCATGACTGCCATGTTTTCATGGAGACCTTAGTGCCTATTGCATTTTGTGGTTTGCCTGAAAGAATCTGGAAACCCATCACAGAGATTAGTTTGTTTTTCAAAGACTTGTGTTCTACCACATTAAGGGAAGAAAACCTACTTCGGATGGACCAGAACATCCGTGTAATTTCTAGTAAGATGGAAAAAATATTCCCATGTGGTTTCTTTGATGTGATGGAACACCTTCCAATACACCTTGTACACGAGGCACGACTTGGAGGGCCTGTTCAATGCAGATGGATGTATCCCTTTGAGAGGTAATATTATAAGTTTGATGTAATATTCTATTTTATTTGAATGTTCTTGGCTAACATGAGATTATGTAGGACAATTGGCAAATGCAAATAATTTGTTAAGCAGAGGAATAAGATTGAAGGATCTATATGCGAAGCCTATCTTGCAAAGGAAACTGCACATTTTTGTTCTTATTATTTTGAGAGTAACGTGCCATGTTCTAGGAATAGGCCCAATAGGCACACGGTCGAATGTGTGAATGATCCATTATATCCACCAATGTCCATATTCAATCAACCAGGCCGATGTTCTAAGGATGTTAGAAAGAGAAGTTTGAGTGATATGGAGTACAAGTCAGCTACACTTCATGTATTGCTAAATTGTCCCGAAGTTGTACCATTTCTCAAGTAAGTATTGATTTATTAGTTATCAAAATGTAAAATTTACTGTTACTACGTATTGATGCAACTACTAAAAATATTTGATATGTCACAGTCACTTCGTGGGTCAATTTGGCTATGATGCTGTATATACGAAATTTGATACGTGGTTCAAACAGTTTGTAAGTGAGTGTGTGTGTGTGTGTGTGTGTGTGTGTGTGTGTGTGTGTATATATATATATATATATATATATATATATATATATATAGTGAATGTATAAAAATTGATTCATAAGTTGTGCTAACTTATGAATTTATTTAACTCTATGTAGGTAAATAATCCAAATAATGGTGTAAATCAATTTTTGAAAGATATATCTTGGGGACCTGGGCTTCAGGTCACAACAATGTCTAAGTACGTAGTGAATGGTTATAAGTTTCATATAGAAGATTGCTCTAAAAATAAAAATAGCAACAACAGCGGGGTGTGGGTTCAAGGTGGTGATGGCAACCAAGTTGGAGATATTAATTATTATGGTGTGGTCAAAGAAATATTACAACTAGAATATACAGGTTGGGCATATAAGAAATTGATACTCTTTAGATGCAAGTGGTTTGACCCAAATCCAACAAGAGGTACAAGAGTACACAACCAATAAAACATAATTGAGGTTAATCATACGAGGGAGTATGATCGCTATGATCCTTTCATAATTGCACATAACGTTAGGCAAGTGTATTATGCTCCTTATCCATTGCGGCGGAATAAGTTCGATTGGTGGGTGTAATAAAAACTAAGCCTGTAGGTAGGGTGAAAGTCGAGAATGTGTTAGATGTTACATATCAAAACAATATCTCCAATGTTCACCAAATAGTGGACGATCAGTTAGAAAATGATTTGGAACATCCTGAACGCATATTGGAAGAAGTTGATATAAATGAAGTAACAATTATAGAAAATGAGGACGAAGAATCAACTGATGAAGCTCAAACAAGTGAGGATGAAGAATTCTCGGACCAGGAACAATACGTCGATGAGGATTAAAAGTTAGTTTTTTAAAGCACTCTCGTTTTATAGCTAGTTTCTTATATGTTTCAATCTAAATGTGTATTATATTATGCAGATGGTAGGCAAGGGTCAAGGTAACAATGACCCTACTAGTTCTCAGGGTCGAGAAAAGGGTAGGAAGGGAAAGAGGAGGGTAGAAAATAATACTCCCTCTTGTCCACCCTTTTCAGAGATGCCTATGTCTTATCCTCCACCACACGGCTATACTGAGCTGCCACAGCATCACGAGCCGTAAACCTTCATTCAGACACCCAGTCTTCCATCACAGGGCCATAGGACTATACGTCCAACATACAGTCCAGCTGCCTCACAGCCATCTGCATCACATCCACATGGATCACATCCCTACATATCACAGCCACATGGATCGCATCCATCCATGTCACAGCCACTCGGGTCACAGCCATCGGTATCACATCCACTTGGGTCGCATCCAGCTATGTCGCAGTCACAGGGATCGCAACCATCTTCATCATCGACTCTATCTATTATAGGCCTTCTCCTGCGAGGCAGTAGCTCTAACCCGCCTACACCGTCTTCACATGCCTATGATACACATGCTTCGGATGGTGATGACGAGGTAGTGCATTATGATCGATATGGCATGATCATCATAGTCCCTGAGGGTGATGGGTAAGTGTTATTCATTATTTTTGCGTCTATTAATTTGTAACATTTTTACTAAGATATTAATGTGTTTTTATTGTTAAATTGCAGGTTCAGGCCGGGTAATAAGACTACGAGGATAATCACCAATGCCATCAGAAAGTTTTATGATGGCCCTTATGCGACTTGGACTGATTGCCCATTCTCACTGAAGGAGCAAATTTTCAATCAATTTAAGGTATAAATGTTCTTTTAAACAGTTTAATAATTTATATTTATGATGTTTCCATCTAATATTTAACTTTTGAAATACAGAGCAAGTGTGTATGGGAAGACCGCTATAGCGCGGAAGTGGCTACAAATTTTCATCATAAAGCTCGCAAGAGATTGGCGGATGCTTTCTCGGATGCTAGAAAGAAGAACAAGAGGCCTGGCTGGTTACTTGAGAATTTGTGGAATGATTTGCAAAGGCAATGGCTTACCGCAGAGTTCTTAGAGAGGAGCGAAAAAGGAAAGAAAGCTCGCGCATCCGAGAAGGGAGGCTCCTTGCACACTGGAGGTGCGATCAGCCTAGGGACAATAAAAAGAAGATTGGTACGTAATTGCTTAAATTATTTTACTTTTCTAAGTATATCTATTCTGTTTATTAACTAAATTAATTTATTTTCAGGAAAAGAAGTATGGGCGTCCAATGGGTCATGATGAGCTATTCAAGGAGACACATATTGTGAAGAAGAAGAAAGAGAGGGATCAAGATAGGTGGTTCGAGGACCGGGCCTCGACTGCATATGTAAGCTTTGAATTTTTTTTAAGTATTATAATTTACTTTTATAAAAATTTTAAAATACTGATTTAATTTAAAATAATATAGGGTCGCTACCAAAGTAACGTGAAGGAATTCATCCGTAGTCATCCAGCTGGTGAATCGGGTGAGCCAACCCAACTTTCGGACGAGGATGCTGAAAGAATATGGTTGGAGTCTGTTGGCGGTCCAAAATGGGGGAAGGTATACGGGTTTCCTACTAAAAACTTCCATCGCTATAAGTGTGGAATGCGAGGAATAGGAACTTCCTCGCAAGGCGAGCAACTTAATAGGGAGAGCCTCTCCGCTATGTGGGAGACAGTGACAAAGCTCACATCAGAGCTAGAAGCGGCTAAGGAAAGAGAAAGGCTTAGAGATGCTCAATTACTTGGCATGCAAGCTCAGATCAGAACTCTCCTATCTAGTGGAGCTTTCCGTTTCCCCGATCTCGTGAGTCATCTCTAGAGGGTCGACCTCCACGTGATCGTTCCTCCCATCCTGCTCGTGATCGTTCCTCCCGTCCTCCCCGTGATCGTGCTTCCCGTCCTCCACAAGACCGTTCTCTATATCGTCTTGTAAATGAAAGTTCATCAGACGGTGATGATGATATTGTAGAAAACACCCCTTGACTTTTATATACTTTGAACTAGACAAATATAACCAGTTTTGAACTAGTTGTAATTAGTTTTAACTTGATTTTGGATTTTTTTTTCAATTGAACTTTAATGTGTTAGTTTTAAAGTATTTATTGAATGTTTTGGTTGTTGTTGTTATGTTGTTGTTGTTGTTGTTGTTGTTGTTGTTGTGTTGTTGTTGTTGTTATTATTGTGTTGTTGTTGTGTTGTTGTTGTTGTTGTTGTTGTGTTGTTGTTGTTGTGTTGTTGTTGTTGTTGTTGTTGTGTTGTTGTTGTTATTGTTGTTGTTGTTGTTATTGTTATTAGGTGTATTGGTATGCTGGCAGGTGGTGTAGCTGCCAAAACAAGCATTTTATGCCAAAATTAAACCCAGAAAAACCGACCAAAGTTGGTCGGTTTTAAATTAAAAAAATAAATTATTCCAAAATACCCACCAAAGTTGGTCGGTTAATGAACATTGAATTCCCAGAATTCAACATTACCGACAAACTTTGGTCGGTATTTTACCTGCACTGTTGAGATTACCGACCATAGTTGGTCGGTAATGTTTAATTTTAATTATTTTAAAAATATATATATTTTCAATTGCCGACCAAAGTTGGTCGATTTTTTTTAATTTTAATAATTAATAAAAAAAATATAATTTAGTTAAACCGACCAACTTTGGTCGGTAAAATTAAATTAATAAAATATGTCTCTGACCAAAGTTGGTCGGTAAGTAATTAAACTTGTCAGATGGTCGTTTTAAGCTACCGACCAAAGTTGATCGGTAATTTCCGACCAACTTTGGTCGGTAAGCCATTCCGACCATAAAAACACCGTCCACACCGTAATGGTCGCATTTTGGTCGGTAATTGGCCATAATCGACCAACGTTGGTCGATTTTTAGCGAATTTCTAGTAGTGATATACACTGATAACGATCGATATGGACACGTTGAATTATTCAGGATGAGCAAGTATATTTGTTGATGAGGCACAATAAGACAGTCGTGTTATTTCTAACTAAAAATTGTATATTGAACCACTTCAAGCATGAGCAAATATAGCTGTGTAACTTTTTGTATAATTTGATCTTCTTTTTCACAATCAAACAAAGAATATTTGTTTGGTTAATTTGAATATTATTTAATTTGAATTTGTGTCATTAAGAATTTATCTAGAAACAACCTTTTGTAATAATTGACACAAGATTACATGCGACACATAAAAAAAAATAAGTAATGCCATAAAAGCGGGATGACTAAATGACTTCTATCTTATTTTCTCCATTATTATTGTATCTTAATCTTGAGATATTACTTCTACCTAAATAATGGTATAACAAAGTGATTCCATAATATTTAGTTCCATTTATATATATATATATATATGAGGTTCAAAGTTTATTAATCTTTTTATGCATTTTGTATATTTGATACAAGATATTCGTGCAACGCACGAACATAGAGACTAGTACTATATTAAAAGTACGAAAACCCTTAGTGAAATATCGTTCGTCTTTTTTACCCTTTAAAAATAGAATTCACACAGACAAAATAGTCATTTAATTATTTTTCAAAAATTTGGGACTTTGAAATCAATTAAAATTTTACATATTATATCTTACCTTATTTGAAATTATATGCAATTAGTCCTAATAGGTAGGACTCACGCATGCTATGACTAAAAGAAAAATATTTCCTTTTTTGGAGAAAAAGAAAATTTACGGTTTAAAAGATTGCAATTTTCTTTGTTGACCAATAAAAGATATTATTATTTATTTATGTCCTAATTTTAATAGAAAACATATCCAACTTTATACAAAATTAATTGTAAATGAAACGTCATTAAGTTTTCTCCAATTATTCCAACAAATGAAAAATTTCTTCATTTTCTCTTTAAATTTAACTATTTATTGTAAAATATTAAATCAATATTAGTCATATATAGACTTACATTGTCACTTCTCAAGTTTTTTATGAGCTAAAAGACAACATCTTCATTCCCAAAATACAAAAAGAATTATTTTTTCCATTTAGTTTATTTAAAAAATCTTAATAAAAGAATATTTATATTATGTGTGGTCAGCACTAATCGTGTTCGGGCAACAAAGCTTACACTATTCACATTGTCCATCTTGCTATGCCTCGGGCCTTTTGCTCTTCTAACGTAAAAGGTGGCCGGCCATTCGTCAAAGCCCAAGATCCGCTGGACATCTTAGCGGCGGGATTTGATACCCGCATCCGATCGAAATTGTATTTTAGTGCTCCTTTAGCGAAATATCGTTCACCTTTTTTGCCCTTTAAAAATAGAGTTCAAACTAGATAAATAATAATTTAAATATTTTTCTAATACACCGGGCTTTTAAATCAACTAAAATTTAGTATTATGAAACCTTTCCTGATTGAACTAGATAGGAAGTCCTAAAAAATCGAAGCAAAATATATTCAATATAAGTTGTTATTAATTATAGGGTTAAGTTTATGTTCGGTGGCGTAAATTCTTGCCGTGTAAAAGTTTTGGTGAACTAATAAAAAAGGAATAAATTAAATGCAATCATGTTAGGAATGCATCGTATCTCATCAAAATACCGAACTTATGCATATATCTAACAAACTCAAATTAGTTACTTATATTTGCATGTTGCCGTCAAGAACGGAAACATGCATATTGTGTACGCTTTTATTCTATTTTATAAACTTAGGTAAATCTTTTAGAATACACATACACGCACTTAAAAGTTTACTATGTTATCTTTTACAAAATACATATGCACTTGGAAATTTACTATTATTAGGTCACGTAAATAAGAATAATTTTCATATGATATTTTCATATAAGTTCTCATAAATCATAATAAGGCATTTCAAGACCTACGTGAGCAATAATTTCTTTATTTATTGGGCTAACTAAATGGGCACAACTTTCATCGTTTTCATGAATTTTCTTAATTTTAATTTTATAATTTTATATAACTCAAACACATTATCCGATAGTGTTTATGTGATTTTTTAAATTATACACTCAGTAATATGAGTACAGACGCAAACCATGTAACGAAAGCTCTTAACGAAATATCGTTCATTTTTTTAACCCTTCGTAAATATATTTTACGATGGATAAAATTATAAATACAAATAAAGGCTATTTTTACAAACAAAAAAAAAATTGCCATATGAAAAAGAGGAAAAAGGAAGAAGAGAATAAGTGGGAAACTCCTTTAGTTTAGTTGCTTTATCCCTAACAAAGAGTGATTGTCGTCAAAAGAAAAAAAAGAATTAGTTAAAATCGCTATTAAGGAGAAGTCAAAATTGCCATAGGTTTAAAAGGAAAAAAGAATAAGAGAATAAGTAGGAAACTTATATTTAATATCGATTGTTATTCTAATTTTTAATTTGTTCTCCATGGACACAAAGATTTAGTTTCTTGGTTGGTTAATGCATTCATAAACTTAATTTATTTTTTGGTGGGCTTCTTAAATTAGAATTTTAAAATTAAGATCGTAAATCTCTTAATCTTTAAGGGTTATATGCTGAAATTTAGAAGAAAGAATGATAAGGAGTGATGAAATTATCAAGCTGGAACAAATTTTTAATTGAATATATTGACTAATGATTGAAAATTTTTATTGTGCAGTTTCTTCTTTTATTGAGTTAGGTATATATGATCAGCATTTATCGTTCTCAGGAATATAAACGTTTATTATATTACTTAGACACAATATTTTAATATAATACTTATTCGATCTATTATTAAAAAAAAAATTATCCATCGAGATAATATATACGCGCAACGCGAGTATCATACTACAGGGGCAGTTGAGGAGCTTGGGGTCGTAGGGGCATTTTGGGAATTTGGGAACTTACAAAGAAGGGACAGTTGAGCTTCCTATGTAAGATGCATTGACGAAATTACCTTGATCATTGTATTCTATTGTCTTCCACGTGAGGGCTCTTTGGAGAATTCAAGTTTATAATATGGGCCCAAGAGGGTTATTTGGTAATTGCATCAAAATAAAAGAATTCTATTGGCTTACAAAAGGATTTACTGTAGCTTGCTTGAAAATTTCAATCTGCTTTTACGTTTATGCCCTTTTTGCTCATGTCCTGTCTACATTTCCCAAGAGAAAAATGATTTTGCGTGGGACCTATTTTTCCAATCCTCTTATATTCTTTACATCTTTGCAGCAAAATGACGGAGTCATTTGGAATTTTCATCTTAGATTATTCTGATAAAATTTCAAATAGATTTTTAAAATTATCGTTTGTTTGACTAATTATTACAATGTTGATATTCTAAGAAAATCTTAGATGAATATTAGACTATCATAAATATATCTTCGAATGTATTTGATAGTGTATAAGACAAAAATAATTGTATGAAAAATGATAAATTAATTATTTTACACCGTGGATGACAAATAAACATAAAAAAACAACGCAAGAACAGATTAGAGGAATAGTTAATGTGATGACCCAAAAGGTCATCTTTAAATTAATATTTATTTCTGTGTTCTGAGACCTCAAATAGCACCATTTAGCTTTCCTCGACTTGAGTGCGCAGTTCGTATAATTTTTCGGGAAGCTTTTATGTGAAAAATTAATAAAAATGTGAATTTGTACTTTGAAACTCACTTAAGTTGACTTCGGTCAACAGTTTGAGCAAACGGACCCGGATCAGTATTTTGACAGTCCCGATGGGCCCGTATGGTGATTTTGGACTTAGGAGCGTGTCCGAAAAATTATTTGGAGGTCCGCAGTTAAATTAGACATGAAATGGCTAAAATAGAAATTTAAACTTGGAAGTTTGACCGGGGAGTTGACTTTTTGATATCGGGGTCGGAATTCGATTCTGAAAATTTGAATAGGTCTGTTATGTCATTTATGACCTGTGTGCAAAATTTGAGGTCAATCGAACTTGATTTGATAGGTTTCAGCATCGAATGTAGAAGTTGAAAAGTCTTAAATTCCTTAAGCTTGAATTGGGGTATGATTCGTGATTTTAGCGTTGTTTGATGTTATTTGAGGTTTCGACTAAGTTCGTATGATGTTTTAGGACTTGTTGGTGTATTTGGTTGAGGTCCCGGAGGTCTCGGGTGAGTTTCAGATGGTTAACGGAATGAACTTTAGATTTGGAACCTTGTTGGAAATTTTTTGGTGGAGTATCTGGTTTCCTTCATCACGTTCGCGAAGAGGAACTGGAGGCAGGCGAAATTTACTCTACGCGTTCGTGAAGAGGGGACCGCGTTCACGAAAGGTAATGGACAATGTTCATCGCGAACGCGTGGGAGTGTTCGCGTTCGCGTCAAAGGGCGAGGCGTGACTGGGCACCAGGTGATGAGGCTTCGCGTTCGCGAAGGCCAAGCTTGGCAATGCATCGCATTCGCGAGACTGCCCTCGCGTTCGCGAAGAAGAAATCTGGGGCAGCACAAAAATGTATTGTCGCGTTCGCGAAGAGGAAAAACCTAGGCAGAATGTTTATGTCATTTTCCATTTTTGAGGATTTGGAGCTCGGGAAGAGGCAATTTTTAGGAGATTTTCAAGAAAAATAACGGAGTAAGTGTTCTTAACTTAATATTGGTCAAATTACCCGAATCCATAGTTATTTTTGACATTTAATTGGTGAATTAAGTTGGAAAATTTAGAAAACCCTCTTGGTTTAATTTAAAGATTTGAGCGCCGAGATGATGTCGAAATTTGGTAAAATTTATGTGGTTAGACTCGTGGTTGAATGAGATTTCGGGTTTTGTAACTTTTGTCGGTTCCGAGACGTGGGCCCCACGGGCGGTTTTTGAGTGCAATTTCGGATTTTTGTTAGAAAATTAATATTTTTATATAGAATTAATTCCTATAATGTATTGACTGAATCGAATTAATTTTGATTAGATTCGAGGCGTTTGTACACTAATTCATGAGGCAAAGGTGTATCGGAATCTTGAGTTGGTTGCAAAACAAGGTAAATAACGTAGTTAACCTTGACTTGAGGGAGTATGACTTATTTGTCTATTTGCTACTTGATTTAATGTGCGGGTACAAAGTATATGTGAGGTGACGAGTACTTATGCGTTGTGGTTGAGTCAAAGCATGCCGGAGGAATTTGTTTATTTTGAATAATTGCCTATTTAATTAAGATATTTCTGCTTAAGTTTATTATTGATTATTTGATCATTATTCATGAAATTATTGTTTATTTAATTATTGTTGAATATTGTGGAAGAGTGTAAAAGCACGAAGGGTGATGCTGCCATTTATATTGTTTATATTATCCTTATCATGGTGAGAAAGAGTGTAAAAGCACGAAGGGTGATGCCGTACCATTTTCAAAGAGTGTAAAAGCACGAAGGGTAATGCCGTGCCAGAAGAGAGTTAAAGCACGAAGGGTGATGCCGTGCCAATTATTATTACTTATTTATCAATTCATGGCAAGAAAGAGAGCTAAAGCACGAATGGTGATGTCGTGCCAATTATTATTATTTATTTATCAATCCATGGCAAGAAAGAGAGTTAAAGCACAAAGGGTGATGTCATGCCAATCTTATTATTTATTTATCAATTTATGGGAAGAATGAGAGTAAAAGCACGAAGAGTGGTGCCGTGTCATTTTCATATTATCAACTGCTCATTTTTATTGTTGATGAATTAATTGGATGCTATGTGACACTTCTCCTGCTAAAATTATTATATCATCCCCCTTCGCATGTTCTCTCCCAAATTTATAAATTATTATTTATTGTGTTATTGTTTCTTCGTATTTGTATATACTTGTACAAGTTGTTTACGTACTTGTCTTGTCATAGCCTCGTCACTATTTTGTCGAGGTTAGGCTCGACACTTACGGAGTACATGGGGTTAGTTGTACGCATACTACACTCTGTACTTCTTGTGCAGATTTTGGAGTTGGTCCCAGCGATGTACCATAGACTTGCTCGGATTCACCCAGAGGAGACTTGAGGTATTACTGCAGAGCATCCGCAGTTCTGATGTCCCTTTCTATCCTATCTTAGCTTTGTATTATCTTTCAAACAACTTGAATTTAATTCAGACCTTTATTTGTATTATTCTAGTAGCTCGTGCACTTGTGACACCAGATTCAGGGATGTATTTGAATGATTCGGTTGTTATGGTCTTCCGCACTTTATTTCAGTAATTGACTTCCGTTTAATTTGATTTGTCTAAAAATGGTTAAGATTATTTTAACGTTGGCTTGCCTAGCAAATAAAATGTTAGGCGTCATCACGGTCCTGAAGGTGGGAATTCCAGGTCGTGATAGTTAATTTTTGAGTTCAGCCTATAAGTAAGATAGACCGAGAGGTTTTCACGTATTCTGTAATATTCTAGCATAATACAATAACAAAGAAAAAATAATACTCCATATCATACAAAGTATAAGTACTGGTTGAAATTGTTTATAAGAAGAATGTTGTTCTGATGACCCGATAGGTCATTTATAGTTTTACCCTTTATTTCTGAGTTTTGAGAACTTGAATAGCTTCGTTTAGCATTCCTTGATTTGCGCACGCAGTTCGTGTCCTTTTTCCGAAAAATATTTATGAGAAAATTTACAAAAATGTGAAATCATGCCTTAAAACTTAGTTGAGTTGAGTACGGTCAATATTTTATGTAAACAAACTCGGATCAGTATTTTGACGGTCTCGGTGGGTCCGTATCGTGATTTGGGACTTGGGCGTATGCTCGGAATCAAATTCGGAAGTCCCTAGTTTGATCTGACGTAATTTGTTGAAAACTAGCAATTTAAAGGTTTAAAGAATTTCTAAGTTTGACCGTAAGTTGACTTTGTTGCTACCGCATTCGGATTTCTGTTCCGGAACTTGGTATAGGTTCATTTTAATATTCATGACTTGCCTGCAAAGTTGGTGCAAAACGGAGTTGATTTGACGTGATTCAGACGTCCAGTTGTAAAATCTCATGTTGTGAGTTTCTTCAAAAATTTCAATTGTTTTGGTGTCCGATTCGTGGTTCTAGGTGTTATTTGATGTTTTGATCGCGCGAGTGAGTTCGTATGATGTTATTACACTTGTGTGCATGTTTGGTTTAGAGCCCGAGGGGCTCGAGTGAGTTTCGGATAGGCTACGGACCATTGAACTTAGAAATTTCTATTTTTTTTGGAAGTCTGGTGTTACCTGGTATGTTCTTCTTCGCGATCGCGAAGATACTTCCGCGATCGCGAAGAGCAACCTGGGCTGCGGAGGGATTTACCCTATGCGAATGCTGGGAACAGGTCGCGAATGCGAAGCTTTGAGGGGCTTACCCTTCTCGAATGCGACCACCCACACGCGAACGCGAAGGTCTGTGGGGGGCGTGTGTTCTATGCGAACGCGATCATGGCTCACGAACGCGTGTTGTCAGGAGGGGTGAGCCATCACAAATGCGAAGAACACCTCGCGAATGCAAAGGCCATTTGGGCCAGTGCTTCGCGATCACGGCAAGTCCTTCGTGAACGCGAAGAAGACCTGACGCCAGTGATTTAAAATGTCCCAAATATGGGATTTCACCCATTTTTCACCATCTTCTCATTAGAGCTCGGCCTATAGGCGATTTTGAAGAGAAATTTCATCACCCTTTCATAGGTTAGTATACTTTAACTTGTTTTCCTCCATTTTCATCAACACCCATTAATTTCTAACCTTAATCTATATTCTTTCATGGTAGAATTAGGGATTGGGAAGAATTGGGGGGGGGGGGGGAGAGGGTTGTAAAATTAAGATTTAGACCTCAAATTGAGGAGGGATTTCGAAACTAATCACATAATCGGGCTCGGGAGTGAATGAGTAATTGTGTTTTGGTCCGAATCTAGGATTTTAACTAAGCGGGTCCAGGGTTGACTTTTTGGGAAAAGTGTAAAGATCTTAACTTTATGTAAATTAATTGGTTTCCCTAGCATTATTTGATGTTATTAAGTCAATTTTGGTTAGATTCGATTGGTTTGGAGGCAGATTTTAGAGGAAAGTCCCCGCTTGAGCTTTGATTTGCTTGCGGAGCGAGGTAAATGTTGGGTCTATCCTTGATTTGAGGGAATTAAGAACCCTTGAGCTATGTGCTATGTGAATTACATGTGTGGCAGCGTATATGCGAGGTGACGAGTATATATACGCCGTCAAAATACTTGTTTCCGTGCTTTCCCGTAGTTCATTAATTATTTTATTCCATGTCTTAATTGTTGCATGCTTTAATTACTTCCTACGCCTTAACTTGCTACTTGTCACTTATTATTCTCTTATTAAAATGTTAGTTTCTTCCATGCTTCCATGATTAATTGCTACTTGCCTAAATTGTCTTACTCGTACATTTTAACTATCATATATTTGGCTTGTCTTGTTGCTTAGTATTAATTGTAGCATGTCTTGATTTGGTACGAGGTTCCTTTATGGTTTGGCTTTCATATTCTTTAATAGTAGAGATTCTTGTGATTTGAATTAATGAGTTGATTACATTCATTAATTTTGTTTATGGATCGGGTTGCACGCCGTAACGGGTAAAATAATGGAGGATTGATATTGATATGGTGGAATCGGGTTGCACGCCGCAATGAATTTTATATCTGATTTTGATATGGTGAAATAAGGAGGGATTATAATAGTGATTCTGATTATATGGTGGGATCAGGTTGCATGCCGAAACAAATTTTACATGTTATTCTTGATATTGATATGGCGAAATAAGAGAGGATTGTGTTTATACGGTGGGATCGGGTTGCGCGCCGCAACGAGTGAAATAAGGGAGAACTGTGTTTGTACGGTGGGATCGAGTTACGCACCACAACGGATTGTGTGTTTTGTATTCATTTTTGTGTTGTGTTAGCTTTCGATGCTTTCATACGAAATTTTGAGTACTCGTGTTTCTGGTTTTACCGATTTCGAGGATTGCGTTAATTTTCCGTAGTTAAATGCCTTACTTTCCTGTATTTTTTCATGTTATTATTATTATACTGCGTACAGGTTATTGTAAGTGACCTGTCTTTGTCTCGTCACTACTTTGTCGAGGTTAGGCTCAGCACTTATAGAGTACATGGGGTTGGTTGTACTAATACTACACTTTACTCTTGTGCTGATTTTGGAATCGATCCTAGCGGTAGTCAGTAGATTACTCGGATTGATTGCTGGTTCGGAGACTTGATGTATAGTTGCACGGCGTTCGCAGCCCTAGTGTCCCCTTCTACCTTATTCTAGTTTTTATTTCATTTCAGACAGTTTTACTTTTATTCAGACCATTATTTGTATTATTCTAGTCGCTCGTGCACGTGTGGCACCAGTTCTGGGATTGTACCTAGATATTGCGGTTATTATGGTTTTTCTTGCTCTATTTACGTCCTATTTCAGTTATTTCAGTTTAATTGGTATCGGGTAATTTGATTTGTTAAAAAAGGCTAGAAAATATTCTAATATTGGCTTGCCTAGGAAGTGAAATGTTAGGTGCCATCACGGTCCCGAGGGTTGGTATCAGAGCACTAGGTTGCCTAGGTGTCACGAGTCATGAGCATGCTTAGTAGAGTCTAAAGGATCGGTACAGAGACGTCTGTACTTATCTTCCAGATGCTATGGAGTTTATGAAACATTTCACTTCATTATTTCTCTATCGTGCGATATTATTCTATCATTGCTGATTGAACTATTATATTCTTGTTCTCTTGCAGATGGTGAGAACATGCACTGCATCTACAGCCGGACAAGAGCCGAAGCCCCCTGTGGCAACTACTACTAGGGGCGGAGGTCGAGGTAGAGGCCGAGCCAGAGGCCGAGGCAGAGCTCAGCCTAGAGCTCGAGCAGCAGCATCCGTAGTGGAGCCTTAGAATGATCACGAGGAGGAGTTTCCAGCTTAGACTGTACTCGTCGGACCAGCTTAGGTCCCGGAGGGGTCATAGCCACTCCAGTGCTTTAGGACGCGCTAGTCCATTTGGTGGGCCCTATAGAGAGTGTGGCCCAGACCGGTACGTTCCTAGTGGAACCAGCCGTCTCTCGGGCTGGGGGAATAGCATAGACTCCTGATACTCACACTTCGAAGCAGGCGACTCCCCAGTATCAGACTCCAGCAGCCCTGCCAGTTGGGGTGGTTCAGCCGGTTGATGCGATACAGGCCGGTGATAGGCCCGCTATGTCTTCTGAGGCTTTGTTGAGGTTGGACAAGTTTACCAAGCTCTTCCCTGTTAATTTCAGTGGTGCACCTTCTGAGGACCCACATGATTCTCTAGACCGCTGCCATGAGGTATTGTGGAACATGGGCATAGTTGAGACCAATATGGTCGACTTTGTGGTGTTTCAGATGATTGGTTCCGCCAAGAGATGGTGGAGAGATTATATGTTGACTAGACCAGTTGGGTCGCCTACATTTACCTGAGATCAGTTCTCACAACTATTTCTAGAAAAGTTCATCCCTGTCACTCTGAGAGAGGAGTACCGCAGGCAGTTTTAGCGTCTTCAGAAGGGTAGTATGACAGTTACCCAGTATGAGACTCGATTTGTGGAACTAGCTCGCCTTGCCATTATATTTCTTCCTACTAAGAGGGAGAGACTCAGGAGATTTATTAATGGGCTCACTTACACTATCAGGCTTCAGATGGCCAAGGAGACCGAAAGTGATATTTCTTTCCAGACGACCGTAAATATCACTAGACGGATCGAGATGGTTCGTGCTCAGGAGAGGGGCCCAGTGTCTGATAAGATGCTTTGTTATTCCGGTAGTTTCAGCGGCACCTCATCTGTAGGCAGGGCTACTTTTGGTAGAGGCCATCCTCCCATGCCATTTCAGCCAGCGCTTCAGGCATCTCACAGTGCTTCAGGGAGTCGTGGTCCTTATGTGCCTTACTTTGGGCAGCCAGCATACAATGCACCATCAGCTCCTATCAGTGCACCTCTGATTAAGAGCTATCACTGTTGTTATCCGACCCGTTCGCGTCAGCTTCAGCATCAGCAATCACAACAGCAGGATGGGTGTTTTGAGTGATGTGGTACTGGTCATATCAGGAGGTTCTGTCCTAGATTATTGGGCAGCATGCCACATCAGAGTTCTCGTGCCATGGTTCCGGCACCGGTTGCTCCACCGCCCGCTCAGCCAGCTAGAGGTAGGGGTCAGATAGCCAGAGGTGGAGGTCAGGTCGTTAGAGGTGGAGTCCAGCCAGCTAGAGGCCATCCCAGAGACATAGTTCAGAGTGGTGGGGACCAGCCTCGATGTTATGCTTTCCCATCTATGCTTGAGGCCGAGTCATATGACGCCGTTATCACAGGTATTATTCTAGTTTGCCATAGAGATGCTTCAGTTTTATTTTATCCGGGCTCTACTTATTCCTACGTGTCATCCTATTTTGCTTCATATCTAATTGTGCCTCGTGATTCTTTGAGTGCTCCTGCGAATGTGTCCACACACATGTGAGATTCTATTGTTGTAGATCATGTCTATCGCTCATGTATGATTACTATTGGGAGTCTCGAGACTAGCGTAGATCTTCTACTTCTTGATATGGTAGATTTTGATGTTATCTTGGGTATGGATTGGCTGTCACCTTATCATGCTATATTGGACTGTTAGGCCAAGACCATGACCTTAGCCATACCGGAGTTGCCTCGATTAGAGTTGAGAGAGACTCCTGGCCATTCTACTAGCAGAGTTATTTCTTATATGAAGGCTCGATGTATGGTCGAGAAGGGGTGTCTAGCTTATTTGGCCTATGTTCGCGATTCGAGTGTGGAAGTTCCTTCCATGGATTCAGTGACAGTTGTTCGTGAGTTTCCTGAGGTATTTTCTGCAGATCTGCCGGGAATGCCACCCGACAGAGCTATTGACTTATGTATTGATTTGGCTCCGGGTACTCAGCCCATTTCTATTCCACCATACCGTATGACCCCGCTGGAGTTGAAGGAATTGAAGGAAAAGTTGCAAGATTTGCTTGATAAGGGCTTCATTAAACCTAGTGTCTCGCCCTGGGGTACGCCCGTGTTGTTCATGAAGAAGAAAGATGGATGGATGAGGATGTGTATAGATTATCAACAGTTGAACAAAGTCACTATCAAGAACAAGTATCTGTTTCCAAGGATTGATGACTTATTTGATCAGCTTCATGGTGCCAAAGTGTTTTCAAAGATTGATTTGAGGTTTGGCTACCATCAGTTGACGATTAGGGCATCTGATGTCCCTAAGACGGCTTTTCGGACTCGATACGGGCATTATGAGTTCCTAGTGATGTCATTTGGGTTGATAAATTCCCCAGTAACATTTATGAATTTGATGAACCGGGTGTTCAAGCCCTATTTAGATTCCTTTGTTATTGTATTCATTAATGATATCTTGATCTACTCCCGCAATCAAGAGGAGCATGAGCAACATCTTCGGATTGTACTTCAAACTCTGAGAGATAGCCAATTATATGCCATATTTTCAAAGTGTGAGTTTTGGTTAGACTCGGTCGCCTTTTTGGGACATGTTATATCGGCATAGGGCATAAATGTGGATCATAAGAAGACTGAGGCAATCCAGAACTGGCCTAGACCTACTTCAGCTACAGAGATCCAGAGTTTCCTGGGTTTGGCGGGTTATTATCGCCGGTTCATGGAGGGGTTTTCATCCATAGTATCCCCATTGACTAGATTGACCCAGAAGGGTGCCCCATTCAGATGGTTGGATGAGTGTGAGTTGAACTTTCAGAAGCTCAAGACTGCTTTGACTACGGCATCAGTGTTGGTGTTGCCCACAGGTTCAGGATCCTATATTGTGATGCATCTCGTATTGGGCTTGGTGCAGTATTGATGCAGGATGGTAGGGTGATTGCATACGCATCGCAACAATTGAAGGTTCATGAGAAAAATTACCTTGTTCATAACTTAGAGGTGGCCTCCATTGTTCATGCGCTGAAGATGTGGAGTCACTATCTTTACGGCATATCGTGTGAGGTGCTCACGGATCATTGGGGCCTACAGTATTTGTTCAAACAAAAGGATCTCATTTTGAGGCAGAGAAGGTGGTTGGAGATGTTGAAAGACTATGATATCAACATTTTGTATCATCCCGGGAAGGCCAATGTGGTGGCCGATGCCTTGAGTAGAAAGGCGGTGAGTATGGGTAGTCTTGCGTATATTCTAGTTGGTGAGAGGACGCTTGCTGCAGATGTTCAGGCTTTGGCCAACCAGTTCGTGAGGTTAGATGTTTCGGAGCCCAGTCGTGTTCTAGCTTGCACAGTCTCTTGGTCTTCCTTGTATGAGCGCATCAGAGAGCGTCAATATGATGATCCCCATTTGCTTGTTCTTAAGGACACGGTGCGGTACGATGGTGCCAAGTAGGATACTGTTGGAGATGATGTGGCTTTAAAGATGCAGGGTCATATTTGTGTGCCCAATATAGATGGGTTTTGTGAATTAATTTTTGAGGCGGCCCACAGTTCCCGGTATCTATTCATCCGGGTGCCGCCAAGATATATTAGGACTTGCGGCAAAATTATTAGTGGAGGAGGATGAAGAAGGATATAGTTGCATATGTAGCTTGGTTTCTAGATTGTCAGCAAGTAAAGTACGAGCATCATAGGCCTGGTGGTTTGCTTCAGAGGCTAGAGATTCCTGAGTAGAAGTGGGAGCATATCACTATGAATTTTGTTGTTGGACTCCCACAGACTTAGAAGAAGTTCGACGCGGTATGGGTCATTGTGGACAGGTTGACCAAGTCGGCACATTTCATTCCAGTGGTAATTACCTATTCTTCAGAGCGGTTACTGAGATCTACATTCGTGAGATCGTCCGTCTTCACGGTGTGCCCGTGTCTATCATTTCTGATCAAGGTACGTAGTTCACCTCGTACTTTTGGAGGGTCGTACAGTGTGAGTTAGGGACGCGGGTTGAGTTGAGTATAACATTTCACCCCCAGACGGACGGGCAGTCGGAGTGCACTATTTAGATATTGGAGGATATGCTTCGCGCTTGCGTTATGGATTTTGGGGGTTCTTGGGATCAGTTCTTGCTGCTTGTAGAGTTTGCCTACAACAACAGCTACCAATCGAGCATTCAGATGGCCAGCTCAGTCTAGGCAGAAAAGTTATGCTGACCGTAGACTTCGTGATATTGCATTCATGGTTGGAGAGAGGGTATTGCTCCGGGTTTCACCTATGAAGGGTGTGATGAGGTTCGGAAAGAAGGGCAAGTTGAGCCCTAGGTATATCGGACCCTTTGAGATTCTTGAGAGTATGGGTGAGGTGGCCTACAGGCTGGCATTGCCACCTAGTTTATCAGCTGTCCATCTGGTGTTCCATGTGTCCATGCTCCGGAAGTATCACGGTGATCCGTCCCATATGTTAGATTTTAGCTCAGTCCAATTGGACAAGGATTTGACTTATAAGGAGGAGCCGGTGACTATTCTAGCCCGGCAGGTCCGGCAGTTGAGATCTAAGTGTTATCCTTCAGTTCGAGTGCAATGGAGAGTTCAGCTGATCGAGGCAGCCATGTTGGAGTCCGAGTCGGAAATGCGGAGTATATATCCATACCTTTTCACCAGTGCAGGTACTTTTCTATATCTTTTCGAGGACAAATGTTTGTTTTAGAGGTGGAGAATGTGATGACCCGATAGGTCATTTATAGTTTTACCCTTCATTTCTGAGTTCCAAGACCTCAAATAGCTTCGTTTAGCCTTTCTCGATTTACTTACGCAGTCCGTGTCATTATTTCGGAAAGTTTTTATGAGAAAATTTATGAAAATATGAAATCATGCTTTAAACTCATTTGAGTTGACTATGGTCAACATTTTGTATAAACAGAAGCGGATCAATATTTTGACGGTCCCAGTGGGTCTGTATCGTGATTTGGGACTTGGGCGTATGCCCGGAATTGAATTCGTAAGTCCCTAACTTGATCTAACATAATTTGTTGAAAACTAGCAATTTAAAGGTTTAAAATTTTTTTAAGTTTGACGTTAAGTTGACTTTGTTGCTACCGGGTTCAGATTCCTTTTTCGGAACTTCGTATAGGTTCATTTCAATATTTATGACTTGTCTGCAAAGTTTGGTGCAAAACGGAGTTGATTTGACGTGATTCAGACGTCCGGTTGTAAAATCTCATGTTCTTGAGTTTCTTTGAAAATTTTAATTGTTTTGGTATTTGATTCGTGGTTTTAGGTGTTATTTGATATTTTGATCGCGTGAGCGAGTTTGTATGATATTATTACACTTGTGTGCATGTTTGGTTTGGAGCGTGAGGGGCTCGGGTGGGTTTCGGATAGGCTACTGACCATTTGAACTTGGCAATTTCTGGTTTTTTTGGAAGTTTATTGTTACCTGGTGCGTTCTTCTTCGCGATCACGAACATACTCCCGCGATCATGAAGAGCAACCTGGGCTAGGGAATAATTTACCCTACGCAAACGAGGGGAACATGTCGCGAACACGAAGCTTTGAGGGGCTTACCCTTCGCGAACGCGACCACCCGCACGCAAAAGTGAAGGTCTGTGGGACTCTGGGGGGAGCTGGCTTGTGTTCTATGCGAACACGATCATTGGATCGCGAACGGGATGGTCAGGGGGGAGTGCTATCGCGAACGCGAAGAACACTTCATAAACGTGAAGGCCATTTGGTCCAGTACTTCTTGATCGCGTCAGGTCCTTCGTGAACGCGAAGAAGACCTGACGCCAATGATTTAAAATGTCCCAAAGATGGGATTTCACCCATTTTTCACTATCTTCTCATTAGAGCTCGGCCTAGAGGCGATTTTGAAGAGAAATTTCATCACCCTTTCATAGGTTAGTGTACTTTAACTTGTTTTCTTCCATTTCCATCAACACCCATTAATTTCTAACCTTAATTTATGTTCTTTCATGGTAGAAAATTAGGGATTTTGAAAGAATTGGGGATTTTTGTAAAATTGAGATTTAGACCTCAAATTGAGGAGGAATTTCGAAACTAATCACATAATCAGACTCGGGGGTGAATTGGTAATTGGATTTTGGTCCGAATCTCGAGTTTTGATCAAGCGAGCTCGGGGTTGACTTTTGTTAACTTTTTGGGAAAAGTGTAAAGATCTTAACTTTATGTATTGTAATTGATTTTCCTAGCATTATTTGATATTATTGAGTCGCTTTTGGTTAGATTCGATTGGTTTGGAGGCGAATTTTAGAGTAAAGGCCCAGGTTGAGCTTTGATTTGCTTGCGGAGCGAGGTAAGTATTGGGTCTAACCTTGATTTGAGGGAATTAAGAACCCTTGAGCTATGTGCTATGTGAATTACATGTGAAGTGCCGTATATACGAGGTGACGAGTGTATATACGACGTCAAAATACTTGTTTTCGTGCTTTCCCGTATTTCATTAATTATTTTATTCCATGTCTTAACTGTTGCATACTTTAATTACTTCCTACGCCTTAACTTGCTACTTGTCACTTATTATTCTCGTATTAAAATATTAGTTCCTTCCATGCTTCCATGATTAATTGCTACTTACCTAAATTGTCTTACTCGTACACTTTAACTGTCATATATTTAGCCTGTCTTGTTGTTTAGTATTAATTGTAGCATTTGTTGATTTGGTACGTGGTTCCTTTATGGATTGGCTTTCATATTCTTTAATTGTAGAGATTCTTGTGATTTGAATTGTTGAGTTGATTACATTCATTGATTTTGTTTATGGATCGGGTTGCACGCCGCAATAGGTAAAATAAGGGAGGATTGATATTGATATGGTGGGATCGGATTACACGTCATACCGGATTTTATATGTGATTTTGATACGGTAAAATAAGGGAGGATTATTATAGAGATTCTGATTATATGGTGGGATCGGGTTGCGTATCGTAATGGATTTTACATGTTATTCTTGATATTGATATGGCAAAATGAGGGAGTATTGTATTTATACGGTGGGATCGGGTTGCGCGCTGTAACAGGTGAAATAAGGATGGATTGTGTTTGTACGGTGGGATCGGGTTGCGCACCGTAACGGATTGTGTGTTTTGTATTCATTGTTGTACTGTGTTAGATTTCGATGCTTTCATACGAGATTTTGAATACTGATGTTTCTGGTTTTATCGATTCTGAGGATTGAGTTTATTTTTCTAAGTTAACTGCCTTACTTTCCTGCATTCCTTTCCTGTTATTGTTATTATACTGCGTACATGTTATTGTAAGTTACCCGCCTTAGCCTCGTCACTACTTCGTCGAGGTTAGGCTCGGCACTTATAGAGTACATGTGGTCGGTTGTACTCATACTACACTCTGCACTTCTTGTGCAGATTTTGGAGTCGGTCCTAGTGACAGTCAGTAGATTGCTCAGATTGATTGCCGGTTCGGAGACTTGAGGTACAACTGTACGGCGTTCGCAGCCCTGGAGTCCTCTTCTACGTTATTCTAGCTGTTTATTTCATTTCAGACAGTTTTACTTTCATTCAGACCATTATTTATATTATTCTAGTCGCTCGTGCACTTGTGACACCAGTTATGGGATTGTACCTAGATATTGCGGTTATTATGGTTTTTCTCGCTCTATTTCAGTTATTTCAGTTTAATTGGTATCAGTTATTTTGATTTGTTAAAAATGACTAGAAATAATTCTAACATTGGCTTGCCTAGCAAGTGAAATGTTAGGTGTCATCACGGTCCCAAGGGTGGAAATTCCAGGTCGTGACTGTTGCTTCATGCATCAAATAGTAAATGGAGAAGTGCAAATGCATCAAAATCCTTTGATGTATAGGGTTACATTTTGCATATTCATAAATGTGCACACATAATTATTATTTTTAAATTTTAAAGTTGATCACATGGCTGTTTGGTTTCACTTGGTTTAATTTGTGTTCTTCAATATATATAACTTTATATACAACTAACTATTAGAAAAAGGAAAGAGAGAGATTTGGACGCACCAGAAGTTAAATGTGTAATTGACAAAGATAGCTTGGAAAGCACATCCATCTTTCCATTTTCTTGGTGATCCAAATCATACTTTATTTAGATTACGCGTTTAAATTTGAAGTTTTGATACGTTTGCTTTCAATCTTATAGAGGAATAGGTTATATCTTTCACTATTGAAAATTGAAAAGATAACCTCATATGAGGAATCATGCTACATGAATTATGGAGTTGTTAAAGGAAAAACAAATCTTAAGTTTGAAAAAATATACTATTAATTTGGTATATGATGTTGTAATAAAAAAATAAATTCAATATTGATTTAAGAAAAAAAGTTTGAATGGACAAGACATTTGCTATGTTGTGTCATTATTGAATCTACAAAAACAGTGTTGCACGCTTTCTTTGTACGTCAATTTTTCTATATTCTTGCTTTTTCTTCTGCATCATCATATCAAATATGGAGAAATCAGATTAATTAGCATGCATTTTTTTTTTTAAAACAAAAGTAACTTTGTGGGAAAAATAAAAAAAAATGACTAAATTTTTTTAATTTTCAGTATATTTTGTATGGCAAAAAAACATATTCTAAAAATATTAGTTTAATGTGTCAACATTAATTTGTACAAAATTTAAAAATCAAGTATTCTAGGTTTTGATGAATGTAAATTGACATTGGAAAACGAAGAGTTCCCGGTAAGTCACAATTTTAAAAGTGGTACATAGTCATGTTCTTATAAATTTTGAAAGAGATTATACTTAACCGACAACTAAATGAGGTCATTTTGTGTTGAAATTATTAGTTTAATGTATATGAAGATATATCTCCTCATCTACTTCAGATGTCCTTTAACTTGTCAATTGCATTTCTTAGTCCATTATCTAGGTGCATGTTGATAATTGTGCTTAAAGTTAACTCTTGTCAATTGAATAAATCTGTAGGAATTATTAGTTAATATAGACAATCCTCCTCATCATCACATTTAACTAAGCAGCTTTAAAAGTTCTTCATAATATACTAGATGATCATTATTTTTATTATCATAGTTTTGTAAGTGACAGTGTGTTACATTTCTGTAACATAATGGCTTATTGTTTTAACATAAGCCTGCCACTTCTTGAATTTAAAAGATAAAATTAGACGCTATGGCAAACATAGTATTAGAATTAAATTTCTTTTGTGTCAATGTGGGGAATTTAATGATGAAGAACAAATTCCAACAAATTCAAGTTAAAGCTGACATAAAAGGCTAATGAAGGATAGATCTTAAAAGCTTTCGAATATTGGCTCAGTTGAAGAGTTCAAATAGCAATATTTGCTCGATTAAGAAAATTTTGTTAAAGTATAAGTATCAATTGTTTGTACAATTAACAATCGGAAACTTCTCGAGAAAAGTTTTACTGAGATTAATTTACTGTCACCATATTTTTCTAACTGTATTTCACCATTTTAAAGTCTTTTATTCTTATTTATTTCTAAACTTCATTAGGGAAAAAATCTGGATACGTTGAAAAGAAGTAAAGCGAGTAATACCAAAGAATCAGATAAAAGAAGTAAAGACAATTTTATTACAAAACATTGTCACATAAAAAGATAGATAAATTAATATTTAACAGGAAAAATTATCCATTTGTAATATATATCCTAAACTCTGAAACTATAGTCGCGGTGATACAATGGGTACTGAATAGCAACAATTGACATCCATTTACATATACAATCATCGTATATATGTCACTACAAGAAAAAAACTTCCAGGAGTTCTTGTCAAACTTGATCAATCATATATTTCACTCGTCAGAGAGTCTGCACATTTCTCCCCATATAATAAAATCAAGAAAATGTCTGACAATGACACTCGAGTCAGCTGGATGGCTCTCCATAGACAGGGGCGGATGTAGCGTGTTATTACCATGTTCAATTGAACTCATAATTTTCGACGTTGAATAAAAAATTATACGTAAAAGTTCATTAAAATTGTAAAAATAGCAGATATGAACCCATAACTTTGAGAATATAATGGGTTCAATACTAAAATTCTTAAAAATTGAACCCATAAAATTTAAATATTGGATCCACCTCTGTCCATAGAAACCATCTCTAGGAAAGTATCTTGCCTCTCTATAGGAGCATCCTGCATCTTTATCTCTACAGGAGCATAATATCCTGAATCTCTATCTCTACAGGGAGCATAATATCCTGAATCTCTATCTCTACAGGGGCATCCCGCATCTGTGTAGGAGTAGGCGATATTCTTGGGTGCTGACCAGGAAAACACATGCGAAAATATCACGATCCCAATTTTTCTTCTTAGGATATCGTGATGATACTTAGTTTCTAACACTAGATAAGCCTAATAATGAGAAATTATGACATAAATAAAAGGTAAGACATAATATAAACTAACAATTCTCATAAATATCTCGATAATTGAAGCACAACTACAATACTCCCAAAATCCGGTGAGATTGAGTCATAAGCTTCTACAAAATGTTCCAAATACCTACTACAACATTGTCTAATAAAGGAAACAACAATACTATAAGGATAAAGGAATGTGACTCCAAGGCCTGCGGACGCCGAGCAGGTATACCGTGAAGTCTCCGGCAATCAACTACAATCAAACACTAACGTCCAGCATGAGCAGATGTACCCGGATCTACACAAAAAGATATACAAAAGTATAGTATGAGTGCACCACAACGGTACCTAGTAAGTATCAAGCCTAACCTCGATAGAGTAGTGACAAAGCCAGGTCAAGACACATACTAGGACATAATAAATAGAATAAAAACATAATAACGGGAAGTAATGGAAGGCGGAGAAATAACTGATACAAAATAAGTTAATAACATAGACAAATGTCAGAATTGTAAGCATAAAGATAACATAAAAGAAATAATTAAAAGAGAACCACCAAAGTCAAATACCAATCCAAACTGATAAGACAAGGAAGAATAAAAGCAACAAGAAGTGTTTCGCCAATAACTCTGTACAACATGAGATAAACAGCAAGAATCACAAAGGAGGTACCTCCTCGTACACAATAAGAATCACAACCGAAGTACCACCTCGTATACAACAAGAATCACAACCGAGGTACCGCCTCTTTTTCACATTTCTCAATTTCAGTCACAATCTTTCCTTATAACGCTGCGTGAGCCTTACATTTAAATAATTTTGAAAACATTTTTTCGAAAATATCTACACGTACTTTAGCCTACCTTATGACGTCGCGTGGCTTCAAGTAATTCCCTTACAAGTAACACGTACATAAGTCCCACCTTATGCCGCCGCATGCACATTAACCCCTATCCTAATACCGTCGCATGCATATTGATATCACATCACAATAACAACTCGCACCACAAGTGCCCATATGCCACAACTTGCCAATAATCAATAATATCAATATTTTCACAATAATAGCCCATGGCTCCACCACAATGTATACAAGAATATCAATAATAACAATGAATGTAAATTTCTCAGCAAGAAGGATATCTCAACAAGTAACAATTTCGCCTCAATGTGATAACAACTTTCACAACTTCAACATCAATAACTCAACAATAAGAGAGATAATGTGTAACCACGATATTAAATAAGAATAATTCACAATGGAAGAGATAACATGAAACGATGACTTCAAATAAGGATAATCGACAATGGAAGAGATAACATGAAACAATGACTTCAAATAAAGATAAGTCAATAATGGAAGAGATAACATATAACAATGACTTCAAATAATGAAAAATGAACAATGGAAGAGATAACATGTAACAATGAAAGAGGCAACAACTTCAACAAAAGCATAAGAGTAAAATATCAAGTAAGATGTAGAACAAATGTTAACAAAATCATTTAAGACATGTAAGGATAGACTAACATAAGTAAGAGTAGATTGACTAAGAGAATTTAAGACATGATAATTCAATTAAAGCATGGAAAGAGTCTAAGTAGCCTAAATCGGTCAAGTACCATATATAACTCGTGTACCCATTCGTCACCTTGCGTACACGACTTTCACATAGCACAAATGACATAATCAATCCCATATCCTAAGGGGTAGTTCTCTCATACAAAGTTATGCAAAATACTTACCTCAAATAGGTCAACTCAACCCTCGAAAATTGCTTTTCTCCTAAAATTTGCCTCCACACGGCTCAAATCTAGCAAAATTGGCTTAATATCATCAAACAATGCAAGAAAAAATAATTACAATAGATAAAGTTATGATCTTTACACTTTTTCCAAAAAATCAACAAAAATTAATCCGGGCCCGCTCGGTCAAAATCCGGATCCAAGGATATATTTCAACTACCCATAACCCCACGAGTTCATATATGTGATTAGTATCAAAATTCGAGTCCAAATCGACTCTCAATTTCTCATTTTTCAAAAACGTGACAAAGTTTCACAAATTTTCACTTTGATTCACATGATTTTTTATGTTAAATCTAAGATATATTAATGAAATATAGTTGGAAACTGATTAGAATCACTTAACCAATATTTGTAGATGAAAATTCCCTCTCCAAATCGCGTCCTACCGCGTCTAGAGTTCTAAAATGAGAGAATATGTTGAAACATCCCGAATTTCAGCCCTTTTGATCAGCTGCAGATGTCGCAATTGCGAAGAATTCCTCGCAAATGCGGCCACTGCCCAGCCTATAGAGACTTCGCAAATGCGACAAATGGGTTCGCAAATGCGACAATTTAGTTGCAAATGCGAATTACCCAGTCCAGGCCTAATCTTTGCAAATGCAAACAAGGTATCGCATTTGCTATACCTATCCCTCCTCTTCCATGTTCGCAATTACGAAGCTGGTGCTCGCAATTGCAATATCAGAGCACCAACACACCCGATTTTCTGTTTTCAGTTCAAACCATTCCGAATCATGTTCGAAACTCATCCGAGCCCTCGGGGCTCCAAACCAAATATTCACACAAGTCTAAAAATATCATACGAACTCGCTCGCATGATCAAAATACAAAAATAATATCTAAAATAACTAATCGATCACTAAAACACATGAATTTCAAAGTAAAGTAAGAAGTACTAGATTGCAACTAAATGTCCGAATCCTATCAATTCAACTCCAAATGATACCAAATTTTGCAGACAACTTCTAAATAGCATAACAGACCTATTCCAAGTTCCAAAATTAAATTCCGAGCCCGATAGCTAAAAGCTAACCTACGGTCAAACTTTGCAACTTCAAATTGCCAAATTTCGACAAAACAACACAAATCAATCTACAGACTTTCGAATTCAATTCCGGAAATACGCCCAAGTCCAAAATTATAATACGAAACTATCAGAGCCATCAAAATACCGTTACAGGGTCGTTTTCACAAAAGTCAACCATTGGTCAACATAAACAACTTAGGCTTCTAGCCAAGAATCAAAGGGTCTAAATTAACCTGAAATCTTCCCGAAACAAAACTAATCAATCCCGCAAGTTATAAAACTATAAACACACATGTGTGAAGTATTAAAAGGGATAAAAGAGTGTATTTACACAAAATGACCGGTCGGATCATCACAAAAAATAACGAATAATTACGATAAAAAGAACTATATATAAAAGCACCAACAAAATAGTACAAGTACTATGCTGAGACTCTCGGATCTAACCAGCTTGTAGTCTACAAAACCTCCGCCTCAATGTGATGTGCAAAAGTCAGAATCAGCCATACCTATTTGCGCGTAGCATTATTATTAAAGTTTGAAAGTTTTTGGGAGATGTACAGATAACAAAAAATCTAGAAGTGTTTTAGAGTAGTGAAGAACTTTTCATCATTGATTTCTAGTGATGAAATTTAGGTTAGTATGTTGTTTATCTTAAACAACGGCCCTAAAGATAGCTACATGTCACTTAACCTCTCAAGTGAAACACATAAGCATACTAAGGAACTGCTCCCTCCATTTTGTGTCTTACCTTTTCTTTTAAGTATGTTCTATATGTAGTAATTATTTAATTTCAACTTTCCGCATGGCATATATAGTTAAGACCACAAGATTTAAGGATTATTTGGTATATTGCACACATCTTTAGTTTAAGATTATAATATTTAAAAAAAAATTTACTTTCTTAAACTCCGTGTCCAGTCAAACTAAGACACATAAATTGAAGGGAAAAAGGCCATTATTGCCCCTGTACTATTGGAATTAATGCACGTTCGTCCCCGTTTTTACTTTACCTTCAATCCCCTCCCTACCGTTAACAAAGTTGATGTAATTACCCCTAACTCTAATGGATCATCGATGTGGCAGCTGACCCCCTCTATTTTTTTTTAAGTCAGCTGCCAAGTCAGCTTTTCATTAAGTTGAAAGCCCTAAATCGACTCCCAAATTAGACTGATCCAATTTCACCCCCAAAATTTTGACCCATAACCCGTAACCGCTTCTCCACTAAATAAATAGAAATAACCCGTCTAAAAAGAGTAGAGGCCTTTATTTGGTCGAACCTTCTGGTACTTGAAAGAAAACGAGAGAACCAAACCGGTCAGAATCCTTGCGTCCAGTGCCGATTTCAAGCAAAGGTAAGAAATTATTCCTAAAAACTTGATGTTTCTGTTAGTTTTATCTCTTTCTTGTATGTATCTGAAGTGAAGTTTTACTGGCGTTTCGAATCCCTTTCAGATTTGTTCTTAGTTGGTTAGGGACTTCAGTTCCCCTTTTCTTTATCAACTATTTGAAGCTGATAGGTATGTGTAGTTGTCATAGGGTTTCTAATTTGTTGTTTATTGAAGTTAAGGTTTATATAGTAGTTCTTGGTTGGTTAGGGTTTTCATTTCTCCTTTCTTTGTCGATAATTTCAAGTTGGTAGGTGTGCGTTTTGTTTTTGTATTCACTTGCATGTGGTTTTATATTATTAAACCCTAATTTTGTTCTTTTTGTTTGCTTGTGCCTCATCTGATATTGAAAAGTCATTTGGTGGTTTAGGGTTTTAATTTTAATATTTTGTGGTCCCAACTTCCTTTGGTTTTTTTTATAGAAAATAAGTGAATCAGAATTTTAATATTGGCTTTCATTTGTTCTTTTTTGTGTTGTTTATTGGAGGGTGGGGCTGAGGACACTTTATTCCCTTGTTACTTTAATACTTTAATGTATGGTCCCCCATATCCATGGCTGCATCTATTAGTTTATTAATGTTGACTGACTTATTCAATGTGTGGCTGATTCTATTTTATTCTACCTTTATGCCTTTATGCCTTTATCTGCATCTATTAGTCTATTAATGTTGACTGACTTTATTCTGTAGTTTACTAACAATGGTCTTGCTGGATTTGGTCTTTCATCATGGTGAAGAGTGGGTCAAGAAACCACTCGTGGCATACTCAAAAATATTTCTGCACATCAAGAAAGGTTTTGACTCTGACTTGCTTTCCTATAATGATTTAGTGGATGAATATGTTTCTAACCTGGGGTATATAAGAGTCCAACAACTGATAGTTAATGGTCCTTCTGGTACATACTATAAAATAGAAGGTGATTATGGCATTAGGACTTTATTAGACTTTGTGAACAACCAGTTTAATGTTATTAACATATTTGCTGTAGAGGAATGTGAGCCAAGTATTAATGTACCTAATATAATCCATCACAATGAGCATGATGAACCTGATGAACTTAAAGCTGCCACTGATTGTGATAAAAGTAATAATTATGATGACAATGAATATGTTGTTTCTTTAGACTATGATTGTGATAGGCTAGAGAAACTTTTTAAACAAAAGAAGAGAGACATTAATGACAAATTGACTGACTATTTGGATAGGTCAATGACATTCAAAGATATCATTGAAGGCTGCATTTAATGTAAATGTTAGTGAGGCAAAGTGTAAGAGGGTAAAAATATTAATTTTGGAGAATCTGGAAGGGAGTTTTACTGATGAATATAATAAGTTGGTAGTATATGTTAATGAATTGAAGTTTAGTAATCCTGGAAGTGATGTGGTAGTTAACTTATCAAAGGATGCTCTTGCTGAAGGCAAGAGAAGGTTCCTAAGGATGTACATATGTTTTCATGCAATGAAGATGGGGTTTAAGAGTGGGTTGAGGCCCTTTATAGGGTTGGATGGAACTTTTTTGAAAGAAAAAGTTAAGGGTCAGCTTTTGGTGACTGTTGGTCAAGACTCTGCAAACTATTTTTATCCATTAGCTTGGGCTATTGTGGATAAAGAAACAAAAGTCACATGCAAGTGGTTTTTAAGTCATCTACAAATGTCACTGGACCTTAAGATGGGTGAAGGAATCACTTTTATCTCAGATATGCATAAGGTATGAACACTTTACTTCATTATTTTATTATTTTACCAATATGTATATATAGATTATAATTCTTCTTCTTTCCTTTATTTGCAGGGGCTGATTGATTCAATCTCAGGAGTTCTTCCTGAGGCACACCACAGATTTTGTGTAAGACACATAGAAGCAAACTGGTGCAAAAGATGGGGGTTCGGGGAATACAAAAAATATCTTTGGTGGGCAGCTTGGAGTACCTATGAAGAGAACTTCTAAGATCAGTTGAAGAGTATGAGCCAAGTGGATGATGATGGTAAAGCTATTGTTGAAGATCTGTTAAAGTATCCACCTACTTGCTGGAGTAGGGCACTTTTTTATACTACCTGCAAGAACCAGTCAGTGGATAATAACCTGACTGAGTCCTTCAATGCATAGATATTGCAAGCCAGATACAAGCCAATTATAAAGATATTAGAGGAGATCAGAATCAAGGTTATGAATATGTTGAATGATAATGAAGTTGAAGTGATGTGGTGGGGAAGTGAATACAGTCCCAAGACTCTAAATTTGTATAACCAATTCATGAGAATTGCACAAAAGTGTCATGTGAATGGCAGTGCTAACCAAGGTTATGAAGTGACAGAAGGTAGTGATAGGCATATTATCAATCTGGGGGCAAAACATTGCACTTGCAGGACATGGGACCTTTGTGGAATCCCATGTCCTCATGCAATCTGTGCCCTACTGTACAAGAAGGTTGATCCTTTAAGTGAGATTCACTGGTACATTTCCAAACAGGCATATCTCCAAACTTATTCTCATAAGTTACAACCTGTGAGAGGAGAAAAGTTCTGGAAGATAGAACCCTCACAGAATATGGAACCACCTGAATTTATAAGGCAGGCTGGCAGGACAAAAGTAAAAAGAACCAAAGAGGCAAATGAGTCAATCAATAGGCAAGGGCAATGGTCTCAATCCAGAAAAGGGAGAGTAATGACATGTAATAACTGTGGAGAACCTGGACATAAGGCTAGGGGATGTGCCAAGGTAATCTATCTCTTGAAAAATAAATTTATGCTTCTATTTTATTCTGCCTTGTTATAACATATAATTGTGTATGTTGATAATAGCACTCTAAAAAAAATAACCAATGGGTGGCAAAACAAGGGGAAAGCAGAAAAGAAAATAAAGAACTTTGGTTGATGAACTTGTTGATGAACAACCTATATCCCCAGTTGCTGCAGATATCCTAACTAAAGATGACTTCTATTTATCAGCATCCCATCCAAGTCAAAACAGTCAATCCAGCAACTTTGTGTTTATGCCAACCCCTGCAGTTCAAAGGCAGCTTCCAACTAGCAATGATCCAGATTTTGAGATCCCTAACTTTGAATCTGAGCCTGACATAGCTATAAGACCAAAGAGTATCTCAGAAGCAAGCACAAGACTTCAGTTGAGGCAGCAAAGTATACCAACTGCAACCAGAAAAATTGGATTTGTTGGAAATCAGTTGAACAAACAAAGGTTGAACAAGTTACAAGCAAGAAAGGGTAGTGGTAAGGAGCAGAAGTGATGAAAATTTGCTTCTAGTGAACTTTTATGATGTAATATTTTGGAAGTGTTGTAATTACTGTCATGACAGTAAATTTTATATTTTGGTTGTGGTTCTTTAGTTGTGACTGTTGGATCCCATGTTATAACTAGGCGTTGACACCTTTTTGGGGTTATAATATATCCAGTTGTCTTATTAAACGCACTTTATGAATATTGATAGTTGGTGAATGTTCAGTTAATTATTGTCCATTTTGTTCCCTTTTCAATTTTAGTTTTTCAGTTATCTAGTTATCCATTTTTACGACTGGAATGTAAGTTTTTCAGCTTTACACTTGCTGATGTCTTTTGTGTCAAATGAATTGGATTAGAAATAGTTAAATGACTTAGTTATTCAACATGCCATTTAGAACAATCAAATACGCAGAACATATACTAGTAAGAGAAAGCAACAAATACTACTACACCAATATCATCATACAATAAGGGAAAAAACTGACCAAGAAATACCACTACAACATCATCATCAAATCTGCAGAACATGGCTGGAAAGCAACAAATTCTACTATAGCATCAAATACTACTACAACATGGCTTAATTGACCTAAAAACCAGCTACACATATATAACTCAAAATCAGCAACCTTGACTTTGCAAAAAAGTCACTTCATCATCGAGGCTGCAAAAAAACCAAGAAACAGTCCCCAAGAAATCATAAGCGACATCCTTGACTTTGCAAGTTTATCTTCCAACTTGATGACTTTATTCACTTTTTATTGGTGTATAGCCTTCATTACTTCTTCCTTCAATTTGTCCCTTTGTATCTTAATCTCATCCATCGACAATGTTACATCTTTAATATTAGTCCAATCACTTTGCGGAAAGATTTTATTTTTCCATTCCCAAAACCCACATGAACTAGGCTGTCAAACATAATTCAAAAAGAACATTTAGCTAATCATTACAAAACTCTAAACTTGTAGATTTCATAATTACAGTAAAGTTATAAAAAAATAGAAAACTAAAATTAAACAACCTTAGGCCTCAGATATTTGTAGAATTTTCTTCCAGGGTTATATGGAGTAGACGGAGTGAAGTGGTTGGCTATAATGCCACATCAACACCTAATCTGTGATGAACAGTTACCTTGCAACATTTATCAACCAAAGCTACGACGAGAATGAAGAAAAGATAAATTTTGGGTAGATTTCAGTTGAACCCTAAGTTCTCAGTAATGGAGTGTCTTTTGGGGAGAAAAAGAAGACTTTTCTTCCATTTCAAAATTTTTGGACTTAAATTTCTTTCAATCTAATTTGGGAGAAGAAGAAGCCGAGTCGATTTGGGGCTTTCAACTTAATGGAAAGCTGACTTGGCAGTTAACGTAGAAAAAATAGAGGGGGTGAGCTGCCTCATCGACGATCAGTTAGGGGTAATTACATCAACTTTGTTAACAGTAGGGTGAGGATTGAACGTAAAGTGAAATGGGGGACAAACGTGCATTAACTCCAATAGTACAAGGGAAATAATGGCCTTTTTCCCTAAACTGAAACGTAATAAATTTTAAACGGAGGATATATTTTTATTAAGATAGAAGATAGTTGACAAAGTAATATATGGCCTAAGGGAAATTTTTATTAAAGTATAAGTAGCAATTGTTTGTACAATTGACAAGTGTAACAAGAGTTAGTATAGTAGCTGCCTACGTATACATATTGATGAATAAAGATAAGAAGAAGATGAGCAATGGAAGAGCATACGGCCGGGGTGGAGTCTGTTGGCAGACAAGAGCTTTTGGTAAAGTGTTGGTTAAACAGAGAATTACTTGGCAGCTGTCAAAAAAGGAATCCACGTGTTGATCTATTAATACAAGGAACATGAAATGAACAAAATATCCAGTAAATCCTAAGCAGTCATGTTGACCTTGAGATGCTTGTATTCCCTCATATTAGTAAGTAGTAATATAGTCAAACCTCTCTATAACATCGTCGTTTGTTCCGAATATTTTTGGCTTTTATAATGGATGATTGTTATACACCTATAACAACATTTGGCATTTGAATATATTTTGGCTGTTTTAGACAAAAATTATCCAAAAATTATTATTTTTTTCTTTTTTAATATTACATATAAAGGTAAAAAAAATATTTAAATTCCAAATCGCAAAAGATATGAATATTTCACGAATTAAATGATAAAAAATCTAATACATTATTAAAAAATTCATAACTAAACGTACAAACATTTAAACTCTAAGGCACACAATTAAATCTTTTAAGATTGATGGAAGAACTCCATAATTTTAGCTTATTTCGTATATTCCAGTCTCTTACTAGCGGTATAACGCTTGAATCGGCGAAGATTTGCATCCAAACTTTCAGCAAAAGGATATCCAATTGCTTTTCCTTGAAGACAATCTAATAGCTTAACAATTGAATCTTCTATCTCAGTCCAAGTAACAGTAGGTTGAGGTTCTTCGTCAGCACTTTCATCTGCCTCCATAGTGTCTTCTTCTTCCACTCCAATAACTTGAGCAATAATTTCTTCATCAGTGAAAATCTCAATGATAGGAAGTGTTGCATCAAATTGCACATATGTGGTAGCATCAATCGTCTCATTGATGTTATCAGATGGGATTTGATCTATAAGTGATGATATATTCCCAACATCCTCGACTAGTTTAATATTTTCACTCTCAATATTGGGATTGTCATGTATAGGTAGGATTCCAGTCTTTTTCCAACAATGGAGAATGGTGGTGTCACAGTTCCAATTTTCCTCCGTAGGATGTCATAATGGCACCTAGTCTTTAAGACTAGAAAAGCCTAACAATTTGTGGAATAACTGAATATAAAACTAAACTCAAATCTCAACACATGAAATATAAATAGAAACTGCGATACAAATAATTACAACTCCCAAAACCAGGTAGAAATAAGTCACAAGCTTCTAAGAGAAAATACTAAGTGTCTCTATATATTAGAGTCTAAAAAGAATAATAAAAATAACATAATAAGGATAGAGGGAGACTCCGACGTCTGCAGGCGCTGGCAGATATACCTTGAAGTCTCCACGTACAAGCTATCTCACTGGTAGCTGGCCTAGTACGAAGAACCTGGATTTGCACAAAACGATATGGGAAAGAGTAGTATGAGTACACCACAACAGTACCCAGTAAGTATCAAGCCTAACCTCGGTAGAGTAGTGACGAAGTCAGGTCGGGGCCCTACTGGAATAAAAGGAAATGAGGCAGAAAATATAATAATACAATGAAATGACTGAGAAATGAACAACGAGAAATTACATAAAGGTAACAGCATAACAAATAGAGGTAAACAACATGGGGCGCTCCCGAGGTACCGCCTCGTAGTCCCAAATATAAATACACAACAGGGAAATCTCCCGAGGTACCGCCTCGTAGTCCCAAAAATAAATATGCAACATGGGATCTCCCGAGGTACCGCATCGTAGTCCCAAAAGTAAATATGCAACTGGGGATCTCCTGAGGTACCGCCTCGTAGTCCCAAAAGTAAATACACGACAGGAGGAGCTCCGGAGGTACCGCCTCAGAGTCCCAAAAATAAACACACAACTCATAACCTATGGAACGATGACTTTACAGTAAGGAATCATGCAGTTAAAGACCGAATACAAGATCACGAAAGCAAGTAATTCAACTAATCATGTTGCACAAACTTCAAGTAAAAGTTAAGACATGTAGACATGCGATACTAGGTTAAACATGACAGCTACACATGCTAAGGCAACTCAGTTAAGAAATTTAAAAGAAGACTACTCAGCAAGTACCAAAATTTCCACATTTATCCCATATACGCACTCGTCACCTCGCATACATGGCGCTTACATATCACAAATTGTTACAACAGTACCAAATCCTAAGGGGATTCCCCCCTCCTCCACAAGGTTAGACAAGTCTCTTACCTCAAATCTCGCTTGATCAATTGATAGGGATGCCTTTCCCTCGACTTTCCGACTCTGACAGGCTTAAATCTAGCCAAAAGCAATTACATACCATGAATACAACTACAAGAAACTAATTTAAATAATAAATCTACGAATTTAGCAAAGAATCGAAAATCGCCCCAAAAGGTCGACCCGAGCCCACGTCTCGGAATCGGGTAAAAGTCACAAAATATGAACAACCATTCGATATCGAGTTCACCCATACCAAAATTACTCAAATCTGATACAAAATTCTCGATCAAAACCCAAAATACGGCCTAAGGATATTTTCACCTTTTTCACAAGTTTCACTACCCAAATCCTTAATTAATGAAAGACTAAATGATATCTTAGTGGAAATTAATCAAAAACAAGTCAAGAATTCTTACCCAATTATTTTCTCTGAAAAACCCTCGAAATTTGCCTCAATCCGAGCTCTATATCTTAAATTATGAAGAAAATGGCAAACCCTCGATTTAATATAATCTGTCCAGGCTTTTCGCACCTGTGGCCAATTCACCGCACCTGCGAAACCACTTTTGCGATAAAAACCTCTGATTCTTTGGAATCACTTAAGTCCCCCAGGGCCCGCACCTACGCTCCAGGTTTCGCACCTGCGGATGCGCTTCTGCGGCCCTTGATCCGCTTCTACGGAAACAGCTTTCGCCTCACCACTTCACATCTGCAGAGCCCTTCTTGCACCTGCGGGCTTGCAGATACGGATTTCCCTCCGCACCTGCATCCACCCCAGGCCAGCCCCAGCTCCACATCTGTACAATCCCAGCCACACCTGCGGCCAACCCCTCGTAGGTGCGATCACAGCAGAAGAGTCCCAGCTTCAGCAATGCATTAAGTCCCATTTTTGATCCGTTAACCATTCGAAATCAACCCGAGGCCCACCGAGACCTTAACCAAATATACCAACAAGTCCTAAAACATTACATGAACGTATTCGAGCCTTTAAATCACATCAAACAATGCTAAAAATACGGATTGCACATCGATTCAAGCCTAATGAGCTTTAAAATTTTAAACTTCTACATCCGATGCCGAAACCTATCAAATCAAGTCTGATTGACCTCAAAATTTTTAAACAAGTCATAATTAATATTACGGACCTATTACAACTTCCAGAATCGAAATTCGACCCCAATATCAAAAATTCACTCTCGGTCAAACTTTCCAAAAATCATCTAATTCTCCCATTTTCGCCAATCGACGCTAAAATGACCTACGGATCTCCAAATCAACATCTGAACACACTTCTAAGATCAAAATTACCCTACGGAGCTATTGGAACCGTTGAAACTCCATTCCGGAGTCGTCTTCATACAATTCAAACTATAGTCAATACTTGGAACTTAAACTTCAAATTCATAGACTATGTGTCCCATTTCACTTCAAATCCAGAAACAAATCCTCCAGGCAATTACGTAACCACAAAATTAAATAAATGGAGCAATAATTAGGAATTCAGGGCTAATACTCTCAAAACGGCCGGCCGGGTCATTACAGGTGGAGGCCTTCACATCATTCCATGCTTCTACTAGAGTTTTAATAGCTTGTCGCATATTGAACTTATTGTCACTAGAGAATGGATGGCTCTCATTGCTCTCATATTCATCAATAAAATGCTTGATGTCGCGACTTTTGTACTTAACATTAAAATTTGTAATTATACCAGCATCAGAAGGTTGAAGATGTGATGTCGTATTAGGTGGGAGATGATGAACCTGAATAATTCAATGTTAGTACAGTAGCACCATTAAAAAAATATGATCAAGGCTTCAACAAATACCTTAATATGTGTTAATTGAATTTTGTATTCCTCGATGTCATGAGGAGTAGCATTGTCCAACAACAATAGAATCTTGTGATTTTCATCTTCAAATTTAGCAATTAGACTAACCATGTATTTTTTGAAAATTTCACGAGTCATCCTTGCTTTCTTGTTATACAAATAATTAATGTGTGGCAGAGAGGACATATCTACATTCTTATAACAACGAGGTTTAGCAACAGTTCCAGTCATTAGAGGTTTTAGTTTTTCTCTACCTACAATGGAGTACAAGTGAAAAAAATAATTTAATAAAAATTTGATTTTAGTTTTGAGTTTAAATTTAGAAAATTTTTAATGTAAATCAATCAACTAAGAATCAAGTTAAATATTTCAAAGAAATAAATGAACATCGTCAATACTAGTTTGAAACAATTAAGCATTTAAATTTTAAGAAATTTTAATAAACTAAATCTATTTCTAAAAATATATCTTACCCAGAGCATTACACATTAACATTACGGTAATTCTGGATTTGTCTTTCTTACATCCACTCTCTCGCACTTGAGCAAGAGTCTTGTTGGGGACCATACGAAAGAAAAGGCCAATCTCATCACATTTGAAGATATCTCTAAGTGCATAATCTTTTATTACTTCTTGAAGCTTAGTGCGGAAAGCAGGAAGATCTTGGATGGGTGCACTTTCAGCCTCACCATGAAAATGGTAAGATTTGATCCCATGTCGTCGTTTGAAACGTAAGAGACACCTATTAGAGGTAGAATTTTTTTTTCTCCAGTGTATTAATACCTATAGATTCTGCAAAATCAAGAGCTTTGGCGACGATGAATGCATCTGTCAAGATGACATGATTTTCCCTTGCTTGAGTGTGATGACCCAAAAATGTCATCTTTAAATTCAATAATTAAATATATATTTTAAGATCTCAAAAAGTACTATTTATCATTATTCAACTTGCGTGCGCAGTCCGTAAAATTTTTCGAAAAGTTTTTATGTGAAAAATGGATTAAAATGTGAATTAGAGCTTTAAAACCCAACTGAGTTGACTTTGGTCAATATTTTGAGCAAACGGACTCGGATCAGTATTTTGACAGTTCCTGTAGGTCCGTATCGTGATTTTAGACTTGGGAGTATGCCCGAAATTAAATTCCGAGGTCCCTAGTGCGAGATATGGAATTTTGATAAAAAATTAAAAATTTAAGTTCAAATAGTGACTGGATATCGAATTATATGAAAACAACTCTGGAACAGAATTTTGATGATTCTAACAGCTCTGTATGGTGATTTTGGACTTAGGAGCATGATCAAAATTTTATTTGGAAGTCCGTAGTGAAATTAGGCTTGAAATGGCTAAAATAGGAATTTAAAGTTTGAAAGTTTGACCGGGGAGTCGACTTTTTGATATCGGGGTCGGAATCCAGTTCCAAAAGTTTTCATAGCTCTGATATGTCATTTATGACTTGTGTGCAAAATTTGAGGTCAATCGGACTTGATTTGGTAGGTTTCGACATCGAATGTAGAAGTTGGAAATTCTAAGTTTCATTAAGCTTGAATTGGAGCATGATTCGTCATTTTAGCATTGTTTGATGTGATTTGAGGTTTCAAATAAGTTCGTATGATGTTTTAGGACTTGGTGTATTTGGTTAAGGTCCCGAGGGCCTCGGGTGAGTTTTGGATGGTTAACGGATAAAAAATGGGACTTAAACAGTTGCTGCAAAAGCTGCAGCAAATTTTCTTCTATTGAGCAGTCGAGCCCAAAATTCGAAGGCCAGAAGTCGATCCTAGAAATCAAGCCCAGAAATTGAGCCGAGGATCAAAGGCCAGGCTCGAGAGCCATAATCGAAGACAGGCTCGAGAGCCATGATCGAATGCAAGGCTCGAGGGCCATGATCGAAGGCTCAAGATCGATGCCATGATGGAAAGCCCAGGCTCGATGCCATGATCAAGGCCATGATCGAAGGCCCAGGTTTGATGCCAGGATCGAGGCCATGACCAAAGGCCCAGGCTCGAGCCTGTGATCGAAGTCACGATCGAGGCCTAGACTCGAGGGCCATGATCGAAGCCACGATCGAGGCCCAGTTCCGAAGGCTGCCTGGGCAGATTTATAAAAGAGGGGATTTCGTCCCATTTGCCATTTTTGACGAACTTAAGCTTGAGCAGAAGCGATTTTTGACAGATTTTCAAGGAAAAATATTTGGGTAAGTGATTCTAACTCGGATTTGGTCAATATACACGAATATATCATTGTTTTCACCATTTAATTAGTGTATTGAGATGGAAATTTGGGAAAGAATTTAGAAATCTCATAAAAACAAATTTTTGAGATTTCGGTGTCGATTCAGAGTCGGATTTGAGTGAAACTGGTATGGTTGGACTCATAATTAAATGAGTTATCAGATTTTGTGAGTTTTTTTGGATTTCAAGACGTGAGCCCCACAGGCGATTTTTGAGCTAATTTTGGATTTTATTGAAAAATATAGTATTTTCTTATGAAATTGATTCCTATAATTTTTGTTGACTGTATCGAATTAATTATAACTAGATACGAGTCGATCGGAGTCAGAAAATCAAATTAATTATTAAATCTTGTTATATTCTCCATCATTGATTTGATTTATATACTTTAAATTTGCTTGACCTTTTTCTGCTAATTGTTTTACCTGTTTAGTTAAAACTTGGTTTCTTTTATTCTGTGCATTATTTAGAGTTGATTTTATTTAATTTAAATATTATTAATATGAAGTATTTGAAATTTTTAAATTTGGAATTGAAGTAACGTATTAAAGATTTTAAAATATTATTTTGCTGAATTATTTATTCCTGAATATTTTTGTAAGATTTTCGTACTCATTGTGATAGAGCCGTGAGCTCTTTATTGTGAAAAAATATTATTTTTGATTTATGTTGGCATGAGCCGTGAGCTCTTTATTGTGGAAAAATATTGTTGTTGCAGTATTTTGGCAAGTTAAATTATTTGAGCACTTGAGGTACAAATTGTGATATATTGTGATGTTGATACGCATGTGGTGGTATAAGGTCTGGGTATTGAAATGCATGCGGTGAGATAAAAGTGGCTTGATACGCGTGGCTAGTAGGGAGAACTACTAGAAGTCATGCGGTGTGATAAGGATGGCTAAAACGCGGGATGCTATTTCGGGAAAAGTATTTTCTTTAAAAATAAATTGTGAAGGCTCCCGCTGTGAGATAAGGAAATGAGATATTGTGAATTTATTTCTGATTTGGGACTACGAGACGGTACATCGGGAGTGCCCTTGTTGATATTATTCTATGTCCGCAGTTGCCTTTAATTATTTGTTGTAATTTTTCTTAAAGTTGAAAGGAATTCTGTTTTGATTCCACGGGATATTATTTGCCATTATTTTATGTAATTAAATGGTGACATGCTACTTAATTCATTTCCATTGTCATTTTATTTTATTATATTGTTAAACATTTTACCATGCAATTATTATTTTCCAGTAGGGCCTGACCTAACCTCGTCACTACTCTACCGAGGTTAGGCTTGGCACTTACTGGGTACCGTTGTGGTTGTGGTGTTCTCATACTATGCTCATACCAGGAATCAGTAAACTTGATGTACGAGGAGACTTCGAGGTATATCTTCCAGTGTCCACAGACTCCGAAGTCCCCTTTTATCTTACTATGTTGTCTTCCTTATTTGCTTTAGACTCTGATGTATAGAGACATAGAGAATAAATTCTTAGAAGCTTGTGACTTATTTCTACCGAATTTTGGGAGTTGTAATTTTTTGAATTGTAGTTTATTTATTTCAGATATTTATGATTTTTCCGCATTGATAGGCTTCCTAGTCTTAGAGGCTAGGTGCCATCACGACCTCCTACGAAGGGAATTTGGGGTCGTGACATTGAGTAAACTAAATCTATACTGCTTTGTCGATCTGGTTAATCTTAATTAATTAGTTTTTGGATGAACAAAAGTTTAAATAACTTCTGCTTGCGCAATCTCTTTATTTGTACATGCCTTTGAACAACTTCTGCTTGCTTAGCCACCTCTATATACTTATTCTTCTTGCTAAGAATGTCACGACCCAGTTTCTTCTATAGGCCGTGATGGCGCCCAACATCGCCGCTAGGCAAGCCAACGGTGAACTAATCATGTAATTACTCTTTTTAATAAAATTTTCAAGTAATTGAATTTCATTTATTAATAAAATGAGGAGTAGAAAAATTTAATAAAGTAAAATGAAGGCTAATAAGTGAGCAAATACAGTGACATAAATACTCCAAAATCATAAAGTCTACTAGTATGTGTTCCAACATCTGGTGTTACAAGTGTATGAGCAACTAGTAGAATATACAAAACTCTAACTACTATATGAAATAAAAGTAGACAGAAAATAGATGCAAAAGAGAGATTCTAGGTGCTGCAGAACGGCTCAGGAAGCAGCTCACCACTAGGCCTCGGGGTACGAGGGTGCACGCCGATATGACCGCCAGATGCAGCTGCCTCAGATCTTGCAAGATTAGTGCAGAAGTATAGCGTGAGTATATAAACAACATGTACCCAGTAAGCATCTAGTCTAACTTCAAAGAAGTAGTGACGAGGGGTCGACATCGACCCTTACTATTGGCTAACAATAAAATACATAAATTCTAAATAAGCATGGGTTATGTAAATAATAATAATAACTCAATAACAAGCAGTGAATAAATAATTCTTTCTCTAATAGTAAATCCCTAGTCAATTTCTGTCATTAAATAATTATAACCTCTCAAGCCATAAAATAATATCAAGTATAATTTGTCACGACCTGAAATTTTTCACTGATGGGACCGTGATGGTGCCTAACATTTCACTTGCTAGGCAAGCCAACATTAGAGAATCATTTACCAATTTCTTATTTCCATTCAGTAATTAACATTAATTAACTATAATGAAATATAACAAGTGCGAAATATCATAAATCTGTATTAACTACTATCACCCGGATCTGGAGTAACAATTCACGAGCATTCTAGAATTAACGACAAGTAATAGTTTGAAAGAAATACAACTATTTGAACGAAAGAAAACAGTAAGACATAAAGGATAGATGGGGACTTTAAGGTTTGTGAAGGCCGACAGATCTACCTTGAGTCTCCGGACAGCGGACCGGTAGCAAATCTTGATCAACCTAAGCCGATATCAAAATCTGCACAGAAAGTGCAGAGTGCAGCATCAGTAAAACCGATCCCATATACTGGTAAGTATCGAGCCTAACCTAAGCGAAGTAGTGACGAGGCTAAGACAAGACACTCACATATAACTTGAACAGTATAATCATGCTAGGGGCAACAACAATAAGTAAAACAATAATGCAGAAATAATGGGAGGGGAACATACAGTTGGGGGAATACCACATAAAGAGTGAGAATAATGAAAAGATAAAATTTAAACTGGAAATCTTTAAACGAATTGAGCAATTAAGACAGCAAGAAAAAATCGGCACGACATCACCCTTCGTGCTTTTATTCTCAACCTCACCAAGTAATAAATAAGATTGCACGACATCACCCTTCGTGCTTTTACTCTCTTCCTCACAATATAAATAAATCGTGCACGGCATCACCCTTCGTGCTTTACACTCTTCCTCACAATATAAATAAATCATGCACGACATCACCCTTCGTGCTTTACACTCTTCCTCACAATATAAGTAAATCATGCACGACATCACCCTTCGTGCTTTACACTCTTCCTCACAATTCATAGAATCAATAATAACGGATAAAGAGAAGTTTCACAAGAAATCAATATTTCATCAATGATTACTTTCAAAATTTTATCAACTTTGGTGGAACCGGGTACAAGTCTCCCAACATTTCAACAACAATAAGCATGGATAACAAGATTTAAGATTTACAAATTTGCAAGAAAATAGAATTTCAGTCTCATGCTATGACTCGACCACAACGTATAGATGCTCGTCACCTCAACTATACATCGTATTCAACAACAAAACACGTAGCAGTTACTCACACAATACCTATTCCCTCAAGCCAAAGTAAGACACGACACTTACCTCGCTCCGAAGGTCACTAAATCCTCAATCACGGCTTTTTTTTTAGAATTCATCTCCAAATCACTCGTATCTATTCAAAAATGACTCAATAATATCAAATATTGCTAAAGGAATCAATTATATTACCTAAATTAAATTCTTCCAATTTTTCCTCCAAAAAGTTGAAAAATCGACCCCGGACCCGCTTGGTCAAAACCCGAGGTTCGAACCAAAATCTTTTTACCCATTCACCCCCGAGCCCGAATATGGAATTATTTTTGGAATCCGACCTCAAATTGAGGCCTAAATCCCCAAATTTCCGAAATCCCTATTTTCTACCCTAACCCCTAATTCTACCATAAAAACTCTAGACTTTTGGTTGATAATTCAAGGAATGTAATGGGTAATTGAAAGAAATGGTTTAGAATCACTTACCAATACTTTGGGGAAGAAAATGTCTTTTGAAAATCGCCTCTACCCGTTTGGTTTTTGAAAAATGTTGAAGAAATGGCTTAAACCCGTGTTTGATTCCGTTTTATGCACTGGGCGACAGTGTGCATCGCGTTCGCGAGGCCACTGTCGCGTTCGCGAAGGGTACTAGCTGCCAAGCCTTCGCGTTCGCGAGACCCAGCTCGTATTCGCGATGGTTATGCCCCCTGGCCTTCGCGTTCGTGAGACGTTGCTCGCATTCGCGATGAAGGAACGACCAACCCTCCCCCAGGTCCCCAAGTGCTTTGCGTTCGCGATGAGCAGGTCGCGTTCGCAAACGGTAAATCCCCCCATCACTTCGCGTTCGTGACCAGGCCTTCGCGTTCGCGAAGAAGAATTCTCAGCCTCACTGGATTACTCTTCGCGTTCGCGAGAGTACCTCCGCAAATGCGAAGAAGGACATGCCAGAACACAGATTCTGCAGAAAAACCAGATTTCCAAAGTTTAAAACATCCCGTAGCCTATCCGAAACTCACCCGAGCCCTTGCGGCTCTAAACCAAACATGCACACAAGTCTAAAAATATCATACGAACTTGCTCGCGCGATCAAATCGCCAAAATAACACCTAGAACTACGAATTTAGCACCAAATCAAATGAAATTCTCAAGAACACTTTAAAATCCATAACTTCTCAACTGGACGTCCGAATCACGTCAAATCAACTCTGTTTCTCACCAAATTTCACAGACAAGTCTTAAATATCATAATGAAACTGTACCGGGCTCTGGAACCAAAATACGGACACGATACTAACAATTCCAAATATCAATCAATTCTTAAAAATAATTAATTTCCAAACTTTTAATTTTCATCAAAAATTCATATCTTGAGCTAGGGACCTCCGAATTCGATTCCGGGCATACGCCCAGGTCCCATAATTTGATACAGACCTACCGAGACTATCAAAGTACAAATTCGGGTCCATTTACAAAAAATGTTGACCGAAGTCAACTAAAATCAACTTTTAAAGCAAAAATTCTTATTTTCATTAATTTTCAACATAAAAGCTTTCCGGAAACCTGCCCGAACTGTGCACACAAATAGAGGAGGATACAAATGTGATTTTTAAGGCTTAAGAGAGAAGATTCGAGTTCTAAAATATAAGATGACCTTTTGGGTCATCACATTCTCCACCTCTAAAACAACCATTCGTCCTCGAACGGATATAGAAAAATACCTGGGCTGGTGAAAAGGTGGGGATATCTACTCCGCATATCGGACTCGGACTCCCAAGTAGCTGCCTTAATAAGCTGACCTCTCTACTGCACTCGAACTGAAGGGTAACTCTTTGACCTCAACTGACGAACCTGCCGGTCTAGAATGGCCACCGGCTCCTCCTCGTAAGTCAAATCCTTGTCCAACTGGACAGAGCTGAAATCTAACATGTGGGACGGGTCACCATGATATTTTCGGAGCATGGACACATGGAATACCGGATGAACTGAGGATAACCCTGGAGGCAATGCAAGTCGATAAGCTACCTCCCCCATTCTCTCGAGGATCTCAAATGGCCCGATATACCTAGGGCTCAAGTTGCCCTTCTTCCCAAATCTCATAACACCCTTCATGGGCGATACCCGAAGCAATATTCTTTCTTCAACCATGAATGCAATATCACAAACTTTACGGTCAGCATAACACTTTTTCCTGGACTGAGCTATACGAAGTCGATCCTGTATAATCTTGACCTTGTCCAAGGCCTCCTAAACTAAATCTGTACCTAATAACCGAGCCTCCCCCGGCTCAAACCACCCAACTGGCGACCTACATCCTCTACCATATAATGCCTCATAGGGAGCCATCTAAATGCTCGACTGGTAGCTGTTATTGTAGGCAAACTCCGCTAATGGCAAAAAACTGATCCCAAGAACCCCCAAAGTCAATAACACGGGCGTGAAGCATATCCTCCAAGATCTAAATAGTACGCTCGGCCTGCCCGTCCGTCTGAGGATGAAATGTTTTGCTCAACTCAACCCGCGTGCCCAACTCACGCTGAACTGCCCTCCAAAAGTGTGAGGTAAACTATGTACCTCAATCAGAAATGATAGACACGGGCACACCATGAAGACGGACGATCTCATGAATATAAATCTCTGCCAACCGCTCTGAGGAATAGGTAACTGACACAGGAATGAAATGCGCTTACCCATACTGCATCGAACTTCCTTTAAGTTCGTGGGAGTCCAACAACAAAGTCCATAGTGATACGTTCCCACTTCCACTCAGGAATATCTAACCTCTGAAGTAAACCACTAGGCCTCTAATGCTCACACTTTACCTGCTGGCAATTTAGGCACCGAGCTACACAAGCAACTATGTCCTTCTTCATTCGCCTCCACTAATAATGCTTCCTCAAATCCTGATACAACTTGGCGGCGCCTGGATGAATAGAATACCTGGAACTGTGGGACTTCTCAAGGATCAACTCACGAAGTCCATCCACATTAGGCACACAAACACGACCATGCATCCTCAAAACTCTGTCATCTCCAACAGTAACCTGCTTGGCACCACCGTGCAGCATTGTGTCTCTAAGGATAAGTAAATGAGGATCGTCATCCTGTCGATCTATGATGCGCTCAAACAAGGAAGACCGAGCGACTGTACAAGCTAGAACACGGCTGGGCTCGGAAACATCTAACCTTACGAACTGGTTGGCCAAGGCCTGAACATCCAATGCAAGTGATCTCTCACCAACTGGAATATATGCAAGGCTACCCATACTGACTGACTTTCTACTCAAAGCATCGGCCACCACATTGGCCTTCCCGGGATGATACAATATGGTGATATCATTGTCTTTCAATAGCTCCAGCCACCTCCTCTGTCTCAAATTGAGTTCCTTCTGCTTGAACAAATATTGCAAGCTCAGATGATCAGTGAATACCTCACATGGCACGCCGTAAATATAGTGCCTCCAAATCTTCAACGTGTGAACAATGGCTGCCAGCTCTAGATCATGAACATGGTAATTCTTCTCATGGACCTTCAGCTGTCGTGAAGCATATGCAATAACCTTGCCACCCTGCATCAACACCGCACCCAGACCAATATGAGATGCATCACAATATACTGTATAAGATCCTGAACCTGTGGGTAACACCAATACCGGTGTCGTAGTCAAAGTTGTCTTGAGCTTCTGAAAGCTCTCTTCACACTCATCTGACCACCTGAACGGGGCACCATTCTAGGTCAATCTGGTCAACGGGGCTGCTATGGATGAAAACCCCTCCACAAATTGATGGTAATAGCCTACCAAACTCAGGAAACTACGGATCTCTATAGCTGATGTGGGTTTAGGCCAATTCTGGACTGCCTCAATCTTCTTGGGATCCACCTGAATACCCTTTGCTGATACAACGTGACCCAAGAAAGCAACTGAACTCAACCAAAACTCGCATTTTGAGAACTTAGCATATAACTAGCTGTCTTTCAGAGTCTAAAGAACGACCCAAAGGTGCTTCTCATGCTCCTCTCGACTGTGGGAGTAGATCAAGATATCATCAATAAACACAACCACAAAGGAATCCAAATAGGGTTTTAACACCCGGTTCATCAAATCCATGAATGCTGCGGTGGCATTTGTCAGCCCAAATAACATTACTAGAAATTCATAATGCCCATACCGAGTCCGAAAAGCAGTCTTAGGAACATCGAATGCCCTAATCCTCAACTGATGGTAGCCAGATCTCAAATCAATCTTTGAAAACACCTTGGCACCCTGAAGCTGATCAAATAAACCATCAATCCTCGGCAATGGATATTTGTTCTTGGTGGTGACTTTGTTCAACTGCCGATAATCTATACACATCCTCATCGATCCACCTTTTTTCTTCACAAACAACACAGGTACACCCCAGGGCGAGACACTAGGCCTATGAAGCCCTTATCAAGCAAATCTTGCAACTGCTCCTTCAATTCTTTCAACTCTAGCGTGGCCATGCGATATGGCAGAATAGAAATAGGCTGAGTGCCCGGAGCTAAATCAATGCAGAAATCAATATCTCTGTCAGGTGGCATCCCCGACAGGTCTGCAGGAAACGCCTCTGGAAATTCACAAACAACCGGCACTGAATCTATGGAAGGAACCTTCGCACTAGAATCGCGGACATAAGCCAAATAAGCTAGACACCACTTCTCAATCATATACCGAGCCTTCACATAAGAGATAACCATGCTGGCAGAATGGCCAAGATTCCCTCTCCACTCTAATCGAGGCAACCCTTGCAAGGCTAAGGTCACCGTCTTGGCGTGACAATCTAATATATCATGATAAGGTGACAGCCAATCCATACCCAGTATGACATCAAAATCAACCATGTCGAGAAGTAGAAGATCTACACGAGTCTCAAGACTCCCAATAGTGACCACACACGAATGATAAACACGATATACAATAATAACATCTCCCACTGGTGTGGACACATATACAGGAGCATTCAAAGAATCACGGGGAACAACCAAATAGGAAGCAAAATAGGATGACACATAGGAGTAAGTAGATCCCAGATCAAATAGAACTGAAGCATCACTACTGCAAACTGAAACAGTACCTGTGATAACAGTGTCAGATGACTCAGCCTCAGGCCTGGCTGGGAAAGCAAAACGCTGGGTTGGGCCCCACCACCCTGAACTACGTCCCTGGGACGGCCTCTAGCTGGCTGGTCTCCACCTCTAACGGCCTGACCTCCACCTCTAACTGTCTGGCCTCTAGCTCTTGGTGCCTGACCCCTGCCTCTGGCTGGCTGAGTAGGTGGTGCAGCAACTGGTGCCGCAACCATGGAATGAGAACTCTGATGCTGTGAGCTGCCCGTTGTCCGAGGGCAAAATCTAGCAATATGCCTCAAATCACCACAAGTATAACATAACTTTGGTTGTTGTGACTGCTGACCCTGAAACTGACCATGTCGTCCTGAATAACCACCCTGATAACTCTAGAGTGGAGGTGCACTAATAGGAGCTGGTGGTGCACTGTAGGCTAGCTGGTAGGAATAATGCATCTGAGGGCCACGACCACCTGAGGCACCATGAGATGCCTGAAGCGCTGAATGAAACGGCCTGGGAGGATGGCCTCTACCAAAAGTACTCCTGCCTCTAGGTGAGTCACCGCTAAACTCACCAGAATGACGAGATCTCTTGTCAGACCCCTGACCTTCCTAAGTAAGAACCAATTCGACCCGTCTGGCGACATTAGCAGCCGCCTGAAAAGAAATCTCACTCCCAGTCTCCTTAGCCATCTGCAATCTGATAGGCTGAACAAGTTCATCAATAAAACCTCCTCTCTCTCTCTCTCTCTCTCTCTCTCTCTCTCTCTCTCTCTCTCTCTCTCTCTCTCGGTGGGAAGCAGAAGAATAACATTACAAGCCAAATCCACAAAATGGGTCTCATACTGAGTAACAGTCATACCGCCTCTGGAGACGCTCAAACTGACAGCGACACTCCTCCCTCAATGTGATAGGCAGAAACTTCTCTATGAAGAGCTAAGAGAACTGGTCCCAAGTAAGAGCAGGCGACCCAGCTGGTCTGGTCAACAAGTAATCTCTCCACCATTTCTTGGCGGAACCAGTCATCTGAAATGCAGCAAAATCAACCCCATTGGTCTCTACTATACCCGTGTTTCGTAAAACCTCGTGACAGCTGTCAATATACTCCTGGGGATCCTCTGAAAGAGCACCGCTGAAGTGAACAAGAAAGAGCTTGATAAATCTGTCCAATCTCCATAAGCCTCAGAAGACATAGCTGGCCCATCTCCGACCTGTGCCGCAATAACCGGGTGAACTAATCTGACTGGCTGAGCTGCTGGAGCATGATACTGGGGAGCTATCTGCTCCGGCGTGGGAGTGGTAGGAGTCTGGGCTCCTCCTCCAGCCTGACAGACTACTGGTGCCATGGGAAACGCGCCAGTCTGGGACACACTCTCCATAAGGCCCACCAAACAGACCAAAGCATCCTGAAGTACTGGGGTAGCAATGAACCCCTCCGACACCTGAGCTGGCCTGACAGGAACAATCTGGGCTGGAACCTCCTCGTCAATCTCTATCTGAGGTTCCGCTGCTGGGGCTGCTTCTCAGGCTCTAAGCTGATCCCTGCCCCTGCCTCGGCCTCTAGGACGGCCTCGACCTCTGCCCCACGTAGGAGCTGTCACTGGAGGCTCTGGCTGCTGCTTATCTAAGGAAGCGGTATGTGTTCTCTCCATCTGCGAGAGAATAAGAGTAGACAAGTTGAATCAGTATTGAGAAAGCAAAATCGCACGACAGATAAGAATAGAAGTGAAACTTGCTCCTAAACTTCATAGCCTCTAGAAGATAAGCACAGACGTCTCCGTACCGATCCTCCAGACTCTACTAAGCTTGCTTGTGAATCGTGAGACCTAGGCAACCTAGTGCTCTGATACCACCTATCACGACCCGAAATTTCCCACCAACGGGACCGTGATGGCGCCTAACATTTCACTTGCTAGGCAAGACAACATTAGAGAATCATTTACCAATTTCTTATTTCCATTCAGTAATTCACATTAATTAACTACAATGAAATATAACAAGTGCGGAATATCATAAATCTGTATTAACTACTACCACCCGGATCTGAAGTCACAATTCATGAGCATTCTAGAATTTACGACAAGTAATAGTCTGAAATAAATATAACTGTCTGAACGAAAGAAAACAGTAAGACATAAAGGATAGATGGGGACTCCAAGGTTTGTGAACGCCGACAGATCTACCTTGAGTCTCCGGACAGCGGACCAGTAGCGAATCTCGATCAACCTGAGCTGGTATCAAAATCTGCACAGAAAGTGCAGAGTGCAGCATCAGTACAACCGACCCCATGTACTGGTAAGTGTCGAGCCTAACCTCGGCGAAGTAGTGACGAGGCTAAGAGAAGACACTCACATATAACCTGAACAGTATAATCATGCTAGAGGCAATAACAATAAGTAAAATAATAATGCAGAAATAATGGGAGGGGAACATACAGTGGGGAAAATACCACATAAAGAGTGAAAATAATGAAAAGACAAAATTAAACCGGAAATCTTTAAACGAATTGAGCAATTAAGACAACAAGGAAAAATCGGCACGGCATCACCCTTCGTGCTTTTATTCTCAACCTCACCAAGTAATAAATAAGATTGCACGACATCACCCTTCGTTCTTTTACTCTCTTCCTCACAATATAAATAAATCATGCACGGCATCACCCTTCGTGCTTTACACTCTTCCTCACAATATAAATAAATCATGCACGACATCACCCTTCGTGCTTTACACTCTTCCTCACAATATAAGTAAATCATGCACGGCATCACCCTTCGTGCTTTACACTCTTCCTCACAATTCATAGAATCAATAACAACGGATAAAGAGAAGTTTCACAAGAAATTAATATTTCATCAATGATTACTTTCAAAATTTTATCAACTTTGGTGGAACCGGGTACAAGTCTCCCAACATTTCAACAACAATAAGCATGGATAATAAGATTTAAGATTTACAAATTTGCAAGAAAATAGAATTTCAGTCTCATGCTATGACTCGACCACAACGTATAGATGCTCGTCACCTCAACTATACATCGTATTCAACAATAAAACACGTAACAGTCGACACTTACCTCGCTCTGTGGCTGTCCAACTGGACGGGATGGGACGGGACGGGACAGAATTAACGGGACGGGACGATATTTAGCCGGGACGGGATGAAACGGGACGGGACAAACGGGACAAAACGGTAGTCCCATCCCATCCCGCTATCAAACGGGACGGGACGGGATGGGTTCGCGGGCTTTAAGTGCCGTTTTAAAAAAAAATTATTTAAGCATTGAGTTTGAAAACCGCTATTCTTTTGACAATGACTATGTTTTTAAAGTTTGCAAAAACTAGTTTTTTGAGTTATTTAATAAACTTAAAAATTAAACGGAAATTAGAAAACTAAGTAAAGAATTATAAAATATTAAAATAAAAAACTTGTAATGAAATATTCTAGTAATTATAAATTTATAATAGAGTTATAATTTATTTAATATAATTTCAAGCTATTAAGTAACTAAGTAAGAGTGTAAGACAATTCATAAAAACAATTCAACGCTTAGAGCCTTTTATTTTATTAATAGAACTTTCAAATCTCACATACAAATATAATTCTTTTGAAGAGCACATAATCTACGCAGCCACCTTCTAGGAAGGGTTCTGTTTGAACTAGGCCTCTTAGTAGCCAATTATAAATTATCATACTAATATTTGTAAGCTCCTATATAACTTCGTTGAAAGTTGTAACTTATCTATAATTTCTCTCGGACATTGTTCTTGAATTGGCAATGTTGATTGATGTTCCATGAGTTCCATGCCGTCATAGCTCCCGATGCTAAGTATCTCATTGTATTCTTGTTCTTCCCTAGTTTCACCACTTGTTGTTTCCATAGATTTATGTTTATCAAATATTGATCTAACATAAGAATATATGTTAGCTTGGCAGTCTTCGAGAGATGGTTGTTCATTTTCTTGAATTGCTAAATTCTCATAAATTTTATGAACAAGTCCATTTGCACCTCTTAATTTTAAAGATGGGTTAAGTATAGTAGAAATTAAATAAACTTGGGGAATAGGAAAAAAATACTTTTTCAATTTTGCAATCATTTCATTAATGGCCGATGCATAAGTTAGATTAATTTTGCAATCATTTCATTAAGCTAGTTGTTGTAGTTGTGTTAGTACTTAGCAGAAACATTATCTAAGGTGATAGTTAAAACTTTATCAATGAGTCCATAAAAATCAACAATTTGTAGAACAGTAGTTGCAATATATGTTCCATTGTGTTTTGAATCAACAAATTTATAACCAATAATACGTTTTTGCATGTTCTAGTGATGATCAACCCAATGACATGTAATAGTTAAATAATCACAACCATTGGGACTATGACCTATATCAGATGTGATAGACACTTTACAATCTAAGTGAAACAATACACAACGAATATACTGAAAATATTTGGTTTAAAATTTAAAAATATCATTTCTAACCGTGGTCTTAGGAAAACCTTCAAAAGCAGGATTATAAGTTTTTTTTGTATATAATGCACAAAACAATAGGACGCGGGACAGGAGGGACGGGTCGGGACGAGACAGGACGGGACAGGATGGGACGGTACAGGCGGGACAGGACGGGACTAGACGGGACGAAATGGGACGGGACAAACGGGACGGGACGGGACGGGACTAGACGGGACGAAATGGGACGGGACAAACGGGATGAAATAGCCATCCCGTCCTATCCCATCTCCCGTTTAACATGGGCCCATCCCGTTTATAATTAAGCGGGACGGGACGTCCCGTCCCGTCCCGTTGGACAACCTTACCTCGCTCCGAAGGTCACTAAATCCTCAATCATGGCTTTTCCTTTGTAATTCACCTCCAAACCACTCGTATCTATTAAAAAATGACTCAATAATATCAAATATTGCTAAAGGAATCAATTATATTGCCTAAATTAAATTCTTCCAATTTTTCCTCCAAAAAGTCAAAAAATTGACCCCGGGCCCACTTGGTCAAAACCCGAGGTTCGGACCAAAATCTTTTTACCCATTCATCCCCCAGCCCGAATATGTAATTAGTTTTGGAATGCGACCTCAAATTGAGGTCTAAATCCCCAAATTCCCGAAATTCCTATTTTCTACCCTAACCCCTAATTCTACCATACAAACTCTAGATTTTTGGTTGATAATTCAAGGAATGTAATGGGTAATTGAAAGAAAATGGTTTAGAATCACTTACCAACATTTTGGGGAAGAAAATGGCTCTTGAAAATTGCCTCTACCCGTTTGGTTCTTGAAAAATATTGAAGAAATGGCTTAAACCCGTGTTTGATTCCGTTTTATGCACTGGGCGACAGTGTGCATCGCGTTCGCGAGACGTTGCTCGCGTTGGCGATGAAGGAACGACCAACCCCCCCAGGTCCCCAAGTGCTTCGCGTTCGCGATGAGTAGGTCGCGTTCGCGAACGGTAAATCCCCCATCACTTTGCGTTCGCGACCAGGCCTTCACGTTTGCGAAGAAGAATTCTCAGCCTCACTGGATTACTCTTCGCGTTCGCGAGAGTACCTCCGCGAACGTGAAGAAGGACATGCCAGAACACAGATTCTGCAGAAAAACCAGATTTTCAAAGTTTAAAACATCACGTGGCCTATCCGAAACTCACCCGAGCCCTCGGGGCTCTAAACCAAACATGCACACAAGTCTAAAAATATCATACGAACTTGCTCGCACGATCAAATTGCCAAAATAACACCTAAAACTATGAATTTAGCACCAAATCAAATGAAATTCTCAAGAACACTTTAAAATCCATAACTTCTCAACTAGACGTCCGCATCACATCAAATCAACTCCGTTTCTCATCAAATTTCACAGACAAGTCTTAAATATCATAATGAAACTGTACCGGGCTCCCGAACCAAAATACGGACCCGATACTAACAATTCCAAATATCAATCAATTCTTAAAACAATTAATTTTCAAACTTTTAATTTTCATCAAAAATTCATATCTTGAGCTAAGAACCTCCGAATTCGATTCCGGGCATACGCCCAGGTCTCATAATTTCGATACGGACCTACCGGGACCGTCAAAGCATGGATCCGGGTCCATTTACCAAAAATATTGACCGAAGTCAACTAAAATAAACTTTTAAGGCAAAAATTCTTATTTTCATTAATTTTCAACAGAAAAGCTTTCTGAAAACCTGCCCGGACTGCGCACACAAATCGAGAAGGGTAAAATGCGATTTTAAAGGCTTAAGAGCGGAGATTTGAGTTCTAAAACATAAGATGACATTTTGGGTCATCACAATATTAGGCTCCTAGTATTATCACACACGATTTATGCCGAGGTCGGACGGCCCGATCCAGAATAATGTGTAGACTGTCGAGGGTCGATCAACACGAACCATAGACGCATCTATTCTACTGCCGAGGCATTCGGCCCGCTCCACAAGAAGAGAGGATACTTTATGAACATCCGATTTAAAAGCTATTACAAGGCTAATACACAAAAAAGCATAATTTCTATTAATGGTCAAGTAACCCGCCAAAATTCAAGTAAAATTTAGTCTTTTACAATTCCTCTATCAAGTTCCAATATAATTTAGGCACTTTAATTAACAAGTAAGGTGCAAATATTATAAATATTTCATGATTTGGGTCCTAAACTACCCGTACATAAGCATAATTAGTAGCTACGCACGAACTCTCGTCATCTCGTGCGTACGCAGTCCCTACAATTAGAAGCAAATAGTAATTTAAATCACCTATGGGGTAAATTCCCTCTTACAAGGTTAGGTAAGAGACTTACCTTGTCTCAAAGCTCACTTTCCGGCCTCAAATTCACTCTAAGGACCCAACTTGGTGTCGAACAATTCGAAGCTAGCCAAATGTTATGTAAAATAATCAATATACGCTAAAAAGTTAATAATTTAGCTATTAGAGTAATTACCCAACACAAATTGGAAGATTCTTAAAATTTATCCCCGGACCCACGTACCCGGATTCAGGAAATATTTGAAGATAATTGTTACCCATAACCTTATGAACTCAAATATATAATTTTTACCCAATTCCATAATCATTTTCGTGGGTAAATCCTAATTTTTATCAAAACCTAGATTTTTCAACTTAACCCACAATTTTTACACTTTATATTCTAAGAATCTACCCAAAAATACATATATTAAACTCATCTCATATAGAAATTACTTACCTCAAAGTGCTAGGTGAAAATTCCTTTTCAAAGAGCTCCAAAATCGCCTAAGGGATGAAAGAAATGAGCTAAAATTGCTCAAGTCCCGAAATAAAAAGGCCTCACTGCCTCCAGCGATTCCGCTTCTGCGGACCTTGGGTCACACCCGCAACACCGCTTCTGCGGACAAAGGTCCGCTTCTACGGAAGACACCCAGCCTAGCTTTGGGCGCACCTGCAAAAAGGGCATCACACCTGCTAGGCCGCTTCTGCAGCTCGCCCCCTCACACATGCGGCCTTCCCCGCTTCTGCGATCAAATCCTTCGCATCTGTGCTTTCGCAGATGCGGTCCCTTCCTCGCTTCTGTGACCACTGGGCAGTCCACTCTATTTCGCTTCTGCAGTCGTTGGCTCACTTCTACGAGCTCGCACCTGCAGCTAGTTCCTCGCAGGTGCGATTGCACCAGAAGCCCTTTCTGCTTTAGCTATTCTCCCCAAGTCCAAACAAGTTCCGCGCATCGTTCGAATGGCATCCGGGCCCCCGAGGCCTCGCCTAAATATACCAACAAGTTTGTAACCACAAGATGGACCTACTCGACCTCTCGAAACACATGAAACAATACCAAAACTAAGAATCACACTCCAAACCAAATCGAATCAACTTATGAACTTCAAGTTCTTCCAACTTACTCCGAACGCGCCGAATCATACTTAAACTACTCGAAATGATACCAAATTTTGCGTGCAAGTCTTAAATCACTATACAAAATTATTTTTGGGCTCGGAATCCTAAACGGACCTTGATAACACCAAAACCTACTTCAAACCAAAATTTTAAGAACTTTAAAACCTTTAATGCGCTAACTTTCTACTTTAGGCGCCGAAATGCTCCCGGGCCATCCAAAATCCGATCCGAATACACGCCCAGTACAAAATCATCATACGAACCTATTGGGACCGTCAAATTCCGGTTCTGAGGTCGTTTACTAAAAATATTGACCCAAATCAAACTTAACCATATTAAGCCAATATGAAGGAACTAAGTGTTCCGATTTCAACCCGAACCTTTCCAAACGCGAACTAACCATCCTGCAAGTCATAAAACAGTAAAAGCACATACGTGGAGTCCTATTTAGGAGAACGGGGATCTAAAAAGTAAAACGACCGATCTGATCGTTACAAAGAATGTCGGTGACTGTTTGACGACTAACAAGTGAAAAATTCTCCTTTAATTGTTCTTGAGTGATGGTAGGATTATCTTTTTTGTATTGGCACAATGCTATCTTTGTTTCTAAAGGAATAGCTTGGCGTTTAGACCCAGTATGACATGAAAAAAAAAATTAAAGGAACAACTTGAATTTTTTAAACGAATAACTTTAGTGAGTTCTTCAAATTCTATTACCTATGCACTAAGAGAAACTCACTCAAATATTTAAGCATCCAGCAAATCTCTTCAAATAAAAAATTATGATGGGCATATCTTAAGAAAATGTGAATATATTACATTTACATATTATTGGTATTTGTCGAATATAAAATATATCATGTGTAGATCTTCAAATAAAAAAAGAATGATGTGCATATCTTCAAAAAGAATAAATTGATATGTAAGTATCTTTTGGCATTTTTCTAATGCAAAATATATCATTTAAAAATCTTCAAAAAAATAAAATAATAATGTGCATATTTTCATGGAGCGTAATGTTATCCTTAAGAAATATATTTCTATTATAAGTTGTATATGAAAGTTATATTTGATTAAAATATTTATAATTATTATTAGTAATAATCTTAGAAAATCTATATGACTGTTATAGAGGGGTAATTTTATAAAAAACGCACTGTCATAAAGATGGTTGTTGCTATTATAGGTAGAAAGCTGTTATAGAGAGATAAAATATAACATAAAAAAATCGGTTCTGAGAAAAATTAAGCTTTTATAGTGAATGACTATTATATATAGATGATGTTATAGAAATGTCTGACTGTACAAGATAGAGACACTAAATTTTGAATTTAATTTTTGCATAAATTTAACAGATTTCTTAATATAAGCTAACCGTCTACCTTTGCCCCTGTTTAGCTGGCACCGGCAAATCTCGGTTAGCAAAGATGCAACTTTTCAAATATTAGCCTAGACTACTCGAAGGATGTCCGAGGTCCCTATACGAGTTAGGAAATTAAATGAACAGTACATAATCGCAATGCTAGCGTTAACCATCCACTAAGAGTTAAATTATACTCACTTCGTCTCATATTATTAGTCGTGATTACTAAAAATAATTGTCTTAAATTATTTATCATTTTAGAATTTCAAGACAAAATTATTTTTTTTTTCTTTTCTACCCTTAGTAATAATTGTTCTTCAAGATGGAGATAACACATAAATAGAATAAATATTCAATGAAGAAAGATTTTATCTTAAAACATAAATAAGGAAAAAATAGTCTAATCATTTTTCTAATTAATATCTCTTAAGAGACATATAAAAGAAAATTACGACAGATAATTTTGAAACTGAGGAAGTACCATTAATATAATTTAACTTGTCAAAACGGATTACTTACCATTTATTCAATGTTATTCAACAAAACTCAATATAATTATGGCAGAGATAAAATGGTTGAAAGACAATAGAAACGAGTGGGACTATATAAGCAATTAATTAATTGGACGAACGACCTAAAAAGCCTCAATTAATATGGAATAGTAAAGTAGTCTCTGGAAATAGAAATCAAAGCTACAGCTTTGTTTTTGACATAGATTATTCATATATACTTGTGGACTAAACTTTCTGAAGCAGATCTATCATCTATTTGGTTTCGTTTGAACGTTCACTCATTCAGCATCCAACGCAAATGATAAATTATTTCCAAGATTTTAAGGTACTTGTAAACACGTAATTTTTGACCCGCACAATTTTTATTTTATTTTTAGTATTTTTTTTATATTTTAAAATATTTACTTGAATTATTTTAATAGGATTTAGTCTATTTTTAATTTTAATTTAATTGTAGAACGTAAAATTTGAAAACACAAAAAATAGTTTCATCTTTTATCTTATTTCTTTTTAGTTTAGGATTATTTATAGTGATATTATTCTAGTGTCGCTACGATTTAAACCTATCTTTCTCTACTTTTATTTTATGTATTATCTTCGAAAATACCCTAAAATAGTTTAACATTATAATTTAGTCTATTTTTATTATTTAGCATTAATTTCATTTTTATAGTATTTTTATTTCTAGAAGGGACAAGTAATGTTTTGATATAATAATTTTCGTGAAAATAGCACGGGCTAGCCAGTTTTCGGACTGGTAATTGAAAAATAGCCAGCGTTTGCAAAGTCATTGAAAAATAGCCACTATTTTGCTGCAACACGAAAAGTTCGGGCATAATATACTGGAGATTAGTGCACCCGTGTATGAACTTCCAGCATATTATGCTGGAACTCCAGCACACGAAAAGTTCCAGCATAATATACCGGAGATTGGAGAACCTGTGTATGAACTTCCAGCATATTATGCAGGACAGTATATTATACTGAAAATCCAGTATATTATGATGGAGTTCCAGTATAAATATATTGGAACTCCATAATATACTGGAACTCCAGTATATTATGCTGGAAGTTCACATGTAAAAAATTTCGAACTCTAGTATATTATACTGGAATATTTTTCAGATTTTGAACAGTGTTTTTGTTCAAATTTATCTTTACATAAAAAGTGGCTAAATTTCGATTATTTTTGAAACTGTGGCTATTTTTCAATTACGAGTTATAAATCTAGCTATTTTTGAATTTCATTTGAAGGTCCAATTTGGAACAAATTTTTAGAGGCAAATTTGGCCCAATTTTGAGCTTAATTTCAGATTTTCAGTAGCCCAGCAAAACCTGGCCCAACTCCTCAACTCACCTCCTCATTTGACCCATCAACCCAGATTCGTCGACCCGCCCAATTGACCCAATACCTAGTTTCAATCTTAGCCACTTATCTCTATTTCATCCAAGGGTCATTATCCCTCCCCACTACCATATAAAAATCTAATTAAACTCAAAACCCTAACCCTATCACCAAACTACAAGCCAACCATACCTTCCCAGTAGAGTCGCCAAATCTGTCATACCCCGTTTTTCACTGCAATCCTTTAAAATGATAAAGTGATTTAAAGCTCAAAAGGGTTTTCGAAATTGAAAGTGACAAAGTTGTGTTTAAAAGGGTAATTCCAGAGTCACCACTTGACATAAATCTCGGTGTGCCAAGTCACCTTTTAAAAAGTAATTTTCTCTTAAAAACATATTTGACTCTAAAACATACTCTGCACTAGAAATCCAGTAAGGGGAATCATTTGACTCGGGGAGAAGATGTTAGGCATTCCCCGAGTTCCGTAACTAGTACGGTTGCACACTTGATCAAATTGGCTTTTAAGAATACTCAAAGTGAGGAAAAACACACAAAAATAAAATAAACACAAAAGAGGTTCGAGGTTATCCCTATCTAAAAAAAATAAAAGAAAAAATAAAATAAAAATGCTAAAATTCTACTCTATGCTTCCTCGCATCGTCCTATCTTTGGCCCTCGTTTACATGTACTTCGGGGCATTACCATTACTAAAAAATCATAAAATTCCGACGGAAAACAATTATCGGAAATTTCCGACGGAATCCGTTGGAATTTTCAAAAAAATATCAATTATTCGACCATATTTCGGACCAAATAGGTCGCAAATTTTGGCGCAAAAACCAGTTTGAATCGTTTGACTTCAATCGGCCGGATTGTTTTTTAAAAAAAAAATATTTAAAATGACAATTCCGACCGAATCAGTCGGGATTTTTTTTTAAAACCCTACCCGACCCCTGTTCCCCAAAAACAGAAACATTTCTTTTCTTCCTCCTTCTCTCATCCTCCTCCTCTCTCCCTCTCGTCCTTATTCACCATACTCCTCATTATAGGTAATGTTTTTTCGCTCTCTCTCTCTCTCTCTCTCTCTCTCTCTCTCTCTCTCTCTCTCTCTCTCTCTCTCTCTCTCTCCTACCTTCTCCATCTCCTTCCTCTTCCCTTTGTCCCTTAATTTTTTAACCTTTTCTTTTAATTTTCAGCAGTGGTTCCGCGGCGGCAGCGGTACATTTTATCTCCGATATTTTTTCCGTAGAGGTAAGTACTTCGTTGACACATATATATATATATATATATATATATATCTTATTTTTATTGTTAAATTTGTACTAATTTTAGTTGTTGTAGGCTTATTGGATTTTCTATATATGAACAATCCTAACTAGTTGAATTAGGTATGGTTGAAATTTTAGGGATTTTAGTTTTTGAATGATATTTAATATAAAACAAAAAGAGAGAAGAATATATGTTGTTCCTATAGGGATTTTGTTTTGCGAAATTCTTTTGTCACCATTATTATGTAAATTAGATTGTCCAAATTGTCCAAAAATCCAATGTCATAAATAGTCACTCAATTTTGGGTTATACAAGAATATGATAAGAAATTCTAAATCTAATTTTAGCGATTGATTAACTTATTTTCGAAATAAAAAAGGTGAGATGTTGGCATAAAGTAATTGAGAAAATAATGATAGGAAAGAAGAAAAACGAAATTTCACTTTCACTTTCAACGATAATTAAGTCAAGGGGATGGAGGACTATATATGAGTATACTGGAATAGAAGAAATAAGATTGTTAAGAATTTGAATAATTCAAAGACTGCAATTCAAAATCGTGGGTTATTAATCTTGAAATAAATAAAAAGTTCTACATGCCTTATTGGATTGATATATTAACTTTATAGTTTATTGATTTTAATTATATTAACTAGTTATAGTTTAAAGCTTTGGTGTAAAGCTTGTTGTACTAGGTTCATTGTTGCTTGTTAGTTTTATTATTAGAATGATATTAAATTTAAATTTTTTTAATTTTAATATTAAGATTAATTTATAAATTTGAGAAATCATTAGTTAATTTGGATTATATGAACATTTAAGAAGCTATTCAAATTTAATTATTATAGTTAAAGACTTATATTATTTAGAATATGGATTAATGTGAGATTTCAAGTGTTAAAAATATTAATTTAAAAAATAAAATATATCAATTAAAGTGCTTTGACACAATGATACGCTTATATCTAAAAGGAACCTTTGAAAGAGTATAACTTTGTAACCAATTTAAATAAATTAAATTATTTTAAATATCTCATTTCTAGATTTCTATTTGTGTAGATGGAATTTGTGCATCGTAGATGGATGTATAATAGGAATCATCCTAATCGTGCGGGGTTGAGGGATGAATTTATTGAAGGGGTTGCTGAATTTATTGCTAAGGCTCAAACACTTAATGATTTTCTTATTGGAGGAAGGATTAGGTGCACTTGTGTGAAATGTAAGTGTGTTAAGTTATTGAAAACAGATGAAGTTAAAGTTCATCTTTACAAGAAAAGGGTTTGTGAAAACTTTTTATATATGGATTGTTCACGGGGAGAATCATGCTAGTTTAGATGATGTTAACTTTCATAATTCTTTTGGTGGTAAGGCTAGCCCCATTGCGGAGCATAATGTTAAAAATTCTCGATACAATGAAATGATGAGGGATGCTTTTGGGATGTTTTCTGGGGTTCAATCCGAACCAAATGATGAGGCTAAGCATTTTTATGTACATTTAGAGGAAGCTAGTCGTCCATTGTATGAAGGCTCGGTGCATTCCAAGTTGTCTGTTGCGGTTAGATTGCTAAGTATTAAATCAGATAGTTTTATTTTCCAAGCGGGCATGAATTCCATTATTGAGCTTATGAATGAACTTAATCCGAGTAACATTGACTTACCAAAAGATTTCTACACTGCTAAGAAATTAGTTTCAAGTTGGGTCTTTCATGAGAGAGAATTGATTGTTGTGAGAAAGGTTGCATGTTATTCTATATGGATGACGCATCTCTAGAGAACTGTAAATTTTGTAATAAGCCTCGATTTAAGGAAGTCACAAATGCCAATACAAAAAAGAAAGTTTCAGTTAAAGCGATGCATTACTTACCTCTTATACCTAGGTTAAAGAGGTTGTATGCATCAATGAGCTCTGCTCCTCATATGAGATGATACTATGAACATAGAAGGCCACCCGATATTTTATGCCATCCGTCAGATGAAGAAACGTGGAAGCATTTTGATAGGGTGTTCCCCAAGTTTGCTAGTGAACCAAGAAACATTAGGTTGAGATTATGCACATATAGATTTACTCCATTTACAGGTCATCCAAACCCACTCTTACCCAATTCTTCTTCTTCTCAAAATCAAGAACACATTGAAGATATGAGAAAAGAAATTCGTGATTTGAAGCAACAGTTGGACTCACAATTTGGAACATTTGTTAAGATGCAGAAATTCATGAGAAAACATGGGCATGTTCTATCTGATAATGAGGATGAACAAACTTAATCTGATTTGTAGTAGTTTAGGTGTATGATTTTGGTTGATTGGTAAACTTGATTGTGAGAGACAAGTTTATGTTTTGTTTTTAAACTTGAATGTGGGCTACTATTTGGATGTTTTTATGCCAAAAATTATTAGGTTTAATGGATTTGTTGGTTTAGATTATGTTAATGGTTGGATTTGTTGGTGTAGATGTTATATTTGTTGATTGGTTGTTGGCGTTATTGTATTGTAATTGTTTGACAGGTGGTGTAGCTCAAAATTGAGCCGAATTTTGCCCAATTTTACAGAAAATTCTGACTCATTTCCAATGGAAACAGTTGGACAGCTGTCCAGTTTCTTTTCAAAAATACCCAGATTTCCGACCGAATCGGTCGGAAATGACAAAAAAAATTAATTACTTTTTAACAGTTTCCGACGGATTCCGTTGGAAATTAAATAAATTTAATTTTTTAATTATTAATTTTTGGCTGATTCGGTCGAAAATTATATATTTTTATTTATATTATTACGACTGATTCAATCGAATATTTGAAAATAATTTGGTCATCTGACCTTTTGAACGTTTCGACTACTTTGGTCGGAAATCACCGACGGATTCGGTCGGAAATTATTTTTCGACCAACTATTTTCTGACCGACCAATTTTGGTCAGAAAGTAGTAGGAAATTCGTGATTTCTAGCCGATTTCTAACCGTTTTGGCGATCGAAATTCAGCCATTTTCTAGTAGTGTCCCCAGATAAAATATTTACAAATCCTTTGGGGCATTCCCCTGATAAAACCATAATGACTAAAGGGAACGACCTCCTACCTCAAAAAAAGATAAAGAAAAAGGAATGCCCTAAATTGCCTACCCATGTGTGGTCGGCCTAAACATGCTACTAGCGGACAATATAATAAAAGTAAAATAAATAAAACTAAAAGAAATAAAAATTCATTCATGCTCATTCCCTTTTTAATTTCTTATTTCATGTGTTTAACCAAGCCCAATTCCTAAAGAATGTGAACAAATTAATCACTAATGGGCTTTGGCCTCCCCCACTTCCCACGGCCCCATCATTCATTCAAGACAAATTTGCACCAAGCAAGACATAATGAAAAAGTCAAATCGATAAACATCCAAATATGAACATTCATTTTAAATCACTTTATCATTTAAAGGGTTGAGGTGAAAAAAGGACGTGACAATATTTGTTGGGTGTGAGAATAAAGTTTCACATTGGTAGTTAAAAAAATTGGGATGCAACATATAAGATATACGAATCTTTTAATGGTATGAGTATGTTTGAGGAAAACCGTGCGGTCTTGGCCTAAAACGGACAATATGACACCATATTATGAGTATTATTGTGTTGGTTTAGCCTAACACCTAGTATCAGAGCCCAGGTTCGACGAAATGAGTATGGCGATGGCAAAGTGGTAGTGCAGGGCTCGGGGCTCGATTTGCCTACTCTTACAAGCTTGGAGACGTGTACACAAGAAGAAACTAGTTGTGGGCTTCGCTTGCAGTAAATACTCTGACGATGCAGATGACACACAGTGATTCTCAAAAATTGATATGTGGAATGTGGTAATGGGCGGCCACGTCGAACTTGGTCCGAAGGAAAATTATTTGGTGTGCGAAAACCCCACTTTGGTAGTTGAAAAGATTGGAAGGCTACATATAAGGTGTCGCAATCTCTCAATGTTATGAGGTCTTTTGAAAAAAACCGTGCGAGTTCGATCCAAAATGGACAATATTACACCAAAGATTAGGAGGCTATATATAAGGTGTAGGAATCCCTTAACGGTGTGAGGCCTTTTGAGAAAAACCATGACATTTTGGCCTAAAACGGACAATATCACACAATTTTAAGAGGATTATTTTGGTGATTTAGGCAACAATACTATTTGATTGATCAAGCAACTAATCAAATATGATTGACCAACCAACTAATTGGCCTAACCCAATATATATCAGCCACATATGTGTGCCTTTCCATAGGCGTTTGAGACAACAACAAAAATTATGAGAAAGAAAGACGAAATGCGTCCATATTGGCCATACTTTATGCATTGCCGTGTTGTCTAGTAGGTACATATCAGAGTCGGAAACCAAACTTTCCATCACTTTAAGGATGAAGTAACCTCTTGAGAACACTCTTAACAAGATTCGCATGCAATTCTATATATTGATAAGCCAATCCTACACCCATTGCGCACTTTGTAACTTAATCTTATAATGGCTTCTGTAATTGAGCAATGTCAAGTTGCGCCACCTCCCGGCAGTGCACCTGAGCTCACACTTCCTCTCACGTATTTTGATTATGTATGGTTATCTTTCCACCGTATGCGACGGATTTTATTCTACAAGATCCCCGTGTCCAAATCCAATTTCGTCCAAACTATTGTTCCTAATCTTAAAGATTCACTCTCCCTCGCTCTCAAGCACTACACACCTTTAGCTGGCTACGTTGTTTGTCCAGTAAATTCAAGCGGTTATCCTGAACTGCGTTATGTTACGGGAGATTCTATATCTGTTACTTTTTCTGAGACTGATACGAATTTCAATTATCTCATTGGTAACCATCTCCGAAATGCTAAGGATTTTTATCACTTGGTTCCTCAGTTGGCAGGACCTAGGCATGCACTTGGGGTCCAATTAGCCCCGCTCTTAGCCATTCAAGTGACACTTTTCCCGAATCATGGAATATCCATTGGTTTCACTACTCATCACATTGTTGGTGATGGAGCTAGCATGGTAGGGTTTGTAAGGGCATGGGCTTTGCTCAACAAATTCGGTGGAGATGAGAAATTCTTATCTAATGAGTTCATTCCGTTTTATGATAGGTCCGTAATCAAAGATCCTCATGGACAAGCGATGTCTATATGGGATGGAATGAGGAAAAATAAGCTTGAGATGTGTGACATTGTGACACCTCCTGAAAAGGTTCGAGGTACATTTATTATAACACGGGATGACATCGGGAAGTTTAAGAACTTAGTTTTATCAAGACGACCGAACCTAACTCATGTAACATCTTTCACAGTAACGTGTGCTTATGTATGGACTTGTTTAATAAAATCAGAGGCCGCAACGGGGGAAGAGATAGACGAGAATGGAGTGGAGTTTTTCGTATGCGCTGCAGATTGCAGACCGCGGTTCAATCCTCCACTTCCTCCAACTTACTTCGGAAATTGCGTAGTGCCGTACATTACAAGAACAAAGCATGGTGACGTAGTTGGAAAGGAAGGTTTTATAATTGCCGTGGAATTAATTGGAGAAACCATTAAGAAAAAGATGAAGGATGAGGAATCAATCTTGAATGGGGAGTTTTTAAAGGAATTGAACACCGTAGATTGGAACCGAACAGTTTCAGTTGCTGGATCACCAAAGTTTGACTTATATGCTGTAGATTTTGGTTGGGGAAGACCAGAAAAGATAGAGTTCGTTTCTATCGACAATGACAATGGCATATCGATGTCCCTAAGTAAGTCCAAGGACTCGAATGGAGATTTAGAGATTGGCTTGTGTTTGCCCAAAACTCGAATGAGTACTTTTGCTGCTCTATTCACTCATGGGCTAAGCTTTTTGTAACAACTCTGCTTAAGATTGTAGCTATAATAATTGGATGCTTTGACAGTACTAGTCAAGCTCAAAATCCTTTATCTTCTTAATTATTTGATATATGATGTTTTTGTATTGGTATATCTCAAATGTTCTTTTGAAACTCAATTTATATAATGTATACTTACAAATCTCAAGAATACAATTATTTAATCATTCAAATTGTAAAACTTCTGATTTGACAACGTTTGTTTTGTGTGACATCTTAAAAACACGTCTAAAGTATACCGTCGTATAGAGAAGGGAAATGTTGTTCAACATTGATATTTTGTTTTTAAGGTCGCTAGATGTTTTAGATGTCGCATATCAAAACGATATCGCTTGATGAATCCTTTAATGGTGTGAGACATTTGGGGAAAAACGTGTAAGTTGGGCCTAAAACGAACAATATCACACCTTGTTAAGAGTATTATTTTGCTACTTTAGCCCAACAGTACTATTTGATTGATCAAGCAACTAATCAAGTACTATTTAATTATTTATTTTTTTAAAAAAATTCAATTCCGACCGAAATTGGTCTGTATTATTAAAATATTTAAAATTTAAAATCAAAATTTTCGACCGAAGTAAGTCGGTATTATTAAAATATTAATATTTAAAATAAAAAATTCCGACAGAAATCGGTCGGTAAATTTAAATTTTTGGGAAATCAATTGAACATTTCCGACCGACTTCGGTGGGTAGGCGGTCGGTTTTCTGGGTAAGTTGTTGGCAGAATACAGTTGTTTTATACTTGCACCACCTGCCAACAACCAATCACCTATAATGGCAGCATTACATTATTGTCATTCAACCAATAACAACTATGAAAACTATATTAACAAAACATCATCTCCATCTCCACTAAATTATATTAACAAAGCATCATACCCAATAACAAAATATTTCACAAGTTAAAAGTTCAAACATCATTCAATGAGTGTTTTGTACTACATCATCTCCATCTCCACTACTAGAACCTTCATCGTTGGCATGGTTTGAAGGATCACGACGAGAAGGAGACACATCTGGGGAAGGCTCACGAGACTGTGGAATGGGGAAAGAACCACTAGCAAGAAGATTGGCCAGCTGACCTTGAAGGACATTAAATTGTTGGTCCCTCTTTTCTAGCTGAACTTGAATGGTATCAATTGTTTATCTCTCTTTTATTCTCTAGTGTTTATCTCTTCAAGCTCTGCTGTCAACTTTGTGATCTTCTTCTCCATAGACGAGAGAGTCAACCAATCAATTGCCTTGCCCTGGGCGGAAGTCCCTATACCTTACAATCCAGCCCTGTAGCGCTGAAATGATCTCTCTGGAAGGCCGTATGATATCCCCTTTTTAGGACCATTGACAACATCCAACCATATTTTCTACGCTTCTTCGTCTGAAAGGGGTGGTCGCTGGCCTTGCTCATTCGGTGGCAAGCTCTGAGTGTACTCCTCCACATTAGTCTTGTAGCGGCCCTTTATTTAGAAGATAGAAAATAATTAACTATATAATATTATAAATATTAATATCAAATTATAGTAGTTATGAAACTTACATATGTAGTCTCCGCCCGGTCCTCGACCCATCTAGTTGGATCTATCGGTGCCTTCTTCTTCCCGATGTGAGTTTCCATAAAGAACTCATCATAAGTCATCTTCCTCCCATATTTTTTTTTCTACGAATATAATAAAACATGTTAACTAAATTAAAATATATAAATATAGTTCGATAAAAATAGAATTAAATATTTTAAGAAATTACTAGTAGTCTCCTCGCAGTCCCCATACTCCTTGCACCCCACGCAGTGCAAAGAGCCACCCTTCTCAGATGCTCGGACCTTCTTTCCTTGTTCACTCCTCTTCTCGAATTTTTCAGTAGTCCACCGCCTCAGCAGATCCTCCTATATGTGCGGTAGAATCCATGAAGGCTTCTTGCTCGTCTTCCGAGCAGAACAGAAGGAATCAGGTAGTCTCTTCCGGTCCTCCCAAGCATACTTAGTCTGCAAATGAAGTGTGTAATGTTAGATGAAATTATTGTTAATATAATACTTAAATAGATAAGAATTGTATTAAAACCTTAAATTGGTTGAAAATTTGCTCCACGAGCTTCGGTGGAAATTCACTCGAAGTCCATAGGGGGCATCATACAACCGGCCAAGAGCTTCAGTAATTATCTTTATAGTCTGATGACTAGGTATGAACCTGCAATATAACAATTTTATTAAATAAACAAGACTAGCTATTATAATTCAGCAAAAATAAAGAAGTAATAAATAAATCTTACCCATTCCCCTCAGGCCTGATGATCATTATGATAACGATCATACCGCACTTCCTCTGGATCATCATCATTCGATGAATCTGAAGCTTGCGTAGAAGGGGAGGCATCTGGCTCAGTGCTACTATCCCGAATGCGAAGTCTAGAAATGCTAGGAGACGAACTTTGTGGAGAGGGAGGCGGGGTCGCTGATGAAGATGGATGCGATCTAGACCCTTGCTGCGATCTAGACCACTGATGCAATCCAATCCACTACTACAATCCGGGTGGCTAAAATCTAGATGGATGCAATCCAGCTGGTGGTGAAGCAAATGGAGCAGATGACGGGCGTATCACCACATGGCCCTGTGTCTGCTGACTCGATGGACCCATGTAACTATATGCAGGATCATGTGGAGGAAGCGGGCAGTAGCCCTGTGGTGGAGAATGGTAAGAATATTGCTGGGAGAGCGAATAGTAGGTAGTCTGATGAGTAGATAGATGTGGTGGAAAATATGTGTACCTAGAAGATTGATGCCGACCATCAAAAGCGGAGGGATGCAAGTGTGGAGTGGAAGGAAGCGAGGGTGTAGCACCATCCTCATGATCAATAGGAATCTTATCCTTCCTAGACCTACCTCGACCCCTACTGGTCATATGCATAAATTAAAGAAAATGTTAGAATTGATAATATAAATCTATATAAGTTGAGAGCGCTTGAAAAAACTAACATGCTAGTTGTCTTCGAAGTATCCTTCCTAGTCCGAAAATTCTTCCTCTTCACTTATTTCATTTTCATCAGTTGATTCTTCATCCTCATTTTCTATGATTGTTATTTCCTCCATATCAACTTCTTCTAATATGCGTTGAGGATGCTCTAAGTCATTTTCTAACTGATCATTCACCATTTGGTTAACACTTGAGGTATCGTTTTGGTAAGAAACATCTAACACATTCTTAACTTTCACCCTACCAACATGCTTAGTTTTGATTACAACCAACCAATCAGCCTTATCCATTCGCAATGGATATGGAGCATAATACACTTGCCTAACTTTTTCTGTAATTATAAAATGATCATAGAGATCATACTCCCTCTTTTTAATAAACTCAATTATGTTGTACTGCGAGTGTATATTTGTACCTCTTCTAGGTGTTTGGTCAAACCACTTGCATCGGAAAAATATGATCTTCTTATTTGGCCAACCTGAATATGATAATTCTAGAATCTCTTTGATTACACCATAATAATCATTTTCCCTATCCTGGTTTCCTTCACCACCTTTGACACACACCTCACTGTTATTGCTTTTTTTATACTTGGAGCATTTCTCGGTGTGAAATTTATAACCATTCACAAAATACTTAGATATAGTTGTAACCGTAGGTACAGGTCCCCAAGATATATCTTTCAAAAATTGATTAACATCGTTGTTTAGATTATTGACCTACATGTAGTGTTAAATAAATCACAAGTGAACATGTATATTCACAAGTGACCAAGTATGTATATTCACATGTGAGAAAGTATGTAGATGCACTTACACATTGTTTAAACCATGCCTCAAATGTAGAATATATAGCATCATGGTCAAATTGACTCACGAAGTCACTGAGCGACACATTGAAATTTTTGTTAGTTGCATCAACCGAATTAAATAGTAGTCCATGTAAATTAATCTTACATCAACACTTACTTAAGAAAATGTTGAAGTTCCGTACAATTTAGCAACACGTGATTTGAAGCTTATTTGTACTCCATACTACTTAGGCCCATTTTTTTATCGATCTTTAGAACCTCGTCCTGGTTGATTGAATATGGACATTGGTGGATATAATAGATCATTCTCAATCATGACATTGTGCTGATTGGGCCTATTTCTAGCACATGGCACATGACTGTCGAAGTAGTAAGAACAAAAATAGTCAGTTTCCTTTGCAAGATAGACTTCGCATATGGATCCTTCAATCCTATTTCTCTATTTAACAAATCGTTTACATTGCCGATAGTCCTGCACATTGTCATATTAGATGATAACGTTAATGAAAATTACAAGAATGAATTGAGGTTTGATCATTACCTCTCGAATGGATACATCCACCTGCATTGAACCGATCATCCAAGTCGCGCCTTGTGTACAAGGTGAATTGGAAGGTGTTCCATTACATCAAAGAAATCACATGGAAAAATCCTTTCCAGTTTATTACTGATTACAGGAATGTTCCGATTCTTTCGAAATAGGTTTTCTTCCCTTAATGTGGTAGAATATAAGTCTTTGAAGAACAAACTTATCTTTGTGATGGGTTTCCAGATATTTTCAAGAAAATCACAAAATGCAATAGGGATTAGGTTTCCATGAAGATATGACAGTCGTGACTTTTCATATGAGTCAGCTTTCCTTCAATCATATCAGCACATTTTACCAAGTTCGAAGCATAGCCCTCGGGCATCTTTAGGTTTGTAACCCACTCACAAATCTATTATCTTTGTTCCAAAGTGAATGTGTAACTGGCCCTGGGCTTGAACACCTTACCATTGTTTGCAGACTGCAAATATAATTCAGGTCGCCTGCAATATTCTTGTAAGTCTAGTCTAGCCTTCGATTTATCTTTTGTCTTATTCTTATCATCCATCACTGTGTTGAACAAATTGTCAAAATAGTTCTTCTAAATATGCATGACATCAAAATTGTGTTGGAGAAGATTATCCTTCCAATATGGCAACTCCCAAAATATGCTCTGTTTTGTCATGAGTAACTCCATATCCAGGAAATCTAAAAGGTGGGGCCTCAGTAACTTTAGTGAAGTTTTGAACCCTATCCCAAATTTCCTCACCCGACAAACTTAGAGGTGGCAAATCATGTTTAATTGTATTCTTTTTGAATGCATTCTTCATCCTTCTAAACTCATGATCAACTGGCAAGAACTGACAATGACAATCAAATCATTACTGCTTTCGGTCATGTCTTAAAGTGAACGCTTTACCATTTTTCGTACAGTAAGGACATGCTAACTTTCCAGCAGTCATCCACCCAAATAATATTTCATACGCAGGAAAATCATTAATGGTCCACATTAAGTTAGCATTTGCACATCACACAAGGACACCTAATCATCCCTCCGATTTGAAATAGTTCAAGTGACATTACAGGCCTAATAAATTTACTAACCCCTTCTATAAATTCCTCCCTAAAAAACTGACGATTAGGATAATTCCTGTTATACATTCAACTACGATATTCTATCTACACAAGAACAAATAAATTATATGTTATATTAAATGAGTATTCAAATTAATTTATAGTTTAAGTTACATAATAAACTTTAGTTACAAAGTAGTTAATTTAAATAATTTGAGTGCATATTAATTTTAAAGTTCTCATATATCCTTAAATAAGTTCTTTAGCAATACAGATTCAATTACGTGAGGAGCTAAATCATTTTCCTTTACCGCCGTTGTATAGGTGGTAATATGCTCCTTGGAGTCTGAAGTTCCGTCATACTTTGGCATTTCAGGCATTTCGAACCGCTTTGGGATTAACTCTGGTGCCGCACTTGGCTTGTATGGTAATTGAGTATACTTTTTCGAGTCCGGACCTTTCAGCACTGGTGGTGCGCACGGGATTTTGGGTGTTCACTTCCCTTATAAACCGTAAAAGTTTATTCTTGAAAGTATCATTCTCGTTGTTGAAGCCGGATCCGCTCCCCTCTGCCCCATCAGAGCCAATTTCACCTCTATGAGTATTGTTGTCGACCCTCTGCGGTGCTTGATTCGTGAGAACCCCGGGAGGAATCGGATCTCTTCTGTTTGCATTATTTAAAGCTCCCGACAGCGCCTGCTTCAACTCCGTCATAACCTTATCCTGTCGCGTGAGGTAGCCTAGAATGATCGCATGTTGCTCTTGCAAGACCCTTACTGCGTCAACAACATGTTTCTCATCAGCATCATCAGGGGTGGTCTCCCGAACATGTCGAGGATATTGTATGTCATGCACCGGTGTAGTGTCATTCTCCTCATTATGGGTGTCATTGATTGAGTCCTCGAAATGAGGCAGATCTTCTCGAATCTCGGGGTTGTGCATGTCGTTAACCGTGTTATCTAACATTTCTTATGATTTTTTCTAAGATAAAATAATCAAAACACGTTATTAAAAAGGCAAGGATCAATTTAATTACACGACTGTCTAGGCCCCACGGTGGGCGCCAAACTGTTTACCCGTAAAACGGTACAGTTGAATTTATACGTGGTTTCTAGACAAATGAATTAATTTGATCCTCAAATAATAAAATAATCAAAAAATTATGCAATACTTAGCCTTAGGATATAGACGAAACAGCAGAAGCAACAGTTCCGGAAATAGGGTTTCCGGGCACAACAACAACAATGAAATCAAAAAGTAAGAAGATAAGATTGTAATGAGGTTTGTATAAAATGTAAATTAAGTTTGCCAAAAAAATTCGTCTCATTTACAATGAAAACTGAGCTCACTATTTATAGATATGAAGGAGGTCCTAGGATCGTGCCCTTGTTTAGTGTCAATTATGAGGGACATTGATGAAGACGTAACGGTGAACATAAATGTCAAATTCCCTATAATGGGTAATTGCTCTTAATGCCATTGAATATTCTCTATTAAAAGCTACCGGACGAAGAGCATTTATCACATCTTTATGAGCGTTATTCTTTCCGGTGACAAACGAAACAGTTGCCTTCGGTCTTCTTCCATCCTCTGTCTTGGGTTCCACGTATTGTTTTTTGAACGGCCACTTGTGGTCGCATATTTTACCCTATTACAATGCTCTAATGTATACTTAACAGTGATAAAGGGAAAAGAGTGCATCATTAGCATTATGTGGACAAGAGAAAGTATGACATTACTCAATTAGTTAATGAAACTAGTTAAACTTTACATTTCTTAGAGCCACCATTTGATATTTTTTCATTTCTTACTAAGTTATCATCATGCCCAACAAGCATTTGTTTTCCGGTTTACTTTTTAGAGAGCTTAATCAAACCAAAATTTGAGCTTAAGGTGGACCGTGATGATTTAAAGGAATATTTGCGTGGGACCCACCACTCAATGAATGATCCAAACAGGTGGGTCCAACGAAGCACAATCAGATGGCTATGTGAGTCCACAGTCCACACCCAGGACATGAAATCAAAAGATTATAAAAGTTTATATTTCTTCCCTTAAAATGCTAAGATGATTATAATCATAATCACAAATAAGAAAAAAAAAGTAAAGTCTATTATTTAGATTTGATTTCGTAACACTAATTTCTCTTGGAGCTTGCAATATTGGCTAACCTCCATTCTCTCAATTTCTTTGAAACAATTATTTTAATTTATTATCATAATTAAATCTAACCAATTTAACCTTTCCAATATTATACTAGTCTAATTAAATTTTATGCATAAAAATCACCATGAAGAGTTTAAATTTGAATAATTAAGTGTATTTAAATTTTTAAAAATATTTTTTATATAAAACAATATTATTAGTGAAGTAGATTTAAACAAATTGGAATCTTATAACAAAGCAAACTGAAATATTTCATCTTTAGTCACTCCACATATTACACATGAATATATTATACATTTGATGGCTATTTTTTATTTTAGCGATTGAGTGAACGGTTATTTATGTTAATTCTTCATATTATTAAATATTTTTTTGTCAAAATATAATTTAGCTAGGCTTTTGCTACAGAAAGTTAAGCCTGTGGGTGAAAATAGCAGCAAAAGTATTCATTCGAGTTTTGGGCAAAGACAAGCCAATCTCTAAATCTCCATCTGAGGGACATCGATACGCCATCACCATTGTCAATCGAAATGAACTCTAATTTTTCTGGTCTTCCCCAACCAAAATCAGCAGCATATAAGTCAAGCTTTGGTGATCCAGCAACTGAAAGTAACCGTTTCGCGTTTACAGTGCTAAATTCTTTAAACCACTTACCATTCAAGATCCATTCCTCATCCTTAGGAACAAAGGGATAAAAATCCTTAGCATTACGAGGATGGTTACCAATGAGAACACTAAAATCCACATCAGTCACAAAAAAAGTAACAGATACAGAATCTTCTATTACATAACGTAACTCAGGATAACGGCTTGAATTCAGTGGACAAGCAACGCTGCCAGCTAAGAATATATAGTGTTTGAGAGTGAGGGGAGAGAGAATCTTTAAGACTAGGAATAATGGTTTGGACGAAATCGGATTTGGAAATGGGAAGCTTGTGGTCGGCTATAATCTCATGTTTTAGTCGCTTATTGCACTATAATTCACTACACGTTAATCGTGTTTGAGCTTTAATTGTTAGTGTTTTGCACTTATTGTGTGTTTTATGCCTTGTAGAAGTAATTTCGAGTTATGTAGATGTTGTGGAACTAATTCAGGCTATGTGGAGCTTTGAAGTCTGAGTAAAAGCCCAAGGGATTAAGTCGGGATTGTGTTCGGGGGTCGAGGATCATTTCTGGACGTCAAAATTCAAGGAAGAAGCAACTGCTGAAGAAATGCACTAGTGCGAAGCACTGTGCGACGCATTAGTGCAAATTTTTGTCAGAAATTTTCAAAGTTCAGAGACTGTGTTTTTTGTGGTCTGACAGGAAAAAGCATTAGTGCGACGCACTGGGCGACGCATGGAAAGCATTAAGTTTGCAAGTTTTCCTAGTTCGGCTAGGAAAGTGAGATTTCGTCTAGGTCCGACCCTACTTGGTATAAATACATAAAAAAACGTTATTTTCTGGACTTTTGACATACTTTAGACCTAAGGAGAGCACAAACCACGCTTTGGAGGAGGCTTGTAACTAGTTATTCTTCACTTCTCTTCTTTTAATCTCATAGTTTATTAGTTCTAGAGTTTTGGGTGCTACATGAACGTTGTAGTTTGAAACTTGAATTGTTCTTATTATTTTATCATGTTAGTTTATTTATTCAATCTTGCGCTTAATTTTTTGATTGCTTGATCACCAATTGAATACTATCTACGAATTTAGGATTAAACTCGGGAGAGAGAATTTTAGATTGCATATAAGATTGAACAGAGCGAGATCTTGAACCTGATTAACGGGGAACGAAATTGCGGTTAGGATAGGGATATACTTAATCGCCTTGCTTGGATATTATATGAAAATTATTAATGCGTTCTTGTTAATCCTAATTCTATAGGAATATAGGCGTTAGGTTAGCTTGAATAGGCGAGTAGTACTTCGGGTGAAGACTATGAGCAATATTAACCTTGTTAAATAATAAACCAGATAAATTAATTAGACAATTTAAGTGAAAAACTCAACGGGATTGTTAGCTCATCCATAGCTCTGGAATATTTTCTCTTATTGAATTCATTTCAAAGATTGCCAACTTGTTTCTTTAATTTCTTAGTTTGCTACTCTAGATTGTTGTAGTTAAATATTCATACTTTAGAACTCGCTTGAATAGATTAATTATTTGGGTTTAATTTAGTTGATAGTTAATCACAAGTCCCTGTGGGTACGATAACTGAACTTACAATCCTATATTACTTGTACGACCATGTATATCTGCGTGTGCGTTTGGGACCGCCAAGTTTTTGGCGCCATTGCCGGGGACTTAGAAATTAACTATTTTACTAGATTAGATTTTTACTTTTTGTCTATTCAAATTTTTTATTTTTAGCTTAGTTTAGTATTTTACTATCTTTGTTGACATTGCATCTTTGAATGAGACTTGGTCGAATATTAATATTGGTTATTCTTATTATGGTGATCCTTGTCCATATTGTGGAAAACCACACTTGTGGAAAAATTGTGCATCTCAATCTTATGAGTGAAATATTTGTAATGTGTGTAGTGGTCAAGGTGGCCATTGGGATGGTTGTCCTAATTCTTCTTATCCTTCTCACAACTCTTATTATGATATTTCTAATAATGTTTATGAGTTTGATAGGACCAATAGAATAGAGGATATGAAACGCATTGCTCGTATTATGGACATGATGAGGCAAGTATCCGACCAACAAGATGAAAATCAAAAGGCTATACAAAGAATTAGTATAGCAATCATGAGAATGAAGGCCGAGGCGGAAGAATTGGCTAAAGAGAGCGAGTTCCCACAAGAAGCTAATTTTGAAGAAGCTGATATAGTGAGCCTATCTTGGTTAGAGGAACAAGCCCACCTAATAAAATTTTATGAGTCTCTCCATGATGGTATTTCAAATATGATAGAACAACTGATAGAAGGAAGAACTGATCTTAGACAAGAGATCGACCAATTTGGCAGCTCTATTCGCGAACTTGGATGTAGATTTGCGTGCAAAGGTGGTTGCGTCTAACGCCCAATAATTTAGTGATGAGTTGTGTGAAGTAGAAAAAGATCTATTAGGCCAAATTGAGGAGCTAAAATGAGAATACCAATCACTAGACCATGTTCTTGTTGATGATCCTGAGGTTGAGGGAGTATACATTATTGAGGATGTAAACAATAGTGCAGTTTTGGAGTTGGACGTGTTGGTCCTCATTCTAAATATTTTTCTACATTATGTTTGGATGGAGATATGGAGATCAGCCTTTCGAGAGATGTATAGATGAAGAACAAGACCCTTACATTCTAAAATTTGCCACACCAAGGAGACAAAACGACATCCCTCACTTAAAGGCTAAGAAGTGCAAAATGCGACATTATTTACCTAGTTCTTTTGTATTCGTACCACCGGCACAGGAACGTGACAGAAAAATTGATGCAAAATTGGGGGCGCAATTCATATCCTCAAAGTGGAAGGAAAAGTGGTAAAAGTTATGGCATCGTGCCGCGACGTTAATCAAGCGCTTGTTCGGAGGCAACTCATTTATATATAATTTTTTTATTGTGTTATTTTTGTAGTGTTGTTTTTATATTTTGTAGGAGTAAGAGCATGGAATAAATCCATTAGGCATGTGAAAAATTGAGTAGGTGGTTGAAGTTAAGTGTGGGGTGCCCGCACAAAGGACTATACCTGGAGAAGTCTGAGTACCCGTGAGCTGCTAATTCTTTGGCCTTTGGCCTACCGGGGAGTCTCTTTTATCCTCTTGTTATTTATAGTGTGCATTGAGGATATTGCACAATTTTAAGTGTGGGCTGAAGAGATTTTCTGGGTGATTTTCTGTGTTGTCTTAACTTAGTGTAGTAGTTTTTTATTGTGAAAAAGAAAATCAGAAAATTGGGACTTTTCCCGATGGTGGATCTCCTATACAGTTTTCTTGAGAGATTTAAGTCGAAAGGAAAAAGACAAAAAGATTTTCTTTTGTAGGTAGTGTAGCAATTACCCCTTGATTTTTCTTTGTGCCGCGGTTCTTTTCCAAGGGTTTTGTTTGAACCGGGTGCAGTTAGTTATATTTGTTTAGGAGTAGGAGCCAATGTGCTGTGATTGGAATTGAAGAAATATCTCTTGACTTTGTTATGCCTTGAGAATAGTGAGTACTTTGGTTGTGACGCTTAGGCTCATTTTTTGACTCTTGTATAAGTACCTTAAATTGTATGATCTTAACTTTGCTTAACTGCTTTGACTAGAGTGTCGTGATGAGGCCAATCCTGAGTGAGTTATGTACCATGTGTGTGAGGTTTGTGTGTTATTCTGTGTATCGTATTTGATGTCTAGAACTTGCCCCGTGTGTTTGCAAAGCGAAATAGTAGTTTTGTTCAGTTTTGGAAGTGATATAGGCGTTTCTTTGTTGAGCCAAATATATACATTTTACCCGCCTAATTGTTATGTATCGTAGTTAACCCTTTGAGCCTGTAATCCTATTTATTTGGCAATCACATTACAAGCATTACTCATTTGTTTGAATTAACTATCTATTTGAACCTTTTTACCTCTCATGAGCACTTGAATTATAATGAACTTTGTAAAAGTTAAAGTGTGGGGTGGTTGGTTTGTCTTTTGAGTGAAACTAATAAAATAAGGAGAAATGTGAACTATTTTGAAAAAGTAAGAGCCACTTGAATTGAAAAACAAAGAAAAGAAATAGTTGTATTACTGTAAAAAATATTCCTTAATAGTGGTGACTCTTGATGTAATTGTGCTTAAAGAAATATGAAGTTAATATACATTGATGTGAAGATAGAGTTATGGTTTGACATAAGTATGGGGTTTTAAATGATAAATGATATGTATTAAAAGTGCTTAGGGAGGTGTAGTCACTCTTATATCTAAATGTATTCTACACATCCTGCAACCTACATTACAATCAAATAAAGTCCTACTTGATCCTTGACTGAATGCAGTACACTATGGGTAAGCCTATGGTGCATCTTTTGTGGCATATGAATATTGTTTCTGGGAGTGAGAGAATTCTTTTTATCTTGAGTTCCTGATTGTTCTTAAACTTTATTATGTATGGAACTACTCTCTATTGTTGTATGAGAGCACTTGATTCATGAAGGAAACGTAATGTTATTGACCTCTGTGTTAAAGTAAGTGAGCGGGTTGTGAAAAATACGTGGTGCATGTGAGTCAAATCTTGAGGCGAGGATGTTACATTAAAGTGCTTAATCTATTTTAAATATTCTTGGTGTGATGAGTTAGGAGGATTATTTAAAAAGGTTGTTAGTTTGATTGCTGGAGGACGAGCAATAGTTTAAGTGTGGGATGTTGATGGTAGGCTACAATCTCGTGTTTTAGTCGCTTATTGCACTCTAATTCACTACGCTTTAATCGTGTTTGAGCTTTAATTGTTAGTGTTTTGCACTTATTGTGTGTTTTATGCCTTGTAGGAGTAATTTCGAGTTATGTAGATGTTGTGGAACTATTTTGAGCTATGTGAAGCTTTGAAATCTGAGTAAAAGCCCAAGGGATTAAGCCGGGATCGTGTTCGGGGGTCGAGGATCAATTCTGGACGTCAAAAATCAAGGAAGAAGCAACTGCTGAAGAAATGCACTAGTGTGAGGTACTGTGCGACGCATTAGTGCAAAGTTTTGTCAGAAATTTCCAAAGTTCAGAGACTGAGTTTTTTGTGGTCTGACAGGAAAAAGCATCAGTGCGACGCACTGGACGACGCACAGTGCGGCGCATGAAAAGCATTAAGTTTGCAAGTTATCCTATTTCAGTTAGGAAAGGGAGATTTCATCTAGGTCCGACCTTACTTGGTATAAATACATGAAAAACGTTATTTTTTGGACTTTTGACATACTTTAGACCTAAGGAGAGCATAAACCACGCTTTGGAGGAGGCTTCTAACTAGTTTTTCTTCTCTTATCTAGTTCTAGAGTTTTGGGTGCTACAAGAACGTTGTAGTTTGAAGCTTGGATTGTTCTTATCATTTTATCATGTTGGTTTATTTATTCAATCTTGCGCTTAATTATTTGATTGTTTGATCATCAATTGAATACTATCTATGAATGTAGGATTGAACTCGGGAGAGGGAATTTTAGATTGCATATAAGATTGAGTAGAGCGAGATCTTGAACCTGATTAACAGGGAACGGATTTGCAGTTAGGATGGGGATATACCTAATCGCGTTGCTTGGTTATTATACGGGAATTATTAATGTGTTCTTGTTAATTCCAATTCGATAGGAATATAGGCGTTAAGTTAGCTTGAATAGGCGAGTAGTACTTTGGGAGAAGGCTATGAGCAATATTAACGTGTTAACCAATAAATCAGATAAATTAATTAGACAATTTAAGTGAAAAACTCAACGGAATTGTTAACTAACCCATAACTCTGGAATATTTTCTCCTATTGAATTCATCTCAAAGATTGCCAACTTGTTTCTTTAATTTCTTAGTTTGCTACTCTAGATTAGTTGTAGTTAAATATTCATACTTTAGAAATCGTTTGAATAGATTAATTGTTTGGATTTAATTTAGTTGATAGTTAATCACAAGTCCCGGTGGATACGATATCTGGACTTATAATCTCATATTACTTGTACGATCACATATACTTGTGTGTGCGTTTGGGACCACCAATATCCGCCGGTTACGGTGGAAACCTAGCCATAGACGATCAAAATATGTGAGAGGAAGTGTCAGCTCAGCTGTACTGCCAGGAGATGGCGCAACTTGACATTGTTCTATCACATATGCCATTATTGTAACGTTTGGTTAAGAATACACAATGGTTGGCTTTTCAATATATAGAATTTCATGTGATGAAGAAACTGTTGATTTTGGTCTCTAAATCATACTATAATGTATACTCAAGCTTTAAAAAATAATAAAGTGAAAATAGTGCATCAATTATTATTACGAGGGCAAGATAATGTACGCCATTACTCAGTTAATTAATGGAACTAGTTAAATTTAAATTTCGTAGAGCCATATCATTTCATTTCTAACTAAGGTATCACTATGACTAAAAATTTGATAATCTTTTTTTATTCGAATACAAATTTGGCTTTCAAGTTTATTTTTTAAAAAGCTCAATCAAATCAAAATTTTAAAATGTCATATTGAAATCAAAATTAAACAAAAGAATAAAATAAAAACTCAAAAATATTTTCAGTTCGGCTAGTTTTTTCGTTTGAAATCCTTATGGCGCACATCCCACATTTTTTCTTTGATTCTCTTTATTTGTTTTAAGTATTTGTTTAATTATTACAGCTCGGTCTTGCAAAATAAAATGTCACTTTGGTGATCCAAACAATTTATTCTTTAACTATAAATATATTAATTCTTTTTAATAATTGAAACTATACAACTTAAGTATGAATTATCATATTTTACTGTGGTTAATGTTTAGCCTTTATGATATGAAGTAACCAAATAATTTATTTGAATTCCTTTTTTTCAGGATATATATCTGAACTCATATACTAAAAATGTGTAGAGTCCTATATCAAAGTGACGTGGAAATATTGCAAAACAATCATTTTATAGCGTTAAAAAGGGAAAGAACCATTTTAGATATAGCGCTTGGTATGCATACACTATATAGGTTTGAGCTACCACATCGAGTTTAACCGCACCAACCCGATAATTCGAGTCAAACAGAGAAAAAAAATCGATTGTGGTTTGGTTTGATTTAGTTTAGTGTTGGAAAAGAAAACCCGACCATAATTGTTTGATTTGATTTTAACTAAATAAAAGTCAAACCAAAACCAAACCAACCCGACATTACATTTATACAATTAAAAAAAATATTTTATACATATAAATATTTATTGTAATATAATTTATAAATATTTCTTAAACTTTTTCATAGTTTTATCTTTAAAAGTATTATTTAAAGTTTCGACTTAACATTCTTGAATGGTCCAAAATATTTATAGCCTATAAAGGTACTAAGTCAAATAAAGTTCAAATCAATACTAATACTAATAAAGGAAATTCAATTCAACACTAGGAATAATAATAGTGTTGGATATCTATTTTTTAGTTTTGCATTGATTTATAATGAAAATGTATAACCTAGTTTATCTTTTTTTATGCTTAGTTGTGTAATTAATAGTACTTATTAGTTGTACTTATTTTAGCACGTCTTATATAGTATTTTTAGATTATGTTAATTTTTATTATGGTGTATTAATTAGTAGTAATATTCTTTTTGTGTGATTTTATTATCTATGTTATTGAATATTTTAATACAATATTATGACTCATCTCATAATATTATTTTATTTTCTTAAAAAATACATTATATAGTTGTATCCTATTGGGACTAAAATAAATATTTTGAGTATAAGTTACATATTTTGTGGTATTAAGACTTTACGAGGAAAAAATTCGAAAAAACCGAAAAACCCGAGAAAAACCGAGAATGAAAAACCTGACTTTATTGGTTTGGTTTGGTTTATAAATTTAAAAATCTGACACCATTAATTTGATTTGGTAATTGAAAAATGCGAACCAAACCGACCTATGTACACCTAGGGGTGGCAAGTAGGCCGGGCCCGGTCCTAAGTGGGCTTCGCGGGCACGGTCCTAAGTGGGCCGGTCCAATGCGGTCCGGTCCTAAATGGTCCTGGGCTTCGCGGGCTTATTGCTGGAACCGGCTCGGGACCGGAACCAAGAACTAACGGGCCCGGGTTTAGTGGGCCGGTCCCGGGCCCAAACGGGCCTAAACGGGCCTAAACGGGCCCAACAGAAACTTTCTCTTTTTAATTTTTTTTTTATAGAAGTTAGATAAAAAAATAGTAATAAAGATATATAAGCTATATTCGATTTATATACTATATATACATTTTAAAATATATATATACTATATTATATATATACATAGTATACATCTTAAAATATACTATATATACATCTTAAGATATACTATATATATATATATATATATATATATATATATATATATATATATATATAGTATAGTATAGTAGATATTAAGATATATATGCATCTTAAGATATATAAGCTATATATATATATAGTAAGATGTATATATAGTATATCTTATATATAGTAAGATGTATATATAAGTATATATATAGTATATATAGTATATTATAGTATATATATATTTTAGGATATATATATACATCTTAAGATATACTATATATACATGTATATCTACTATATATATCTAGTATATCTAGTATACTATGTATATATGGTATATCTTAAGATGTATATATAGTATAGTATATATAGTATATCTTAAGATGTATATATAGTATATCGAATATAGTTTATATATCTTATGAGATGTATATATAGTATAGACTATAGTATAGTATAAATATAAGCTTATATGTATACTATACTATACTATAATATATATACATCTTACTATATATAAGCTATATTCGATTTATATACTATATATACATCTTAAGATATACTATATATACATGTATATCTACTATGTATATCTACTATATATATCTAGTATACTATGTATATATAGTATATCTTAAGATGTATATATAGTATAGTATATATAGTATATCTTAAGATGTATATATAGTATATCGAATATAGTTTATATATCTTATGAGATGTATATATAGTATAGACTATAGTATAGTATATATATAAGCTTATATATATATATATATGTATACTATACTATATTATACTATATGTATAGCTTAAGATATAAAAGAACAAAAATATTGTAAAGAGATATTCAAATCAATGCGTTATATTTTTATTATAGCATTAAAAATTATGGCAATATCTTTCTTAGTCTTCCTCCCCCTATGGAATGAGCACAACAAGGTGCTAATACCACCATTGAGAAGAAAAAGAAACTAATCAAGATGTGCCAAAATACAAGTTACATATTAATTTACATGGTATCTCTTACAAATTTCATAAATCCTTCAAGGTTCGGAGGAATTTCCGTTGGTGGTGGCGAAAATGAAGCTTGCTCATCACCGCTTCCAGGCGAAGCATCATCCTCCGCAAGTTCAGCTAGCATTTCTTCATAAGCTTCGTCTACCTCTGGTTGTGATTCAGCAAGTCCAAAATTTCTTCTTTCCGAACGGATCCAATCTCTGAAAAGTACTGATTTTTCCAAGCTCTCCCTCATAGACGCTCTATAATCACCGAGTTGAAGTCTTGCTTGACTGAAAGCGCTCTCTGATGCCACTGTTGAAGCTTGAATAGTTAAAATATCTAGGGCCATCCTTGAAAGAATCGGAAAGTGTTTTTCTTTGTCCTTCCACCATTCCAAAATATTAAAGGAGCCGTCGGAATTCACTTCCTCAATTCCCTGTGACAAATAAACTTCAAGCTCATTTAGTTGTGAAAAATCACTAGTACTAGAACCTTGAGAACCCCTGAACCCTGCCCAAGCACTAAGTGCTCTTACTCCCGCAGTTCTTTTAGATGATTGAGAACTAGAAGAAGAAGGAGTTGGAACATTTGGTCTAGCATGATCTAATGCAACTTGATAAGCATTATAAATAGTTTGAACATTTATTTTAATTGAGGCTATTGCGTTCGGAAGTTTAGACAACTCCTCATCTTCAAGTGCTAAACCATTATAAACAGTTTTATACCAAAATTGAGGACCTCCTAATTCTATAGTAGGATTTAATAATGCAGCAATACCATAAATAGGGGGAATAGGAAAAAAATATTTTTTAAACTTTTTTCTCATGGAATCAATAGCAAGTTGATAAATTTCCCTACCATCTGAAAAATGATCAAACAAATTTGCAAGTTCTGCAATATAAACTAAACAGTTAGAAATAGTAGGATAATATTGCCCAGAAAATTCATTTGTAGCAATATAGATTTTTTCTAAAAAATCTACAAGCATTTTAATATTAGTCCAATCCGCATTTGTAAGGTGCTCATCATCATCACTTACATGAGCATTAAACGTTGAGTTTATGGGGTTTCTATATTCATATGCAATAACTAAACTTTCATACATATAATTCCATCTAGTTGGACAAGTTTTAGGAACCTTTCTTTCTCTTAGGCCAAATTCATCGCATCTTTTAAAATATTCTCTAAGTCTACTTCTACGATTTGAATAAAAAAGCCAATTAAGAGCCATTTTAACTTTTTCAATTTCAACATTTAAAATTCACATGCCATCACCCACAATTAAATGGTAAATATGACAAATACATCTAACATGAAAAATATTACTAAATACAGGACTTAGTATCGTGGTAAGCAAGGCTACAACATTTGTGTTATTAGTAGCATTATCCATTGAAACTGATATTATTTTATCACTAATGCAAAAATATCTACAAATATCCGCAATCGTGCTAGAAATAAACTGCCCTGTGTGACGTGAATTAATTATTCTATAAGCAATAATGCGCTTTTGCATTATCCAATGCTCATCAATCCAATGACTGGTAACAGTAAGGTAATCACAGTCATTACCACTTCTACCAATATCAGTTGTAATAGCAAGACGACAATTTATATGAGTAAATAAATAGCGCAAATATTGTTCATATTCATGTTTATATTTATAAATATCACTCTTTACGGTTGTGCGAGGAAAATCTTTATAAGTAGGATTAAAAATTTTTCTAATATAATGCACAAAGTGGGGGTTAGAAGGAAAACTATAGGGTAAGCACATAACAGTGACCATTTTTGCCAATTCTTCCCGATCTTTTTTTGGATCATAATATAAAATACCACCGGTAACAGTGTTAATTCCCGGTTGAAATTGATTTGACCCGGTACTAAGGTCAGCCTGACTAGGTGCACTTGTCCCCTCAGCCAAAGCTTTCATACGAAAATATCTAGCTTTATCTTGAGGGTGTAGCAATATGTGTCTAGTCAAACTCCCCCCCCCCTCCCCGACTTCCAACATATTGGAAAACTAACTCTTTGCCACAAGTTTTACACTTAGCCCTATTTTTTTCTCTTAGTTGAGTAAAAAATTGCCAAACAAGAGATGTTTCTGCCCATTTAGGAGGTTGTCTAGAAAAGGTAGGGGCACTAATAGGAGGGTCAGGATGGGGGATCATCTAAATTATTATTAGTTGGGTTAACTTCAGGAGCAGGACTAGTGGGTGTATCATCATCCGGTTGCGTTTCATCAAAATCTATTTCTTCATCATCATTTTCATCAATAGTTGGATTACCATAAAGAGCATTCATATATTCATAGTTTAATTGTTCACCGGGTGCTATATTATGGAAAAATTGACTCTCGGTAAATTGTAATAAACTATTATTGCTATCAAGAATAGGAGGTGTAGGACGGGTAACATGTTTGGGTCGTGGAGCCGGGGGAAGTGGAGGAGGAACATATTGGCCACTAGATTCACCACTCTTCGATTTTCCCTTATTTTTACTAAACATATTTTTAAGGAATAAGCCATCTTAATTAATCAAGCAAAGTAAATAAAACAAACAAAATTATAATATTAAAACTTAAGAGTTGGAACGAGTTTATCGAATTGACGAACAACTTGTTGGAAATTGATTATCGTTGAAGATTTCAATTCACCAACTTCACAATTGTTTCACAAATTATAACAATAAAGTAAGCAATAGTAGAAGTAAATTATACAGAGATTGTGATAGATTGATGATTTTGTAAGAAAAAATGAAATAATGATGGGGTATTTATAGTTGAAAATAAGGAAAAAGTGTAATTATAAAAAGTTTGGGATTAAAACAAAGTTGAGGGGTTAAATGGCTATTTCATAAATAGCCAATGGCTATTTTTGACAGCCCAACGGCTATTTTTTACAGTCCAAAAAAAAAAAATATTTTAAAAACAAATTAACCGTTGGGCCCGCTAGGCCCGCTAAGGGGACCGGACCGATCCCGGACCTGACGGGCCCAATCATAGGATCGGCCCACGAAACCGGACCAGGCCCGCTAAAACCGGACCAAACGGTCCTGGCCCATTTAGCCGTTTGGCCCGTCTGGCCCGCGGTCCTGGGCCGGTCCCGGGCCTGGACCAGCCCACTTGCCAGGTCTATGTATACCCCTAACCAGTACCATACGCTATACTGGTTTTTCTTTTAATACAGTAAAATACTAGTTCTTTTGCAATATTCACGTCACTTTAGTTCCGGAGTAAGGGTTCCCCCCGTCCTCCCCCCCCTCCAAAAGAGAAAAGCGAACTAAAAATTACTGTAGGATATTCGCATGGGTCGAAACTGGTGGGTCCAACAAAGCACGTACGTCTGTAAGTCCAGACCCAAGACATAGATAAATGACGATAAGATAAATTAAATTAGATAATCATAATAATAGATAAATTAGAAAAGATTAACCTTATTTTTTTTAAAAACAATTCTACAACACGAGGAGATCGGGAAAGAGAAAGAAAAACTCGAGCAATAAGAAATAGAGTCCACTTATTATGGGGAAAGAGTTAAAGTCTATATAATTTTGAGTTAATTCATTTAACTTAAATCCATTTACAAATTGCAAATTAGGTGCCAAAATACCAATGTACATGCTAACTTGCAATTTGTCCGGAAGGCACAATGAAAATGGCATGGCATAGCCATTTTTACGGGTTGTTATTGAAAAATAGCTAGTATTTGCAATGTTATTAAAAAGTAGCCACTATTTAGTATGAAGATAAAATCTGGATAAAAATACCCAACTGAAAACTGAAAGTTATAGCGTAAGAAGTTAGAGTATGGAACCCCGGGTACAAACTTCCAGCATATTATATTGAAATTTCAGCATATTATGAATGTTTAGCACATTATACTAGAATTTCATATGTAAACTTCAGCATATTATATTACGTTAGAATTTTTCAGATTTTAAGGCCTCATTTATTTTTTTAAAGATTAAGACGTCTGAATCTGAATACAAATCTGAATATCAAGATGTGTATTAAGACTAAGACATCTAAATATGAATACACATCTAAATATTAAGATGCGTATTAAGATCTGAATACTAAATGATTAAGACCGTTTGATTTTTAATATCTGAATGTATAAAATTTATCTTTATTTAAAAATTAATAAACATAAAATTCAAATAAAATACTAATTAATCTAATATTCGATCAATAAAATATATAATATTTTTAAAATATAGTAGTTGCTGGTAGTGATGGCTAACAGTGGTGCTTGTGAATGCCGACTAGAGGCGGTGGTTGATTGTAGGTTTGGTTGATAGTGGTGGTTCAGGGTAGTAGCTAGTGGTGATTAGTAGTGGTGGCGATTATGATTGATGATGGTGGTGGTGAGTGGTGATAGTTAATAATATCGGGTGGTGGTGGCAGTTGTGATTGAGGAAGATGGTGGTGGGTGGTGGTATTTTATAATGATGGGTAGTGCCAGTTATGATTGTTGATGGTGAAGGGGTGGTTAGCTGTGGTAGTTGAGGTGGATACGTGTTTGTGGTTGAGAATGATGGTGGTGGGCGTGGTACGGATGACAGGTGGTGGTAGTCGATTATGGTGGCGGCTATGATTGAGGATGATGGTGGTGATGGTGGTTGGGTATGGTAGTGGTGGTGGCGGCGGCGGCATGTTGGTAGTTGATAATGGTAGGCAGTGACGATAATTAATAATGAATATAGATGGTAGCATCTTAATGAAATTAAGTCTCTGTTATGGATCTTAATCATACAGATTTATTCAAACCCATTAAGTGATTGTGAAGTAAAACAAACAAACATGCTTAATGATTAATATCTGAATAATTAAGATTCAGATTTTAAAAACAAACGTACTTAATGTCTAAGATATGAATGATTAAGATTCAGACCACCATTAAGTGCAAACAAATGAGGCCTTAGTATACTAGGCGCCAACATATCATTTATTCATAAACTTCCCCCAACAAAAGAAAAAATGATAGGAATTACACTCTCAAAATCTCACTCCAATACCAGGAAGTTTGACCACTTAATCAAATAAATGAGAGTGTTAAAAAGAATGCTAAGTATTTCTTAAACATTTTAAAAGACTCCGCTAAGATAGAACTTTCTATGAGTTCCATGGAATAGAATACTTAAGTCTTTTGTTTATTTTACCTTTACGTATAGTCAAAATAATTAGTACTATTAAATTAAGTTCATGCATTTGTATGATGAAACCTGGCTTAAAATCCAACAGATATGTAGCTTGATTGTAATTTGGTCCATTCAGCTTTAATTTGGTCTTCAATTCTCTTACTGTGATGTCACTAACGTAAATTTTCAATCGGTAATAATGTGTAGTGTACAAGTTGTCTAAAAAATAATTAAATAGTACATATAAAAGGGGACATAAATAGTGACAGACTAAATATCTTAACAGTATTTTTTTAAAAAGACTACTTATGGCTTCTAAATTATAGAATAGAAACATAAGTATTAGTAACTAGATTTTGAATTTAATTTATTTATATATTTAACGAATTTCTTAATACAAGCTAACCGTTTAATTCTGCCCCTGCTTATCAGTCTTCAGCGAGCTGGCACCATTAAATCTCGGTTAGTGAACATGCAATTTTTCAAATATTAGCCTATACTAATATACGTTTGCAAATATACTTCGAGTATAACAATCACCTCTGCCTATTGAACATTAATAAGGCATCACTTTGGAGACTTACAATAACAATATATCCAGTCTTATCCCACACCGCGAGCTCTGGAGAAGGTAGTGTGTATGCAAATCTTACCCAGGATCGGCCTAATGGCCAAGCAAGTAAAGTCGTTGCTAGGACCCCTTATTTGTAGGGGCCCCAAAATTTTCTAACACTTAATGTATTTGTCCATTATTTTTAACAATATTAAGTATTTGAAAAGAAAAAAAAATGCAAGTTTCAAGGAAAGGGGGTCGATGGAGAATAATTGGAAAAGGAATATATTTTTGGGATTCATGCATTATTTACACGTGAATATTCCACAATCTTGCCTCATTTATGTATCATCATTATTATAAATGGACCCACATTCTTTTTATCTCTTTTTATCTTTCTATGCAAAAATCTATTAACTTTTACTCTTTTATTGTTCATTTGGCCTTCTCTACATTCCAATCTCATCGAGTCACTATCACAAAATAAAAGAGCAAAACATAAGTACCATCTGTTTTATTTGTTCTCAAGTATTTTGGCGTTACATCAAGAATTTTGAAGTAGCAAAAGCTTATCAAATTATCTATTTGTTGAATCAGGTTTGATTGTTCTATATTTTATTATTTGCATCTACTTTTTAATTTTTTTGGATATATTTTCTTTGTAAGTATATATTGTCTTTTTAATTATTTATTAGAGTTTTAATATGTCAACTAGAAAACATGAATCCTGATGTTTAAAACGTCAAAACATGTAATGACACGGCCGGTCATTTTTAGAGTATTAGTCCCAATCTCCTATTTACTGCTTCCCCTGTATCATTTTATGCTTACGTGACTTGCCGGGAGGATTTATTTTTGGTTTTGGAGTGAAATGGGACAATTAGTCCCTAAAATGGAAACTTAAGTTCTAAAAATTTGACCGTAGTTGGAACTATGTGAAGACGACTCCGGAATGGAGTTTCGTCGGTTTCGTTAGCTCCGTTGGGTGATTTTGGACTTAGAAGCATATACGGATTGTGAATTGGAGGTCCGTAGTTGAATTAGGCTTGAAATGACGAAAGTCAAATTTTTTGGAAGTTTAACCGAAAGTGAACTTTTTGATATCGTGGTCGGATTCTGATTCTGGAAGTTGGAGTAGATCCGTAATGTGAAATATGACTTGTGTGCAAAATTTGAGGTCAATCGGACGTGATTTGATAGGTTTCGGCACCGGTTGTTGAAGTTTAAAATTTCAAGTTCATTAAGTTTGAATTGGAGTATGATTCGTGTTTTTATTATTGTTTGATGTGATTTGAGGGCTCGACTAAGTTCGTATGATGTTTTGGAACTTGTTGGTATGTTTGGTTGAGGTCCCGGGGGCCTCGGGTTGATTTCGGGTGGTGAACGGATCATTTGGAAATGTGTTGAATTGGTTGAAGTTACTGCAGCTGGTGTAATCGCACCTGCGCAATTTGGGCCGCAGGTGCGGCACCACAGAAGTGGCCATCGAGCCGCAGAAGCAATTATGGGCCTGCCCAGCTGGGACCGTAGAACCGGTCAGAGTCTCGCAGAAGCAGACTCGCAGGAGTGGTGAAAGGAACACAGAAGCGGGCGCGCAGAGGCAGTCCTTGATCGCATAAGCAATTTTTGAGGACTTAAGTTATGTCCGCACCTGCGATGGTTTTTCCGCAGGTGCGGAACCGCAGAAGTGAGATCACATGACAGAAAAAGACTTAGTTCGAGGGTTTTAGCACATTTTTATTTTGGGACTTTGAGAGCTCGGTTTTGTGAGATTATTTGAAGGATTTTCAGAGTAAGTTATTGGGTAACGATTCTTAACTCATTTATGGTTATATTTCACTAATCTATAGTTGATTTCATCATTTAATTAAGGATTTCGGTTGAGAAATTTGGAGAAAAAGTTGGAAAGTTCTTCAACCGAAATTTTGAGCTTTGATCGGGATTTTGATATCGGATTTGAGTAATTTTTGTATGAGTGAACTTGTGGTTGAATGGATGTTCGTATTTTGTGACTTTTATCCGATTTCAAGAAGTAGGCCCGGGTCAACTTTCTTTGGTCATCTTAATTGAGTTATACAAGCATGTGTAGTTATCTTGTTTTAGCCTAATATCACATGTCTACGTGTATTAAATGCTTATTTGAAATATGTGCATCATGCCTAGTTGATTTCATATTTTTCCTTGATTTGTATCAGTCTTAACTGTAGAAATCTTGCTATTAATTGTTGTATTCGTCGGATTCGAGTTGTGTGTTTACTTTTGGGACTACGATGCGGTACCTCGGGAGATCCCCATGCACATTTATTTTTGGGACTAAAAGGCGGTACCTCGGGAGATCCCCCTGCACATTTACTTTTTGGGACTACGAGGCGGTACCTCGGGAGATCTCCCTGCACATTTACTTTTGAAACTACGAGGCGGTACCTCAAAAAATCTCCTTGCATATTTACTTTTGGGACTACGAGACGGTATCTCGGGAGATCCCCTGCTATTTATCCCTATGTGTTGTGCTGCTATTTTTCTGTTGTTTTATTTTTGTTAAATTTTCAGTCTCTTATTACATTGCTATTTTCTTCTGCCTTATTTATTATATACCAGTAGAGCCCTGACCTAACCTCGTCACTACTCGACCGAGGTTAGGCTTGACACTTACTAGGTACCGTTGTGGTGTACTCATGCTACTCTTCTGCACATATTTTGTATGCAGATCCAAGTACTTCCTATCAGCCTCGATATCAGTGAGCAGTGAGATTTGCGGATACTTCAAGGTATATCTGCCCGCATCCGCAGACCTCGGAGTCCCCTTCTATTCCATCCTATGTTGTTTTCTTTTTCGTAGTTTTCTTAAAATCTAGTGTATAGAGATATTTAGCTTTCTCCTATAAGCTTGTGACTTATGACTACTGGGTTTTGGGAATGTTGTTTATACCTGAGCGTTTGTTATTGTACATATCGAGCAGCATTTTATCATTATATAGTTATCTGTTGTAGTCTAGTTGTTGAATTATGTTTTTATTTCCGTTATTTCTGCAAATTGTTAGGCTTACCTAGTCGTAGAGACTAGATTCCATCATGACATCTTACGGAGGGAGATTTGGGTCGTGACAAAAAAGGAAAATGATTGAAACTCTAATACAATCCCAAAAAGGAGCACTTGATAAATTTGTAGCAAATAGTAAAAATTCTAAATCAGAAAATGTGGAAGATTTTTTGATAGATGAACAAATCACTAATATAATTGAGATAGACAATAATAAAATTCAAGAAGAAGAGGAAGGATGAGAAGTTGGTGAGAAACCTAACATATATCCTCCAAAAAAATAAAAAGTTCTAAATAAGTTGGATAATTATACTCGTAGGAACATATATGATCCTAGTCAATGGACTAGTATAGATACAAAATTGAGAGATATATTGATTAGTAAATATATTCTTTATCAATTGAAAAATAATTATTAGAATAAATCGATTATAAAAAAATTATTAATAATTTCGCATCTCAAAAAACTAGAAAAATAACTTTCAAATACAATTATGAGTTTTCTTCTACAACAAAAATCTTAGGGCCCCTTATTGAAGTTTGGCTTTAGGCCACAAATATCATTGAGTAGCCCCTGACCTTACCCCTACCTTGTGAGGATAGAGAGGCTGTTTCCAATAGACCACCGGCTCAGAAAAGCATAAGCACCACATTAATAAAAATATAGACAAGAAGGGACAGTACCAAAAAACCATATAAAAGCAGAATAAAAACAATAAGATATTAAGGTAATCAACAATGAAAGAAAACTACGGTTAGTCATAAAAAGCTACTGCCCACAGAAAGAGAGACTTCGTGTCAATACTACTCTTATGAACACTCTAGACTACCTACTCTACTACCCTAATCCTCGACCTTCATGCCTTCCTATCAAGGGTCATGTCCTCGGTCAGCTGAAGTTGAGCCATGTCTTGCCTAATCACCTCTCCCCACCTCTTCTTTGGCCTACCTCTACCACTTTGTAGGCCCTCCAATTTTAACCTCTCATACCTCCTCACCTGGGCGTCTGTGGTCCTCCTCCTCACATGACCAAACCACCTAAGCCGCGCTTCCCGCATCTTGTCCTCAATAGGGGTCACACCCACCTTGTCGCGAATAAACTAATTTCTGATTCTATCTAACCTGGTGTGCCTGCACATCCATTTCAACATCCTCATCTTTTCTACCTTCATCTTCTGGACATGAGCGGTTTTGACTGGCCAACACTCAACCCCATACAACATCGTTGGTCTGACCATCACTCTGTAGAACTTACTCTTAAGTTTCGGTGGAACCTTCTTGTCACATAAAACACCGAAAGCGAATCTCCATTTCATCCATCCCACCCCAATACGATGTGTGACATATTCATCAATCTGCCCATCCCCCTGAATAATAGACCCAAGGTACTTAAAACTCCCTCTCCCAGGGATGACCTGCGAGTCCAGTCTCACCTCCCCTTGAGTCTCGCCACTTAACTTACACTCCAAGTATTCTGTCTTAGTCCTGCTCAACTTAAAACCTTTAGATTCCAGGGTCTACCTCCATACCTCTAATTACGCGTTCACACTGTCTCGCGTCTCGTCAATCAATACAATATCGTCTGCAAATAGTATGCACCACGGCACCTCCCCTTGAATGTGGCGCGTCTGTACGTCCATCACCAGAGCAAACAAAAAGGGCTGAGTGCCGACCCCTTATGCAACCCCATCATAACCGAAAAATGGTCTAAGTCCCCACTCACCGTCCTCACTGGAGTCTTTACTCCATCATACATGTCCTTAATCAAACTAGCGTAGGCAACATGTACACCTCTAGCCTCCAAGTGTCTCCACAAAACCTCCCTCGGAACTTTATTGTACGCCTTTTCTAAGCATATACAAGTCCTTCTTTCTCTCCCTATACTGCTCCATCAATCTCCTAACAAGGTGGATGACTTCTGTAGTCGAACGCTCTGGCATAAACCCAAACTGGTTCTCGGAAATAGACACTCTCTTCCTCATACTTAGCTCTACCACTCTCTCCCAGACTTTCATAGTATGGATAAGAAGCTTGATACCTCGATAGTTATTGCAATTTTGCATATCACCCTTGTTCTTGTATACAGGAACTATCGTGCTCACCTTTACTATTCGGGCATCTTTTTCGTTCTAAAAGTGACATTAAATAACCTAGTGAACCACTTGGAGACTTGTGTATGTTAGATTATACTATGCTTGACCAGGATTCAACATTGCTTGGTGGACTAGACCACGCGTAGTTATGGATCATGTTACACTATGAAAGATAAAAGCATAACACGAGAAAAAGTATTGTTCCATAAAATATCCTGGTAAGGATTAATTTATATTGTATATAGCGGCAACATAATAATTTTTTATACCATAAATAATACAATTTAACTTGTCATAGTAGATTATTTATCATTTATTCTAAGTTATTCAACAAATGTTATTTAATACAGTTACTTGTAATTACTTTTTACGTGACCTAATTATATAAATAAATTTTACGTCGGCGTGGCATACAATTTAAACTCTTGTGATCATCATGCAAACAAGGCAGGGGCAGAGCTAGAGTACCGGTAGCGGGTTTGCAAAATCTAGTAGTTTTGGTTTAAACTGTTATATTAGTTAGTGTTTGATGGGAGTATTTGATAAGAGGTTCTTTTGTCCCTCATTGGAAAAAGAAAGAAGTATTTAAAAGCACTTCTTTATCTTATATGGTTTGAATAGTTTGAAGGTGTTTTGGAGAGAAACTAGAATTTGACTATATTATTAATAGTCAAGATTAGACACTTGGGGCACTTATTAATTTTGTTATTTAATAAAAATATTTTTAAATTATTAAAACGTTGTAACAGTTTACTAATTTTGAAAATATGACTATTGGTTTTAAAAAGGTGCATGTTGGCAAATGTTGAGTCTGTTAATTATATTCTAACAGACATCTAAAAGGGTTTATAAATACCCCATTCCTCTCCAAAACGAATATCATTAGAAAAGCAACAGTTTTTCATCTTCTTCTCTTTCTGCTATCTACAATTCACAAAGTTTGTTCTAGTAAAAATTCGAGTTAATTGCTGATACTCGAATTTCATATGCTTTGTAGAATCCTGGAGGAATACTGTCATAACTCTTGCAGCAACGAAAGTGGGAGGCTTAAATTCCTTAAAGACGGTGACTACACTATCAAAGTCTAATTATATTGTCCCATATTCTGCTATTTTCTAACACAAACCTCGTATTTGCCTTAAAAAATTTATTAAATATTTATATATTATAAAGAGATTAAAATCTCGAGTTCATAAAGAAGGTGCAAGCCAATGACTTAATTAGAGGGACCATTCTTAAGTTATCATAGTTTGCATTCATCACATGCCACACCAGCAAAACCAGGCCCTCGGTGATTTTTGCTGACGCTTAAAGACAAAACCATACATAATTATAGCACTGATAGAATGGTTGAAAGACAGCAGAAACGAGTGGGGCTATATAAGCAACTAATTAATTGGACGAACGACATAAAAAGCCTCAATTACTCCTTCCGATCCCTAATAATTTATTTTTTTTTTAGTTGTTTTCACAGAGATTAAAAAATTTATTTTTTATCATTAATTAGCAATGAAATTGACCATATTAATGTATACTATCTCTTCACATAAGTACTCATAACACATACTCCAATACTATTTACTCCAAGTTAAAAAAAAAAATTAATTCATTCTTGAAATCTGAAAAAATCACTTATTTTGAACAATAAAAAAATACCAAAAAATCATTTATTGTGAATAATTCGGAACAGTAAAGTAGTATCTCGAAATAGAAATCAAAGTTACAGCTTTGCTTTTGACATAAATGATTCACATATACATGTGGACTAAATTTTCCGAAGCAGATCTATCAACTGTTTGTTTTCGTTTGAACCTGTTTACTCTACAAAAATGAATAATAATTAAATTTATATGTGATTTTAAGTAGGGTTAGATCTACCTTATTAGGTAGGGGTGTCACGCAACCCGATCGCTCTTACTATTTAGGTGAGATATCTGTGAAAACGGAATACATAAAAGTAGCGGCACCCCAAATACACGAAGTTGACACAGGTGCCAGTGGTTCAGCGTCCATTCTTAAGCCTCTTGTTGTGTCCTCACGAATTCAACTTCGATTATAGCAATGCCTTTGCTTTATACCTTTTTTTTCCTGATTCCTTTCCCAACTTTTTGAGATTTTCCTTTATTCTCAATTGGGCCCGAAGGCCCCACCTTTTGTTTTTGGGAAAAAAACATAAATGGGCAAGATTTTAGAAAAAATTAAAGAACTCTAGCAGTATTAGTTGATTTACAAACATGGCAGTTAACATATTACGATCATTAAAAGAAACCTTTAAATCTTAACTAAAATCACGTGAATGAAAATAAAAGTTGGGTACGTGAGTTTCTCAATCTGAGTCCACTATATCTTTAGACCCCATGAAAACCGTAGGTCCCAAAGGAGTTATACTCCCACAAGGATTCATTTCCTTTCACAAAGATATTAAAGTTATACTGCTGATTTAGGCATGTTTAATTATGAATTATACTAGGAGTATATATGGTATATAAAGTTACATTTTTTGTTTTGCTTTGTATCTTTCATATTCAAAACTCTATGAGGTGCTGATTATACCCTATATATACATTGTATATGTATACAACAACAACAATAACAATCCAGTGAAATCCCACTAGAGGGGTCTGGGGAAGGTAGTGTGTACGCAGACCTTACCCCTACCCCGAAGAGGTAGAGAGGCTATTTCCGAAAGACCCTCGACTCAAGAGGACAAAAAGACAAAAAAAGACAATATCAGTATCACCACAGAAATCATAGGAAAAATAGGAACAATATGAAATCCAGAAGAAAGATGCAAAGCAAAAAACAAAAATGATAGTTAGTAAATAGGTCCGACACTGAAACGCAAAATAGTAAGACACGACATTGCCACTAGCTAGCTTAGAAAAAAACTCTACCAGACTAATCTCACAACGGTACGAAATAAGACAAGACTCAACTACCTCCTAACCTACAACGCTAATACTCGACCTCCACATCTTCCTAGCAAGTGCCATGTCCTCGGAAATCTGAAGTCTCGCCATGTCCTGCCTGATCACCTCTCCCCAATACTTCTTCGGCCGCCTTCTATCTCTTCTCTTGCCCTCCACAACCAGCCGCTCACACCTCCTTACAGGGCATCTAGGCTCCTCCTCTATACATGCCCGAACCATCTGAGCCTCACTTCCCGTATCTTTTCATCAATGGGAGCCACGCACACCTTCTCCTGAATATCAACATTCCTGATCTTATCCATCCTAGTGTGCCCGCACATCCACCTCAACATTCTCATTTTTGCTACTCTCATTTTCTGTATATGTGAGTTCTTAACAGCCCAACACTCAGCCTCGTACATCATGGACGGTCTAACCACCGCTTTATAGAACTTACCTTTGAGTATCGGTGGCACTTTCTTGTCACACAGGATTCCAGATGCTAACATCCACTTCATCCATCCTACCCCAATACGGTGTGTGACATCCTCGTCGATATCCCCTCTTCCCCTTGGATAACTGACCCAAGGTACTTGAAGCTGCCTCTACTTGGGATGACCTGTGAGTCATGCCTCACATGCACGTCCACTTCCCCCGGCTCAGTGCTGAACTTACACTCTAGGTATTCCGTCTTCGTCCTGCTCAGCTTGAAACACTTAGACTCAAGAGCCTATCTCCAAACCTCTAGCCTCTCGTTAACACCGGCTCACATTTCATCAATCAAAACTATGTCATCGGCGAAGAGCATGCACCATGGCACCTCCGCTTGAATATGGTTTGTTAACGCGTCCAACACAAGGGCGAATAGGAACGGACTGAGCGCAGAGCCTTGATGTAGCCCCATAACAATCGGAAAATGCTCAGAGTCGCCTCCTACTGTCCTTACCCGTGTCTTAGCCCTATCATACACGTCCTTAATTGCCATAATGTAAGGAACCGATACACCTTTTGCCTCCAAACATCTCCAGAGAACTTCTCTAGGAACCTTGTCATATGCTTTCTCTAGGTCAATAAAAAATATGTGCAGGTCCTTCTTCCTATATCTGTACTGTTCCACCAACCGCCTAACAAGGTGTATAGCTTCTGTAGTAGAATAACCCGGCATGAACCCAAACTGATTGTCGGAAACAGACACTGACATCCTCACCCTCGCTTTAACCACCCTCTCCCGCACTTTTATGGTATGACTTAGTAATTTGATACCCCTATAATTATTACAACTCTGGATATCACCTTTGTTCTTATACAATATAACCACCGTACTCCACCTCTATTTATCCGGCATCCTCTTCGCCTTAAATATAACATTGAACAACCCAGTCAACCACTCCAAACCTGCTCTCCCCGCACACTTCCAAAATTCCACCAGAATCTCGTCAGGCCCTATCGCTCTGCCCCTACTCATCTTACTCATAGCTCCCACGACCTCCTACACTTTGATGCGCTTCCAGTACCCAAAGTCACGGTGACTCTCGGAATGCTCCAATTCACCTAGCACGATATCCTGATCCCCTTCTTCATTCAGAAGTTTGTGAAAGTAAGTCTGGCATCTCTTCTTAACATGGGAATCTCCCATCAATACTCTACCATCGTCGTCCTTGATGCATCTCACTTGGTCCAAATCCCGAGCCTTCCTCTATGTCAATTTAGCCAGCCGGAATAGCTTCTTCTCTTCACTTTTCCCCCTAGTTCCTCGTACATACGACCATAAGCTGCAGTCTTAGCCTCCATGACCACCAAGTTAGCTTCCTTCCTAGCTACCTTATACCTCTCTATGCACGCACGCCTCTCATCCTCACCTATGCTCTCCACTAACTTCAGGTACGCCGCTTTCTTCGCTTCCACTTTACCCTGGACCACTTCATTCCACCACCGGTCTCCTTTGTGCCCGCCAGCGATACCCGTCGAGACCCCTAACACCTCTCTCGCAGCCTCCCTTATACAGTCTGTTGTCGTTGACCATATAGTGCTCGTGTCACCACTGCTCCTCCAAGCTCCCATAGTCGATAACCACCCCTCCAACTCTTGGGCTTTATTCTTAGTTAAGGCTCCCCACCTGATTCTCGGTCTTCCTCGAGCAAACCTTTTCCTCCTCTTCAACATAATACCAATGCCCATTACCGAGAGAACATGCTGCGTCGCGAGTATCTCACCTAGAATCACCTTGCAATCCTTGCACAACCCTCTGTCACACCTCCTGAGGAGGAGATAGTCAATCTGAGTCTTCGCCACCATATTTTTAAAAGTAACCAAGCGCTCCTCCCTCTTCGGAAAGGTAGAGTTCGCAATTACCAACCCAAAATTCTTAGCGAAGTCCAACAACAAGGTACCTCCTCCGTTCCTCTACCAAAAACCGAAGCCTCCATGCATCTCGCCATACCCACATGCAGTCGACCCAATACGACCATTGAAATCCCCTCATATGAATAGTTTATCAGCAGGCGGAACCTGGCGCACAATCTCATCCAACCCCTCCCAAAAATGCCGTTTAACTTCCTCATCTAGGTCCGCATGCGGCGCATAGGCGCTAGTGATGTTTAGGGTGCACCTTCCAACCACCAACTTAATAATCATCAATCTATCATTCACTCATCTAACCTCAATCACAGGCTCTCTAAGTTCCCTATCCACCAAGATACCTACTCCATTCTTACCCTTCTGGACTGCTGAGTACCAAAGTTTATACCCATCTGCGTCCCTCGCCCTCGCCCCTACCCACCTTGTCTCTTGGACACAAGCTATATTGACCCTCCTCTTCTGGAGGATCTTTGCTAACTCTATAGACTTACCCGTCAATGAACCTACATTTCATGACCCAATTCTCAACCAGTGAATACCCTTGTTCCCTTTACCTCCCTTGCCTCCCCGCCCCCCAACCCCCGCCCTACCTCCTGATCCCCCGAGGACATGAACTCACTCGACCATCCCAGACCACAGCCACTATACGTAGGCAGACTAAGGGGAATCACTAACACACACAAGGCAATAGCCCAAATTAGAAGACAAGTTGCAACTACATGCACACTAATATGGTGAATAAAAAAATATGGACTAAATCGATAACAATTTAACTAATTATAAATTAAAAATACAGGATCAGCAAGATATGTGCAACTAAATACCCTAGACAGTGCTAATAGGTCTGAGAGAAAATACAAAAGATCTAAACAGTACAGGTGAGTCAAACAATAAAATGAGCTAAGCAAATAAACCACGGCTATAGCACAATACCAGTATAGAACAAACTACGAACAATGAAACAAATTTAAACAAAGTGTATCTACGACAAAGTGTAATGAGACATAAGCATATAACCTGGTATCGTCGACGGAGACGGTGGGGCCGATAGTGGTAGTCGAAGAACTGGCCGGAGTTGATGAGTAATGAATCACTTGGCTTGCAGACGGGTCTGGTTTGCATGTGACCACGGCTTCGCAAACAGGCCTGAAATCTGGTTGTGGTTGTTCCCACTCGCCGGCGACCGGTCCGTATCTCGCCGGAGTCTGCTGTCTTGTTCACTATGGAGTGAAAGAGCGCACACGGGGCTGGACAAGTGAAACGGGGGGCAAGAGGACGACCGAAAGAGTGTAGAAGATTAGAGAGATGTCGCCGGCGTCTCGCCGACAGCGAGAGATGGAGAAGACAAGACGGGAAAGAGGAGAAGCGGGGTGAGAGAGATAGGGAAGAGAGGGATGAGGGGTGTGGGCTGATGAGGAGGAGAGTGGAGAGAGAGGGGACTTACCTGGGCGGAGGGTAGTCACCGGCGACTGAATTGGTCGCTGGTTTTGTTACCGTTATATAACCGTTAACGAGAAGGGAACGCTTGGGAGAGAGGATGACAATAAATTGGTCGTTGATCAGTAACATTGTATATGTATGTGAGTTGAAATAAATACAGATCCAAAATATTGTATAAATTTAAAATATTGAATTATGCTACGAAAAAAAAAAACACTCTATCCATCTAGGATATAATCACTTTATAACTTGTATAAACATGTATAAATTTAAAAATTTACACCGATAAAACCTTCTGATTCTGAAAAATACACACACAGATATTCTAATGAACATGTACGGTAAAATAAGTCACCACCAAATGGTATTCAGACACACAAATATACCAATAATATATTTATGGTATAATTCATAATTTATGCAAGTGCCTTATTTTCTCTCTAAAAGCTTTGCGAGAAACTTTGATTTTGTAATAATTTTGGCGAATTTTAACTACGATCAGAGAAAAAAGGGTGGTGGTGTCTAGAAGGAGTGTGGAGAAACTTTGATAGAATACTAAAACCAAGAGATATGGATGAATATTGGAGGAAAAAAATAGAAATGGTTACTAGTATAAGAGAGAAAGTATTAACTGATCCCCTAATTTGTGGATAAGTGATTTTAAAATTTGTTAGTCATTTAATGTCTAAGGGTTTAATGTGTTAGAAGCGTAAATGAATTTGCTATTTTTAAAATAAATCAAAAGTGATGTTATTTACACAAATAATTTTAAATAAATGACTTATTGTATAAATATTTTTTAAGAATTTACATATAATAGAATCTTTTAAAGTCTTATTTATATTCCCTACAACTGCTTTTACAAAATTACTTTTAGTACAATTTATTTTAAAATCTTACCTTTTTAATTAAATTATGTATAACTTTTCGATCCTAAAATCTTTACCTTGCGATTCTCGCTCACTTAAAAATGATATCTCTTTCTGATTCTTTCTCACTTAACGTATCTATCCCTTTAGTCAATAATACGATCAAAGCATATCCACTTACTTGCCTTTCGGTTTTAAACGTTACAAGATTTTTATCCTCTCTCTATTGGAACCCCTATACACCAAGGCTTCCCCCAATTGTTTGCTTCTTCATCTCTCCATTAGCGAAATGGGTTCGTCTCCCCCAAGTTTTCTGTATAATGTTAATGTATTGTAAATCATATATACATATATATATATATATATATATATATATATATATATATATATATATATATATATAATATACGATATATATTACAGACATTGAACTAAAAAGAAAGAAATATCATTAACAAATATACTATACACAGTATAATATATACGATGGAGAATTTTTAGGGATTAATTATGGGTTGCAAAATGGAATTCCCCTATAATAGGGAATCTATCATATTTTTAGCGTATACTTTTATATATTTTGTTGTAGAATATGTTATTCTATTATTAGTTGTGGATTATGAAATATTTTATGAATCCATAAGTAATTATGAAAAAATCCTTTTTTTTCTTTGTTTTCTTTTCCTTGTTTCTTCCTTATATTTGCTAATTTCTCTCTCTCTCTCTCTCTCTCTCTCTCTTTCTCTCTTCTTCTTCTTCTTCTTCTTCTTCTTCTTCTTCTTCTTTATTTTTTAAACTTTTGTATATTAATCTTCATTTTGTTTCTATTTTCTATCTTTATACCTTACCTCACGAGCAACTTTTTGCGATAGGTAATTTGAATTGATTTAGTTAGCATTGAACTTATTTTATGACACAATATTAATTTATATATTAGAATGTAATTTGAACCGTATTTTTATTGGCTTTTGAAAAAAAAAAAACTTGATTAATAGTTGATTATCATAGGTTGAACGTTAAAGATTTTCCTTTAAAATAATTGTCATATAACTCAACAATTAATATGGAAAATTTAACCCAAGAATAATAAAGGTAAATTAATCTAGTCAAATAAAGAATATATAGTATTAAGTTACTCTTTAAGAAAAGTTTTTAAATGGAGGCACTCTTTCATGAATTTTCTCTTTTTTTTAAAAAAAATAAACATATATATATACATATATATATATATATATATATATATATATATATATATATATATATATATATATAAATTAAGTATAAAAATACTAAATCTAAACCGAACTTATTTCTTTGTGAATGATCGACCTATTCGAGTTTACCATAAACTATCTAAAACGGCCAATCCTTCCTATTCAGTCTTTATAGCTAGTTGTAGGTATACTTTGTGGTGTACACATAAATTTTCATAAGTGGTGTCAACGTTTTGAAAAAGTGAACCAAACAAATTACTATAGTGACAAACAATTTTAATTTTTATATTTATACTCAATATTTTTATTTTAATCGGCGGTAAAAATAATCGGCAGAGCGGTGTCCCATGACACCGCTTGATGTTATGTATATCTGCCCCTGAATATACTGTATGCATAAAGTAGTGGCACCCGTAACCTCTGAATCCTGGATCCGTCTCTGATTTTCAGGATATGCGGATTAATTCAATACAAATGATAAATTACGTTAGATTAAACAAATAAAGAAGTAATAAATTGTCAAACCAATTAAGGGGAGTGATCCCGGACTCAGTAACAACTTTAATAAAATGCCTGCCTTCGATCCCGGGCTCACGATAATGAAGAACTAATGAACAAAAGTAAGAACATTGAATAATAGAGAAAATAAGAGTATATTTTCTTGATATGCGTATTACAATGATGCCTAATGAATAGCTAGACTCCCCTTTCTATAGTAGGGGAGTTTTACCTTAAGTATAATTCCAAAAGAGGTAAAAATCTTTCGTTTTACTAATCACTGATTTTCTGCTGATACGTGACGGGATTCACCCTGTAACATCCGACTGGGCATGGATATCACGACCCTTGTTTTGTAGTGCTCGATTATCTGGTAACACTTTTCGAAGTTTTGGGGTTCGAATCGGACCTGGAGGACGTGGCCCCGATTCTTTTGAGGGCAAATGTATTGCTCGGACCCCGACTCGAGGGGCTCTTTGTCCCGATTCTTGTTCCTTACAGTCACATCTCTACTCCGTTTACTTTATCGGGAACCGAGGCATCCAAAGGGCTCGGTTTTACCCGTATACAAATAGTCCTCTCGTTTCTCGTAGAGTGAGTTTATGAAAACGACATATGCACTTCGATTCCTTCTTCAATACGCCATGACAGAAATGACAAAGAATCCAAAACATCCTGTGAGTCGTGTCATTATGTCTTCAATCACGTGTCAGCCATCGACAGGTCATCCCTAAATGCAAAACGGTGCGAAACCTATATATATACTTTCCTCCTTTGTTCATTTTGTACCTTTTGATCAAGCTTCTACCTTCGAGTTTTCAGGATATCACTACCCTTCTTCACACTCGAATATTTTCACCTCCGTTCTTCAAAACTTCTTAGTAAGTTGCAAGTTTTTACTTACTTTCTACCCATATCAGCGTACTTGACTTTTCATCTTTCATCCTCTCTTCGTATTTTTCAAGCTTTTTCTAGATAATAATGGCTAACACTTTCAAATCTGTTCCCCAAAAAGTCGCTTCTTCTTCTTCACAACCGACCACTAAAGTCGATGAGACTACTCCCGATGTGGTCGTCCTCGAGAGGTCCGGTGCTGACGTGACTACCAATGAACCGACTACCGAGCCTCCCTTGAAAATGTTCATTCCCAGGGGTTGTTCGGTTGCCGATGACTTTAAGGTTGGGAAGCCCTCGTCGGTGCAGGGCCGATGTGAGGGAGTATCAAGATATATATGCTCCATTACCGAAGATTTCCTCCCCGCGGTCCGAGAGGATTGTAATTGGGCGGGTAAGGATGTAGTATTCCCTGGGCCTGCAGACGCCATCACTACCCACATGGAGGGTTATCTAATTGTTTATACTTATCCCTTCACGTTGGGCCTGGTGGACCCGCTTATCTTGGATTTCTGCAAGAGATACGAAGTATGCCTCGATCAAATCCACTCGTCTCTGTGGGGGACCGTGATCCTCCTTCGTTATTTAGTGAACAAGACCGAGTTCCGTCAGTTCACCATCAATCACCTTCACTGCCTATACATTCCCTGAATCTTCCAAAGGGGACTATTAAAGCTCATATGCCGAGCCAGCAAAGCCCCATTCTCAAGCATCGATAAGGTCCAGGGCTAGCAAGCATGTTTCGTTCAGGTGAAGACCGAAGACTTGGTTCCCCTCGAACTCATGCCGTTCCCCGAGAAGTGGAACACATATCGTAAGTATAGTTTCCCCTTGAACGTCATTTTACCTCCATCTCCTCTTTCTTACTGGTATTTGTGGTGCAGCCGTCGCTCGAGTACCAAATGCGATCCCTTGGCTCAAGGAGTGGATCGAGGGCATTTGTTCAAAGATGCCTTATTCCGAGCGCTCATGGCGCAAACTCTCGAGGGGCTCTCTCATTCGCATCATACTTACCCTCTTTTCTTCACTTTTCCTTTTGTAGGTTTTCTTAAGACCATTGAGCTTAGGCCTTTAGTAGGGGACGAGGATCCGTCCGTTGACCCCTCTACTTTGGAGCAGCTCGGGGCTGCAGCAGGAGAAAAGAAGAAAAGGAAGGCTCCGGGCTCCTCGAGCTCAGCGAAGAAAAAGCCAAAGAGAAGGTTTGCCCGTAAGCCAAAGGGACGTTTTAGCTCTCGAGCGCTCGACTCAAATAGCTTTATCCCGGAGGATGCCCGAGTTCTTTTCGCTCCCGTGGGAGTAGCGAGCCACATTCGATGCCTGGTGACCAAAGAAGATCAGGTGAAAATGAACGAGGTGGACGTACCGTGCCTGTTCTACGAGGTGCAACATGCACTGAATCGGGTAAGGCATCATTACGATCATTCGACCTTTGACTTAATTCTTGATATTTCATGTCTTCTTTCTTTTACCCTTTTGCAGGCCTCGGTGCTCCATCACAAAAGATTTCTTCGGTACCGGCGGTTAACTATCTCGAGGCCGATATCAAGGAGCTTGTTGAGAAAAGAGACACGTATAAGCTTCTCAGCGAATAACACGAAGGGATCGTCAAGAATCTCCAGGCCAAGCTGGATGCGACTCAGAAGGAGTATGCCAACTTGGTCGAAAAGGTAAAGGTTTTTGAAGTTAGCAATGAGGAATTATCCATGGCTACTAACGACCAAACCTCAGAGATTCAGCAGAAGATTGACGGGATTGACCAACTTTGAGCGTAAATGAATGAGGTCCAAGCCATGGATGATGTTTGGAAGGGCAAAATGGACCGGCTGGCTTCGGAGAAGGAGACCGCCCAGGAACAGCTGGCATCGGTAGAAGTTCAACTCCGAGTGACAAAAGAGAAGGCCGATAAGCAAGCCCAGCTGAACGAGGAGCTCCAAGCTCAACTGAACTCGGCCTGGCAGAGCGGGATGCCCTCAACAGTGAATGTGAAGCTGTAAAGGCTCAGATGCACACAACCTTCGTCGATGCTGAAGAGATGGTGGCCCATTATAGGGCCGATATCGAGGCATCCGATGCCCATCTAAAAACCACTGTTGAGTACATGAAGCAGTTGTCTCGAAGGGAGATACTCAAAGAGATCCATACTCGAGGCTTCGACCTATCTGCCGAGATCGAGGAGGAAAAAAAGGCTCGAGGTCGAGGCCAAGAAGTTGGCTGATCCCGAGGATGAAGAAGGCTCCGAGGGCTTCGACGAACCCAAATATAAAGAAGGACCCGACGAATCTGGTAACGAGGCGAGTTCTGGTGAAGATCGGGCGTAGGTGCCTTAGAAATTTTGTCTTTGTTTTTGCACCTTCTACATTTATTTTGTTGAGACCGTTTTCATTAGCCTTTGTAAAGACATTCTGGAATGTATATATAAGGTTTTTTCTCTTTTGGCAATTTTCAAGTCTATTACCTTTAGCATCCTTTTTACTATTGCAAAGATTTCAAATGCCTTAGTGATGACAGGAAGCTTTCCCCAAAATGCTTGTTTAGCAAGTTACTTTTTCAGAGGTCCGAACAAGACTTGTTCTCGATGCAAGTTTTGTTTGAAACTTGTAGGGGCTCGAAATGATCGGAAGCTTTCCCCAAAAGGCTTGTTTAAAATTGTTTAGACTATAAGTTTGCCGAGGGTAACCTTTGAACCGGTTTGAAAATTTAAAGGCCTCATGTTTTGATTACGGGCTTCGGACGTCTCCGAGCCGCTTTTTTAGGATAGCCGTAGCATTTTAGGTTTGGGCACTGCCTAATAGGTCTTGTGCATCCGAGTTTCGATAATCCTAGCTGTATGAACTTATCAAGGATGGTAGTCCCTAAGTGGGGGTAGCCCTTTGGATTCGGATAGCGGTGGCCCTCGGGCTCGATAATTCTCGGGAAGTAGTAGCCCTTATGCTCGATACTTTTAAGAAGAAAAAAATATTTGTTAGAAAGGTAGAAACTTTCTTTCATTTCTGTGCATAACGTATAAGATTGTATAAAAGCTCGTATTACGGCCGGTATGACCTACGCGGGCAAGGTTTATTTGACCATTTGGCCCTTACAATGAATCCTAATTACCGAGCCTAGACTGATCAAGCACAAAGTTTCTTTCCTTGATAAAACTCATGACCCGAGGGTGATGCCCCCTGCATTCGAGGTCGATCATTAAGAGGGACCGGATATTGTTGACATGACCATCGACTCCGATTCAAAACCGGTCTTCGATTCTAAGTTATCACGATCCATTGTTACCTCGTTAAAAATCTTACCGGAAAATTCTTTTGGGACAAAACCGGTTCAAGGGAAAAAGAGTGCAATGGGTGCTTTCAGGCCTAACAACTACATTATCCTTTGGCTTTTTCCTGCAAGTGTTAGTCCAATTTTCAATATATATATATATATATATATATATATATATATATATATATATATATATATATATATAAAAGAATGAATGGGGTCGTGCCTTAGCAGTATTATCATTTTAAGTGGGTCACGTTCCAATTGTTCAGTAGCTGCTCACCGTTTCCTACTTCGAGTTTGTACGAACCTTTATCGGTAATCTCGATAATTCGATTTGGTCCCATCTTCCCTTCGTTCGAGTTCCGGATGTTCGATGTCACTTTTTTAACACCAAGTCCCCGATATTGAAGTGTCGAAGTTTGGCTCTCTGGTTGTAACACCTTTCGATCCGCTAATTCTGGGCGGCCAACCGGACAATGGCGGCCTCGCGCCTCTCATCCAAAAGTTCCAGGCTCGTACTCATGGCCTCACAGTTCGACTCTTCGGTCGTATATCAAAACCTGAAACGCGGTTCTCCTACCTCGACCGATATTTATGCTTTGGCACCGTAGACCAATGAAAACGGGGTGGCCCCAGTACTAGACTTTGAGGTCGTACGGTATGCCCACTAGACTTCGGGCAAAATTTCGTTCCATTTTCCTTTGGCATTGGTCAACCTTTTCTTAAGATTTTGGAGTATGGTCTTGTTTGTAAACTCCGCCTGCCCGTTCCCACTAGGGTGATAGGGTGTTGATAAGACCCTTTTGATCTTATGGTCCTCGAAAGATTTGCTTACCTTGCTGCCAATGAACTGCATCCTATTGTCACATACGATCTCAGCTGGCATCCTGAACAGACATATTATGTGGTCCTAAATAAAATCAATAACTTCTTTTCCCTGACTTTCTCAATGACTGGGCTTCAACCCATTTAGAAAAATTGTCAGTCATAAATAATATAAACTGAGCCTTACCGGGTGGCCATGGCAGTGAACCGATGATGTCCATTCTCCATTTCATGAATGGCTAAGGTGACAAGACCGAATGTAGTAGACCTGGGCTGATGGATCATTGGTGCGTGCCTCTGACAGCCATCGCATATTTTCACGAACTCCTTCACATCTTTCTCTACGTCGATCCAGTAATAGCCGACTCTGATCATATTACGAACCAACGATTCGGCCCCCGAATGGTTCCCGCAGGTACCTTCGTGATCTTCCCTCAAAACATATTCGGTGCCTCCCGGTCCTAGACATATGGCGAGTGGGCCATCTAATGTTCTTCTGAATAGAGTGTTATCTTCGGACATGCTGAACCTGGCCGCCCTCATGCGCAGAGATCTCGATTGTTTAGGATTTGGGGGCAGCTCCCCGGTCTTCAGGTAGTCTATATACTTATTTCTCGAGTCCCAGGTTATATTTGTCGAGTTTATCTCTGCGTGGCCTTCTTCCACTATCGATTTCATGAGTTGTATGACCATTCCAGAGCTGCATTCATCGTCATCGATCGACAACCCCAAGTTAGCTAGAGCATCGACTTTGCTATTTTTATCCCAGGGCACGTGTTGTATGGTCCGTTCCTTAAATCTATGTAGCGTTACCTGTAGTTTATCCAAGTATCTTCGCATTCATTCCTCTTTTAGTTCGAATGTACCATTGACCTGATTCATCACAAGGAGGGAATCATATTTAACTTCGATCACTTCGCCCCCTAGGCTTTTAGCCAATTCGAGACCTGCAGTAATGGCTTCATACTAGGCCTCATTGTTAGTCAATTTCACAGTTCTAATAGATTTCCTAACTACGTTACCCGTTGACAGCTTTAACACAATGCCGAGTTTAGACCCCTTTGCGTTCGAGGCACTGTCCGAGGGTCCAGATCCCCGAGGTTAACAACAATTCCTTTTCGTCTTCGGGTATTAAGGCCGGCATGAAATCGGCCACGGAGTCTACCAAAATTTGAGATTTGATGGAGGTTCGGGGTCGATATTCAATATCGTACTCGCTAATTTTCACATCCCATTTGGCCAATCGTACCGAGAGCTCGAGTTTGTGCATTATGTTCCTCAATGAGTAAGTAGTCACAATACATATGGGATGGCATTGAAAATAGAGCCTTAACTTCCTGGAGGCGCTTAGCAAAGTGAGCACCAATTTCTCCAGGTGAGGATACCTCGTTTTAGCCTCGCCTAAAGTCATGCTAACATAATATATAGGAAATTGCATACCTTCTTCTTTCTGGACTAGGACTCTACTTACCGCTATCTCGGATACTGCTAAGTACAGGTACAACTGCTCGTCTGCCTTTGGAGTATGAAGCAAAGATGGACTTGAAAGGTACCGTTTAAGTTCTTCCAAAGCTTGCTGGCTCTCCGGGGTCCACGAGAAGTTATTATTCTTCTTTAATAGCGAGAAGAACCGATGGCTCTTATCGGAGGACCTTGAAATGAACCGACCCAGGGAGGCTATGCGCCCGGTTAGCCTTTGGATGGCCTTGACATTGTCCACCATGGTGATGTCTTCTATGACCTTGATCTTGTCGGGATTGATCTCGATCACCCGATTGGACACCATGAATCCAAGGAATTTTTCGGACCCGACTTAGAATGCGCATTTCTCTAGTTTCAGCTTCATATTATATTTCTTCAGTATGTTGAAGGCTTCCTGCAAATGTTCCAAATGGTCTTCTGCTCGCAGGGTCTTAACTAATATGTCGTCAATGTAAACCTCCATTGATTTTCCTATTTTCTCTTCGAACATCCGATTTACTAGGCGTTGGTAAGTGACACCAACGATTTTTAGTCCGAATGGCATTATGTTATAACAATAGGTGCCGTATTTAGTGATGAAGGAAGTCTTTTCTTAGTCGCCTGGGTCCATTCGGATCTGGTTGTACCTGGAATAGGCGTCGATAAAGCTGAGTATCTCGTGGCCGGCCATCGCATCGATCATGAGATTGATGTTAGGCAAATGAAAAGAGTCCTTAGAGCATGCCTTGTTAAAGTCTTTGTAGTCTACATATATTCTTAATTTATTTCCCTTTTTAGGCACTATCACTACGTTTGCTAACTAATCCGGGTACTTAAATTCCCGAATGGAACCTATTTTAAGGAGTTTGGATACTTTGTCTTTGATGAATGCATGCTTGACTTTGGACTGAGGCCTCCTCTTCTGTTTAACCGGGTGAAACTTCGAATCCAAGCTCAACTTGTGAGTAGTTATTTCTAGCTGGATCCCTGTCATGTCAAGATGGGACCAAGCGAAACAATCTATGTTAGCTATAAGGAATTGAATGAGTTTTTTTTCTGAGCTCGGGAGTTAGCCCTGTGCCTAAGTATACCTTCCGATCGGGAAGATGCTAGATTAATTTGACTTGCTACAGTTCCTCGACCATTGACTTGGTGGCATCAGAATTGTCAGGGGCTATGAAAGACCTAGGGACTTCATAATCGTCGTCTTCGCTTGTCTCCTGCTTTTCTGGCTCGATCGAGGCTGGTGTCGGTGATTGCTATTTGGTTTCTTCCTTGGTGACCTAACTTGGGTTCTTTGATGTCGAGAGTGCGATATCGGGACCACCTCATCGATTGTGAATATTTCTTTTGCGGTCGGTTGCTCCCCGTAAACTATTTTAATTCCTCCCGATGTGGGGAATTTCAATGCCTGATGTAGCGTCGAGGGTACTTCCCTCATGTTGTGAATCCATGGCCTCCCGAATAGAGCATTATATCTCACATCTCCTTCAATCACGTAGAACATTATTTCTTGAACGGTTTCAGCGGTGTTTACTGGTAGGGTTATCTCTCCTTTAGTTGTCTCGCATGCCATCTTAAATCTGTTTAAAACTCGAACTGTAGGAACTATTTGGTCTTGTTGACCCAGTTGTTCCACGACCCTTGATATGATGATATTGGCCGAGCTACTTAGATCAGTTAACACACACTTAAATTTATTTATGAGTACAAATATTACCGGTGAACTATTGTGTGGCTATATGATGCCTTCAGCGTCCTCGTCATTGAAAGATACGGTTCCTTCCAGTACGTAATCTCGAGTCAGTTTTTTCCTTGTAACGGACACTTTAGTACGCTTTAACATCGGCTCTTGGGGGACATCAAATCCTCCAATGATCATGTTAATGAAGTGTTGAGGTTCCTCTTGCTTGATGTGCTTGTTGGAGTCCCTATTCCTGAAGTGATTTTTGGCTCGATCACTCAGAATCTCTCGGAGGTGTCCGTTATTGAATAACCGGGCTACTTCTTCTCTCAGTTGTCGGCGGTCTTCGGTTATGTGGCCGTGAGTGTCATGATATTTACAGATTAGGCTGGGGTCCCTTTGGGCAAGATCGAATTGCAACGGTCGAGGCCACTTAGTATCTTTGATTCGTCCGATGGCTGATACGATGCCGACATCATCGATGTTGAAGTTGTACTCTGATAACCTTGGTGCTTCCTTGGACCCGATGGGTCTGTCAAAACCGTTTTTGCTCATTAGTCCATGGTTATTATGACGTCGATCACTTCTTCTTTCATTCCTTACAGAATTTTGTCCGGACCCATTACTCCTTCGATCTCCATTGTATGGTTGATAACGATCTCTGTTCGATCTTGGTTCATGATCAACGACTCTTTTGGATCTGTCACTAGTCCTGACGGGATAAACGGATCTGGAAGGAGCCCCGAGCTGATCGTCTTCGACCCTAATTTTTGATTGGTACCTGTTATGCCCAAGTTACCACCGAGTATTCTATCAAATATTTCTTCAACTGCTACGAAGCCAATGAGCTTCGGGGGTTGAGTCCTTGGGTGAATTCCTGAACAGCCTAATCGTCCGCGACCGTGGGCAGATCCATCCGTTCCATTTGAAACCTCAACACGAATTCCCTGAGCATCTCATTATCTCTTTGCTTCACCTTGAAAATGTCCGACTTCCTGGTCTCGACCTGGATGGCCCCGGCGTGCGCTTTTATAAAGGCATCTTCAAGCATAGCAAACGAGTGAATAGAATTAGGGGGTAAGTTGTGATACCATATCATAGCTCCTTTTGAAAAGGTCTCTCCGAACCTTTTCAGTAAAATGGAGTTGATAGCCACATGTGAGTTAGCATCGATCGGGTGTGCGGCTGGAACTCTGTTGGGGTCAACAGGTGGCGCCTCGTTTCTGGGCACCACATTGTTGTTCTTGCCATGGTGGTCGGATTCAACATCAACGTTCAAATGGGCATATTGGGAATTTGACATTTTTAATTTGACCTGAAAATAAGAGCTTAGAGAATAAGTGTTAAATAGAATGTGTTATGAAAATTTGTATCAAATTGCCACTATTATCCTTAGCCTCATGGTGGGCGCCAAACTGTTTACCCTAAAAAATAGATAACAATTAAATTTATATGTGGTTTTAAGGATACGCGGATTAATTCAATACAAATGATAAATTTCATTAGATTAAACATATAAAGGTCGTAATAAATTGTCAAACCAATTAAGTGGAGTGATCCTGGACTCAGTACAACTTTAATGAAATGCCTGCCTTTGATCCGGGGCTCACGATAATGAAGAACTGATGAACAAAAGTAATAACTTTGAATAACAGAGAAAATACGAGTATATTACCTTGATATGCGTGTTACAATAATGCCTAATGAATAGTTAGATTCCCCTTTATATAGTAGGGGAGTTTTACCCTAAGTACAATTCCAAAAGAGGTAAAAATCTTCCGTTTTACTAATCACTGATTTTCTGCCGATATGTGTCGAGATTCACGCCGTAACATTCGACTGGGCACGGATATCATGTCCCTTTGTTTGTTGTGCTTGATTATCTGGTAATGAGTTTTGAAGTTTTGGGGTTCGAATCGAACCTGGGGGACGTGGCCCCGATTATTTCGAGGGCAGGTGTATTGCCCGGACCCCGACTCGAGGGGCTCCTTGCCCCGTTTTCGGTTCCTTACAGTCACATCTCTACTCCATTTACTTCATCGGGAATGAAGGCATCCAAAGGGCCCGGTTTCACCCGTATACAAAATGTTCACTCATTCATCATCTAATGCAAATGATGAAGTTTCCAAGATTTTAAGTTACTTATTGAATGTGCGAACAAAGTTTCACATTAGTAGCTAAAAACAATAGAAGACTACATATAAGGTATAAGAATCTTTTTATGGTGTGAGTCCATTTGGGAAAAATCGTGCCAGCTTGATCCAAAGCGAATAATATTACACCATATTTAGAATACTATTGTGCTGGTTTAGCCCAACAACTGGTATCAGGGCTTAAGTTCAACGAAACAAGTATGGCGATGACAAAGTTATTATGTGGGGCTCGGGGCTTGATTTGTTTACCCGTACGAGCTTGGAGACGCGCAAACAAGAAGAAGCTAGTTGCTGGCTTCGCTTGCCATAAATACTCAGACGATGTCAGTGGCACACAGTGAATCTCGAAAATTGACCCGTAGATCGTGGTAATGGGCCACACAAAACTTGGTTCGAGGAAAAAATTATTGGGTGTACGAACAAAGACCCACATTGGTAGTTGAAAAGATTGGGAGACTACATAAGTGTAGGAATCTATTAATGATGTGAGGCCTTTTGGGGAATGACATGCGAGTATGGCCTAAAACATATAATATCACACCAAAGATTGGGATGCTACATATAAGGTATATGAATCCCTTAATCGTGTGAGGCATTTTGGGGAAAACATGTAAGTTTGGCCTAAATTGGACAATATGACACCCTATTAAGAGTATTATTTTGCTAATTTAACCCAACAGTACTATTTGATTGATCAAGCAACTAATCAAATTTCATTGACCAACCAACTAATTGTCCTAACCCAATATATATCAGCCACAGATGTGTGCCTTTCCATACGCGTTTGAGACAACAACCAAGTTTATGAGAAATAAAGACGAAAGGCTCCATATTGGCCATACTTAATGCATTGCCTCTTGAGAACAACTTTAACAAGATTCACATGCAATTCTATATATTGATAAGCCAATCCAACACCAATTGCACACTTTGTAACTTAATCTTTGAATGGCTTCTGTAATTGAGCAATCTCAAGTTGCGCCACCTCCCGGCAGTGCAGCTGAGCTGACACTTCCTCTCACATATTTTGATTATGTATGGTTATCTTTCCACCGTATGCAGCAGATTTTATTCTACAAGCTCCCTGTGTCCAAATCCGATTTCGTCCAAACTATTGTTCCTAATCTTAAAGATTCACTATCCCTCGCTCTCAAACACTACATACCTTTAGCTGGCCACGTTGTTTATCCACTAAATTTGAGCGATTATCCTGAACTACGTTATGTTACAAGAGATTCTGTATCCGTTACTTTTTCTAAGACTGATATAGATTTCAATTGTCTCATTGGTAATCATCTCCGAAATTCTAAGGATTTTTATCACGTGGTTCCTCAGTTGGCAGGACCTAGGCATGGACTAGGAGTCCAGTTAGCCCCGCTCTTAGCCATTCAAGTGGCACTTTTCCCGAATAATGGCATATCCATTGGCTTCACTAACCATCACGTTGGTGTTGGAGCTACCATAGTAGGGTTTATAAGGGCATGGGCGTTGCTCAACAAATTCAGTAGAGATGAGAAATTCTTAGCTAATGAGGTTCATTCCGTTTTATGATAGGTGTATAGGTCAAAATCTGCCTCAACGGGATTTAGCATCGAGTGGTATTGTGAAAAGTAATGTGGCCTAGGTCGATTAGTGGACAGCGGGGCTCGTAGTCAGGTGGTCAATAACGGCCGAGGTCAAGTATCAAGGATGGTACTAATGTCTAGTTTTGGTAATAGGATATTTAAGGGAGTATTCCAATGAATATTCTATGTACTGGTACTTTTAGGGTTGATTGGGGATATGTCCCATATAAATAGAAAAAGAGATAAGGGGAAGAGGTATGTAATATTTTTCTTTCTGATAAAAGCATCTTTTGAGAAGAAGACTCTCTCTAGAAAAGATGCAAACACTGTCTTTCTAATTAGATTCTACCATCCATTATTCCAAACTTTTCTATCAGATCTGAGAATAGTTCCAATAGTTCCAATATTCTAGGATTTGTCTATCACATGTCACTGTCAGAAAGAAGATTCATCCACCATTTTCGATATTGGGTGAATCATTCTCCTTATTTACGTTAATGCCATTTATTGTTATTTATTATTTGATATTCTTTTATCATTACTCCCCTTAAAATATTAAATGCACACTGCATTTAATCCCCCACCAACGCTATCCTACGTTATTTGTTTTAGCTAGTTATAAATCCAAGGATATTAATATCAACTAGGCTTAACCCCTCATTACATAAAATTAATTAGTTTAATCAAAGATTTACACTTTTTGGTCAAATATTTTGGCGACGTCTGTGGGAAATTCCTAGTTAAATTTTTAGTTTCTCCTAGATCTATAACTAGCATAGTTTACAAAAAAAAAAAGAGCAAAGCTTATTTTTCCTTGTACACACGGATCTGACATTGCAGGTAATGGAGAAGAAAGGATGAAGGCAGTGGCCGATCTCACCACCAACCTCTTGAACACCATCAATGAGGTTTTTGAAACAGAAGGCGAGAATATAACGCCCAACGCCTCCCCAAAATGAGTTGGGTCGCCCTTCCCTCACGAAAGTATCACAACATCCCGCGATAAAGGAGATTCCACGTCCACGATGGAAGAGGCCCCACCAGCAGTGAAAAAACTACTCGAGGCTTGGCTAACGAACATGCTAACCAGCATCCTTGACAAGCCTGCCCAGGAGGCAGCTAGAGAAAATGCAATGACTAGCATTACACCGACAACGGCCGAGCATCACAGTCCTCTCCCTCCAGTAACAAGTATCACTCACAATGTTAAAAATATAGGTGACGACACCCTCACAGCCATTCCGAGGAAGATGGAAGATATTGAAAATGAGAATAAAATTCTTCGGGACCAAATGAGATAGCACCAAGAAAGAGTCGACAAAATACCGGGTGCCCCAAAACTCTTTCCAAAAAGAGATGCTGGTCGGTTCGTTGAGCAACCCTACAGTGATGAAGCCACCCCACATGCCATACCTGTCACGTCCCAACTCCATGTCAGGCCGTGATAGCGTCCAACACCGTTGCTGGACAAGCCAACAGTGAACAACTTAGTGATTTGCCATTTTTGTTTATTAAGCAATTCCAATATTTAGCTTTACTTACATTTAAATCATTTGATAAATAACGGATTTTTTAGGCAAACAAACGGAAACATCTAAAAGCAGTTATAACTATTGAATTACAACCCAAAAATCAAAGTCTACTAATATGTGCCAAGACCTGGTGTCACAAGTATGTGGGCAGTCTAGTAGAATATACAAAAGAACACTAGCCTACTGTCTAAAATAAAATAGACATAAACAAAGTAAAACATAAGGGAGACTCTGGCTGCTGCAGAACAGCTCGGAAGACAGCTCTCCGTGAAGTCTCGAGGTGGGGATTAAATCTGCGCACCAGACTGGTAACCAGATGCACCTGCCTCAAATCCTGTACAATTAAGTACATAAATGTAGCGTGAGTACATAAATAATATGTACCCAGTAAATATCTAGCCTAACCTCGAAGAAGTAGTGGAGGGGGGTCGACTCCGACACTTACTAGGGCCAATAACATGAAAATATGAAATTCAAATTAAGCATGATATACAACAATAAGACTCAAAATAAGAAATAACTAAACAAGTCTTCAGAAATATTTAGGAGCTTGAATCACTTCCTTCCTTTAAAACATATGATCACACAAACAATGAATTTATACTGATTATGAAAGGAACTTCTAGTTTTATTATCAAACACGGATACCATCGAGGACGTTCAACCCGATCCAACATAAATGTAAACTGTGCACTGCCGAGGGTCGAACGACACGAACCATAAATGCATCTATTACCCCGCTCGCGAATTATACATGCGACGCGGTCAAATATAAATTTATCAATAAATCATAACTCTTTCTTGATTCTTTTCAAAATAAAGACAATTCCACTTGAAGCTTTTAAATCCATAAAAATCCTCAACTTAGTTCCATTTGATACAGTTAATAATTGTGATCAAATAACGGTGTCCACAAGCATGGTGTTAAAATAAAACTACCCGGACATAAACAGGAATAGTAGCCACGTACGGACTCTGGTCACTTCGTGCTTACGTAGCCCCTACAATTTAAGTGATTACCCACCCTAAATTGCAAGATTCCTAAAATTCACCCCAGGCCCACATGCTCGGAATCCGGAAATGTTCATAGAATGTTGTTACCCATAACCTTAGGAATATAAATATATGATTTTTACTAAATTCCATAACAAATTTCATGGTTAAATCTCATTTTTATCAAAAACCTAGGTCTTCCTCTAAACCCTTGTTTTTCACTAATTTTCACATGTTAATCTACTCATAATCTAAGTTTTTAATTCACATTTGGTAGAAATTACTTACCTCCAAAAGCTAGGTGAAAGCCCTTCCCAAGAAGCTCCAAGAATCGCCCAAGAAGTGAGTGAAATGAGTAAAAATTGATCTAAGTCCCGTATTAAATGAATATCACTGCCTCCAGCTTTTCCGCACCGGCGGTCAAGGGACCGCATCTGTGCCCTCACTTCTGCGGATGAGAGTCCATTTCTGCGGAAGGTTTTGGACCGGCTGGGCTGCTTCTGCGGGCGTTTTAACGCTTCTGCGGAGAAGGGGTTGCTTCTGCGGAATTTGGGGCTGCCCTCATTGGCCGTATCTGCGACGCTTGGCCCGCATCTGCGAGCTCGCACCTGCGGCTAACCAACCGCATGTGTGCTTATGACAGATCTAGTGCACTCAGCTATAGTTTTAAACTCTCAACTTAGTTTGAGCCTCGTCCGATTGGCTCTCGGGGCCCCCGGGGCCCCGCCCGAACATACCAACAAGTTTGGAATCACATTAAAACTAAGAACTTCAAGTTCTTCAATTTACTTCCAATGCGCCGAAACGTACTTATACTACTCGCAATGATACCAAATTTTGCGTGCAAGTCATAAATGACACTACAGAACTATTCCTGGTCTCGGAATTCCGTTGGAACCTCGATATCACCAAAACCCGCTCCAAATCAAATTTTAAAGATTTTCTAAAACCTTCAAGAACCAACTTTCACTATTAGGCGCCGAAACGCTCCCGGGTCATCCAAAACCCGATCCGAGCATACGCTCAAGTCCAAAATCATCATATAAACCTATTGGTACCGTCGGATCCCAATTCCGAGGTCGTTTACTAAAAATGTTGACCAAAGTCAAACTTGGCCTTTCAAGCCAACCTTAAGGAACCAAGTGTTCTGATTTCAACCCAAACTCTTCTAAATCCCGAACAAACCATCCCCGCAAGTCATAAATCAGTAGAAGCAAGTACGGGAAGTCTTATTTAGGGGAACGGGATTCTAGCAAGTAAAACGGCCGGTTGAGTCGTTACATTCTACACCTCTTAAACAAACATTCGTCCTCAAATGGATTTAGATTCATACCTGAAGTGCTGAATAAGTGTGGATATCTGCTCTGCATGTCTTCCTCGGACTCCCAGGTCGCCTCCTCAACTGGTTGGCCCCTCCACTGAACCTTTACTGCGGAAATCCTCTTGGATCTCAACTGGCGGTCCTGTCTAGCAACAATAGCAACTTTCTCCTCTTCATAACACAAGCTCTCATCTAACTGAATAGTGCTGAAATCTAACACATGTGACAAGTCGGTATGATTTCTCCGGAGCATAGACACGTGAAAAACTGAATGAACCCCTGATAGGCTGGGAGGTAAAGCAAGCTCATAAGAAACCTCCCCAACTCGCCTCAACACCTCAAATGGGCCTATAAACATTGGGCTCAACTTGCCCTTCTTTCTGAATCTCATAATACCCTTCATCGGCGAGACCTTCAAGAGAACCTTCTTGCCGACCATAAATGATACATCACGCGCCTTCTAATCAGTGTAACTCTTCTGTCTGGACTCTGCTGTGCGAAGTCGCTCCTGAATCAACTTTACCTTTTCCAAGGCATCCTTTACCAAATCAGTACCATATAACCTAGCCTCGCCGGGCTCAAACCACCTGATGGTCGAACGACATTGCCGACCATATAAAGCCTCAAATGGAGCCATCTCGATGCTAGACTGATAACAGTTGTTGTAAGAAAACTCGGCCAAAGGCAAGAACTGATCCCACTGTCCCCCAAAGTCAATCACACAAGCTCTGAGCATGTCCTCCATGATTTGGACTGTCCGCTCTAACTTCCCGTCGGTATGTGGATGAAACGCAGTGATGAGCTCTACACGGTTCCCTAACTCACTCTGTACGGCTCTCTAGAAATACAAAGTGCACTGCGGGCCTCTGTCTGATATGATGGAAACAGGCACACCGTGCAACCGAATTATCTCCCGAATATAAATTTGGGCCAACCTCTCTGTAGTATAAGTAGTTGTAACTGGAATGAAGTGTGTTGTCTTGGTCAACCTGTCAAGAATGACCCAAACTGCATCAAACTTCCGCAAGGTCCGCGGCAACCCTACTACGAAGTCTATAGTAATGCATTCCCATTTCCACTCTGGTATAGTCATCTGTTAGAGTAAGCCACCTGGCCTCTGGTGCTCATACCTAACCTGCTGGCAATTTAGGCACCTAGATACATACTCAACTATGTCTTTCTTTATCCGTCGCCACCAAAAATGTTGCCTCAGGTCACGATACATCTTCATAGCACCTTGATAAATAGAATATCGAGAACTGTGTGCCTCTCTAGAATCCTCTCTCTCAAGCCATCGACATTAGGAACACATAGACGACCCTGGAGTCGCAGAACATCATTATCACCATTAGAAACATCCTTGGCACTACCCTATAGTACCATCTCTCTAAGAACTGCCAAATGTGGGTCATCAAACTGCCGAGCCTTGATCTGCCCCAATAATGAAGACTAGGCAACAACACATACAAGAACCCGACTGGGCTCTGAAATATCCAACCTCACAAGTCTATTAGCCAAGGACTGAATGTCTAAAGCTAGTGGCCTCTCCCTTGTTGAAATGAATGCCAAGCTACCCATACTCTCTGCATTTCTGCTTAAGGCATCCGCGACCACATTTGCCTTGCCAGAATGATAAAGAATGGTGATGTCATAATCCTTCAGTAACTCGAGCCATCTACATTGCCTCAAATTGAGATCTTTTTGCTTGAACAAATGCTGTAAGCTGCGATGATCAGTATAAACCTCACATGACACCCCATACAGATAATGCCTCCATATCTTAAGATCATGAACAATCGCGGCTAACTCTAGATCATGCACGGGGTAATTTTTCTCATGAATCTTTAGTTGACGTGAAGCATATGCAATAACTCACCCCTCCTGCATCAATACACAACCCAAGCCAACACGTGAAGCATTGCAATATACCATGTACATCCCCGAGCCGGAAGGCAACACTAGAATCGGTACTGTAGTCAAAGCTGTCTTGAGCTTCTGGAAATTCGCCTCACAATCATCGGACTAACGGAACGGAGCACCCTTTTGGGTCAATCTAGTCAGAGGTGCTGCAATGGATGAGAAACCCTGCATAAACCGGCGATAATAACCTGCTAACCCTGGGAAACTCCTAAACTCGGTCACCGAAGTGGGACAAGGCCAACTCTGAACTGCCTCAATCTTCTTGGGATCCACCTTAATACCTTCTCCTGATACAGTATGCCCCAAGAATGCCACACAATCTAGCCAAAATTCATATTTGGAGAACTTAGCATATAGTTTCTGTTCTCGTAAGGTCTAAAGTACTACTCTCAAATGCTGCTCGTGCTCCCCAAGCTACGCGAGTAAATCAAGATGTCATCAATGAAGACAATAACAAAGGAATCGATATAAGTCCTGAACACCCTGTTCATCAAATCCATAAATGCTACTGGGGCATTAGTCATGCCGAAGGACATCACTAGAAACTCATAATGGCCATATCTAGTACGAAAGGCAGTCTTCGGAACATTTGAGTCCCGAATCTTCAACTGATGGTATCTCGATCTCAAGTCGATCTTAGAAAACACTCTAGCACCCTGCAACTGGTCAAACAAATCATCAATACGCGGCAACTGGTACTTGTTCTTAATGGTGACTTTGTTCAACTGGCGGTAATCAATGCACATCCGCATAGTCCCATCCTTCTTCTTTATAAATAATACTGGTGCACCCCAAGGTGATACACTCGGCCTGATGAACCCCTTTGCTAGCAACTCCTTAAGCTATTCCTTAAACTCCTTCAATTCTTTCGGAGCCATACGATACGATGGGATGGATATAGGCTGAGTTCCTGGAGCCAAGTCAATACATAAATCAATATCACGATCTAGTGGCATGCTTGGAAGGTTAGAAGGAAACACATCGGCAAACTCACGGACTACTGGCACTGAATCAATCGACGGAGACTCTGCAGTGATATCCCGAACATAGGCTACATAAGCCAAACAACCCTTCTCGACCATATGTCGAGCATTCAGAAAAGAGATAACCCGACTAGAAGTACTGACATACGAACCCTTCCACTCCAATCTAGGCAATTCCGGCATTACTAAGGTAACAGGCTTGGCATGGCAATCAAGGATGGCGTGATATGGGGATAACCAGTCCATGCCCATGATGACCTCAAAGTCGGTCATATCAAGTAACAGAAGGTCTGCTCTAGTCTTGTAACCACAGAATGCGACCACACAGGACCGATATATCCAATCCATAACCACAAAATCTCCCACAAGAGTGGAAACATAGACAGGAGTACCCAAGGACTCACGATGAATATCCAAGAAATGAGCAAATAGAGATGATACATATGAATAGGTAGACCCTGGATCAAATAATACCAAAGCATCCCTACCGCAGACAAAAATAATACCTGTGATCACGACATCTTAGGCCACTGCATCTGGTCTGGCCAGAAAAGCATAAAATCTAGCTGGAGCACCGGCTGGGTGGCCTCCACCTGGCTGAACAATAACTGGCTGACCTCCCTCTGCCTGGCCTCTACCTCTAGGATGACCCCTACCCGCATGTCCCACACCTCTGGGTGATCGGACGGCTGATGCTGCAATCATGGGTTGATGACGCTACTGTACTGCATTGCCCCGTAGTCTGGGGCATGTTCTCTTTATGTCACTCGGATATCCATACTCCTAAAAACCTCTCGGTACCATAGACTGCTGCCCCAAAGTATGGCCCTGATGACCTGAATACCTACTAGAAGAACCCTGGATGGCTGGTGGGCGGTATGAACTCTCCGGCATAGCGCTAAAATAGGGTCGCGCTGGAGCACCCTGAGGAGGTGGTGGTGCTGGATATGTGGTCCTGCTAGGCTGACCCATACCAAACTGACCTCTGCCTCTAGCCGAGGCACCTCTAAACTCTCCAGAGTAACGGGTCCTCTTGTCCTGCTGCATCTTCTCTCTACCCCTCTGGCGGTAGCCCTCAATCCTCCGAGCAATCTCCACTACTAGCTGATAATCAGTACCCATCTCAACCTCAAGGGCTATACTAGCCCGAATACCGGGGTGCAACCTCGCAACAAATCTCTGCACTCTCTCTGCATCGGTAGGAAGTATCATAAGTGAGTGAAGAGACAACTCAGAGAATCTCGCCTCATAATCGGTCACTGACATCTGACCCTGCTCGAGATGCTCGAACTAACCTAGCAAATCTTCCCTCTGAGAGGGTGGAATATACCTGTCCAAGAAAAGCTATGTAAACTGGTCCCAAATCATGGGAGGAGAACTTGCTGGCTTGCCAAGAAGATAAGACTGCCACCATCTACGGGCCCTGCCCTTCAGCTGGAAATAGTGAAATCTACCCCATGGGACTCCACTATCCTCATGTTATGCAGTCTGTCCCTGCACCGATCAATGAAGTCCTGGGGATCCTCATGCCGCTCGCCCCCGAAGATAGGAGGGTGTAGCCTAGGCCATCTATCCAATAGCTTATGCGGATCGCCGTCCGCAACTTGTTTAGGCTCAGGTGCAACCACTACAACTGGCTGGGCTCCACCCACGGGTAGTGTACCCGGAGTCTGATATACTACAACTGCATGCCCCGGAGCCTAGGCAGCAGGGGTCTGCGTTCCCCTTCCCACATGAGATGTGGCTGGGTCTGCTGGAAATAAACCAGCCTGAGTTATAGTTTCCATGAACCACAACATACGTCCCATGACCTCCTGAAATCCAGGTGCTGACATGAAATCTACCGGGGCTGGCTATGTGGCAGGCACCTCGCCCTGCTCTTCAATGATGGGATCCTCCACTGGATACGCTGGTGGTGCTACCGGGGTAGCTCTGGGACGCCCTCATCCCCTATATCAGGCTGGTGCCCTCCCCCCAGCCTCCGCCTCGACCTCTAGCAATAGGGGGAGCAGCTTCTCCCGGGTCTGGAATGTCCGCCGTACGCATCCTCACCATCTGTGAGAGAATGAGAGAAAGGGTTTTAGTATAACACCAACTGCATGATAGGAGATGAATAAAGAGTAATTTCCTAACACCCTATAGCCTCTTGAAGATAAGTACGGACGTCTCCGTACCGATCCACAAGACTCTACTAGGTCTGCCCATAACTTGTGAGACCTACGTGAACCTAGTGCTCTGATACCATGTTGTCACGTCCCAACTCCATGTCAGGCCGTGATGGCGTTTAGCACCATTAGTGGACAAGCCAACAGTGAACAACTTAGTGATTTCCCATTTTTGCTTATTAAGCAATTCCAACATTTAGCTTTACTTACATTTAAAGTATTTGATAAATAATGGATTTTAAGGCAAACAAACGGAAACATCTAAAAGCAGTTATAACTATCGAATTACAACCCAAAAATCAAAGTCTACTAATACGTGCTAAGACCTAGTGTCAAAAGTATGTGGGCAGTCTAGTAGAATATACAAAAGAACACTAGCCTACTATCTGAAATGAATTAGACAGAAACAAAGTAAAGCATAAGGGAGACTCCGGCTACTGCAGAGCGGTTCGGAGGATAGCTCACCGTGAAGTCTCGAGGTAGGGATCAAATCTGCGCACCATACTAGTAACCAGATGCACCTGCCTCAGATCATGTACAATTAAGTACATAAGTGTAGCGTGAGTACATAAGTAATATGTACCCAGTAAGTATCTAGCCTAACCTCGAAGAAGTAGTGGCGAGGGGTCGATTCCAATACTTACTAGGGCTAATAACATGAAAATATAAAATTCTAATTAAGCATGATATACAACAATAAGACTCAGAACAAGAAATAACTGAACAAGTCTTCAGAAATATTTAGGAGCTTGAATCACTTCCTTCCTTTAAAACATATGATCACACAAACAATGAATTTATACCGATTATGAAAGGAACTTCCAGTTTTATTATCACACACGAATACCACCGAGGACGTTCAGCCCGATCCAACATAAATATAAATTGTGCACTACCGAGGGTCGAACGACGTGAATCATAGATGCATCTATTACCCCACTCGCGAATCATACATGTGACACGGTCAAATATAAATTTATCAATAAATCCTAACTCTTTCTTGTTTCTTTTCAAAATAAAGACAATTCGACTTAGAGCTTTTAAATTTATAAAAATTCTCAACTCAGTTCCATTTGATATAGTTAACAATTATGATCAAATAACGATGTCCACAACCATGGTGTAAACCCAAAACTACCCGGACATAAACAGGAATAGTAGCCACGTACGGACTCTCGTCACTTCGTGCGTACATAGCCCCCACAAATAACAACACCTATTAATTAAGTTCATATATGGGGTAAGATCCCTCTTACAAGGTTAGAAAAGAGACTTACCTCGCTTTAAAGCCTACTTCCCAATTTAAGAATGCGCTCAAACCTCCAAATTTGACGCCAAACGACTCGAAGCTAGTCAAACTTGACATAAACTAATCAATTTATGCTCAAAAGTGCATAATTCTACCATTTAAATGATTACCCACCCTAAATTGCAAGATTCCTAAAATTTACCCCCGGGCCCACATGCTCGGATTCCGAAAATTTTTAAAGAAAGTTGCTACCCATAACCTTAGGAAAATAAATGTATGATTTTTACTAAATTCCATAACAAATTTCGTGGTTAAATCTCGTTTTTATCAAAAACCTAGGTCTTAATCTAAACCCTTATTTTCACTAATTTTCACATGTTAATCTACCCATAATCTAAGTATTTAATTCATATTTGGAAGAAATTACTTACCTCCAAAAGCTAGGTGAAAGCCTCTCTCAAGAAGCTCCAAGAATCGAACAAGAAGTGAGTGAAATGAGTAAAAATTGGTCTAAGTCCCGTATTAAATGAATCTCACTGCCTCCAGCTTTTCCGCACCTACGGTCAAGGGACTGCATCTGCGCCCTCACTTCTGCGGATGAGAGTCTGTTTCTGCGGATGTTCCTGGGCCAGCTGGGCCGCTTCTGCAGGCATTTTACCGCTTCTACGGTTCCGCTTTTGCGGAGAAGGGGCCGCTTCTGCAGAATTTGGGGCTGCCCTCATTGGCTGCATCGCGAGGCTTGGCCTGCATCATTGAGCTCGCATCTGCAGCTAACCAAACATAGGTGCGGTTATGACAGATCTGGTACTCTCAGCTGTAGTTCCAAATTCTCAACTTAGTCCGAGCCTCGTCCGATTGGCACTCGGGGCCCCTGGGGCCCCGTCCGAACATACCAACAAGTTTGGAGTCACATTAAAACTAAGAATCACACCCCAAAACCAATTGGATCAAACTTAAGAACTTCAAGTTCTTCAATTTACTTCCAATGCGCCGAAACGTACTTATACTACTCGAAATGATACCAAATTTTGTGTGCAAGGCATAAATGACACTACGTAACTATTCCCAGTCTCGGAATTCCGTTTGGACCTGGATATCACCAAAGCCCACTCCAAACTCAATTTTAAAGAACATCCAAAACCTTCAAGAACCAACTTTCACTATTAAGCGCTGAAACGCTCCCGGGTCATCCAAAACCGGATTCGAGCATACGCCCAAGTCCGAAATCATCATACGAACCTATTGAAACCATGGGATCCTAATTCCGAGGTCGTTTATTAAAATGTTGACCAAAGTCAAACTTGGACTTTCAAGCCAATATTAAGGAACCAAGTATTCCGATTTCAACCCAAACTCTTCTAAATCCCGAACCAACCATCCCCGCAAGTCATAAATCAATAAAAGCAAGTACGAGAAGTCTTATTTAGGGGAACGAGGTTCTAGCAAGTAAAAAAGAACGGTCACGTTGTTACAATACCCAAGACCTTCAAGATGCCGCCTTATCTGAAAATATATGATGGTACGACCGACCCCAAAGATCATATGACTCACTATGTCACGTATCCTCCATCTTGTTGAAAATGTTCGGCGAGACCATCACCGGAGGAGTATTAACTTGGTATTCACAACGGCCTGAGCGTTTTATCGAAACGTTCGTTGAGATAGCCGATAAGTTTGTAACGGCCCATGCTGGGGCCAAAAAGGCGGAGGCAAGAGTGAATGATATATTTTCCATCAAACAATCGCCCAGAGAGGGATTGAGGGACTTCCTCGCTCGATTAAACCACGTAAGGATTACCTTACCGAATGTATCGGAAGGAATGGTTGTAGCAGCTTTCCAAAACGGGCTGAACAGGAATGGCTTAAGGGCGACCAGAAAATTATTAAGTCGGCTTATGAAATACCCTCTAACAACTTGGGATGAAAGACATAATGCCTACTGTGTCGAGGTCCGTGCAGATGAAGATGTCCTGAATAAACCAACTCATCGGTTGACCTCGGTACATGCCGAATACAGGAAGGATCGAAGAAATGATGCCAGGGGGATCTTGCATACATAAAGGCATCAGCCATACATAAGAAGCTCCATCATGCCCTCCTCCCGCCATGAAGAGGGCCTATCCAGACCAAGGACAGGGACTCACCGAAATGAGAGAGGTATGCCCCCTTTATTATCCACTCACAATTTTTGTGTGTCACCCTCAGAAATAGTCTATGCATTGGAGAAGCTCGGACCAAAAGTAAAGTGCCCACAAAAGATGAGGTTAGACCCAAGAACCAGAAAGTCAAACGCCCTCTGCGAGTTCCACTAAGAGCGAGGTCACAAAACTGAGGATTGCATCGCCATAAGGCAGGAGGTCGTAAACATGCTTCACTAAGGACACCTCAAAGAATTGTTGAGCAACCGAGGAAGGACAAACTTTTCCCGAGGACGTGAACAGCACCAGGGATCGCCGAAACCACCCTCATCGACTAGCACCATTCAAATAATCATCGGAGGCGGCAACGACGCTTCGATCAATAACGTAAAGTTCACCACAACCCACAAGCTCAAACGGTCGATCACTCATGAATGGTATGACGAACTCGAAGAAAGTATAATCTTTGATAAGTCAGATACCCACGGTCTGATTTTCCCTCACTATGATGCCCTTGTTATAACTTTACAAATATTAGATACAAATGTAAGACGCATTATGGTGGACGATGGGAGCGGCGCATGCATTATCCACCCTCGAGTACTTGCACAAATGATACTCGAGGATAAGATAGTGTCGCGCTGCATCACACTAACAGGTTTTAACAATGCAGTTGAACTAACATCTGGAGAAATCACACTCCCCGTCCTGGCCGGCGGCGTCACTCTAGAAACCACGTTCCACATCATGGACCAGGATACGGCGTACAACACCATAATAGGCCGACCTTGGATACACTCCATGCGGGCCATCCCCTCCATCTTGTACCAAGTTATCAAATTTCCAACCCATGGGGAATATTCCGCATACAAGGAGAACAACGCACATCTACAGAATGCTACCGCATCGCCCTAGATTGTACGACCACCCAACAAATGAAGGGCAAAACAAAAGAGACATAGAAATTAACAGGGTCGAGGTCGAGCAGTGACGAAAGAGAGAAGTCGTCAGAGATCCCGAAACAGTAGAGGCCGCGGGATCAACCATAGAAAACCTCGATCCCGTTCATGTTGATGATAACGACCATAACAAGAAAGCCTACATCGGTTGCAAGCTTCAAGAACCAGGTGAATTTTGTTAATTCTTAACTGCTAACACAGACTTGTTTGCTTTTTCCCATACAGATATGCTAGGTATCTCGAAGGAGATCGCCACACACAAGTTGAATGTCGATCCATTCCACCCCTGGTGAGGCAGGTTAGGCAGAAGTTCAATTCCACAATAAACCATCCAGTCCGCGAAGAGGTCGAAAAATTACTTGAAAATGGCTCCATCAGAGAGTAAAAATACCCCCAATGGGTCACCAATGTGGTCATAGTGAAAAAGAAGAATGGGAAGTGGCAAATGTGCGTAGACTTTACAGATTTGAATAAAGCATGTCCCAAAGATTCATTCCCGTTATCCCATATCAACCAGCTTATTGACGCAACAACCGAATATGAATTGTTAAGCTTCTTAGACATCTACTCAGGCTAGAATCAGATCCTCATGGAAGAGGAGGACCAGAAGAAGACCACCTTCATCACCCATCAAGGCACGTACTACTATATACTTATGCCTTTCGGACTGAAAAACGCAGGGGCGACATACCAAAGGTTGGTGACCAAAATGTTCAAAGATTAACTCAGCAAGACTATGGAAGTCTACATAGACGATATGTTGGTCAAGTCCAAAAGGAAAGAGGATCACATAGGCCACTTGAAAGAATCTTTCGATATACTCAGGCGATACGGGATGAAACTAAATTCTGAAAAGTGTGCATTCGGCGTGACCTCAGGACAAATCTTGGGTTTTCTAGTATCACAGCGAGATATCGAGGTCAACCCCGACCAAATCAAAGCCATAGAAGTAATACCAGAGCACTTAACCACCAAAAAGCAGGTTCAGAGGCTGACTGGCCGTATCCCCGCCATGTCAAGATTAACTTCGCGATCATCCGACAGATGCCACAAGTTTTTCAGCATACTCAGAAAGGACAACGACGTCTAGTGGACCTCCGAGTGTGCCCAAGCCCTGAAGGAGTTAAAAGCTTATGTGTCATCACCGCCGTTGCTTTCCAAAGCGGAGCCTGGGGAGTGCCTCCTCGTCTACCTCGCTGTATCTGAAGTGGCGATGGGTGCGGTCCTTGTATAAGAAGATAAAGGTTTACAATCTCCCATCTATTACATTAGCAAAACCTTAGTCGACGTCGAGAGGAGGTACCCCCACCTCGAAACATTGTCCCTAGCCTTGGTCGTAGCTTCACGAAAGCTTATACCCTACTTCCAGTGCCACCCTATCTTGGTAGTCACAACTTTCCCCTTGAGAAGTATTTTGCATAAGCCCGAGCTATCGGGCAGGTTAGCTAACTGGGCCATAGAATTAAGCGAGCATGATATCACATACCAACCGAGAATGACGGTAAACTCACAAGTCTTTAACGACTTCAGCGTAAAAATAATGCCCGAAGTAGAAAAAGAGGCGGCCCACGCTTCTCCACAAACACAAGATCTATGGTATTTGTACACCGACGGGCGTTAGGGTCCAGACTGGGACTTGTACTCGACGTCCCAACAAGCAAAGTGATTCGCCAGTCCATAAGGTGCTTGGACATGACATCGAGGCCGAGTATGAGGCCATGATTGTGGGATTAAGGCTAGCACTCAAGTACAGGTTACATTCGACCTCGTTCGAATCAACACCCACCCGAACCCCAGCCACAATTAAATAAAAGTTACATTTGATCTCACTCGAATTAACTCACATTCGACCTTGCTCGAACTAACTAAGTACGGGTTACATTTGACCTCGTTCGAATCAACACCCACTCGGCCCCCGGCCACAATTAAGTAATTTACATTCGACCTTGCTCGAACCAACTAGGTATGGGTTATATTCGACCTCGTTCGAATCAACACCCACTCGGCCCCCGTCCATAATTAAATAAAAGTTACATTCAATCTCACTCGAATTAACTTACACTCGACCTTGGTCGAATTAACTTAGTATAGGTTACATTCGACCTCGTTCGGATTAACTAAGTAACATTCAACCTCGTTTCCAATTAACTAAGTATAGGTTACATTCGACCTCGTTCGAATTAACACCTACCAACCCCCGGACGCGACCAAAACTTAGTTCTGTTTTGACCTCATTCAATACACATAAACCAAGTTCTTACGACTAAAGCGACCAAACGGCAAAAACAAAAGAAAAGGCATAAGAGCCCGAACAGAAAGAAAAGAGTCATGTACGAACAACGAAAATAGCATTTCATAAAATATATTCTATATAAAGGCTAGAACAGATGCACGCCAAAATATGTACAAAACTTACAAGAAAAAATAAAGAAAAACAATTACTCTCCACCTAACCCAGCAACATCATCTATCTGACCGCCTAGGTCATCTCCACCCTCCTCTCCGCCAGTACCATCACCACCACCTTTAGAATACTCATCCTTATACCAGGCATCTTGTTCAATCCCGTCCACAACTGTGTCCTCCTCTCCATTACCAGCTTCCAGTGTAGCGGGATCAAAGCCACGAGCACTCCGAGCTGAGCGTGCCTTAGTGCGAGCATCCTCGAAGCCGGCCTCAGAAACTTTCCCCGCCGATGTCAAGTCCCTAAATATATCCCGTTGGGCCTCGACATGGATCCATATCTCATACAAATCCAGCGGAATGTAAGGAAAGGTATAAGCACGAGAAGAGGATGATTGAGCCAGCAACTGGGACTTCTCGGCTTCAAGGGCGATAACTCGTTCATTAAAGCTTGAATCTTCTTTCTCCAACTCCCCTATACGCTCGTCGAGTCGCTCCTATCTGAGCCTCGCCGTCTCTAAATCACTCGCCTGCTCTGAATTAAGAACACAGATTACCACTTCCAATGCCTCTACTTGCCTCAAAGACGCCAACCGATCAGATTCTGACTTCTCTAAGTCCGCTATCCTCTCGGCGAGCTCACCACCCAGAGCATCCGCCTTGGTTAGACATTTTTCGAGCTCGGCTTGAGTGAGCTAACTTGGGCTTGATGGTTGGCGCATTGGGCCTTGACTCCCCTACTCACCTCGAGCTCCTCTTCCTTGTCTCTCAACGCCCCCTCGAGTTCACTACATTTTTCGATGACCTTCACCAATTCGTCATCCTTTTCCTTTAGCCTATCTCGGAGAGCCCAGAAGTTGCTACTCCCACCAAGCCGCTTGCAAAGCTCACGGTGCTTATCACTATACTCGCGATATTTTCGCTCCATCTTTTGGAAAATGGCCTTCCGCCTCTCCTCTCGGCGGGAGCTTTGGATCTCCAAGATCACGGTCTGAAAAGAAAACCAAATTGAGTAAGAATAAAATCAAATTCGACGTGAACGAACATACAAATGAAATACCAAACTTACCTTAAAATCAAGGCCGGTTATGCTCCTCGACAATGTGGAATCCTTTAGTTTCTCAAGGGTCTTACCCTCCACGTCGGAATAGACGGGACCAAGAGAAGGGACCATGTCTTCCGGATCAACTAGCAAATCCCAGTCCAGAGGGATCGCAATGGTCTGCGTGCCTCCCTCCAATCTCACCTAGAGCCGGGTGAGTCCTTCTCCTATCATCCTAACCTCTTCAGGGTCCATATCTGAGCCCGTTTCGTAACCATCCTCAGCAACCCCCTTACCTCTCTCATCAGTAAATGAGGTAGGAACAACAGGGCCACGAGGACGATGGTGCATCTCGCCGCATAGTATCTAGAACCTCCACGGACACTCCACCAGTTCTGACGTTGGCATCAAGAAGTGGCACGCTCTCTGCGGCTTCCGCTGATGGCAGAACCTCAGACAAAATATTTGCACCGTCTTCAGGCACAACGGAGGCCCCCATCGTCGACGTCCACCGACCTCCTTTTACGAGGGACCAAATCCTCCTCACTCGGTGAAGACACTTCATCTATTTAAGTGAAGCAAGGGAGAGGTCAGAGTCTATGGTATTGAAGTCGTCGAAGATCGAGCCAATTTAGCCAAAATCGGAGGCCGAATAAAAGTGGATTGTGGGTCAAACTTGGCCACAGTCACAGCAGGGGCTGACCCCGTTGTAGTGTTCATCTGGCAAAACACAGGAGTAGGGGCCTTCGACCTCCTCGAGGATCCCTGGGTTAAAAACAAAAGAGAAGAAAAAGAATATTAAGAGGTCGATCCCCACAAAACTATAAGAAGCAAGCGACCAGTAGGCCACGACAATAAAGATTCAAAATAGGTAAACTCACAGGTCACTGAAAGCTTGGGTCCGAACTTCTTGATAAAGGCCGACCATTCGCAAATCCTCACTGTGTGAGGCAAGAGCTAGCTAACCCAGTCATGAATATCCACAACCAAAGGAGGGGGCAAAGTCTCAGCTGAACGAGGAAAAGGCAGAGTGTTAGGATATAATCAAAATGAGCAAAATAAGCGCTTAGTAAAAAATACTTACGGGCATAATTCCATGCCTCAGGAAATCCATTCATATTTGTAACCACGTCCTCAGTCTTGACGTAGAAGTAGCTAAGCCAGAACCGACGATTTGCTTTATCAGCCATATCACTACCAAACTCTTACTTCCTCGGAGATGAAGATGCAACATCGTCCCCTATAGAAACTGGGCGCGGAGAGATGCATCAAGTGGTGAAGAGAGATCTCACGGTCGGCCAATTCTCCGTACTTTGTCAACATGTGGATGAGTTTGTAGATGTAAGGTTAAAATTGGGCCGGGCAGACGCCGTAGTAGCGGCAAAATTCCTCCGCCAATGGGAGAAGGGGAAATGAGTAGCCCACATAGAACGGATATACGTAGAATGCGCAGTATCCAGGGCGATGAATCTGGACTACGTCACGACCAGCCGGGACCAGATCGATGTCGCCCGAAATTTTGAACTTCGCCCTGAAATTAGCAATGGCAACCGCATCCATCACTGATTTCGTGGCCTTAGGGTCGTCCTCAGGCAATTTTGAAAAGTCAGATCTAGCCTTCTCGGTATGGGAAATTATTTCCTCTACCATAGAAAAGCTTTCATCCTCCGCAACAATGGCAACCCCATCGTCATGGGGAGGCATGCACACTGCCAAGGAAATAGGGTCAGGTACCCCCCCAGAGCTGGAAGACATGTTAACCATCTTTGTTTATGAATAAAGGAGGTGTAAACACACAAAAGTCATGAGTAGCAGAATCCACAAGAATCAGTAAAAGTAAGATCAAAAGAGCAAGGATTCTGAATGAGGAAGGAAGAAGAAGGTATGAAGGTCCAATATTTAGATTGCAAAGAGTAAGGCAAAGGATTTTATATCCCTATTTATAAGAGTTCATGCATCAATATCGAGAAAGCAAACCATCGTTACCCAGCTCAGGAATCAAAGTGGCAGAGGCACGGGAAATGATGCAAGGTATCGAGAAAATGTGTAATAATGACGTATATTGACATGACGTCACTCTGAAATGGCATGACCCTGGGTTGCGGCTCACTAAAGGCCACGTTTCTACCCTATCTTAGATGCTACTACTCGACCCGCTCATCTAAACTTCTCAACCATAATTAACAGAGTCCGCTCATCGAGGTCGCCCAGGATCGACATCAATAAGCGGAGGTTCTAACTGTATATGTCAAAATATGCTTCAACGGGATTTAGCATGGAGTGGTATTATGGAAAGTGATATGGCCGAGGTCGATCAGTGGACAGCAGGGATCGTAGCCGGGTGGTCAATAACGACCAAGATCAAGTATCAAGGACAATACTAACAGCTAGTTTTGGTAATAGGATATTTAAGGGTATATTCCAATGAATATTCTATGTGCTGGTACTTTTAGGGTTGACTAGGGATGTCCCATATAAATAGAAAAAGAGATAAGAGGAAGAGGTATGTAATATTTTTCTTTCTGATAAGAGCATCTTTTGAGAAGAAGACTCTCTCTAGAAAAGATACAAACACTTCCTTTCTAGGATTTGTCTATCACTCGTCACTGTTAGAAAGAAGATTCATCCACCTCTTTCGATATTGGGTGAATCATTCTACTTATTTACGTTAATGCCATTTATTGTTATTTATTGCTTGATATTATTCTATCATTACTACAACTAAAATATTAAATGCACACTGCATTTAATCCCTCACCAACGCTATCCTACGTTATTTTGTGTTAGCTAGCTATAAATCCAGGGATATTAATATCAACTAGGCTTAATCCCTCATTACATACAATATTTTCCTACGATTTTCTCTATCAATAATGTTAGGGTTTAGACTGTACAATAGAGGGTTGATCTAATACATCATGACAACCACCATTAGCCAGTAACTCTTGCCGTTTCAGTCCTCCTCTTCCGCTTCGAAGAACAATATTTACCCTCAAAATCGGATAACAATTGAATTTGTACGTGATTTTAAGGATACGTGATCTAACTTGATACAAAATGAGAAATCAGATTAATATTGAAATAAAAGATGAAAAAGTAAATGCAAACCACACAAGTTGAACAATTTTATCCTTGAAGATTAGTCGCCCTTGAGTACTTTTATCGATGCCAGAACAGAATGACAAGATAATGAAAACTATAAATAATAATATATTACTTTGTGATTCATGTTACAGTATATGTAATGACTTATCAGACCCCCCTTTATATAGAAGATGAGTCTTGCTCTAGGTACATTTCTATTAAAGGTAAAAATTTCTTGATTTGTTAATTGTAGGCTCCTTGCCGATGTGCGCCACGATTCCCGCCGTAATATTTGCCCAGTCTAGGATGTTTCGGTCTTCCATTCATTATTTTCGAGCTCGCTCGAGGCTAAGGTCGAAACCGACTCAACGTTCCTTGAGGGCAGGTCTTCTGACCTCAGGTTCTAGCTTGGTGAGACTCGAGGTCAATCTCCAGTCCGTGGTCACCACGTTCCAAGCCAAATCTACAAAGTTGTAGTCGAGATTAATTTCGACAGTATACAGATAGTCCCCTCATTTTTCAGAAAGTAGACAACGAGAAACGACATGAACTTCTGATCCTGACCTCGATATTTTGCGACAGAAACGACAAAACAATCAAAAATTCTAGTCAGTCAAGTTTTAATGGCATTAAGTGCATGTCAATCACCGGTCGGCCATTCCCAGATATGAACAGTCGCTGAGACACTATAAATTCCCCCTCATTAGCTCATTCAAAACTTTACTTTCAAACCTTCTGCCCTCGTACCTTAGAAATCTCAATATTCCCAAACATCATTTTTCTGATTATTCTGAATTCCCTTTATAAGAACTTATGTTCTATATCCCAAATTATCAAGCATATTCTTTTAACTTCCTCTTTTTCCTTGATTTTCCAAATAAATGGCGAAAACCACAAAGTCTGTTCCTCAAAAAGAAACTCCCTCTTCCTCGCGACCGGCCAAAGAGGAAAATGTTTCGTCTATTGCTACTGAGGAAACGACACCGGAGCCATCCTTGAAGATGCTAGTTCTTGCGGGGTGCCCGACCTGTGCTGATTTCAAGGTCGAGAAAACCTCCGAGGTACTGGGTCGGTGTGAGCCGATCTCGAGATATATAATCTCGGTCACCGATATCTTCCTCTCCAAGGTCAAGGAGGATTGCAACCTGGTTGGTAAGCATGTGGTGGTGCCTACGTCCGAGGAAGCGATTACTACCCATGTGGAGGGTTTTTTAAGTGTTTACACTTATCCCTTCATGTTGGGCCCCTTGGATCCGGTCATTATATCCTTCTGTAAGAGGTACGAGATGACCCTCGGTCAAATCCATCCCTCTTTCTGGAGGATAGTAATTCTCCCCTGCTTCTTCGTAAACAAAATTGAGGGGAGTCCCTTCACCATCAATCATCTCATGCATTTGTATAGTCCCTGACTCTATCGAGGGGAATTAATAAAACTTGCTCATCGGGCTAGTAAGGCCCCATTCTCGAGCATCGACGAGGATCGGGACCGAGGCTGGTTAGGTCGGTTCGTTCGAGTGAAGACCTCAGATTTAATCTCGGTTGAGGATATGCCATTTCTTGAGAAATGGAACATGGAATGTAGGTATAACCTTGCCTTTAAGATTTTTTTTATCACTTTTCCTTTTCCTTCCTTCTTATCGATGTTATGTGGTGGTGCAGCAGTTGCTCGTATGCCGAATGCAGTTCCTCGACTCAAGTAATGGATCGAGGGCATCATATCACAGACGCCATATTTTGAGCATGCGTAGCGCGAACTTTCGAAGGGCCTATAGGAGGCCCGTTCCCATGGTGAGGTTCCTCTCTTAACACTTAGTTTTCATGCTGCACTCGTTCTCACTTATTTTTCCTTTGCAGGTCTTCCCAAAGATATTGTAATGAGGTCTCCGTCTGGTGATGAAGATATCATCTCTGAACCATCTGCTCCGAGGCTGGTGCGTAAATCCAAGGAAAGTATCAGTGCTCCGGGGATCCCATCCGACTTACTCCATCGACTGAGGGATGACTCCAAAGAAGAAGAAGAAACTTCCGAGCTAGTGACCCGCGTGAGAAGTGGTACCGAACTGCCTCAAACCAAGAAAGCCAATGAAAAGGTAGTGGCTGAGGCCTCCGAACCCGGGAGGGATGAGGCCATTTTGCCCTGAGCTGGGGAGGTCGACAAAGAAGCCATGGCCAGTACTTCTCGGGCAGAGGAAAATGTCCCGATGGATGCACATGGGGTGATATATCTCTCCGGATCGCCTTCATTCACTGACTCCATGATCAACGAGGCCTAGATGCTGAAAGGATGCCCAAATGAGGGGCCTCGAGGGGCGTCTGATTCTTTCAATAACTTCTTCGATGGCTTAGATTCTACTGCCTCGGAGGATGTCACCGGGTTAGGTGACTTACCGGTACCAAAGAAGATACCATCTTTGGGAGCCAGCGGGCCTTCTTCAAGTCCGAGATTAGTAGACTGATTTCCAGCTCCGAGTGCAGATCCTGACCGAAAGCGGTCAATCATTATGTCTATCTCGGAGGATGACCGGGTTTTTTCCACCCCTGTGGGGGTTGCTAGCTATCTTCGGTGTCTGGTGACCGAAGAGGATCGGGCCAAGATGGACGAAGTAGAAGTGCCCTGCCTTTTCAACAAAGCTCAATATGCGTTAAATCGGGTAACTTCGAATGCCTCTTTATTATGAACTTCTATTAAGTTGCAAACAATCGTAACATTTGTCTTTGCGTTTGCAGGACTCGGTGCTTCATCATGAAACTTTTCTCCAATATCGGGAAGAGTTAAACCATCACGAGGTCGAGACTCGGGAGATTACTAAGTAGAGGGATGCTTACAAGCTTCTCAGTGAGAAACTCCAGGCTGAGCTAGAAGCGCCTCAGATGGAGTATGCCGACCTGGTCGAGCATGTATGAAGAGTATTTGAAGTTAGTGACGATGAGTCAGACACCATGGCTAACGTTCCGAACCCGCAGGTTCAAAAGAAACTTGACCAGATTGAGCAGGTCTAGGCGGAGGTGGATACGGTGAAAGCTGAGGCTAAAGAATGGAAAAGAAACATGGACCGCCTGGCCTCAGAAAAGGAGACTACCCGGGCACAATTGGCTTCGTCTGAGGTACGACTCCGAGCTATAAAGGAAAAGGCCTTAGTACAGGACAAAAAGATCAAGGAGCTCCAGACTAAGATGAGCTCGACGGTCTCCGTTCAAGAAAATTTGGCCAAGGAACTTGAGGCGGCCAAGTCTGAGGTTGCCGTGGTCAAGACCGAGGCCGATGAGAGGGTGGCCCAACACAAGGCTGATGCCGAGGCGGCTCAGGACCAAATGAGAAATATGGTGGAGCATATGAAGTGGCAATCCTGAAGGGAGGCCCTCGAGGGATTTCATACTCGGGGTTTTGACCTATTGGCTGAAATCTAGAATGCCAAGGTATTCGAAGCCAAGGCCAGGAAGCTGGCTTTCCCCGAGGAGGAAGATTCCGTGGGGTCAGAAGATTTGGGTAATTCCGAAGGTGACGGAGACCCCGAAGGCGATGATGCGGCCCCCGGCGAACATTAGGCCACTTAGGATCCTTTTAGATGTTTTTGTCTTTTGCTTTTTGACGCCGTTTGGCCTTTGTAAAATTTTGTATCGGGACTATTTGGCCCTTGTAAAAAGAATTTTGGATATGAATATATAAGGCTTTCTTTTCGTTTCACAACTTTTCAATTTTTCCCTTTGCTTTATTATTTGTATTCATAAAGATCGAAATGCCTTAGCATGAAATAATTAGGTTATGTTCGAAGGTTCAAGCAAACCTTGCCTTTATATTATTTTGTTTTAAGGCATCCTCGGAGTTCGATGTTACCGAAAACATTCTCCTGAAGTAAGCAATTTAGATTATAGTTTGCTGAGGGTAGCCTTTAGAACTAGTTATGAATTTGTTTTTGAAGGCCTTGTTTTTGTTACGGATCTCGGACGTCTCCGAGACGTGTTAATATGGCCGTAGCCTTTTTAGTTCGGGTGTTTCCTAGTGGTCTTGCCGAAGATAATAGTCCCCGAGTGGAGGCAGTCGTGGCCTTTCAAATTTGAGGGTTTCTTTATAGGTCTTATGCTCCTGAGGTCAAATAGCTTGGACCGTCTGAGTTTGTTTTTGGACGGCAGTCCCTGAGTGATTGTTCGAACTCGGGTTAAGGAGGCCCTTGGCCTCAAAACCTTTAGGGGGTCAGAGGTAGGGAATTCCTTAAGAAATGCAAAGAAAACCTTTTCAAGGACAAGATGTTTGCAAGGAAAATACTTCTCTTTATTCTTGTGCATAATAGTAATACATGTGTACATGCTTTGTGTCGGGGTTCGAGCAGTCTATGTGGGCACGGTTAATTTGATCGTCTGGCCCTTACATTGAATCCTATCAATTGACACCCTTCAATACTAAAGTCTCTTTCCATGCTAAAGTCGATATTAGAGTGTAGCACCCCCAGTGTTCGAGGTTGATCGAAGAGAGGCCTCGAATGCTATTGTGATCATTGTCACCGGTTTATTACCTGCCTTTGATTCTAAGTTAGCACAATTTACATGTTGTCTCGTTAAAAATCTTGCCGTAAAACCCATTTGGGACAAAATTGATTCAAGAGAAAAAGAATGCAACACGTTCTTTCAGACCTAAAATATCGTATTGTTTCTTGTTGGCTACCTACAAGCGTTAGTTTAAGATGTAAATAAAAGAAAGAACGGGGCCATGCCTTAGCAGTAATATCGCTTCAAGTGAGTTATATTCCAGTTGTTCGGTAGTTTCTCGCTGCTCATTGTTCCGATTTTGTAGGATTCTTTTTCGGTGATCTCGATAATTTAGTACGGTCCTTCCCAGTTCGGTTCCAATATCCCTTCGTTCGGGTTCTGGGTGTTAAGTGTGACCTTTCTTAGTACCAAGTCCTTGGTATTGAAGTGTCGAAGGTTGGCCCTTTGATTGTAATACCTTTCGATTCGCTGTTTTTGTGCGGCCAACCGGACAAGGGCGACTTCGCGCCTTTCATCTAATAGCTCCAGGCTCGTACTCATAGACTCATCATTTGATTCCTTTGTTGCATATTGGAATCTGATACTTAGTTCTCCGACCTCTACCGGTATCAAAGCTTCGGCTCCATAAATTAAAGAGAATGGGGTAGCCCCGGTACTGGACTTCGAGGTCGTACGGTATGCCCATAGGACTTCGGGTAGTACTCTGTTCCATTTTTCTTTGGCATTGGTTAACCTCTTTTTGAGGTTTTGGGCCATCGAATGTTCTTCTGAATAGAGTTCCGTCTTCGAACGGGCTAAATCGGGATGCCTTTGTACGCAGGACCCTCAATTCTTTTGGATCGGAGGGCAGTTTACCGATCCTAAGATATTCCACATACTTATTCCTCCAGTCCCAAGTTAGGCTCGTTGAGTTAATCTCGGCGTGGCCTTATTCCACCACTGATCTCATAAGTTGTACGACTTCTCCCGAGTTGAACTCATCATCTTCAACTGACGACCCCAAGTTAGCAAGGGCATCAGCCTCGCTATTTTGATCCCGAGGTACATATTGCAGAGTCCATTCTTTGAATCGATGTAATGTCACCTGTAACTTGTCCAAGTATCTTTGCATTCGTTCTTCTCTGACCTCGAATGTTCCATTTACTTGGTTTACCACGATGAGGGAATCGCACTTGGCTTCGATCACCTCTGCCCCAAGCTTTTGGCTAGTCCAAGGCGTGCAATCATGGCCTCATATTCAGCCTCGTTGTTAGTCAATTTCATAGTCTTAATAGATTGTCTAATTATATTACCTATTGGTGGCTTTAGTACGATGCCAAGTCCGGACCCTTTTGCATTTAAGGCGCCATCCGTAAAGAGGGTCCAGATTCCCGAGGAAGTTCCTGAGTTAACCAATAGCTCTCTTTCGACCTCGGGAATTAGGGCCGGCGTAAAGTCGTCCACAAAGTCTACCAAAATTTGAGACTTGATGGCGGTCCGAGATCGGTACTCAATATCATACCCACTTATTTCTACTGCCCATTTGGCCAACCGGCCCGAGAGTTCGGGGTTATGCATAAAGTTTCTCAATGAGTAAGTAGTTACGACATATATAGGGTGACACTGGAAGTATGGTTTTTGCTTCCTAGAGGCGCTTAGCAAAGTGAGCGCCAATTTTTCTAGGTGAGGGTACCTAGTTTCGGCCTCACCTAAGGTTCTACTAACATAGTAAATTGGAAATTGCGTACCTTGCTCTTCTCAAACTAGGACTCCATTTACTGCTATCTCTGAGACTGCCAAGTACAAGTACAATTGTTCATCTGTCTTTGGTGTGAGAAGTAGTTGTGGGCTCGATAAGTACCTCTTGAGTTCCTCCAAATCTCGTTGGCATTCCAGGGTCCACGAGAAGTTATTCTTCTTCTTCAACAGTGCAAAGAATCAGTGACTCCCCAAGGCGGCTATGTGCGCGGTTAACCTTTGCACGACCTTCACGTTATCCATAACTGTGATATTTTCAATGGCTTTGATCTTATCGGGATTAATCTCGATTCCCCGATTGGATATCATGAATTCGAGAAACTTACCCGACCCAATTCCAAACGTACATTTTTACGTGTTCAGCTTCATATTATATCGCTTCAGTATGCTGAAGGTTTCTTGCAAATGTTTTAAATGGTCCTCTACTCATAGGGACTTAACTAACATGTTGTCAATGTAAACTTCCATTGATTTTCCTATTTGTTCCTCGAACATCCGATTTACTAGGCATTGGTATGTGGCACCCGGGTCCATCCGTATTTGGTTGTACTCGGAATAGGAATTGAGAAAACTGAGGATCTTGTGTCCGGCTGTGGCATCGATCATACGGTCGATGTTGGGCAAAGGGAAGGAGTCTTTGGGACACGCCTTGTTCAAATCATTGTAGTCTACACACATTCTTAGTTTATTCCCTTTTTTAGGGACTACCACTACGTTTGCTAACTAATCCAGGTATTTAATCTCCCGAATAGAACCTATTTTAAGAAGTTTAGATACCTCATCCTTGATGAAAGCATGCTTGATCTCGGACTGGGGTCTCCTCTTCTGTTTGACCGGGTGAAACTTCGGGTCCAAGCTTAGCTTGTGAGTGGTTATCTCCGGCGGGATCCCTGTTATGTCAAGGTGGGACCAAGAGAAACAATCTTTGTTAGTTATAAAAATTGAATGATTTTTTCCCTAAGCTCGGAGCTTAAACCCGTGCCCAGGTATACCTTTCGATCAGGCAAGCGTTCTCGCAATATGAGTTGTTCCAGCTCTTCGACCGTCGATTTAGTGGCATCGGAATCATCAGGGGGGTATAAAAGATCTGGGAATCCCATAATCATCATCCTCGATTTTCCTTTGTCTGTATGAATCTATCGAGGATGGTATCAGTGATTGCTATGTGGCCCCATTTTTGACCATCTGGTTCGGATCCTTCAGTGCTGAGATTGCAGACGTCGGTATCACCTCCTCGATCGTGAACATTTCCTTTGTAGCCGGTTGTTCACCATAGACTATTTTGACTCCGCCAGGTGTTGGGAATTTCAGTGCCTGGTCCAGTGTCGAGGGCACCTCCCTCATGTTGTGGATCCATGGCCTCCCGAATAAAGCGTTGTACCTCATGTCTCCTTCGATCACATAAAATTTAGTCTTTTGGATAGTCCTGACGGTGTTTACGGTAACATTATTTCGCCCTTAGTGATCTCACATGCCATGTTGAATTCGTTTAGAACTCGGAATGCAGGCACGATTTGGTCTTTTAGGCCGAGTTACTCCACGACCCTTGATCGAATGATGTTGGCTGAGCTACCTGGATCAATTTACATACGTTTAACCCGAATTTTATTTACGAGTACAGATATTACCAGTGCATCATTGTGGGGTTGCACGATCCCTTCCGCATCCTAGTCGTTGAAAGATAAAGTTCCTTCCGGAATGTAGTCTCGAGTTCGTTTCTCCTTAGTGATAGATACTTTGGTGTGTTTCTACGTCGGCTCCTATGGGATATCAACCCCACCGATGATCATGTTAATGACGTGTTGAGGTTCTTCTTGTTCTACCTGTTTGTTAGAATCCCTGTTCCTGAAATGATTCCTGGCTCGGTCGCTCAATAATTCTCGAAGGTGCCCTTTGTTGAATAGACGGGCTACTTCCTCTCTCGGCTTTCGACAATCTTCCATTCTATGACCGTGAGTGCCATGATATTTGCACATCTGTTTAGGATCCCTTTGGGTGGGATCGGACTGTAGAGGCTGAGGCCATTTGGTATCTTTGATGTGCCTGATAGTTGATTCAATGGCGGAAACATCGACATAAAATTTGTATTCTGATAGCCTCGGTGCTTATTTAGGCCCGACGTGTAACACCCCGAAAAATTTCGAAGTACTTAAGCACTAGTAAGAAAGTTTATGTGCGCTAATTATATTATTTTGTGTGCAGACAAGGACTATTAATATGATTAATATCAACTGGATATGATAATAAGTGTACGAGGCATATTATAAGTGATGTGGGGTCAAAGGAGAGCCCTAAGTCCAAGTCAAGTTGGAAATTTCATGATAGACTAAAGTTTCAAATAGGTACGCACAAGAACATACTTTGAACGCGAATATATACAAATATATAAGGATTTATGTGATGATCTACCTAAAACATGAAAGATCTTATAGTCTAGTTTCCAATGCTTCAAACCGTTCCTCATTTGGACACTCCTACAAGAAGTTATGACCAAATTACCAAAGGTTGGGAGAATGCAATTCTGCGGCCAATTCTGCGACCGCAGAATCATTCTGCGGGCCGTAGAAGTGGTTATGCGGTCGCGAAATAGTCACAGACCTATCCAGTGAAAGCCCATTTTTGGGCATACATTTTGCGGTGCATTGTGCGACTCACATACCAATTGTGCGGTCCATTATACAACCGCAGACCTGAATTCGGAGGGATAATTTTTCTATTTTCATAACCCGACCCCATTTTGATAAATAGCCTTTGGGGTTTATTTTTGGGGTGTTTTTCTAAGGGTTTTTAGAGAGAGGTAAGAGCGTTTTAGAGAGAGAAGTAGAAAATTAACATTCTAATCATCCAATCTTGTACCAATCTTCAAGAATCAAGGAAGCCAATCACAAGATCTTCATCTAAGAGGATTCAAACTCCTAGTCTTCAATTTCGAGTTTGGGGTAAAGATTGGTGATTGGGAGTATAATTCTTGGGTGTAAGAGTATTATGTATATATGTTTGTACCAAAAAGGTTTGTGGGATGATTGTTGAGCTTAAATAAGTAAAAATTGGGTTGTAGAATCAAGGAAATCATGTAGAAGAACCTTGTAACAAAATTTGCACACCTAGTGTTTGATAAAATGCTCAAATGAGCTAAAACCATGAATACCTTCCTAATTTATGCTCAATTTTGTTATGTCTCAAAATAGATTGGGATTTCTAGAATTTACGGAACGTTGTAGTAATTTAAGGAAAGTACAAAGCGAGGTATGTTGGCTAAACTACTCTCTTAGAATGAATTTCATGACATTCCCGTATGTTTCAAGTATGGTTGTCTCAAGTTCCTTATTCTATGTTCCGAGTTGTTCCCAATTAATTCGATTGTCCCGAATAAGCAATGTGTCGAGAATTATGTATTCAAAACATGTTACGAATGTTCCTATCACATTATGTATCAATAAAGATATGTGTATTAAAATGCTATGTCTTTGAGTTGTGTTTCAAATGAAGGTTATGATGGCAAATTGTGTGAGAAAATCTCAATATGTTTAAGACTCTTAATTGTTCATATGTGTACCTAAAGTCTTGATTGGAAATTTCTTATTGTTGATAATCTATAAAGATGGTTGGAAGTGAAATAAGTGAATTGGGGATATAATGCGTGGCCAACGTGCCAATAGTGAAAGTTATACTTGTGGCCAATGGTGCCAATGAAATGAAATGATGTGAGAAAGATTATGAAATAAGCTTTGATTCAACTGTTACAAAATTGACTTCGAAAATAGAATTGCCTAAAAGCTTATGAACTCAAGTGATGCCCATATGTGGCTGTTTTAACTAATGATATGCTTTGTAAGTAGTTTCGATGTGTTTTGCATTCTTACATATTCGTGAGTTGAAATTGTGTATTGCCCTTTTTGAGGAAAAGTACTTCAAGAATAAATGATGTGTTACTTGTTTATGATTTTAACTTGTGCTTCGATTGCCAATCATTTTACTCTATTTCTTAGAAAGAAATTCATTGTGTTTAAAGCCTTGATTACTAATAAACCTAAAGTTGTGATATCCAGAATATTCTATTTATTGATATTTATGATGATGATCCATGAAAGGGAAGAAATGAAAGTGTGAAATATGAGATAAGGCCATTGTACCATAAATAAAGAATCATATGTATGGCCAAGAGAGACAATAAAATAATTATGTTGAAAGTTGTTTAAAGTGCCAATGAGGCTATATACGGTATGAAAGGTTATGAAGTAAATGCATTTGTGTTGTTGTTTCCTTTATAAGCAAATCTAAAATAATTTTTGGAGTATCGATTGTCACCGAGGAAGGGTAGGTTGAAATAACCTAACCCCGAAACTACACGTGCCGGTGTAGAAGTGGATTGTAATTATTCCCCTTATTTGGGATGCGGTTGATGTGATAAAATTATTCCCCTTAATTAAGATGAGATGATTGATAGAAAAGGATGATATCAATCCACACGACATTGTGGTGAGATGGCCTAGCCGATCGGGTCGTGATCGGATACCATGCTGCACGCATGGTGGTGATTGTGCTGGAAATTGTAATTGAAATTGTGATTGTGGTTAATGTCTCTAATGAGATGACCTAGCCGATCGGGTCGTGATCGGACTCCGTGCTAAAAATACGGTGGTATTGGTATTGTGAACATTGGTATGGCGAACAGTGGTATATCGATGCTAAACATCTCCCAACCAAAAATAATATTATCATCATATTTTGATTATCACTTCACAGTGTTATCTTCATATTTTGAAAAATTGTTACGTTTTAACTGGGCATATGGATATTGTTAATTGTGACTTACTGCTTCTATGGTTTTCTCTTTCTTATATTGGCATTCTATTTTGAAAGAGGACAGTTAGCTTTACATACTAGTACTATTCCAAATGTACTAACGTTCCTTTTGCCGGGGGTGCTGCATCTTTAATGGATGCAGGTGGTTCATCAGCGGGCTGCTTTGGTCCCCGTTAGCAACCATTCTCTATTCAACAGGTTTTGGTGAGCCCTACTCTATTCCGGGCCTGATATCATTTGAGTTGTACATTGTGTTTTGAGGTATAGCCGGGGCCTTGTTGCCGGCACTTCCATACTACTCTTGTGTTGTACTTAGAGGATCCATAGACAGGTTGTGGGTGGTGTTTGATGTTGGGAGTTGAACTAGAAATGTTAGTATTTGGCAAACATATTTTTTATTATATTTATAAACTTGTAATAATTTGGAAGTTATAAATGAAGCTGTGAATGGAAATAAAATGGGAGTTGTTAATGAAATCTTTTCACTTTTTGATTAATGGAGTACATATCCTCTTTATTCATGGATAAGTTTGGGTAGAAGAAAATCTAATAGGCTTGCTCGGCCGGGTTTACTCGGTTGAGCCCGGTCACGCTCCTCGATTTCGGGGCGTGACACGATGGACCTTTCGAAGACATTTTTTATCATGAGACCCTAGTTGACTTGGCCTCGGTCATTTCTCCTTTTGTTTCTCATGGAGTTCCGCCCGAACCTACTACTTCTCCGATCTCCATTATATGGCTGGTACCGATCCCTGTTTGGCCTCGACTCACGATCGATGTCTCTCTTGACTCTGTCAAGGGTTCTGACGGGATAGACAAACCCTGAAGGGGCCCCGAGTTAATCATCTTCGACTCTGATTTTTGATTGATACCGGTTATGCACGTAGGCCCACGTAACAGCCAGGTATTCTATCAGGTTCTGCTTCAGCTGCCGTGAAGCCACCGAGCTTCGAATATTGAGTCCCTGAGTGAATTCATGAACAGCCTAATCATTAGCGACCAGTGATAGATCCAGCGTTCCATTTGAAAACGGGACACGAATTCTCTGAGCATCTCGCTATCTCTCTGTTTGACTTTGAAAAGGTCTGATTTTCTAGTCTCGACCTTGATGGCACTAGCATGTGCTTTTACGAAAGAGTCTGCAAGCATAGAAAATAAGTCAATAGAATTAGGAGGTAAATTGTGATACCATATCATAGCTCCCTTTGATAGGGTTTCCCCAAATTTTTTCAACAGAACAGACTCGATTTCGTCGTCCTCCAAGTCGTTCCCTTTGATGGCACATGTATAAGAGGTCACATGCTCGTTTGGGTCGGTCGTTCCGTTATACTTAGGTATTTCAGGCATATGGAATTTTTTGGGGATCAGCTTCGGAGCCGCTCTCGGAGGAAAAGGTTTTTGCACGAACTTCCTGGAATCCAGTCCTTTCAATATGGGAGGTGCTCCTGGGATTTAATCTACCCTGGAGTTGTAGGTCTCCACCCTTTTGTCGTTATCTTCGATTTTCTTCTCCCCTGATTCTATCCACTTTGTCAGCTCCTCGAGCATCTTTATAATCTCGGGGTTAGTCCCTGATTCATGTTCATTTGACCTTTTTATGATTGGTTCATTCCTGCGGGTAACTTTCCGGGGCGGATCGGGCTCGACCCTGCTCGGTGTATGGCTTTGGTTCTGTAATTGAGCTATTGCCGCCTGTTGAGCCTGCAACATTTCGAAGATCAACCATAGACTAATCCTGTCTTCTTCAACATTTTGTGTGTTTCGTGTTGCCGATCAAGCTCCACCACGAACGCTATTTTCAAGGTCGGTAGGCAAGTTTGCATCAATAGCCACATGTGAATTAGCGTCAATCGGGTCTGCGATCGGAATTCCAATGGGATCAGTAGGTGGTACCTCATTTCCGGGCGCTATGTTGTTATTTTCTCCTTGATGACGGACTCGTTATCAACATGCAGGGGTGCTGATTGAGAGTGCGATATTTTGTATTTTAGCTTGGAATCAAAGACACTTCAAAGAGCAAGTGTAAAGTAGTGTGTGTTATAGAAATTTGTATCAAATAACCACTATTATCCTAAGCCCCACGGTGGGCACCAAACTTTTTACCCTCAAAATCGGATAACAATTGAATTTGTATGTGGTTTTAAGGATATGTGATCTAACTTGATAAAAATGAGAAATCAGATTAATATTGAAATAAACGATGAAAAAGTAAATGCAAATCACATAAGTTGAATAATCTTAACCTTGAAGATTAGTCGCCCTTGAGTCAGAAATACTTTTATCGATGTCGGAATAGAATTACAAGATACTGAGAACTAGAAATAATAATATATTGCTTGGCGATGCGTGTTACAGTATGGGCAATGAATTATCATACCCCTCTTTATATAGTAGATGAGTCCTATTCTAGGTACATTTCTATTAAAGGTAAAAATCTCTTGATTTGCTAATTGTTGGCTCCTTGCCGATGTGCGCCGAGATTCCTGCCATAATATCTGCCTGGTCGCGGATATTTCAGTCCTCCGTTTGTTATTTCCGAGCTCCCTCGAGGCTAAGGTCGATACCGGACTCAACGTTCCTCGAGGGCAGGTCTTCCGACCTCAGGTTCTAGTTTGGTGAGACTCGAGGTCAATCTCCAGTCCGTGATCGCTATGTTCCAAGCCAAATTTACCAGGTTGTAGTCGAGCTCGATTTCGACCGTATACAAACAAGTAAATTATTTGTTTATAATTTAAGCGCTATCTAATTTGTTTAGATTATCGAGTTCCTTCAAGGTACATTCATTATGGGACGCGATGAGCATTGTAAAGCTCAAAAATTTAATCTTGTCAAGACGACCGAGAATAACTTATATAACATCTTTTACAGTAACATGTATTATGTATGGATTTGTTTAATAAAAAAAAAAAAAAAAAAGAGATAGATGAGAATGGATTGGAGTTCTTCTTATGTGCCACAGATTGTAGAGCGCCACTCAAACCGCCACTTCCTCCAATTAGCCGAAATCGTGTCATCTTGTATACAAAGAACTTGGGATTATTTAGTGTCACGGACTGGACAGTGGCAGTCATGTTACTGTCGATTCATTTGTTGATTCTGCCTAGATTACAAAATAGAATATATAAACAGTAACTATCTATACTAGTTATAATAGCATGAAAATCTAACAGAAGATTAAATGTTGATCGACTTATTAACTTTGGTAAGTGCAATTCATATGTGATAAAATTATAATTACAGCTGATTTTTAAAAAAAAATTATCATTTGGGTTTAAGATTAGGGCGGATGAAGCATTTCGGCTATGAGTTCAATTGAACCAATAATTTTCGACACGTAATATGAATTTATATGTAAAAACCTACTAAAATTTTAATAAATAGTATTAAGTTTGAACCAGTAATTTTAACAGTATAACGAGTTTAATATTAAAATAAAATAAAAAGGTTGCAATACACCATAAACGCATGGAACAACAAAATACAAGAAAGACCAAACTACTCAATGGTCCTAATTAGTGGGACAGTCTTTCTAGAAATGGAAAGAAAAGTCTTTTGAATCAGAAATGTATAGCTTTGCATTTGATATTTCTTCACTTACGCTTGTGGACTAAATTTTTCTGAAGAGAGCTATCAACTGATTGTTTTTGGTTTAACTCATAAATTTGACTGTTAATCAATCGTGTTCATCCGAACTCAATTTTTTTTATGCATATGTTTTAAACAAATAAAATATATGACAGATGATCCCGGGTTCCAGAACCACCAGTATTGAAAGGACCAGACTCAAATAAATACACCCAGTTATCACTCAAACCAAGCGCGACACCAAAATTGATTCCGAAACAGTTCAAATTGCCAGACATGCCGAAGTATGATAAAACTTCGGATCCTCAGGAGCACATAACTACCTATACAACGGAGGTGAAGGGGAACGATTTAGCTCCACACGAGATTGAGTCAGTCTAAGAAATTCGGGGAGACCCTCATAAAGGGGGGCCTGACATGGTATTCTGTTTTACCCAAGTACTCAATAGATTCTTTCGAGATGCTCGCAGATTCTTTTATCAAGGCCCATGCCGGGGCCAGAAAGGTAAAGGCCCGAAAGGCCGACATAATCTGATTGCACAAGGAGAGCCCAAATTGCTGTAGGAGTTCGTGACCAGATTCCAAAAAGAAAGGATGCTGCTACCAGTCGAACCAGACGAATGGGTAGCTGAAACAATTACTAAAAGGCTGAATCCGAGAAGTTCCGACGCTTCTCGAAAATTGAAAGAAAGTTTGCTCGAGTTCTAGGCTACAACGTGAACGAATGTCATAACTGGTATGAGTCAAAGATAAGAATTGAGGATGACCATCTCGGTTTCCTGGCATCAATCAAGGGTCGGGAGCGGAGAAAAATAAGGTGAAATCGAAAGATTATTTCGACACAGACCGACGGTCTTCTAGAGGATGATTTTTCCCCTATGAAAGGGTCGAAGGATGCAGCAGAGGTTTCTGGTCGGCGGATAGATTCGTTACCGATAGGAGAGCTGATCGTGGCCGGAATAACAGATCATTGCAAGACAAAGAGATATCAAGTTCCCGAAATTTCTCCTACCCCAGGCTATCCGAATACAACTTCAACGTCAGCGTAGTGAAATTAGTGTAGGCTATGAGGAATATCAAGGAAGCACAATTCTCGAAGACAATGAGATTCGATCCCAGTCAGAGGGATCTTAATTTATAATAAGAATACCATAGGACCAACGGCCACCAAATTAGGGACTGCCGGCATCTGCATGAGGAGGAGGCGACATTGTTAAAAAATGGCCACCTTAGAGAATTCTTAAACGACCGGGCCAAAATCAACTACGGCCGCAACCGGGACAACGTGAAACCCTCAAAAGCGGGAGAAGATCCTCCTTGTATGATGTTCAACGTGATTTTCGGTGGGGAATGAGATTAATGGTGTGAAATTTTCGGCATAAAAAAAGATGAAGGTGTCAATATCACACAATAAGAGATTCAAGGAAGTCGCTGAGGATGACATTACTTTCATGGAGGAAGATGCATATGGACTACTGCTAGTGCACAACGATGCCCTCGTAATCTCTCTAAATATTTTGGATTTTTAAAACTAAACGTGTCTTGGTTTACCCAGGAAGTTCGGCCAATATTATCCAATAAAAAGTGCTGGAGCAAGCCAAGCCGACCAGAAGTATCATTCCGGCCACAAAATTTCTCGCATGGTTCAATTTGGCAAGTGTGACAATCCGAGGAGAGATTTTGTTCCCTACGAATGCCGAGGGGGTAATGAAGATGACCCTTTTTGAAGTAGTGGACATTATCCTAGGAAGACTATGGTTTCACGAGAAGAAGGTTGTGCCATCAACATATCATCAATTATTGAAATTACATGAACCGAGCGAATTAAACAAATAAGAGGAGACCAACCGGCGGTAAGGGAGATGAACGCAATTCAGTTTCCATATGCAAAGGGAAAGAGCATACATCATAGCAATTACATGAACCGACGCCTGCTCCTGAGCCGAGCAAATTCGCATTCTTCGCATTCGAACACTGGGAGGAGGGAATAATATGAGAATACGGCAACATGACTGCCACATCGATCAGGAATAAAGTTGTATCATCGGGACTGGGGACTTCGCGGCCAGCCCCGTAGAAACAAGTTGTACAAATTAGCCACAAGTAATGACAATTTCTTTTTAGCACAACGAATGCTTTTTACTTTTAAAAATAGAAGGAATAAAGTAAAGTCCTTTTATTTTTATTTTGTTTCTTGTCCGAACGATGAATTAATTTTATCCTTTGAAATTTAAATGAGTACTTCAAATGCTAATTTCGTAATGAACATGGGACGTCCTCTTCAAGAGCACCGTAAATATAATAAGGCCCTCTCTTATGAAACCCTCACGGTAAATGGTTGATTTCGGAAGAACTTATGCCCGAAATCCAAATGCTATCGAGAAAAAATACACCCGAAGCCTTGCATAACTCGACGCAAAATAGAAACATTTGCACAATGCTTAAACAAAAAAGCACTTTTATATACAACGAATGTGCCAAGCAGCACAAATACAAAAGTATGGAAAATAAAAGCAAATAAAGCAAAAGCTAAACTACTGTATCCCTAGAATCTGGGGGAAGAGAAGCATCCGCGCACCCAGGAGAAATAGGTAGATCTGCCGCCGGCTCAAGATCTTGGACTTCACCATCTTCCCCTTCAGGTTCCTCTTTAGTTCCCGAGAAATCAGAACAAGAACTAGAAGAGTCAGTCGCATCGGGTTAGATCGGGTGACCCCTTCGGGCAGTTGACTACAGCTCACGGGCCTTGGCAATTTTGGCATGAAGGTCAATAACTCCCGCTTTGGCCTCTTCCAAGGTTCTTTTTCCTCATACTATACATAGAATATGTTTTTTGAACAATGAGGGAAGCCACTCGGCGCTGATGTTCTTTCTTAAGATGGTCAAACACGGTCGCAAGGTTATTCTACTCAGATCTAGCGGCCTGGAGACTGAAATCAAGGTCACGGATAGTGGAGTTAAAAACTTCTCCTCAACAGTAGCAGCTTCTTCAGTTTTGGAGTTCAAGGCTGCCTCCAAATTATTCAGTGTTTCAGTAGAGGTAGCCTTACGATCGGTAATAGCAAGAACAACATTTTGGACTTCAACCCATTTTTTCTTAGCTTCCTCAAATTGTACCCTTAACAGGGCGGCCCTTGGCTGAGGATCATAACTTCTTGCTCGCTTTGTTGCAACCGAGCCTCAAACTCAACTTCCTAAGCGACTTGTGCTTCTAGTTCTGGGAGGTAAGCAACAATTTGTTCCCACCCAGCCAATAATTGATCCAGCTCGGAGGTGAGTTTCTCCGTTTCAAGGATCAACCTCCGTAAGCCCTAGGAAGCAAGGAAGTTAGCCTGCAAAACAGAAGTACAAATTAAAAACCCTGCCATAACAAAGATAGAAGAAACAACATTGGGAACAAAGATCGTACCGCTGCTGCGTTGTGCATGGCATTCTTCACCATACACTCTCCCTGGAGAGACTGTATTTTATTCATATCCTTCTCTGAAGCCATAGGCTTCAGATAATTAGCAAGTTCCACCGTCCGAGATAGTAGATGGCATCCGGTAGAAATCGAGAGGGAAACACTCATCCTCCTCTGAGGATCTTCGGAGGGGGAAAATAGTTATGTCCCAAATTCCCATTAACTAGGGATTGGGGAAGAGGGACATCCTCCTCTCGGACGACTGCAACCGGTGGAGATGATGTAACAGTTGCTAGTGGCGAAAGTAAAGTTGGCGAAGAGGGAGATAAAGCTGATAGCATTGTAAGTTGAAAAGCATCTGCTGCAAAAACAGTGCTAGTTGTTGGTTGCTCATCAACCGAAGATGAAATAGACCCAGTACCCAGCCTCACGGTACCAGGAACAATGACTGGGACTCGGAAGCGAGAGTTGGAATCTTCCACTATATCATATTTCCCCCAGAGCGCTTGGACGTCGTCCTCGGTTGGTTTAACTAACTCAACAAATTAAGCATTCTGTTGCGCTGATAAAGGTCATAGTCTTCTATGTAAAAAGTCCCCTCATCACTGGCTCCTCCATCATCGATCACCACAGTGTCTTCGGTTGGCTCGGGAACGACGCTCTTCGCCTCTTTATTCTTACCCTCGGCCATGGAAGAGCGTCACTTTTTTGTTGCTTGTTCTCCAGCTGTGGACTCCGAGAAGAAGAACTTGCACCGGAAGCAGGCCCGATGACACCCATTCGGGTGAAAGCCTCCTGCAGCAACCTCACTGCATCAGTAAGATCAACCAAAACATCCTCTTCGGGGACGGTAATAGATCCATGTGGAAGACCTGAATTCAACAGGAAAGAAAAGTTAACCAGTTTTCTTATACGAAAAGTAATAACAAGATAAACTCAACCTACCATAATTTTTGCCCTTCCATCAGTATTTAAGGGCTAGTTCTTTCCATTGATGGGTTTCAGGCATAGTGACGTCCAAAATCTCCTAGACCCAATGGTCCAAGTATTCAACCCTTGGTGGTGTCTACCGAGTTGCTGAAATAATGAAAAAAGAAGGATCATGTCTCGATCCCAAATCCTTACCTGTCGTGATGGCGCCTATTGTGGTACTAGGCAAGCCGAAATTTAAAAATATTCTAACACTTTTAACAGAAAACGAATTTAAGCAGTTTAAACAATAAAAACTTTCATAAACGAGATAGAAACCCAAAATACAACGCGGAAGTTCTCAACATAGGGGTGTCACTGAGTACATGAGCATCTTTACATCATAAGTCCGGAAAAGACTATCTATGATAATCTGAATCTAAATAAAATAAGTGGAAAGATAGGGAAGGAGAAACAAGGTCTGCGAAATGACAAATAGCTACCTCGATAGTCTCCGAGAATCTGAACTCCACAACTCAACAACAGCAGTGGCCGGATGCACCTGGGTTTGCACACAAGGTGCAGGGTGTAGCATGAGTACAACCATCTCAGTAAGTAACAAGACTAAATAAAGAACTGAAAGTAGTGACGAGCTTCACAACTATAGTTCAATTACAGTAATTTCATATAAGAAAGTAGGCATGCTCTTCTTAAGTTCAATAAATTAGGTCAAACAATTATTCCATGACAAGTTTAAGTGAAACAGAGTGTAATATCTTTTAGAAATTTCAAGACAGTGATACATGGCAGCTAAGTGAAACAATAATGAAATCAAATGCATCCTTTCAGGGACACAGTCACTCAGCCCTCCCAATCACTCAGCACTCGGCACTCGCACTCAGTAGGTACCTGCGCTCACTGGGGGGGTGCAGACTCCGAAGGGGCTCCTTTAGCCCAAGCGCTATAATCCGCATGGACAACTCACATATTGCACGGATAACTCACATGCTATAGTATAATATCTGGATCCGAACGGACAACTCACGTGCTATAGTATAATATCTGGATCCGCACAGATAACTCATGTACTGCACGGACAACTCACGTGATATAGTATAATAGCTCACAATCAGGCCCTCGGCCTCACTCAATCATCAATCTCTCCAGTCTCTCAGGCTCTCAGTAATCATGAAAATCAGTCCCAACAGAAATGATATAATGTATCAATAAGGAACAATAAAGACTAAGATATAATAAATAAGTAAAACTGTGACTGAGTAAAAAATAGCAATTTAGCAAATAACTCAACATAAACACGACCTCTATGGGTCCCTACAGTGCCAACACACAGTCTAAACATGATTTGTGGTTCAATTTATCTACTACATGGAGAATGTACAGATAACAACAGATTAAACAACTACACGGTTCCACGGAATTTGACCAAGTCACAATTCCCACAGTGCACGCTCACACGCCCGTCACCTAGCATGTGTGTCACCTCAAAACCAAATGCATGACACGTAATATGGTGTTTCGTACCCTCAGAACCAAACTTAGAATTGTTACCTACCTCAATTCGAGAAAATCTCTACTCCAACACACTCTTGCCTCACGAAACGGCCTCTGAATGCCTCGAATCTGGCCATAAACAATGCGATATAATCAATACGGGCTAAAGGAATCAACTCCATAAGAAAATGCTAAGTTATTAAGCAAAAGTCTAAAATCGACTCAAAAGCCGGCCCCCGGACCCACGTCTCAAAATTCGATAAAAGTCCCAAAACCTGAAAACCCACTCAACCACGAGTCTAACCATACTAAATTTATCAAAATCCGACACCGAATGGTCACTCAAATCGCCAAATCAAACTCTCAAAATCCCTAGCCTCAAACTCCCAATTTACACCTTATATACACACCAACTACGTGGAAAAATCAATGGGGATGCAAGATTATTGATAAAAAATGAGCATAAGGGACTTACCTCAAGAATCCCCTCGAAATCCCTCTGAAGAATCGCCTAAATCGAGCTTGAAATGTTTGAAATGAACCCAAAATCGCGAACCCTAATATCAATAATCTGCCCAGGCTTTTCGCACCTGCGACCAAATATCCGCACCCACGGAACCGCTTCTGCGAAATCACTTAAATCCCCCAGGCCCGCATATGCGCTCCAGGTTTCGCACCTGCGGAGCCGCTTCTGCGGCCTTCCATCCGCTTGTACGGAAACAGGCCTCTTCCTCAACTCCACATCTATGGAGCCTCGCTCGCACCTGCGGTTAACGCCTCGTACCTGGTCCCTGCCCAAGCCATCCCAGCTCTGCTTCTACGTAAATCCAGCCGCATCTGCGGCATCGCACCTGCGGCCAACCCCTCGGAAGTGCGATCACACCAGAAGAGCTCCAACTTCACCAATGCACTAAGTCCTATTTTCGATCCGATAACCATCCGAAACCAACTCGAGGCCCCCGGGACCTCAACCAAACCTACCAACAAGTCCTAAAACACGATACGAACTTAGTCGATCCCTCAAATCACCTCGAACAACACCAAAAACACTAATCGCACTTAGATTCAAGCCTAATGAACTTTGAACTTCCAATTTCTACAAATGATGCCGAAACCTATCAAACCATGTCCAATTGACCCCAAATTATGCACACAAGTCACAAATGCTACCACGGACCTACTCTAACTTCTGGAATCGGAATCTGGCCCCTATATTAAATTCCACTCCCGGTCAAACTTTTCAAAAATTCCAACTTTCGCCATTTCAAGCCTAATTCCACTACGGACCTGTAAATCACAATCCGGACACGCTCCTAAGTCCAAAATCACCTAACGGAGCTACCAGAACCATCAAAAGTCCGTTCCAAAGTCGTTTACTCAAATATCAATATACTGTCAATCATTTCAACTTAAGCTTTCAACCTTGAGACTAAATGTCTTATTTCATTCTGAAATTTTACCGAACCCGAACCGACTACCCCGGCAAGTCATATAATAGCTATAAAGTAAAAAATGAGTAGTAAATGGGGGAACAAGGCTAAAACTCTCAAAACGAATGGCTAGGCTATTACATCCTCCCCCTCTTAAATAAAAGTTCGTCCTCGAACGGGTCTAGAAATGTACCTGAAGTCTCAAATAGGTGTGGATATTTGCTCCGCATCTCCCGCTCGGTCTCCCAAGTAACCTCCTCAACTGACTGACCTCTCCACTGCACCTTCGCTGAAGCTATCTCCTTAGACCTCAACTTCCCAACCTGCTAATCCAAAATAGTGATCGGCTCCACATCATAAGTCAAATCACTGCCCAACTGAACCGTGCTGAAATCCAAAACATGAGACGGATCGCCGACATACTTTCGGAGCATAGAAACATGAAACACTGGATGCAAACTCGACAAACTAGGTGGCAAGGCAAGCTTGTAAGCCACATCCCCACTCCTCTAAAGTAACTCAAATGGCCCAATATACCGAGGGCTAAACTTTTCTTTCTTCCCGAACCTCATAACACCCTTCATGGGTGAAACCTTGAGTGGTACCTTGTCCCCAACCATGTAAGCAATATCATAGACCTTCCTGTCGGCATAACTCTTCTGCCTAGGCTGCGCCATGTGAAGCCGCTCCTAAATCATCTTAACCTTGTCTAAAGCATCTTGGATCAAGCCAGTACCCAATAGCCTATCCTCACCAGGCTCAAACTAAACCACCGGAGATCTACACCGTCTCCCATACAAAGCCTCATACAGAGCCATCTGAATTCTCGACTAGTAGTTGTTGTTGTAGGCAAACTCCGCAAGTGGCATGAACTGATCCCAAGAACCCCCAAAATCAATGACACAAGTGCGTAGCATATCCTCCAATATCTGAATAGTGCGCTCGGACTGTCCGTCCGTCTAAGGGTGAAACGTTGTGCTCCACTCAACCTGGGTACCCAACTCTAATTGCACGGCTCTACAAAACTGCGAAGTAAACTACGTGCCCCGATCTGAAATGATAGACACTAGCACACCGTGAAGGCGAACAATCTCTTGGATGTAAATCTCAGCCAACTGCTCTGAAGAATAAGTAGTCCCAACTGGAATGAAGTGCGCAGACTTGGTCAGCCGATCCACAATTACCCAACTATCATCGAACTTCCTCGAAGTCCGAGGGAGCCCAACTACAAAATTCATGGTGATCCGCTCCCATTTCCACTCTGGAATCTCTAACCTCTGAAGCAATCCGCCCGGTCTCTGATGCTCATACTTCATCTGCTGACAGTTGAGGTACCGAGCTAAAAATCCCACTATATCCTTCTTCATTATTCTCCACCAATAATGTTTTCTCAAGTTCTAATACATCTTTGCGGCACCCGGTACTGTGAACTGTGGGCCTCATCAACAATCAACTCACGTAGTCCATCTATATTAGGCACATAAATATGACCCTGCATCCTCAATACTCCATCATCCCCAATAGTAACATCTCTTGTATAACCATACTGAACCGTGTCCTTAAGGACAAGTAAATGAGGGTCATCATACTGGTGCTCTCTGATGTGATCATATAAAGAAGATCGAGAAACCACACAAGCTTGAACCTGGCTGGGCTCAGAGACATCTAATCTAACGAACTGGTTGGCCAAGGCCAGAACATCAACTGCAAGAGGTCACTCACCAATAGGAATGAATACATGGCTACCCATACTCACTTACTTCCTACTCAAAGCATCGGCCACCACATTGGCCTTCTCGGGATGATACAGGATAGTGATATCATAGTCCTTTAGTAGCTCCAACCATCTCCGCTGCCTCAAATTTAGATCCTTCTGTTTGAACAAGTCCTGGAGACTCCGCTGATCTGTAAATACCTCACAAGACACAACATAGAGATAGTGCCTCCAAATCTTCAATTTATGAATGATGGCAGCTAACTCCAAAGCATGGACATAGTAGTTCTTCTCATGAGGCTTGAACTGACGCGAAGCATGAGCAATCACTCTACCTCCCTGCATCAAGACACATCCAATACCGATCCGAGAAGCATCACAATATATTGTATAAGAACCAGAAGCTGAAGGTAGAACTGGAACTGGAGCGGTGGTCAAGGAAGTCTTAAGCTTCTGAAAGATCTCCTCACACTCATCCGACCATCTGAAAATAGCACCCTTCTGGGTCAATTTGGTCAAAGGCGATGCAATAGACGCGAAACCCTCCACGAAGCGACGATAATAACCGACCAAGCTGAGAAAGATCCGAATCTCTATAGCTGAGGATGGATTGGGCCAACTCTAAACCGTTTTTATCTTCCTCGGATCCACCTGAATCCCCTCACTGGACACCACGTGCCCCAAGAATGCCACTAAACTAAGCTAAAACTCATATTTGGAGAACTTAGTATAACATTTCTCCTCCCTTAACTGCTGCAACACAATCCTCAAATACTGGGAACGCTCCTCCTAGCTATGAGAGTACACCAGGATATCATCAATTAACACTATGACAAACGAGTTAAGATGAGGTCGAAATACACTGTTCATCAGGTGCATGAATGTTGTTGGGGGCGTTGGTCAGCCAAACGACATCACAAGGAACTCACAATGACCATAACAGGTCCTGAATGTTGTCTTTAGGATATCCGAGTCCCGAATCGTCAACTGGTGATACCCAGACCTCAAGTCAATCTTAGACAACACCCTCGCTCCCTGAAGTTGGTCGAATAGATCATCAATTCGCAGCAAAGGATACTTGTTCTTGATTGTAACTTTGTTCAGCTGCTTGTAATCAATGCACATCCGCATGGTACCATCCTTTTTCTTCACAAATAGAACTGGTGCACCCTAAGGCGAAATGCGTGGCCTAATAAACCCCTTATCAAAGAGTTCCTGAAGTTGCTCCTTCAATTCCTTGAACTCAGCGGTGTCATACGATACGGTGAAATAGAAATGGGCTGAGTACCCAGCACCAAGTTAATACCACAATCAATATCCATGTCGGGCGGCATGCCCGACAGGTCTGTAGGAAACACATCGGAAAAATCTCTCACCACCGGAACAGAATCAATAGCGGGAGTATCAGCACCAACATCCCTTACAAAGGCCAAATAAGATAAGCAACCCTTCCCAACCATCCGCTGGGCCTTCAAATATGAAATCACTCTGATGGGAACATAGTGTATAGAACCTCTCCACTCGATCCTTGGCAACCCCGGCATCGCCAACGTCACAGTCATAGTGTGACCATCCAGAACAGCATTACATGGAGACAGCCAATCGATACCCAAAATCACATCGAAGTCCACTATACTAAGCAATAAGAGGTCAGATCTAGTTTCCAATCCACCAATAGTCACTGCACACGACCGATATATATGGCCCACAATAATAGTATCGCCCACTGGTGTAGTTACACGAATAAATGAAACTAAGGACTTGTGGGGAATATCTAAACTTTCCAGAGAGGGTCAGAGAATTTCACACCAAGAAAAGGTATTGGTATCTTCACCAACTTCCCGGTGACACAAGGATGTGCCACCATAAAGCAGAGGGACTATCTGTATAGGATAAAAGATGATCATATTAAATGCTTCGATAATAAAGCGACATGTGGAGCCGAAGGAATATGAAAAGCGAGGCAAAAGGGAATCAAGTCCGAGGGTAGCAATCTCGTTTGTTCCTTAAGGGAATGTTGCTCATAAAGATAAAATAAATGCCTGTCACCCGGTAATATCTAATGGAGAATATTTTATAGCAATAAGTACGTAGTCCATTACAGAGAATATGGCATTCATAGCCTGACGTTATGCATTCTTCAATAGCCCCCATGATTGTCATTTAAGAGGGGTGACGAGCTAAAAACACAACACAAAATTATGCTCGCTAGTCGAATATAGTATAGAAAATATCGTATCCACATGAATTGGATTTAAACAGTGTTTTCGTAGCTTCTAGTTTTAATTGCTATCCAAGATGATCAACAATTTAGAGCTGTGTGATTTAAAACTAAAATTTACTAAAAGTCTAAACTATTGGCTAATGACAATCGCAACAAGGGTAAGCAAGAAGATATCAAAGGGAGAAAATATGGGTCGATTTGATAGGTGTAAGATACTTGTTTGGGAATTAACTCTAATTACTTCACTTCTATGGTTCAAGTGAGTCTCTCGAATTCACTCTATTATGTTCAAACATTCAGTAGAATCTCCTCTCTCGATTAAGTCTCAACCTTACGATATGAAGTAAGTTAATCTTGGTAAAGATATGCAAGAATCCGTAGTGGATTGATCCTTAGGAGAACCTCTTTCGATTATCCTCCTAACTAGGTCTAAATATTAATTCAACTAACCTCTTTCGATTACTAACAAGAATCAATGAATTCAACCAATAAGATAATGCAAAATACCACAAATTATGCCTCTTTCGATTACATAAACAAGTGAATATAAATGCAACAATAAAAACACCCAAAACACTTCAATACAATTAAGTTTAAGTCAAAGAAAAATATAAAACATCCAAACCCTTGTCTTGAGTGAGGATGAATGGTGAAATCCTTATGCTCTTGCTTCTCCCTCTTCTCCTTAGCTTCCTTAGGTTTAAATTATGTCAAAATTCCTCAAAATACCATTTTTCTATGTATATATATCAAGTAGGGTCGTGCCCAAATAAATACACCTACTCCTACGCAAAATAGGACACTTTTTTCGTACAATATGTGCGCGGCCGCACACCTGGAAGTGTGCTCGCTCACTTGGCCGCGCATTTTTCACCCTGTTCTGCCTCCAGTGCACGCCCAATGCGCGACCAGTGCACGCCCAATCACGTGGATGGTGTTCTGTTGAGAATTTTGGAAAATATATAACATGAAAGTTGTAGCCCTTTTAACTAGCTTTCCAACGATATATTGTAGAGCCCAAACAGAGTTCTAAGAGAAAGGTTATGTTTATTTTACTGGACAATGTGCAAGATGCATGCTCGATTCTTTGTTTCGTTCTTAAAATACACTATCATCCGTTGATCCTCGAATACGATCCCAACTTAATCCTTGGGCTTTTACTCAGACTTCAAAGCTCCTGAATAGCTTGAATTCATTCCATAACATCTACATAGATCGGAATCACTCATACAAGGCATAAAACACACAATTAGTGCAAAACATTAGCGATTAAAGCTCCAACTCAATTAAAGTACAATAAATTAAATTATAATAATCGACTAAAATATGAGATTATAGCCTACCATCAAGGGGCTTGATCCTAGGACCTTGCTCCCTAGTTGCATCTGTAAATAGTGTGTTCAACAACCAATATAGGGAGACGAATTTTCTGATAAGACTTATGCTATATATTATTCAAAGCTCAATAATATTTTATCTTCTTACTTATTAAGATCATTATTATTGCCTCCGGAAGCTCTGCTTCCCGAACCAAGATTTCTATTATTTTATCTCGATTTCAGCGCTAAGTCTTACATTCTAATTTAATTTATTTATCATTTTGGAATCAAATCGATTCACTTGTCTATAATCACGTATAAATTTAACTGTATCGTTTTACGGGTAAACAATAGAATAAAATAAAAAGGTTGGAATACACCAGAAACGAGTGGAACAACGAAATACAAGAACGACCAAACTACTCAATGGTCCTAATTAGTGGGACAGTCTTTCTAGAAATGGAAAGAAAAGTCTTTTGAATCATAAATGTACAGCTTTGCAATTGATATTTCTTTCACTTACGCCTGTGGACTAAATTTTTCTGAAGAGAGCTATCAACTGATTGTTTTTGTTTTAACTCATAAATTTGACTCTTAATCAATCGGGTTTATTCGAACTCAATTTTTTTATGCATATGTTTTAAAGATAATCCCGGGTTCCGCGATGACCACCAGTATTGAAAGGACAGGACTCAAAGAAACACACCCAGTTACCGTTCAAATCAAGCGCGACACCAAAGTTGATCCCGAAGCAGTTCAGAATGCCAGACGTGCCAAAGTATTATGGATCTTCGGATCCTCAGGAGCACATCACCACCTATACAACCGCAGTGAAAGGGAAGGATTTAGCTCCACATGAGATTGAGTCAGTCTTACTGAAGAAATTTGGGGAGACCCTCATAAAGGCATTCCTGACATGGTATTCACTTTACCCGATCACTCAATATATTCTTTTGAGATGCTGGCAGATTCTTTTATCAAGGCCCATACCGGGGCCAGAAAGGTAAAGGCCCAAAAGGCCGACATATTCATGATTGCACAAGGAGAGTCTGAATTGCTTTGGGAGTTCGTGACCAAATTTCATAAAGCAAGGATGCTACCACCGGTCGTACCAGACGAATGAGCAGCTCAAACATTTACTAAAGGGCTGAATCTGAAAAGTTCCGACGCTTCTCGAAAATTGAAAAAAAGGTTACTGGAGTTTGAGGCTACAACATAGGCGAATGTTCATAACTAATATGAGTCGAAAATAAGAATTAAGGATGACCAACTTGATTTCATGGCATCAATCAAGGGTCGGGACCTGAGAAGAAAGGCATCCTATGGATTATAATATAGACAATCAATTCTAAAGTAAATATCAATTTACTCTAATGCAAATAGTTGAGGTCAGACTTTAATGTTCTAGAGAAAATCATTGTACTTAGACAAAAAGATTGTGGGATTGGACTAACGACCGAGGAAATGGCAGCTTTCATGTAGTACAGATAGGCCATATCCAATCTGCCAGACAGCTTTCTTTGCGTGTGGAGATAAACAATCAAACTTAGGACAAATAAAGACCAAAAGGAGTCCATTACAGCCATGCATATGAATTCTGTGTGTCAATAATTAAGGTACGTACATTTCAAAGTCAGTAAAGGCGTCGCGGACCAAGATTTGAAGGTTTGGGTACACTTTTAGATTTAATTAAAATTTATTTTGTATATGAAGTGACCATTATTAATATATTATTATTTTTAAAAAATATATACATATATATATATTAGGATCGGAAACTCGGGTAGTGCGGAATTTAGTCAAACAACGGTATAATGACAATAACAAAGACAATGGAAGTTGATAACAACGACAATTAAAGTAGATAAAGAAGACTCCAATTTAACGTGGTTCGGTCAAAGTGATCTACGTCCACAAACGGAGAGGGACAATTTACTATAACAATAAGAGTACAAAAGAGAGTACAAAATTAGAGTAAATACTCTAATTAATCCCAAATACTCTAAGGGAATAACCTCACAAGATCACTCCAAAGAAAGGGTTCACACAAGTGCTTCCCAATACTTAACTCTCATACAAAACACTCTTAATAAAGGAAGATATGAAGAAACAAGAAATGAAGACTCAAGTCTTGTTGGTGTGTCTAAAATGAACTAATGACCTTCTCTTTTATAGGTAAAAAAGTTTTGGTCTCTTAGGTGTAAAAGAAGAGATACAACTTGTGCAAATGATGTCTACCACATAATGCAATATTTTTGAGTCCCAAAAAATATTGCTAACAAAGTCTACACTTTGCAAAGATGTTTATGTTTATGTGATATGGACTCCATTACCCAAAATATTGACTATAATTACAATATATATAGAATTTTTACCGAGCTTTACACGGATACTAGTAATCCCTCTCAATATAGCATAGGTCCGTTTCTCGAAGGCGCCTGTCACTTTATGTATGAAGTCACCTCTCGAGTCATCAAAATCAACAGTTTCATCACGTCTACTATATATTGATACGCCAATCTAACACCCATTGTGTTATTTCTTAACCAAACGTTACAATAATGGCATCTGTTATTGAGCAATGTCAAGTTGTACCATCTCCCGGCAGTGCAACTGAATTGACACTCCCTCTTACATATTTTGATCATGTTTGGTTAGCTTTCCACCGTATGCGGCGGATTTTATTCTACAAGCTTCCTATTTCCAGACCCGATTTCGTCCAAACTATTATTCCTACTCTTAAAGATTCACTCTCCCTCACTCTCAAATATTATTTACCCTTAGCTGGCAACGTTGCTTGTCCACAAGATTGGAGCGGTTATCCTGAGTTACGCTATGTTACAGGAAATTCTGTATCGGTTATTTTTTCTGAGAGTGATATGGATTTCAATTATCTCATTGGTTATCATCCTCGAAACACTAAGAATTTTTATCACTTTATTCCTCAGCTGGCAGAATCTAAGGATGCACCCGGGGTCCAATTAGCCCCGGTCTTAGCCATTCAAGTGACACTTTTTCCGAATCATGGCATATCCATTGGTTTCACTAACCATCATGTCGCTGGTGATGGAGCTACCATAGTAAAGTTCGTAAGGGCGTGGGCTTTGCTCAATAAATTTGGTGGAGACGAACAATTCTTAGCTAATGAGTTCATTCCATTTTATGATAGGTCGGTAATCAAAGACCCTAATGGAGTAGGGATGTCTATATGGGATGAAATGAAGAAATATAAGCACATGATGAAGATGTCTGATGTTGTGACTCCTCCTGATAAGGTTCGAGGTACATTTATTATAACAAGACACGATATCGGGAAGCTCAAGAATTTGGTATTGACAAGACGGCCAAACTTAACTCATGTAACATCTTTCACAGTAACGTGTGCTTATGTATGGACTTGCTTAATAAAATCAGAGGCCGCAACCGGGGAAGAGATCGACGAGAATGGAATGGAATTCTTCGGATGTGCAGCAGATTGCAGAGCGCAGTTCAATCCACCACTTCCTCCATCTTATTTCGGGAATGCCCTAGTCGGGTACGTTGCAAGAACAAGACAAGTTGACTTAGCAGGAAAGGAAGGTTTTACAATTGCTGTGGAATTAATTGGAGAAGCTATTCGAAAAAGGATGAAGGATGAGGAATGGATCTTGAGTGGTAGTTGGTTTAAAGAATATGACAAAGTAGATGCGAAACGGTCGCTTTCAGTTGCTGGATCACCAAAGCTTGACTTATATGCTGCTGATTTTGGTTGGGGAAGGCCAGAAAAATTAGAGTTCGTTTCTATTGACAATGATGATGGCATATCAATGTCCCTTAGTAAGTCCAAAGACTCAGATGGAGATTTAGAGATTGGTTTGTCTTTGTCCAAAACTCGAATGAATGCTTTTGCTGCTATGTTCACCCACGGAATTAGCTTTCTGTAGCAAGCCTGGTTAACTTTATATTTTTACCCCAAAATAGAGTTGCGTTTACTTTTTACTTCAACTTGTAGCTGCAATACTTGGATACTTTGGTACTAGTCAAAATAAAAGTTCTTTTTTGAAATGCGTGCCATTTGGTGTATCTTAATTTCGGTTACTTTGTTACTCAATCTACTTTGTCATTCTTTCTATATTTGGAATATTTCAGTTCGTCTTTTTTAGATCCCAATTTGGTTAAGACCATTCTACTAATAATATTATTTTATAGAGTATTCACAATTTTTAAGAAATATATTCAATATATACGTATCGATCGATCAATCAATCAAATATTGATTACGGGCATTTTCAAAGCTCTACCAGGTTGGTTGAATATGGATATAGGTGGTGCCAAAGGATCTATCTCACCTTTGTGATCATGCCGATATGACTAATTTTTCAAATATGGTACATGAATCTTAAAACAATATGAACACAAACAAGAAGTTTCCTCAACTACATATACTTTGCATATAGATCTCTCTATCTTGGCCTTTTGTTTTGTGGGCCGTCTACATTTGCCAATATTCCTACATAACACAACTTTAGACGAGTAAAAAGTTTAATCATACACAAAAAGGCAAACGATTTACAATTTATTACCCCGTGAAACAACACATCCATCTATGTTGAACTGACCTTCCAAGTTGTGCTCTTTGTGCAGATAAACGGGAAGATGTTCCATTATGTCGAAGAAACCATATGAGGAAAATTTCTCCAGTTTAGGCATGATTAAAACGAATGTTACATTCCATCAAAATTAGGTCCAATTTAGGGTGTCCTGTTTATGCCATTTTCAGTCACTTAGCTTTGGGCCATTTTAAGTTAGTTGGTTATAATCTTTTTGGGCCAAGCCTGGTTGGTCTTGTATTTATTTGTAGGTATCTAAAGCTAATGTAGTGTTAGTATTAGTTGGGTCGGTTGTATAGGTTCGGTTTCCGGATCTCTATGAATAGAAAGGACCAAGACATTTTGTATATAGTGATTTTATTTTTCCTGTTTTTGTTCATAATGAAGAGCTCATTTTCTCTTCCAGTTAAATAAACCCTAACTCTTCTGCCAGTTAATCCATTTTTTATTCGTATTAAATATGAGTCGGGTCGGATAATTTAATTATTTTGCATTACCCGTTTTCGACCCTGTAACGATCCGACCGGACGTTTGGAGCATTTGCACTTCGCTCGGTGGTTTGAGGGCATGAGTAGCTCCGTATGATGTATTATGACTTGTGTGAATCGTCGGTTTTGATTTTCTGAATCAATTTGCAAAGATGAATTTCATTGTTGAAACTTTAAGTTGGAAGAGTTGATTAAGTTTGACTTTGTGAATTTGAACCCCCAGAATAAAGTTTTGAGGGCTCCGTTAGGTCCGGATGGTGATTTTAGACTTGAGCGTATGCCCGGATTTGCATTTGAATATTTCTAGAAGGATTCGACGCTAATTGACGAAAGTTAAAAATTTAAAGAAATGGAAAGTTCATAAGTTTGATCGGAAGTTGACTTTGATGATATCGGATTTGGATTGTGCTTCCGAAAATTGGAATAACTTCGTTAAGTCATTTGAGACTTGTGCGCAAAATTTGAGTCCATTCCGGATTAATTCGATATGTTTCGGCACGAGATTTGAAAATTGAAAATTTAAAGTTTATTAAGTTTGAATTGTGGTACGATTCGTCATTTTGATTTTATTATGTGTTATTTGAGGCCTCGAGTAGGTCCGTGTGATGTTATGAAACTTGTTGGTATATTCAGACGGGGTCCCGAGAGGCTCGGATAAGTTTCGGACGAGTGTCAGATAAGTTTTGGACTAAGTGGAATTTTGGCTCGGCTGTTGGTTCTGGTGTTCCGCACCTGCGACTAGTATTACGCAGGTGCGATGGTCGTAGAAGCGAGCCCATGAGCATAGAAGCGAAGAGCACTGCTGGGGACGAGTCCGCAAATGCTGAGCTCTCGTCACATCTGCGAAGGCGCAGATGCGGACACTTCGTCGCAGGAGCGGAATTGAACTGTTGGCGAGGGATCGCAGATGCGGAAATATTTGCGCAGAAGCGAGTAAACGATCGAAAAAGTGATGGCAGCTGAGTTTGGGCCTGTTCGCAGAAGCGGAAGGTGGCCGCATGTGCGAGTCCGTAGAAGCGGGATTTTGTTCTCAAAAACAAAAATGGCTTGGCAGAAGCTTTAAGTTTGAGGGTTTGGTCATTTTATCATATTTTTAGATTGGGGGCTCGGATTGAGACTATTCTTGAAGAACTTTTCACCATGTGACTTGGGATAAGCATTCTTGACTCATTTGTGATTATATTTCGTGATTTCATTTTTGGTAATTGGATTATGGATTTTAAAGAGGAAATTTTGCCTAAAACTTCGTAAAGCAAATTTTTGAGTTTTGAATATTGATTCGGAGTCGGATTTGAGTGAAACTAGTATAGTTGAACTCGAAATTGAATAAGTTATCGGATTTTAAAAGTTTCGTCGAGTTTCGAGGCGCGGGCCCGAGTTGGACTTTTTAGTTGATTTTGGGCTTTTGATTAAAGATTCGACCTTTATCGATTGCGTTTGTTTCCTTTGGCATTAATTGATGTATTTGAGTTAGTTTTGGCTAGTTTCGAGACGTTCGGAGGTCAGTACGTGCGTGATGGCAATTTTGAAGCATCGCTTGGCTTGCCCGACATTATATTTGGCTTATTCAAGGTAAGTAACACTTCTAAACATGGAGCTGAGGGTATGAACCCTAATTATACGTGTTATGTGTTTGGTGTTCAGGTGATGCACATACTAGGTGACGGGCGTGTGGGCGTGTGAAATGTGACTCCGATATTTCTGTGGTACTGTGTACTTACCTAATCTTATCTGGAACCATGAAATCTCTACGTACTAGAGCTTGTGCGTTGTTATTCATGCTAGAAACCATATCTAGACCACATGCTTATTCTGTTTGGACCCACCGAGGTCATTGTTGTTGTTGAATTATTTGCTTACATTGCAATTATATACTTAGTCATACGTATTCATTTGCATATCATATCTCAGTCTCTGTCAGCAATTATTGATATATCACATCATCATTTTTGGGCTGATTTTCATGACATTCTGAGTCCGAGAGACTGGAGAGGTTGATGACTGAGTGAGGCCAAAAGCCTTATGGTGAGGCTATTTATAGGATCGGGCTGTACGCCGTAGCATGTTTTATTGATCTATGCCATGATTGACTTATTATAGCGCTTGGGCTGAAGGAGCCCCTCATGAGTCTGTACATACCCTCAGTTAGTGCAGGTACCTACTGAGTGCGAGTGCCGAGAGATTGGGAGAATTGAGTGACTGTGAGGACTGAGTGGCTGTGAGGACTGAGTGACTGTGAGGATTGAGTAATTGGAAGGACTGAGTGCATTTATATGCATTTATACTCTGAGAGTATGCATATGGTTTTATCACTGAGTTGCATCACATTGACATGCACACTTGACATACAGGCATAGAGATGCATTTTCCTTATATTGTACGGTATCACGTCATTCATGACTTCGCATACATATTGACATGTAGGCATAGAAATGTATTTTCCTCATGCCATTTAAAAATTAAACATTTACATGTTGAAAAGTTTTGGGAAAATCACAGTTTTCAAACTTACTCATAAATTTAGTGATTTCGGTAAAGGATCTGGGTTTTCACTGATATATTTGAAAAGCAGGCCCATTTTTCTGGAACTGTGAACGAGTTGAGCATTTGATCTCTGATCTACTTCTTTTATTACTTTCATTATGTTGTTATGAACTGTTATTGGCTATTGGTGTTAGACCCCGACCTGTGTTCCAGCTCGTCATTACTTTCAACCTAATGTTAGGTTTGTTACTTATTGAGTACATGGGGTCAGTTGTACTCGTACTACACTTCTGCACCTTGCGTGGAGATGTTGGATGCGGATGTTGCTGTGATCAATGGGAGATGGATTTGAAGATGTACTTGTATTCCGGTTATAGCTGCCTCTTGTCCATGGTAGCCTTAGATTTATAAAAATCTGTTTATGTAAATTTCGAACATATGATGTATTTATTTCATTCCAGCTTTGTAAATTCTAATCTTAGAAGCTCGTGATTTGTACTACCAGTCCTTGGGCAAATTTTGTGTAAAAGCGGTGTAATATCATTTCTTCTCTTAATAAATATCATTTGAACTAGTTTATTATTAACTGGCTTATCTGACGGGTTGGGTTTGGTGCCATCACGACTAGTTAGATTTTGGGTCGTGAAAAAGTGGTATCAGAGCTCTAGGTTCATATGTTCTACAAGTAATGAACAAGTGTCCAGTAGAGTCTTGCGGATCGGTATGATGACGTCCATACCTATCTTCGAGAGGCTACAGGGCATTTAAGATAAACTTCCCATCTTTCTTTCCTTATCGTGCGATATTGATTCAGCTTGAAACATAACTCTTTGAATTCCCTCCACGTATTCGTATGCGCATGTGAGAGATCGGTATCAAGCGTGCATCGCTGGCTTGTGATTCTATGGATGAGGTGCGAGATGTGATTTTTGTGTGCTGATGATGGGCCACTCTGGAAGACTTGAGGCCGGGTTATGAATATAGCTTGAGCGCGGGGATTTCAGTTATGTGAGCACGTGCTTTTGGACTTATATGTCCGGTAGCGTCCCTATGAGTGGAATTTGTGACTCGATGAGTGGATGTATGGCTATATGATGAGCATGATGTGACTGCAGAATGTGTTCAAATGGTTTGATTGTGACGGGAATAGTTTGCTTGAGATGTAAAAAGGACTATTGGGTGCTAGATTGCTGTCTTGATGTGACGTATAATCTCGAGCTATGAGTGTGTTGAAAGATTTTTCATGTTGATTAATTGTGGAACGAAGTAGATTTTCCTGTCTTGTTGTGAGTTCAGACTTAGGAAGATTTAGTGATGGCGTAGTAATCACGGCTGCAAAAGGGTATAGCAAGATGGCAATTTGAGGTTAAGCATGTGGGTTATCTCCTACAGAGTAATCTACAAAGGTGTGATCCTTATAATGTTGTGTTGAGAGTTTCTTTTCTACCAGCGAGGTATATGTGTTGATATTTGAATTTGAATTTAGTTGAGAAAGTCGACCTGACTGTTACGTGTTTGTACGCGAGCTTAGTAGATGATTTGAGGTACTATATGGTTTGTGTTATGTGAGCTTACGAAGGATTTAGTTGAATCTTCATGCGGTATTATGGCAGTAATAGAGTATGGGTATGGTGAGTTATCAGATGTTCTATTCTATGGCATTGAGCTAAGTGGGGAAGTTTGCTATCGACGATTTGATTGCATGGTTACGTGTTACATTGGTTTTGGTATGAGGCATACTTATGGATCGGTTATGACTTGTAGAGGTTGATATCGAGGATGACTCGAGTAAAGAAATTTTTGAATACGGGTTATGTTACACTTCATGGGTATATGGAAATCATGGAATGAGTTGAGTTGTTATTCGTGACGGAGGTAGTGTGCATGATGTATGAATTTGCTCGGTTGCGTTAAGGAAGAATTAATTCTTTGGGGTGTTATGGTACTAATTGAGCATAGGCAGTTCGGCCCATTTGGACAGTGCAATTGAGTTTTGAGTAGAGTGGATGACTCTCGAGAAAGTTCTAATGGATTCAAGATTTTTATGTAGCAATTGTGAATTTATTTCGGATTTGTATATGACTACAATCTGAGATTTGCATCGGATGGTGTCGGGACTTGCGGTATTTCTATATCATTATGGATTTTACATTTCAGTATCATAAAAGTGAAGGAAATGACTTTAGATTCACAGAAGATCTTTTCAGAGTGGGTGTCTCGGTTGTGGTACTTTTAGGGTGCTTAAGAGGGAATACAATGGCTTATGGGCCTTAGGGCGGTATGGTTTTATGCTAGGATCTAGTCGGGTGAGTTTTGGTTAAGGATCGTGGTGTTCTGGCAAGGGAAGTGTCTATTTGAGGGTAACTCGGAAGGAACTCAGAGAAATGGGACATCTTGGTAGTAGGTTGAATCAGTACGGTAATAGATATGATCGGTTCTTTGGCTACTTATGATGTGGTGAACCTCTACAGGTCTTTCGTGGCAATTCTCTTGTGTTTTGGCGACCTGCGTGACTTGGTTGAGTTAGAGGGATTCGGTTTTGATAGTTGGGTTATGTGAAAATGGATTTCAAAGTGTTCTCGATGGTTTCTACCACGGTTTGAGGCGTATATTTCCTGTTGGCGTGAGGAGCGTGTTGCATGTTGTGATTTTCTTTTGGATGAGATCAAATGGAAGGTTCATAGCTAATTGGGTATATAATTTTCTTGTGACTCAGAGTTGATTATGAAATTCTCGTACTTTTCATATTCGTGATAGATGCGGTATGTTGTGTGGGATTAAAATTTGCGTGTGCAAGGTCACGATTTAGTTTTGAAAGGAAGGGAATGAATTCTTAGACAACATGGGCGATTTCAGATGACAAAATGAATGATATTACTACTTGGTATTGCCTGAGAAGAGCGTACATTTCAGAAGGTGCACTGAGTGTTGACTTACGTATGCTTCATTGGTATTACGGTACTCGCCTGGTTGATCAACTATTGATATTCGGATTTTGCTATATGACACGGAAGAATTATGGAAGTATTCCTCGTGGGATGATCGTGTATGGGAGATGTGTTAGACATTCAGGCGGTGGAGTTAGGAGCAGATATGATGATTTGTGTGTTCTACGAATTTGGAGATTGGGAGTTCTCAAAAGCAGATTGTTTCATGGTTGTGGACTGTGAAGTTGTGGCCAAAGCTAGCCAGATGATAGTATGTGTTATGAATCAGTCATTGTAGATTTTTGGAGGGTTATTTATCTATTTGTGGGTGACCAGAGTTGATTTGGGGTCCATTGGTAGGCCCCGTGAGGATGTGTATTCTACACCGGGTCAGATTGATTGACTCTATTATGCTATTGTTGAAGGATGTTCCACTCAGTTAGAGTTGAACTTATTCGTATTCTGATATGATCTATGTGCTACTCCTCTATGCTATGAGGGGTTTTGATTTGTTGGTTATAAGCTCACATGGTGCGGTTCTATTTGGGCCTTATAACGAAATTTGAGCGAGATGGGTATTAAGATGTTGAATGATTGATTTGCACATGGTTATGTTCTTTCCAGACTGTGGTATTGTGCTATTTGCTTCTCTGTGGTTATGGTCATATACTTCGGGTATTTGATGTCGAATTGCGTGTAGTTGTTAATTTTGAGCATGGTGGCTTGAGGTATTCCATATGAACCCGTGTCTGGATGGGGTCACGCATTGCAGCTGGGTTATGTCGGGATATGATCCTTTGTGTTAGATTCGTGTGTTTTGATTCTTTTGTGTTTGATGGGTTCTTAGCATTGCATTGTGGTGGTACTTGTTGAGCTTACGGAACGGTTCTCTCGTTTGAGTCATTTTTCATTTGTGGGTACATTTGAATTGTTTCTTATTGGTGCACGGATTGCAGGGTTTGTGGCTTTAGGTTGTAATGGTGTGGCATGTCACTAGGATGGTTGTGTTTGATGAGATGAGGTCATTGGACCTAGAATGGGTACTATCGGACTTTATTACGGTATGTTTGAAAGAATAATATCAGAGTCGGCTTAGAAATTGGCTATAGTTCTTGTCGAAGGAGAGGGAGCTTCATGGCTTGTTGATCTGACGAGTGGTTATGATTTTTTGCATGCTTATTTCATCATCGGCAGTGTACGAAGGTTTTAGAATGAGGTTTTGTTTGGTATGAGGTTTATTACCAGTACCGGGTTTGTTTTGAGCAGCTACTGTGATCAGAATTTATTGCTATGAGCATTTGAGTTATGTGGTATATTATGTGCTTTTGTCTTGGGTTATAGTTAAGGCTTATACAATATGTAGATGTGAGACTCGGGTCTTGAAAAGAATTTGGGATGTTAGAAATTGGGGTCCAATGGCTTATAGGCTAAAGTTAAATTAATGAGTTCTGATCATGTTGTGTTGTCAGGCCTATATGGAAAAAAGTGATGTGGTATCACCCCCGGGTATGTGCATGGTAAGGTGAAATAGTGATTTGAAGGTTTAGGGACAACTCTTGGCACATTCGAGGACGAACATATGTTTAAGTAGGGGAGGATGTAACGGCCCGACCGGACGTTTTGAGAATTTGCACTTCGCTCGGTGGTTTGAGGGCCTTAGTAGATCCGTATGATGTATTATGACTTGGGTGAATCGTCGGCTTTGGTTTTCGTATTATTCGGAATCGATTTGGAAGGATGAATTTCATTGTTAAAGCTTTAAGTTGGAAGAGTTGACTAAGTTTGACTTTGTGAATTTGACCCCGGAATGAAGTTTTGAGGGCTCTGTTAGGTTCGGATGGCGATTTTGGACTTGGGCGTATGCCCGAATTTGCATTTGGATATTTCTCTAAGAATTCAACGCTAATTGGCGAAAGTTGGAAATTTGAAGAATTGAAAAGTTCATAAGTTTGACCGGAAGTTGACTTTGATGATATCAGATTCATATTGTGGTTACGGGAATTGGAATAGCTTCGTTAGGTCATTTGAGACTTGTGCACAAAATTTGAGTTCATTCCGGATTGATTCGAGATGTTTCGGCATGAGATTTGGAAGTTGAAAATTTAAAGTTCATTAAGTTTGAATTGTAGTACGATTCGTCGTTTTGATGTTAAGTGTGATTTGAGGCCTCGAGTAGGTCTGTGTGATGATATGGAACTTTTTTGGTATATTCAGACGGGGTCCCGAGAGGCTTGGGTAAGTTTCGGACTAGGTTCGGATAAGTCTTGGACAAAGTTGACTTTTGGATTGGCTGTTGGTTCTGGTGTTCCGCACCTGCGACTGGTATTGCGCAGGGGCAATGGTTACAGAAGCGAGCCCATGAGTGCAGAAGTAAAGACCACTACTGGGCAGGAGTCCGCAAATGCGGAGCTCTCGTCGCATCTGCGAAGGTGCAGATGCGGAAACTGCGTCGCAAGAGCGGAATTATACTGTTGGCGAAGGATCGCAAATGCGGAAATGTTTGCGCAGAAGAGGGTAAACGATCGCAGAAGGGATAGCAGCTGAGTTTGGGCCTGTTCGCATAAGCGAAGGGTGGTCCGCATGTGCGAGTCCGCAGAAGCGGGATTTTGCTCGCAAAACCAAAAATGGCTAGGCATAAGCTTTAAGTTCGAGGGTTTGGTCATTTTATCATATTTTGAGATTGGGGGCTCGAATTGAGACGATTCTCGAAGCAATTTTCACCATGTGACTTGGAGTAAGCATTCTTGACTCACTTGTGATTATATTTCGTGATTTTATCTTCGTTTTTGGTAATTGGATTATGGATTTTAAATAGAAAGTATGGGGGGAGGGGGGGGGGGGGATTTTGCCTAAAAACTTCATAAAGAGAAATTTCGAGTTTTGAATATCGATTTGGAGTCGGATTTGAGTGAAACAAGTATGGTTGGACTCGAAATTGAATGGGTTGTCAGATTTTGTAAGTTTTGTCGAGTTCCGAGGCACGGGCCCAGGTTGGACTTTTTGGTTGATTTTAGGCTTTTGATTAAAGATTCGACCTTTATCGATTGGGTTTGTTTTCTTTGGCATTAATTGATGTATTTGAGTTGCTTTTGGCTAGTTTCGAGCCGCTCGGAAGTCGGTATGCACGGGATGGAATTTTTGGAGCATCACTTAGCTTGCCCAGTGTTGGATTTGGCTTGTTCAAGGTAAGTAACACTTCTAAACATAAAGCTGAGGGTATGAACCCTGATTATACATGTTATGTGTTTGGTGTTGAGGTGACGTACATGCTATGTGATGGGCGTGTGGGCATGCACCATGTGAAATGTGACTCCATTATTTCTGTGGTACTATGTAGTTACCTGATCTTATTTGGAACCATGAAATCTCTACGTACTAGAGCTTTTGCACTGTGATTCATGCTAGAAACCATATCTAGACCACATGCTTATTCTATTGGGACCCACCGAGGTCATTGCTATTGTTGAATTATTTGCTTACATTTCAATTACATACTCAATCATATGCATTCATTTGCATATCATATATCAGTCTCTGTCACCATTTATTGATATATCACGTCATTATTTTTGGGCTGATTTTCATGACATTGTGACTCCGAGAGACTGGAGAGGTTGATGACTAAGTGAGTCCGGGGGCCTGATGGTGAGGATATTTATGGGATCGGGCTGCACGCCGCAACATGTTTTGTTGATTTATGCCATGATTGGCTTGTTATAGCGCTTGGGCTGAAGGAGCCCCTCGGGAGTCTGTACATCCCACCCCCCTCCCCCCCCAGTGAGCGCAGATACCTACTGAGTGTGAGTGCCGAGCGATTGGGAGGATTGAGTAACTGTGAGGACTGAGTGGCTGTAAGGACTGAGTGACTGTGAGGATTGAGTGATTGGGATGACTGAGTGCATTCATACTCTGAGAGTATGCATATGATTTTATCACTGAGTTGCATCGCATTGACATGCACACTTGAAATATTTATAGGATCGGGCTGCACGCCGCAACATGTTTTGTTGATTTATGCCATGATTGGCTTGTTATAGCGCTTGGGCTGAAGGAGCCCCTCGGGAGTCTGTACACCCCACCCCCCAGTGAGCGCAGATACCTACTGAGTGTGAGTGCCAAGCGATTGGGAGGATTGAGTAACTGTGAGGACTGAGTGGCTGTGAGGACTGAGTGACTGTGAGGATTGAGTGATTGGGATGACTGAGTGCATTCATACTCTGAGAGTATGCATATGGTTTTATCACTGAGTTACATCGCATTGACATGCACACTTGAAATACAGGCATATAGATGCATTTTTCTTATGTTGTACGGTATCATGTCATTCATGACTTCTCATACATATTGACATGTTGGCATAGAGATGTATTTTCCTCATGCTATTTGAAAATGAAACATTTACGTGTTGAAAGTTTTTGGGAAAAATTACAATTTTCAAACTTACTCATAAATTTGGTAATTTCGGTAAAGGATTTGGGTTTTTACTGATATATTTGAAAAGCACGCCCATTTTTCTGGAACTGGGAACGAGCTGAGCATTTTATCTCTGAGCTACTTCTTTTATTTCTTCCATTATGTTGTTATCAACTGTTGTTGGCTATTTGTCTTGGACCCCGACCTGTGTTCCAGCTCGTCGCTACTTTCAACCTAATATTAGGCTTATTACTTATTGAGTACATGGGGTCGGTTGTACTCATACTACACTTATGCACCTTGCGTCAGATGTTGGATGTGGATGTTGCTGTTATCGATGGGAGCTGGATTTGAAGATGTACCTGCGTTCCGGTTGTAGCCGCCTCTTGTCCATGGTAGCCTTAGATTTATAAAAATATGTTTATGTATATTTCGAACATATGATGTATTTATTTCATTTGTTCTACAAGTTCCCCATTTCCAAAACCATATTTGTCCAAACCATTATTCCTAGTCTTAAAGATTCACTCTCCCTCACTCTCAAACAGTATATAACCCTAGCTGGCAATGTTGTTTGTCCACTAGATTTGAGAGTTTACACTGAGTTGCGTTATCTAATTGGAGATTTTGTTTCTGTAACTTTTTCTGAGAGTGATATAGATTTCAATTATTTCATTGGTAATCATCCTTGTACCGCGAAGGATTTGTATCACTTTATTCCTCAGCTGGCGGAACCTAAGGATGCACCCGGGGTCCAATTAGCCCTGGTCTTAGCCATTCAAGTGACTCTTTTTCCGAATCATGGAATATCTATTGGTTTCACTAACCATCACATTGCTGGTGATGGAGCTACCATAGTAATGTTCGTAAGGGCATGGGCTTCGCTCGATAAATTCGGTGGAGATGAACAATTCTTAGATAAAGAGTTCATTATGTTTTATGATAGGTCCGTAATCAAAGACCCTCATGGACTAGGGAAGTCGATATGGGATGAAATGAAGAAATATAAGCTCGAGATGTGAGACATTGTAATTCCTCCTGATAAGGTTCGAGCTACTTTTATTGTAGCACGGGATGACATCGTAAAGCTCAAGAACTTAATATTGTCAAAACGACTGAGCCTAACTCACGTAACATCTTTGACAGTAACATGTGCTTATGTATGGACTTGCTTGATAAAATCAGAGGCCGCAATAGGGGAAGAAATAGACGAGAATGAAATGGAGTTGTTCCTATGTACTGCAGATTACAGAGCACGGCTCGAACCGCCACTACCTCCAACTTACTTCGGAAATTGCATAGTCCCGTACATTATAAAAACAAGTCATGATAATGTAGCTGGAAAAGAAGGCTTTATAATTGCTGCAGAATTAATTGGAGAAAATATTAAGAAAAAGATGAAGGGTGAGGAATCTATCGTAAATAGGGAGTTCTTAAAAGAACTGTACACTACAGATTGGAAGCGACCTTTTTCTATTGTTGGATCGCCAAAGCTCGACTTTTATGATGCTGATTTTGGTTGGGGTAGACCAGAAAAATTAGAGTTCATTTCTATTGACAATAATGATGGCGTATCAATATCCCTCAGCTAGTCTAAAGACTCAGATGAAGATTTAGAGATTGGCTTGTCTTTGCCCAAAACTCGAATGGATGCTTTTGGTGCTATTTTCACCCAAGGGCTTAACTTTCTGTAGCAAGCATTATATTTTCACCACAAAATAATGTTGCATTTACATTTTCTGGTGGAGTGACTAAAGATGAAATATTTCAAATTGTAACTGCAATAGTCAGTAAAATCAGAGATAGCCTGTCACGACCCCAAATCACAAGTGTCAGTGATGGAGCCTATCATGATACTAGGCAAGCCCACAACTCACAAAATACCAGCTTCTTTAATTCAAAATATACATAAATAGGTTTAAATAAATAAAATCTCATGAAAACTGAATGAAAACGCCACAACTCAATACAGAGTTTTTTAAAAGATCCGGGTGTCACGGAGTACATGAGCATCTATACAATAACATAGTCTGATACACTGTCTAAGAAAATAGAACAGAATAAGTAAAACTGAGAGATAGGGGAGGAGAGTCAAGGTCTGTGAACTCCAAGACAGCTACCTCGAAAATCTCCAAACGGCTGAACTCCAAGATTAACAACCACCGTGCCCGAAATACATGGATCTGCACACGAAGTGCAGGGTGTAGTGTGAGTACAACCAACTCAATAAGTAACAAGTCTAACCTTTGGACTGAAAGCAGTAACGAATTTGAACAATACGGTCCAAATAAAGAATTAAACAGTACGAAAATTTACAGAACATATGACAATAATATCTCAGAGAAACTCATAAACTGCAGGTACCAGTACAGAAATGTAGACATGCTTCCAAGTTTAACAGTTAAACTCAAAACAGATAAAATATGTCAAGTCTGAATAATATGAGGAATATGACATCTCTATATCTATATGCCAATATGCATATCGTATGTGATGCAACACAATGAAAGTCTCGCGTACTTACACTCTCAGAGTACTCAACCCGACTGTCTTAATTCTCACTCATCACACTCAATCACTCAGCACTGTACGGTACCCGCAGAAGCGTGCAACCCGATCCCATCATGAATCAATAGCAATTACGCTCACTGTGGGTGTGCAAACTCCGGAGGAGCGGATCCAGCCCAAGCGCTAATAAATCATGATGTGGCACGCAACCCGATCCCATCGTGAATCAATATTACCTGCTACAGTGTGCAACCTGATCCCATCATGAGTCAACAGTACCCACTATGGCGTGCAATCTGATCCCATCAATATCACTCACAAACAAGTCCTCGCCCTCACTTAGTCGTTAAATCTCTCCAGTCTCTCGGGCTAACAACACTCATTCTAAGTAGCCCAAATCAATGATACATGATGTGACAATGTATGATAACAGAGACTGAGATATGATATGCAATGATGAATGCGATTGAGTACATAACTGCAATTAAGTAAATAACCCAACAGCAAAGAACAACCATTATGGGTCCCAATAGTACCACCTCATAGCCTAAACATGACTTCTAATATAATTCACAGCTCAAGTACTCTACCACAAAGAGTACAGTAATAATATCCAGATAAGGTGACTACACAGTCCCACGAAATTGAGTAAGTCATAATTACTACGGTGCACGCCCACATGCTCGTCACCCAGCATGTGCGTCACCTCAACACTGATCACATAACACAAAGTTCGGGGATTCATACCCTGAGAACCAAGTTTAGAAGTATTACTTACCTCAAACCGTGCAAATCTCTACTCCAATAAGCCCTTGCCTCGCGAATCGGCCTCTGAAGTCCTCGAATCTAGCCACAAATAATTCGATATAATCAACTCAAGCTATTGGAATCAATTCCATATGAAAATACTAAGTTCTTAATCAAAAGTCAAAAAGCCAACTCAAAAGTCAACCCCCGAGCCCACGTCTCGGAATCCGATAAAAATTACAAAATTCGAACACTTATTCAACCACGAGTGCAACCATACCAAAATTACTCAAATCCTGTAACGACCCGGCCGGTAGTTTTGAATATTATAACCCCATTCCCCTATTTATTGCTCAATTTATGCCTTTCAATTTATTTATGACTTATAGAGATAGTTGGTTCGGGTCCGGATGGAATTCGGAATGAAATGAGACACTTAGTTTCATACTTGAAAATTTAAGTTAGAAAAGTTGATCGGATATAGACCTATGTGTAAACGACCTCGGATTCAAATTCTGATAATTCCAGTAGCTCCGTATGGTAATTTTGGACTTAGGAGCATATCCGAAAAATTATTTGGAGGTCCGTAGTAGAATTAGGTTTGAAACGCTGAAAATTGAATTTTTGGAAAGTTTGACCGGAGGGTTGACTTTTTGATATCGAGGTCAGAATCCGATTCTGAAAATTTGAATACCTCAGTTATGTCATTTATGACTTGTGTGAAAATTTTAAGGTCAATCGGACGTGATTTGGCAGGTTCCGGAGTCATTTGTAAAAATTAAAATTTTCAAAGTTCAATAGGCTTGAATTGGGGTGTAATTCATGGTTTTAGCATTGTTTGAGGTGATTTGAGGATTCGACTAAGTTCGTATGATACTTTAGGACTTGTTGGTATATTTGGTTGTGGTCTCGAGGGCCTCGGGTGAGTTTCGAATGATTAACAGATCAAAAATTGAACTACAATAGCTGCTGCAATTTCCTTCTGCTAGAATCGAGCCCAGAAAGCGAGCCCAGATTCGAGCCCAGAATCAAGCCACAATCGAAGTCAGGGTCAAAGACATGATCGAAGGCTAGGGTCGAGGGTCATGATCGAGGGCCAGGATTGAGGTCAGAATCGAGGCTCAGGATCGAGGACCTCGAATGAAGGCCAAGATCGAGGCAGAACCGAGGCTGTCTGGGAAGAATTATATAAACAGGGACTTCGTCCCATTTGCCATTTTTGATAAATTGGAGCTTGAGGAGAGGCGATTTTTGAAAGATTTTCAAGGAAAACTTGAGGTAAGTCCCTTGTGATCATTTCTACTCCATAATAATGAAATATCATCGAATAATCCAACTAGATTATATGATTTTGAGGTGTAAATCGGAGATTGGAACTTAGAAATTTGGAAATAAGATTTGTAGATTTGAGGGTCGAGTTGAGGTCGGATTTTGGTAAAATTGGTATGGGTAGACTCGTGGTTGAAAGGGCTTTTGGATTTTGTAACTTTTGTCGGGTTCTGAGACATGGGCTCCACGGGCGATTTTTGAGCTAAATTCGGATTTTTATGAAAAATTGTATTTTTCATATGGAATTAATTTCAATAAATTTTATTGACTGAAATGAATTATTTATGACTAGATTCGAGGCATTCGGAGTCTGATTTGCTATGCAAAGGCATAGCAGAGTGAAGAATTTCACGCTCTAAGGTAAGTAACAGTTATAAATCTGGTCCTGAGGGTATGAGACCCCGGATTTTGTGTCATGTGATTTTTTTGGAGGTGACGCACATGCTAGGTGACGGGCATGTGAGTGTACACCGAGGGGATTGTGACTTGGTCCGTCCCGTGAAACTGTAAAGTTGAATAACTTGTTGTTAGGTATATGCTCTCTATGTGTTGAAGAAATTTGACTATAAATCATGTTAGAAATCATGCTTAGGCTATCTGATAGTACTGTAGGGACCCACAGAGGTCACGTACTTATTGAATTATTTGCTAATTTCTATCTTGTGCTAAGTCATGATTTTACTTGCGTATCATACCTCAGTCTTTCTTGATATTTGTTGATGCATTATGTTATCTTTGTTTGGGCTGATCTTTGTGATTTCTGAGAGCCCGAGAGACTAGAGAGGTTGAGGACTGAGTAAGGCCGAGGTCCTGTCGGTGAGGTATGGATATTATGGCATGTGAGTTGTCCGTGCAGGATATTATAGCACGTGAGTTGTTCATGCAGCACGTGAGTTGTCCGTGTAGATTATGGCACTTGGGCTGTAGGAGCCTCTCCGGAGTCTGTACACCCCCAGTGAGCACGGGTACCTATTGAGTGTGAGTGCTGAGGGTTGAGAGCTGAGTGGTTGAGTTGTTGTGATGAGTTGAGTGACTGTTTCCTGAGAGGCTGTACTTGCTTTGCATTTGTTGTTGCACTTGATTGCTATCTGTCATTGTTGTGAAATCTATGAAAGATTTTATATCTGGATTACATGAAATTGAACTGTATAAAATTGATTTGACTTAAACTGCCGGATTTGAAAGCATGTTTATTCTTTGCTAGAATTACTGAAAGTGAACTATAACTGTGTAGCTCATCGTTATTTTTTAGTTCCTTAGTTATTATTGTTACTTGCTGAGTTGGTTGTACTCATACTATACCCTGCACTTCGTGTGCAGATCTAGGTATTCCCGGACATAGCGGGTATTGATCATTTCGCGCAGTTGATTTTCAGGAGATTCTGAGGTAGCTGCCGTGTTTCGCAGACCTTGTCTCTCCTTCACTATCTCCTTGTTTACTGTATTTGGTCTCAGACTATTATAAACCATATTTTTCAGACTTGTATTCATATTAGATGCTCATGTACTCAGTGAAACCATATTTTGGGAAGTGTTCGTGTCAGTATTTGTGGGATTTTGTATTGTATTAAATTATTGTATTTTCAAACTTAAGAGAAATTGTGGTTTATCGAGATTTTCGGCTTGCCTAGTATCGAGATAGGCGCCATCACGACAGGTTGGGATTTTGGCTCATGATAGGTTGGTATCAGAGCCTTGGTTACCTAGGTCTCATGAGTCATGAGCAGGTTTTGTAGAGTCTTGCGGATCGGTACGGAGACGTCTGTATTTATCTTCGAGAGGCTGTAGAACCCTTAGGAAAATTTCACTTTCTTGTATTCTGTCGTGCGAATTTGGTTATTCTGGAAACTAAAATTTTGCTATTCTATTCTCTCACAGATGGTGAGGACACGTACTACCTGATCGGACGGTCAGCAACTAGTGCCACCAGTTAGGGCCGCGAGAGGCCGGGGTCGAGGTAGAGTTCGAGGTGTAGCTCGTACCACAGTTGGACCAGCACATGTAGTACCACCAGTTGCTCCAACTTAGGAGCATAGTCCGGATATAGCTGAGCCGACAAGATCAGCTCAGGAACCACCTGTGCCCATTGAGATTCCAGGCCTTCAGGAGGCTTTGGCCTAGATATTGGCAGGCTGCACTGGTCTTGCTCAGGTGGTTTTGGCTCAGGCCGCACCTGCCACTTCTCAGGCCGGGGGAGGTACTCATACCCCTGTTGCACGTACTCTAGACTAGGTAGTACATGGACTTCAGATACCGGGGGCACTACCAGCCCAGCCGGTTACAGCTTCTCAGGCCCCGGTAGTTCCTGTTATGGCAGATGATGAGCATAGGAGACTTGAGAGATTTGAGAGGCTTCGACCTCCACCATTTAGCGGTGCTGAGTTAGAGGATTCCCAGGGTTTTCTGGATAAGTATCAGCAGATGCTTCGGACAGCGAGTATTCCAGAGATCAATGGGGTCTCATTCACTACTTTTCAGTTTATTGGGGCTGCCTTCAGATGGTGGGTGTCTTACGAGAGTTGTAGGCCGGTCGGTGCAGCACCCCTTACCTGGCAGCAGTTCTCCGGTCTATTCTTAGATAGGTTCGTGCCTCAATCCCACAGAGAGGAGTTGTGCAGGCAGTTTGAGCAGCTTCGTCAGGGTGATATGTCCGTGACACAATATGAGATGAGATTTTCAAAATGGCCCGTCATGCTATCTGGTTGATTCCCACAGACAGGGAAAGGATCAGGAGATTCATAGATGGCCTCACTTTTCAACTGCGATTACTCATAACTAGAGAGAGTGTCTGGTGCTACTTTCGATGAGATTGTCGACATTGCTCGTCAGATTGAGATGGTTCGCATCTAGGAGTGGGTTGAGAGGGAGGCTAAGAGGCCTCGTGGTTCCGGTGATTTCAGCGGTGTTCCTTCAGGGGGGTCAGTTTTACCGCGGTAGGGGCCATTCTTACAGACACGCTCAGGCAGGTCGTCCAGCTCATCGTGGTGCATCAGCTAGCCACGGTTCTTACTGTGCTCACTCAGGCAAATTTTCATTCAGTACACTATCAGTGCAGAGTTCTCATCATGCCTCGTCTGCTCAGGCTTCTACAGGTAATTCTTCAGGTTATTAGGAGCAGTAGTTCCGTCAGAGGAGGGGTTGGTTCGAGTGCGGAGAATTGGGTCATTTCAAGAGAGATTGTCCTAGGCTATTGATTGGGCCTCCACAGTAGAGTTCTTGACCAACGGCACCAGCACCAGCAGTTACACCACCCGCCTAGCCAACTCGGGGTGGGGGTCAGCAGCTAGGGGTCGCCCAAAGTTCAATAGGCTTGAATTGGGGTGTAATTCATGGTTTTAGTATTGTTTGAGGTGATTTGAGGATTTGACTAAGTTCGTATGATATTTTAGGACTTGTTGGTATATTTGGTTGAGGTCTCGAGGGCCTCGGGTGAGTTTCGAATGATTAACAGATCAAAAATTAAACTACAACAACTGCTGCAATTTCCTTCTACTGGAAATTTCTTCTACCAGAATCGAGCCCAGAAAGAGAGCCCAAATTTGAGCCCAGAATCAAGCCACGATCGAAGGTAGGGTCGAGGATCAGGATCGAAGCCACGATCAAAGGCAGGGTCGAAGACATGATTGAAGGCCAGGGTCAAGGGTCATGATAGAGGGCCAGGATTGAGGGTCAGAATCGAGGCCCAGGATCGAGGACCTCGATCGAAGGCCAAGATCGAGGCAGAACCGAGGCTGTCTAGGCAGAATTATATAAACAAGGACTTCGTCCCATTCGCCATTTTTGACAAATTGGAGCTTGAGGAGAGGTGATTTTTGATAGATTTTCAAGAAAAACTTGAGGTAAGTCCCTTGTGATCATTTCTACTCCATAATATTGAAATATCATCAAATAATTCAACTAGATTATATGATTTTGAGGTATAAATCGGAGATTGGAACTTAGAAATTTGGAAATAAGATTTGTAGATTTGAGGGTCGAGTTGAGGTCGGATTTTGGTAAAATTGGTATGGGTAGACTCGTGGTTGAATGAGCTTTCGAATTTTGTAACTTTTGTCGGGTTCTGAGACGTGGGCTCCACGGACGATTATTGGGCTAAATTCGGATTTTTATGGAAAAATTAATTTTTCATATGAAATTAATTCCAATAAATTTTATTGACTGAAAGATTCGAGGAATTCAGAGGTCGATTTGCGAGGCAAAGGCATAGCAGAGTGAAGAATTTCACGCTCTAAGGTAAGTAACAGTTATAAATCTGGTCCTGAGGCTATGAAACCCCAAATTTGTGTCATGTGATTATTTTGTAGTGACGCACATGCTAGGTGATGGGCGTGTGGGCGTGCACCAAGGGAATTGTGACTTGGTCCGTCCCGTGAAACTGTAAAGTTGAATAACTTGTTGTTAGCTATATGCTCTCTATGTGTTGAATAAATTTGACTGTAAATCATGTTACAAATCATGCTTAGGCTATCTGATAGTACTGTAGAGACCCACAGAGGTCACGTACTTATTGAATTATTTGCTAATTTCTACCTTGTGCTCAGTCATGATTTTACTTGTTTATTATACCTCAGTCTTTCTTGATATTTGTTGATGCATTATGTTATCTTTGTTTGGGCTGATCTTTGTGATTTCTGAGAGCCCGAGAGACTAGAGAGGTTGAGGACTGAGTAAGGCCGAGGGCCTATCGGCGAGGTAAGGATATTATGGCACGTGAGTTGTCCGTGCAGGATATTATAGCACGTGAGTTGTCCGTGCAGCACATGAGTTGTCCGTGCAGATTATGGCTCTTAGGCTGTAGAAGCGCCTCCGAAGTCTGTACACCCCTAGTGAGCACGGGTACCCATTGAGTGTGAGTGCTGAGGGCTGAGAGCCGAGTGGTTGAGCTGTTGTGATGATTTGAGTGACTGTTGCCTGAGAGGATGTACTTGCTTTGCATTTGTTGTTGCACTTGATTTCTATCTGTCATTGTTGTGAAATCTCTAAAAGATTTTATATCCGGATTAAATAAAATTGAACTGTATAAAATTCATTTGACTTAAACTGCTGGATTTGAATGCATGTCTATTCTTTGCTGGAATTACTGAAAGTGAACTATAACTATGTATCTCATCGTTATCTTCATTTCCTTAGTTATTATTGTTACTTGTTGAGTTGGTTGTACTCATACTACACTCTGCATTTCGTGCACATATTCAGGTATTCCCGGACATAGCGGGTGTTGATCATTTCGCGTAGTTAATTTTCAGGAGATTCTGAGGTAGCTCCCGTGTTCCGTAGACCTAGTCTCTCCTTTTCTATCTCCTTGTTTACCGTATTTGGTCTCGGACTATTATAGACCGTATTTTTCAGACTTGTATTCATATTAGATGCTCATGTACTTAGTGACACCAGGTTTTGGGGAGTGTTCGTGTCAGTATTTGTGGGATTTTGTATTGTATTAAATTATTGTATTTTCAAACTTAAGAGAAATTGTATTTTGTCGAGATTTTCGGCTTGCCTCGTATCTAGATAGGCACCATCACGACAGATTGAAATTTTGGGTCGTGACAAATCCGACACCAAAACGCCACTCAAATCTCCAAAATTTGGCATAAGTTTCACCATTTTCCCCCAATGTTTCAACCCAAAACACTAATTAAATGATAAAAATAATGATATATTCATGTAATTTAACTAAAATCGAGTTAGAATCACTTACCCCAATCACTCCCTTGAAAATCTCTCCAAGAATCGCCTCAATCCTAGCTCCCAAAATCAAATTGTGAAATTTTACTCTAACCCTCATTTTTGAAATATTTAAGTCTGCCCAGATGTCCTTCTTCGCGATCGCGAAGCACAATCCTAAGCTGCCAAACTTTTCCCTACGCGAACACGAGGCACTGCCTTTCCAGACCTGCGCGGCCGCTAATATCATCACGCAATTGCGATTAACAAATCTGCATGAACGCAGTCTCCTCTCTTCCTTTTCGCGAACGTGACTAGACCCATGCGTTTGCGATTCACTGCCTGACCAACCTACGCGATCGCAGACTCTTGCTTGCGAAGGCATAGAGCACAAATCCCAGCTGAAAAAATAAGCCTTCGTGATAGCGGGCTAACCCACATGATCGCGAATAAGGAAACCAGACCTGCAACACCAGAAATTTCTAAGTCCCAATTCCAACCCGATAACCATCCGAAATCCACCCGAGGCCCCCGGGACCTCAACCAAACATATCAACAAGTCCTAAAATACCATACGAACTCGCTCAAAGTGTCAAATCACATCAAACAATACTAAAATCACAAATCGCACCTTGATTCAAGCCTAATAAACTTATGAACCTCTAACTTCTACATTCGATGCCGAAACCTATCAAATCAACTCCGATTGACCTCAAATTTTGAACACAAGTCATAAATGACACATCGGACCTATTCCAACTTCCGGAACCAAAATCTGAGTCCATTAACCACAAAGTCAACTCTTCGTCAAACCTCTCAACTTCCAAAACTTCTAATTTTCCAACTTTCACCATTTCAAGACAAAATCAACTGCGGACCTCCAAATCACTATTCGGACACACTTCTAAGTCCAAAATCACCATACGGAGCTATCAGAACCATCAAAACTTCATTATGGAGTTATTTACACATAAGTCAACATCCAGTCAACTCTTTCAACTTAAACTTCCAACCTTGGGACTAAGTGTCACAATTCACTCTGAAACATCCCCGGAACCAAACCAACTACCCCGACAAGTCACATATCAATAATTGGGTGTAGAATAAGCAGTAAATGGGAAAACAGGGCTACAACACTCAAAATGACCGGTCGGGTCGTTATATAGACATATTTACAACTGTTAATTTCGAAATATCTACATTTTCAAAAGTAATTTAAATTTAGCCACTTTTTATGCAAAGATAAAATCTGAACAAAAATACTCTTAAAAATCCAGAAATTTTCCAGCATAATATGTTGGAGTTCGAATTTTTTACATATGAGCTTCCATCGTAATAGAATTTTTTTAATGTGCTGGAGTTCCATCATAATATGTTGGAAGTTTATGTGCAGGAGCTCCGTAATTCCGCATATTATGTTGGAACTTTCCGTGTGCTGGAGTTTAAACATAATATGCTGAAAGTTTATACGCAAGAGCTCCATAGTCTCACATATTATGCTGAAACTTTTCGGGTTTTAGCGAAACAGTGGCTAATTTTCAATGATTTCGCAAATGTTGGTTATTTTTCGATTACCAATCCGAAAAATGACTAGCCCATGCTATTTTTATTGTATTTCGGACCAATAGATAGACGGAGGGTAAAAATAAACCATTTATCAAACGATTTAAGCCCATTCCGTATTTAGATTTATAGAAGTTTGGGGGGCTTCAATTTCTTTTTTCTTCATTCTGATCAAGATATCTATATATCAACTGGTTGTTTATGTTTGAACTCACCAACAAAGGTGAAATATATCATTAATTATTCAAGGAAATAATGAAGTTTCCATGATTTCGAGGCACTATATGATTAACCAAGCAATGAATCAAACATGAAGTTGAATGGTCTCTTTCCAAAGGAGCTCATGAAGCTTCTTCGATCTCAAGTCCCCACAATTCGCTTTATTTCTGTTCACAACAGAGTAAGTAGGTAAAACTTATTGTGAGAAAATTAATGTACTCGTTAAAAAAAAATAATAATATGTATAATAGTATGTCTATAACCGCATAGAATCAGTGAAGACTTATGCATACCAGTTAAGACAAGTAAACCCTGAATCCGACCAACCTAAACCTGATTCATTAAATTCCTAAACAATAACAAATAAATCCAAAAAGAAACCCAACATTTTTCATAAACGAAGATAAGCAGGAATCTTGAAGTAGGTCAAGAGGATGACTGAGTAATCGGTCATCAACGAAGGAAGTTAGATTAGCGATAAAATTGATCCTTTTCACTTTTATAAGGGTTTAAAATTGATGATTTAACCCGCGCAATAAATTATTTATATTTTGCAGCCAAAAAGTATATAAAATTTATATAATTTGTGTATATAACGTACAGAATATATATATATACCCGTAAAACGGTACAGTTAAATTTATACGTGGTTTCTAGACAAGTGAACTAATTTGATCCTGAAATAATATAATAATTAAAAAAATACATAATACTTAGCCTTAGAATGTAGATAAAATGGCAAAGATGATGATTCCGTGAACAAGATTTCTGAACACAGCAATAATGATATCTAAAAGCAAGAAAGTCAAGTTGCGCAAAGCTTTGTATAAAATATAGCATATGTTTTTGCCAGAAAATTCGTGTTCTTTATAATGGTAACTGAGCTCACTATTTATAGCTATGCCTAGGAAAAAAAGTCTTAGGATCATGCTCTCCTTTAATGCCAATTATGAGGGTCATTGATAAAGATGTAATGTTGAGTATAAATGCCAAATTTTCTATAACGGGCCGTCACTCTTAATGCTGTAGAATATTCCTTAGTAAATGTTACCGGGCACAGAGCATTTATGTAACGATCCGATCGATCGTTTAGAAAGTTGTAGCCTCGTTCCCCTTTTCTGCTCATTTTTGTGCTTCACTGTTATTTTATGACTTATCGGGTTAGTTGGTTCAGGTCCGGAGTAAATTTAGAGTGAATTGAGACACTTAGTCTCTTAATTGAAATCTTAAGTTGGAATAGTCGACCGGATGTCGACTTATGTATAAACGACCTCGGATTGAAATTTTGATGGTTCCGTTAGCTTTGTTGGGTGATTCTGAACTTAGGAGCGTGTCCAAATTGTGATTTGGAGGTCGGGAGTAGAATTAGGCTTGAAATGGCAAAAGTCAAATTTTTGAAAAATTTGATCGGGGGGTTGGCTTTTTGATATCAGGGTCGGATTCTGATTCCTGAAGTTACAGTAGGTTCATGGGGTCATTTATGGCATGTGTGCAAAATTTGAGGTCAATCGGACGTGATTTGATAGGTTTCAGCATCGTTTGTAGAATTTGGAAATTTCAAAGTTCATTAGGCTTGAATCCGTGTGTAATTCGTGTTTTGATATTGTTTGAGGTGATTTGAGAGTTCGACTAAGTTCGTATGATATTTTGGGACTTGATGGTATATTTGGTTGAGGTCCTGGGGGCCTCGGGTGAGTTTCGGCTGGTTAACGGATCATTTTTGGACCTTGGTTGATGACTAATGTTTGTTGTTGTATTTTTTTTTCTGGTTTCCTCTTACGCGTTCGCGAGAGGAGCCTCGCATTTGCGAAGGGTGTTTGTGAGCTGGGAATTTTTGTTCTTCATGTTCGCGAAGAAGAGGACGCGAACACGAAGGTATGGTTTGTGTGTGCATCGCGAATGCGGGAGTGGTATCGCGTTCGCTAAGAGGAGTGAGGTAGTTGGGGACCCCTAGCCTTTTGGTCTACGCGTTCGCGAGGCATGGGTCGTGTTCGCGAAGGTCAGAGTTGGAAAAGCATCGCGTTCGCGAAGCGTTGGCCGCGTTCGCGAAGAGTTAAACTGAGAGGCAGTCAAATTGGTCTACGCGAATGCGAGAGGACGGTCGCGTTCGCGAAGAAGGAAATCTGGGCAACAATATTTAATTTCAAAACTGAGGGCTTTTCTTCATATTTTGAGCTAGAGACCACGGATTTGGGCGATTCTTGAAGGGATTTTTTAGAGTTGATTGGGGTAAGTGATTCTTACTTGGTTTTGGCTAAATTCCATGATTATGTCTTTAATTCCATCGTCTAATTTGTGATTTGGGGTGAAAAATTAGAAAATAAAAGAGGAAGTGTTCTTGAGTTAGATTTTTGAGGTTTTGAATGGGATTTTGTTATCGGATTTGAGTAAATTTGGTATGGTTAGACTCGTGAATGAATGGACCTACGGGTTTTGTGACCTTTGTCGGATTTCGAGACGTGGGCCCACGGCTGGGGAAAAGAATTAAAAGGCAAACATTGCTGCCCCCGAGTCATCTCCAATGGCGATGATGACTAGTCCTCCTTCCGGGCCGGTCATAGACACTGTGATGATCAACGATGATGAAGAAGCTAGTGATGAGGGATCTTCTTTACATAGAAGGCGATGATCCTTAACGTCTTAACTGGATGCTCGACCTGTTGAGATAATTGCACAGACTGAAGGCGACGTCTCAGCACTTTGGGGAGAATCTGATTTAGTGGAATATGCCAACTCCCGTTTTCGGGCCCCAAATGATGTAACCGATGTTGCGGGGCTGAGTACCGGGTCCTTGCCGTCTTTGGTTGGCCAGCATTTAATAATCGGTACCACATTTGATGCAGTTGTTTCTCATTCTTCAACTCCATCAGCTCCAACTCCACATTCACCAATACCAGCAACTGCTACATCACTTCCATCTGTATCCCCTCTTCCACCAGCAGTTGTTGTATCAACTCAATCGGCCGCACCTGACCTTGAAGAAGGTGTTCCTCTTCCACAGTCCCCAGTTCATGGGAATTTGGGGTAAAATTATGCCGCCCCTTCTGAAGATCCACAAAGGAGGAGGAACGTTACTCTTTCGATCTCTACCGGGTGCAACTTGTTTTCCCCGCCAGTGGAGCTTGCTAATTATATGAAGCCTTTGGATTCAGAAAAGGATTGGGAAAGATTCAGGCACCCTCGGGAGAGTGCTTGTTGAACAATGCCATGCACAATGTCGCATCGATACGTTCTTTTCTTCCTTCGTCACTTCTTCTATTTTAGTATGAATGTATTCTAAGTTTTACTTCTTCTTGTTTTGTAGGCCAAATTTCTTGCTTCTCAGGGCCTTCAAAGGTTGATTCGTGAGAAGGAAGAACTTACTTCTAAACGGGATCAGCCTTTGGTGGAACGGGAACAGACTGTTCTCCGCCTCTCGGAATTGGAAACCAGAGCTGCTGAGGCTGCTATCTTGAAGGCTCTTCTGCAGCAAAGCGAGCAAGGAGTGGTAACCCTTATCCAAGAAATTGGGACGCTGAGGGTTAGATTTGATGAGGCCAAGGACAAATGGGCAGAAATCCAGAACGTCGTTCTTGCTGCAGCCGACCGTGAGGCTGCATCCACTGAAAGAGTAATTAACTTGGAGGCAGTCTTGAACTCCAAAAGTGAAGAGCTTGCTGCCGTGGAGGTGAAACATGCCCAGCTAGAATAGAAGTACAGGAAAACCATTAAGCATAATAGGCTCTTTAGTTCAACTATCAGCGAGCTCGACGTTAGCCTCCAATCTACTAGATTCGCCCGGGAAAACCTTTCTGCCGAGGTTACTCAACTCAAAGAAGAACTTAAGCACTAAGTGTCTTCCCTCATTGTTGAAAAATCTTATTCTATGTATAGCATGAGGAGAAAAACTTTGGAAATACCGAAATTGCTAAGGCCCTAGAGCTTGAGTTGGCTGCAAAAAATGGACTCCTGCCGCAGTCTGATGCTCCAGGTTCTTTAATTCTGGTTCCGAATTTTCAGAAACCGAAGAAGGATCAGAAGGCGATGAGGCCGAATACCAAACTGGGGAAAGCGTTGCCCTGACATTGGTCCTAAATGTCTTAAGTTTGAACACCGTGTGTTTACTCATATGATTGCTATTACTCTCCTTCCTAGGACTGGGTCTTTCAACACTTTGACTACTAGGGATATCTTTGGTCTATACTGCCTTGTTAACAATAAAAGGCTTGACTGGTTTGTGTGGATTCGTCAGTATATGCTTGAAAGTATCAGGGATATATCTTCCTCTGCTGCTTGTTTACCTTATGGTTTGCTAATCTCATATATTCTTGAGGTTATGAATGTTGATTTGGCACCCTTCTCTCCCAAGTATATTTCAAGCACCTATGATAAGACAACCTTTGCTATGATGGGCTACAACTTAAGTGAAAATGGATGGGTCAGACGTGCCAAGATTGGAAGCACTCCAGTACAGGTTGAGCCAACCACTGAACCAACAGAGCCTCAGTCGACTGCTACCAACAACTTACAACAAATTCAACAATGATAGATGGGGTAAAAACCACGCTCATTGCAATGAAAGAACATGCGGACAAGATCAGGGAAGTCACTAAAGAAACAGGTATTGATGTGACTAAGCCAAGGATGGACACAGGAGCCACAAAGAGGCAAGGAATCAGGGTATTCAACACAATGATAGAGAAGATAGACAAAATCACCAAAGAAGTTGAAACTTCCTATGACTCTTTATGCACCAAAGTGATCAATACTCTGAAGTACTTTCTGGGGAGGAACTAAGGCAGTTGTGTGTGTGACTAAAACAATTTCTTTTGTTGTTTTTGTTTTTGTTAATTGCTTTTGTTTTGGTCTGTAAGAACCATCATTATGTGCCTCTATTGAAGGCATAGTATCTGCTACCCTAACTACTATGTTCATTATCTACTCTATTACGTATATTCTATTTGCACTTTCTTCTTTATTTTTGATTGATATCAAAGGGGAGAAACGGGGGAGAAATGTGAGAGTAAAGCAAAGCAAAGCAACAACTTAGGGGGAGCAACAACTCAGGGACAACAACAACTCACAATTCCAGTACATGAAAGGGAAGTGGGCTCTGTTTACTCCTTTTGATTGTCAACATCAAAAAGGGAGAGATTGTTACACTTAAGTTTCAGTGATGACAATAGTGCAAATCTAATTGTATCTACTTAATTGCAGGAAATTAGGAGGACAATGTTAAATCAAAGGAAGTCAAGATGTCAAGGCCATAAAAAAAGAAACAAGATCAAATGCAGCGAGGACAATGCTAAATCAAAGGATGTCAAGGCTATCAAAAAGGAAAGAATATTAAGTGCAGTCGTTATAGGAAGACAATCATTACTTCAAGGATCGATTTGGTAAAATAAATATGAAGATTTTGAGGATTGATCGATCAAGTCAAGTCGCAAATCACTCCCTTGATTGTGAACGCAGAAAGGAAGGAAATTAATGAATCCAGCCCATCTCTTGAGCAGGATTTTGAGGCACCCCTTGGGTCAAAACTCTTAGAATATATTATGCCTCAATCAATGGTCAATCTACAATGGCTAGCTCAAAAAGAAGTTTGCATGATCTCAAGACTCTCGTATAAAAAGACTGATAGACTCAAGAAAAGATTACGCAACTTATCACTATTTCTATACCTTTCTAGTTCTTAGCATAAACATTGTATTCTTGAGTTTACAAGTGTCTCAAAAGATATGAGGTGTTAGAAAATAAAACAAGAGTTGTGTCAAATTTTGAGAAATATTGTTGCTGAAAATCGATGGTGGTAAACGATCCAAATACCACTACTGTTGTAACGAACTATTAAAGATCTAAGAGAACCCTTGTGACCCAAGGGAACTGGATGTAGGTACCACACCGGTACTGAACCAGTATAAAACTTATGTGTTCTCAGTATTTAAATTCTAAACAATTTACTTCTGCTGCAAATCAAACCTGCTGATACAGTTAAGTCAACTAATTCTCTTTTAAGTCGACTAAGTTTTTAATTTGGTTACAATTCACTCCCTTTTGTACGTTCAAAATGAAGGCTTTGTAACTGTTGTGGAATTAATGGGAGAAACAATTAAGAAAAAGGATGAAGGATGAGGAATAGATCTTGAATGGGGAATGTTTTAAAAAATTGGAAACTTATTTTCAGTCTGTTTTTTAAAGATCCCAATTTGTTTAAGACCATTAGAATGTATTCATGCACGTTTTTCCTTGTTTTTCTACATAATGTTCATCTTACACCGTACTCTTTTCTCTTGCTGGTGGTTTCTGTGGTCGGATTGGTCAATTTAATGCACTAGGCGACGATAATTTGGATAAAATGTGCATATATTTAGTGAACTGACTAAATGAGATGACATCCCTTTAAAACAAAAAGATTAAAATAGCACACCAGCAAGAATTCACATTGACAAATCAACGCTCCGCAGACCTCTAGATTAGCAAGATAACTTTGGTGCTAGAGAGGTCTAGTTGTTTCAATGATACATATACAACTTGATAATAATAGCATTTGGAAATAAAAATATGTATCACATCATTTAGTATAGTAGAGAAACAAAAGAATGTTCTATGTGTGCAGACAAAAACGTGGATAGCCACATCATCCCAGTTTTCACAAATGGAACCACTTTTCGCAAAACTAAATTATTCAACTAATGAGAAACATCACAATGAAGCGAAATATCAAGCACACAGACAACTAAGTCATTTCTCATGTCACCCTGAATTTCTCTTCACACAGGCAACCCAAGTTTTTTTATTAACAACTCAATTGAGCCACCAACCATTGAAGCGAAATATCAAGTACAACCTACAAATAAACCAAGAATAGCATTACTCGGAATATAAAAAGAAATTTTGGGATACAATAAAATTTTTTTTGGATGAAGCAATATATTTATCATGACTAATCTTTAAAAGGAATCAAGAGGACCAAATAGACCAAAAAAGAAAAAAAGGACATATATTGGTCGTAGTTATGAACATAAGTGTGATAAAGCTAATAAATATATATATGGCACTGGATGAGACAATAGAAAATTGATCTTGAAGCTTATGAGCAGGTACCATTTCCCAAAATCCACTTAGAAACAGAATCAAGCATTCGAAAAATCCATGCTTTCCCAAGAAATAAAAAAATCTGAAATTCCTTCCTCCCATGACTTTATAAATAAAACTTCCGTCTTAAGTGAAAAGTTATCATACAGACAAACCACGTAGTATCATGAACATTTGTATATTAAATACATAACACAAAAACAAAAAATAAAAAATAATAAGTTAGTCAAAAATTCTTATTAATGTTAAACACTCTCAGTGAAACTGGGCCCTCACTTGGCCGATCAAGAAGCTTCTGAATTCTATCCTCCCGTTTTCGTTTATGCCTTTTGCTTTTGTACTTGAACTCCAGAAGATCCTGAGCAGTCTTAATCCCAAAGTATAAATTTAGGCCTCCAACTCTTTCATGAAGAGTCAAGCCTCACTTTCATCACATACTTTATAAACTCTGGTTTTCACTACCATAAAATTGTATGGAGAGAGCTTATCTTTATTATTTTTAAAAAAAGCTCAACTGACATGTTTACTCTTCAACTTGGTCACAATCTATTGATTCCACAAAAGTTAGTAGTTTTATTTGTGTATGAGCAAAAGCAATTCAATTACACTAAGTAATGATACCTGAGGATGAAAATCTTGAAATTCTATTGAGAGATGTGCTTTTTGTTCATATAGACCAGACACGTGTTTCCATCATTGCTCACCTAAGAATTCAGAATAAACCAGTAGGAAAAATCAGCAAGTAAAAAATTGAATGATTTTTAGTTGAAGATAGTAAATAACAAAGTTTATTAAGAATAGTACTTGCATATAACTTAATATTAACCTTCTCTTGTTAGTTGCAGCAATTCGCCCACAAAGAGAGAATCATGTTCATACATGTCCGTATGGAAAATACCAGACTTCCACCATACTTAATTTTGCCACATTAACTTACAGATGCAGTCCTCCTTACTTCATTTGTAACCAAAGCTTTAATAGAAGAGTAGTTTCTTCTCTCGAAGCTCTTCAGTCATAGAAAAATGGCTATTGATAATAAACATGGGTATCAATAACTAAAATTCACTTGAAAATAGCAACTGACTAAATATGCAGCTGTCACAGTTGTAGCTATTAGTTCGATAAGATCACTGGTACTATTTGCATAACAATATTTTTTGAAAAAGAATTAGTTGCAGTATTAGAGTCAATCCACCAGACTATTCCAAACTAATTCAACTTATAAATACATATATTAACAAGTTCTCTTAGTTTGTTTAGCTTGTCAAGTTACAACATCAAAATAGACTTTTAGGCAAAACAATGAAACCCCATATCCTTAATATATCATATAGCGGTTGAAATTTCTATTCAGATATAGGCCATAAGATGCAAAAGAAGGGAAGAAAAGGGGAAGAATAGTCCTAACTTTTCCTTTTACGGTTAGAGTTCGAAAAGTATGTAATAGAAACAGCTCTCACAATCAATATACCAGGTTTACAAATTGCATTTAGAAGTACTGAGTATGAAACAACATTGAGAGATATCATTCAAGCATTTCCTCAAAGAAGGGTGCAACTTTTAAGTGACCCCGTTATGTATATCCCTTCTGTTAACATTGTATATGCAATGTAATTAAGAGATTAAGGTTGTATCTGTTAGAAAGGGCATAGAAACAAGCACTTGGAAGAAGTCTCTTACTCTTTCTCTTCAGTTGTACCCTGTAAGAAGTCTGATGCAACACATATTACCTTTTGTAAAATGAAGTCTTTTGTAGCATACAATACATTAACTTCAGTATACTTTTAGTGTTAATTACCTTCTCAATTTCTAATTGTGTGTTTGTCACTCTGGTAGTTTCAAGTTCTAATGATACACTATGATTATTTGCATTTCTTGAAGATCTTTCAACTTTTTATTTTTCATACTTTCTACTCCCAAATTGAACCATAAAGGAGAAATATAATGAATAAACAGCTTTCAGATAAGTAGATGGTGATGCATTAAAAGTGAAAACATACTTTTAAAACAACCAAGAAATGTGGAATGAAATCTTAGCAGCTTTCCTTTCATCATCTGCAACTACCTCTTTAGTGCCACCAGGACATGTGAGTTGAAACTTCTGCAGGTTTTCTTTCATCATCTGCAAGTATTTCTTTAGTAAAAAATTCTTTTGATTCGCATCTCCAAGATGGGTGTGATATTTGAAAGCTAAGTAGCATTTGGGTCCTTGAAACGTAACATGAAAACTAGAAATAATAGAAATAGGAAATAAAATATTAAATCATGAAACCAAACAGAATTCTACACTCGTTATGTTTTATCAATTTTTCTTCTATGTCTATCAAAAAATCGATGTTTTTTAAGCTTTTATTATTTGGTTTGCCACAATGAAGTTTTAAACAAAACAATCATATCGTGCGTGTTTGCAAGCTCGCAACCTTCTACACAGTCTCTTCGTGCTGCTTTTGCCGACAATAGCTAATGTATATTAGTACATTAAAGGTGCAAGTTGATGGGAATAATGCTTTCTCCTCCATCTTTTTCGGTTAAACTATATAGATTCAAGAACTAATCACAAATTTATGGCCTCTATGATTTTAAAAATCCCGTACTCTGCATTGATTACACATTGAAAACCAATTAAGCCCATTATGCAACTCCTGAAAAATATTTTCCTAGTTAAAATAATAAAATAAAGGAAGTAAAAATAAGAAGCTGCCATTTCGGATCATGGATTAACTTCAAACCTCATTCAACAGGAGGTTTGGAAGAAAAATCAAAAGAGAAACAACGGAAAACGCAAAACTTGGTGAGGAAAAGAACCGGACTATAAGAGCATTTGCTTTGATCAGCACAGATACTAAGCAAGCAGTAGCGCACAACTTTATCCCAAATTATAAAACACATAGTTGTATTCAAAATTGGATTACTTCTTAATTCGTTAAACCACCTATATCAAGAGCACAATGCCTGATCAATTCTAGCACATTGAGTCGAATCTCGAGCTTCTATATCATTTCCTTGATGAGGAAAAGTAGTCCAAAATGCTTGAACAATTCCCTCCGTATGAGTCTAAGCATAAATAGTGGAAAAATAGACAAAATTAAATTTACAAGGAACCATAGAAAATTGTACCTCGTCTATTCACCTCTCGTTTCAACTCTGGAAGATGCTAACCATGGGATTATTGTTATGCCAAAGCAAATATTAAAAGAGGATAAAACCAAGCAAATCAAAGACAACAGAAAATCCCTAAAAAGGATACAAAAGATAAGCAAAAATTAGAGAGAAAGGTGAATAGTAATGGAGTAATGGTAGAAGATTGCTGCTAGAACTCGCCATCAATGGTAGATCCGTAATTGGTTGAGCAAATTAATGGTGAAAGAAAGCTAGTTGGAGGACTGAGCTGCAAAGAATTCTAGATGAATTATATACACGTGTGTTACCAAAATAATAAAAATTTAACTTAAATCAGTAATTTAAATCAGTTATAAAATTACTGAAATACCCTTGGTCGACAAATAAAAGTTGATTTTAGAATTTGAGAGAAGCCACGTGAACTGAGCATGGAGGAGAGCATTTTTATGAATGAGCAAAATGTCAATTTTGCCCTTGGTCGACAACACTTTCCTTTTCTATATAATAGAAAATTTTGGGTTCAAATAAAAAAAAAAGTTGTTTTATTTAATATTCACAATTTTTTTAAGAACTCATCACATAATTACTCAAATTTAGAACTTTTGAACTAACATTTTTTCTTCTAAATTATTACTTATATACCTATTACCTGAGCAGGGGCGGCTCAAGCATATGTGTGACCTAAAACCAAAGTTTAATATGAGGCCTAAATTATTTTTAAAAAGGTTATAGTATATATTTCTATTTGAAGTCTATTCTTCTAAATTTTTGAGATGTAAAGTTGTAAATAATATTTTTGTAATAAATTCTTTTCAACTAATATAGTCAACTCATTTAATCTTTCTTGAGACATTATCGATCTTAACTATGATTTTATCAATTTTAATTTTGAAAAACTTCTTTCGTTGAGGCAACTCTTATAGGAATTGTTAATATTATTCTATAAGCAATATAAGCATTTGGAGAAGAAAAGTTTTTTTATTTAATTGAGTATGTCGATTAGAGTAGTATCTTCTACTTATATTATTTTCCTTATCAAATAAATTCCAATTCACATTAATTATTCATATTACCCATTTTTAAGTAAGCCAAACAGTTACTTCATAACAAAAAAAGATTTTGTTCCTTCATATGAGAAAGTCTTATTTTATACTAAAAGTACTAAATATTTTTTTTAAAATACCTATAAACTTATTATTTCTAAAAAATAGGGCCTCCTAAATTTGGGGCCTAAGGCACGAGCCTTATTAACTATACAACATTAGAGCCGACACTTAGTGTACCTGAGTGTAGTATGTTAGCATTGTATCTAATTTTTTGTTCTCTTAAATATCCTAACAATATATTACCAACACATTATATAAAGATGAATTAAGATGGAGGATGTAGCAAAGTCAACAGGATAAAATTAGACAAGAGGGGTTTCTCCGATAGTCACCACATGTCACCTACAGCGTTAGGGTTGTGGGTTCGAGTCATCAAAGGAGCAATAGCTCCAACAAAAAGGGGATCAAAGTGGAATTTAAAAAAAAAAGATAAAAAAATAAAAAAGACTCTACGAGGAAATAAAAAGACTATAAGCAATATTCATAATTTAATATCAGCATAGTACAAATGCAACTTGTAAGATCGACCAGAAAAACTGAGCGGACCACAATAACATAGTTCAGTACTCTCTGGAAATGGGAATCAAAGTCTTGTGCAATCAGTATCGTACAACTTTGCTTTTGAACGTTAATTCAACCAAGGCGAAATATATCACCATCCAACGCATTGATAAAGTTTTCCATGATTGAGGTATTATATACTATGATTACGTGATTAACCTAGCAACAAATCACTTAATTATATATATACAGATGAAATTATAATTGTAGACGTTTGAACAATATTTAGATCATAAATTTATAATTGTAGGTTTTTCTACATTTTGATTTTCTTTGTTCGTATTTAAGATTTACATAAGGAAAAACTCAATTTAAGGGGCCATGAATCAAACAAGATAACTGAATAACATAGAAGCTTAAGAACTTTAATGGTATGCCCTCAAAGAATGCGTGTGAGACCAAATATATCTCCACATATGGGGCCGTTTAAAATAAGGACATATTTAAAGCAAATATGTGACATTAAAAACTTTGAATTTCACTTGAAAATATTATTCAAATTAGTATTTCAACTTCAAATTCTCTAATTTATGTTGGAATTGAAATAATAAAATAAATTTTAAAACAAACATTCATTTTGAAATTTAAGTAATAAAATAATTCTAATGACCAAATGGTGTGCTATTATACTAATTTTTTTAAAAGAGCTCAAAAATATTCCTATCGCATGCAATTGTTTAAAATGAAACGTGTGATATTCCAAATCCAATATCAACCACATATGCAATGGCGTGTAGTCGATGTACAAGTCAGAGTCACGGACCCAACTTTTTACTCTCACTTTATGTGTGAAGTAACTTCTTGAAATTCTATATATTGAAAAGCTAACCATAGTGTATTCTTAACCAAAAACGTTACAATAATGGCTTCTGTGATTGAGCAATGTCAAGTTGCGCCACCTCCCGGCAGTGCAGCTGAGCTCACACTCCCTCTCACATATTTTGATCATATTTGGTTACTTTTCAACCATAACCGGCGAATTTTGTTCTACAAATTCCCTATTTCAAAACCAGAGTTCGTCCAAACCATTATTCCTACTCTTAAAGATTCTCTCTCCCTTACTCTCAAACACTATTTACCCTTAGCTGGCAACATTGTTTGTCCACTATTAGATTGTAGCGGTTATCCTGAATTGCGTTATGTAACAGGAGATTCTGTATTTGTCACATTTTCTGAGACTGATATGAATTTTGACTTTCTCGTTGGTAACCATCCTCGAAATCTGAAGGATTTTTATCATTTTGTTCCTCAATTGAGAGAACCTAAGGATGCACAGGGGGTTCAGTTAGCCCCCGTCTTAGCCATACAAGTGACACTTTTTCCGAATCATGGCATATCCATTGGTTTCACTAATCATCATGTCGTTGGTGATGGAGCTACCATAGTAAGGTTCATAAGGGCATGGGCTTTGCTCAACAAATTTGGCGGAGACGAACAATTCTTAGCAAATGAGTTCATTCCGTTTTATGATAGGTCCGTAATTAAAGACCCTCGTGGACTAGGGAAATCCATATGGGATGAAATGAAGAAAAATAAGTTCGAGATGTGTGACATTGAGACTCCTCCCGATAAGGTTCGAGGTACTTTTATTGTAGCACGAGAAAACATCTTGAAGCTCAAGAATTTAATATTGTCAAGAAGACCGAGCCTAACTCATGTAACATCTTTCACAGTAACGTGTGCTTATGTATGGACTTGCTTAATAAAATCAGAGGCCGCAATAGGGGAAGAGATAGACGAGAATGGAGTGGAGTTCTTCGGATGTGCAGCAGATTGCAGAGCGCGACTCAATCCACCAATTCCTCCAACTTATTTCGGGAATTGCATAGTCGGGTACGTTGCAAGAACAAGGCATGCTGACTTAGCTGGAAAGGAAGGCTTTACAATTGCTGTGGAATTAATTGGAGAAACCATACAGAAAAGGATGAAGGATGAGGAATGGATCCTAAATGGTAGTTGGTTTAAAGAATGTTGTACAATAGACGGAAATCGATCGCTTTCAATTACTGGATCGCCAAAATTTGACTTATATGCTGCTGATTTTGGTTGGGGAAAGCTAGAAAAGTTAGAGTTCGTTTCTATTAACAATAATAATGGCGTAACGATGTCCCTCAGCAAGTCCAAGGACTCAGATGGAGATTTAGAGATTGGCTTTTCTTTGCCCAAAACTCAAATGAATGCGTTTGCTGCAATATTCACTCATGGGCTAAGTTTTCTGTAGCAAACTCTAGTAAAAATTCTAGTCAAGATTCAATTCCTTTTCTTTTCCTAGTTAAAATATGCTTTAATGTTATTTTATTGTGGTTATCGAAGTTCATGACTGTGTCGAGTTCAGTGTGGGATTCAGAATTTTAAACTTATGGGTTCCTATAACAATCTTAAGTTAATATATAATAATAACTAGATTAATGGACTACATTTCAAGCTAAATATTCTTATATTTTTAATAAATATTTCAATGCAAATACAGGATCTAGACATAAACTATTGGGCTCGTTATTACACTGGATCCGACCCTAGTCAAGCTAGCTCAAAATTCATACCATTTTACAGGAGCTGAACTATAGTCGTGGAAGGATGATTAGTTGAATACCTTTTGTCATATCACTACAATTTTGGATTTTCAAAGCAGGGGTGAAGAATGAAACATGTGTTTCCATTGTAAATCAAACTAGTCTCGTGGTAAACTGGTAATTATACAGATAACATTTCCACAATTATGGCGAATATTTATTTACTCTTGTATAGATCACAATAACCCTAATGCGTCTATTCGCATCAGCAACAAATTTGGCGAGAAAAGTATTCTGTCCACAACCGAATAAGTAGGTAAAAAGACTTGTGGATAGAATTATTTCAGCCACATTTTCCTTACAAAGGCGTTGGGCTGCTGTGAGTAAGGTACATTTTAGAGTAATTTTGTATCAATTTCCCAGTGTTTATCACGGGCAATTATCAATCTATATCTATCTATATTATATTAAAAGTACGAAAATCCTTAGTAAAATATCGTTCGCATTTTTTACCCTTTAAAAATAGAGTTAAACACTAGACAAAATAATCTTTTGATTCATTTTCTACAATTTAGGAATCTTCATTCAATTAATTATTTTACTAATATATTAGACTTGCAAATCAACTAAAAATTTGATTCTTAAATCCTTAAATATTTGGTATATATAAAAATCCTTAATATTTAAGAACTTAATTTACCCTAGACTTTATATAGCTACAATTTCTGATCCTAAATTAATAGACTACAGTCTTATCAATACGTAAACTATATCATTTATATTAGATAATAGCTGAAACTTATTATTTGCTAGGAATTTAGGATAGCAATTATAATAAGACACCTAAGGAAACCAGATAAATTGTAGCCATGAAATAACTTGTGCGTGTAGACGTTAGGTTTATGCATGTTATTTCATTCTTTCTTCCTAATTTTTTTAATAATAATAATATTTAGAAAGTACACTAATTAATAATCAGATCAAATTACTAACAAAAATTTAAGAATACAGAAGAAAGAGAGAGAGATTGAGAGGTGAAGAAAAGTGAACAGTGGCTGACAAGAGTCAAAGCACTAATAATTCTATAAAATACAAAAAATATCCAAAATTGAAATACTCATATCAACTTTATTATGTTTTTAAGAATATTATTCTTAATGGATAAACTTATACGGATGAGCTAATATAAAGAATCGGAATCAACAAAAAATAAAGAATCTAATTTAATTATTTTTAAATTCACCATACGAGTCAAATTATTTTTATGCTGACAAAAATCTTAGAATATATAAATTTGTTTGATAAGAAATGCATTAACGGTGAAAGAAATTGGAAAATAGAGCAACATTCATTATAGTAGAATATTTAAGAGTCAAATTGATAAAAATACAAACTTAAAGCAATAAGAATGAAATAGTAGAAATATACTAACGAGTATTCATTAGTTATTATTATTATTATTATTATTATTATTATTTTGTATTTATTCCAACAAATGACCACTCCTTGTATTTTTATATATCAAGTTATTTGTTGTAAAGTAGTAAGTCTATGTTAGTCATTTTGAACTTTACATAGTCAATTATCAAACCTTTTCCATGAGCTAGCTACAGCATTTCCATCTCCCCAAAAGCTGAAAAGATTTTTAATTTATTTTATTTGATTTCTTTTTTGCTAATAAAAGAATTGTATATTATTTGTTTATTATCGTATTAGGTCACGAGGTAGCATTAATTATCGAAGTCCTCATAAATTATAATAAAACCTAAAACTAATAATTATTGCGGACTTTTATGGATATAATTTCTTTCTTCACTGAGCTACTAAATTAGATCAATATTTTCTTTTCTTTTTATGAACTTATATTTTATAAGTCTATATTGTTTAATTATTATTTATATAATTTTTTTATATTAGTGTATTTATTGAGATCAGGTTCACGCGCAAAGCGCATACCCTGAGACTAGTATGATAAAAAGCCAAACCTACCTCCCGAGATATTTTCTTTAACTTAGCAAAAGTACACTTTCTACAAAATTATAAATAATTATCAACTGGGGCGTCGTAGAGGTGTTTACCCGTAAAATGGTACAGTTGAATTTATACGTGATTTTTAGACAAGTGAACTAATGTGATTCCGAAATAATGCAATAATTGAAGAAATGTACAATACTTAGCCTTAAAATGTAGATGAAACAGTAGAGATGAAAGTTCCGGGAACAAAGTTTCCGAGCACAGCAATGATGAGATTATAAAGCAGAAAAGTAAGATTGTATTAAACTTTGTATGGAATGTAGTGTAAGTTTAGCTAGAAAATTCATGTCCTTTAAAATGATAACTGGACTTACTATTTATAGTTGTGTCTAGGGAAGGAGGTCCTAGGATCGTGCCCTCTTTTAATATCAATTATGAGGGTCATTGATGAAGATGTAACGGTAAATATAAATGCCAAATTCTCTGTAACGGGTCGTCGCTCTTAATGCTGCAGAATATTCCTTATTAAATGCTACCGGGCGCAGAGCATTTAATAAATATTTATGAACGTTATCCCTTCCGGTGACAAGTGAAATGTCTGCGTTCGGTCTTCGGCCATCCCCGTCTAGGGTTCCAAGTGTCTTTCCTTTAGATGACCACGTGTTATATCATATTTCACCCTATACAGATAGTCTCCCATCTTTCCGGTGACATAACTTTGCGTTACCGGAAAGTTGGTAGAAATACTCTTTTGGCGGGAATTACTATAACTTCCTCTGAAGACTTCTGATGAATGATTAGACGCATGTCTCTCCACATTTAATGCCCCGAACTCGTGTCGTCCCATGATTCAGCACAACTTTTGCGATTTATGGAGGCAATCATGGCCATGAATTAGCCGCCAAAATTTTACTTATACGCATCATTCTTTTCCTTTGCACTTCATTATTTTTCGAACTTCTGATTTGCATCTTTGTTCTCCATCCTTTCTCTAATTCTCTTCAAGCACAAACTGTTTCCTTCTCCTTAATCGATGGCTTCTTCCTCCAAGCATACCGGTTCTTCAAAGAACAAGAACAAAGCCGAGGACTCTGCTCCTCCAATGGTGGGTTCCATCATCCCAAGGAAAATCAGTTTCACAACGGACTTAGAAAAGAAATTTTCTACTGCTAACCCTCGTACATGAGCTGTTAGCAGGTACTCTTCTTCCATTCGTCCTTCCAGTATTCCTGCTGTGAAGGAAAACTGTCGCTGCCATGAGTTGGATATCATTTCTCCTGATCTATTGGAGCGAGTGACCCTTCCCAAGGAAGGTTTTACATACTTTTACATGTATCCCTTTACTTTGGGTGCATTTTCCTTGAGTAGAGAGCTTGATTCCGTGATTGTGGAGTTTTTGCTTTCGCTGCCAAGTGTGTTTGTCACAGGTAAGTCCTTCAGTGTGGAGGACGGTCTTCGACGCTTGTGCCAGAAGTTTGGAAAGGAGCTAACCTTAGCTCATATGATAAATTTTTATTCTCCCAAAATCTTCCGCGGAGGAATGATAAACCTCTGCAAGTGTGGCCACCATGCTTTGCTGTCTAGCATGGATGATGACAACGAACGTGGGTGGATGGAATGGTTCGTTGCAATTGCTACCAACGACATCATTCCGGTAATGGCTTCATCCTTTTCGGTCGCTTGGAACGGCACTCGTAAGCTCTTTGTTTAGTTTTTTTCCTTTTACTAAATATTGTTCTATAGCCGTATCGATACTTTATCCTCCGTTTGTTTCAGCAACTCGATGGATCCCACCGGTGATGAAAGGCTTGGACAGGTGGGTTCAAAAGATCTTGGACGAAACGACACCCGAAACTTGTTTGTGGAAAGAACTGGCCCTTGAATATAGGTGGAAGGCCAAAAATAATGGTAATTTTAACTTACCTTACTTCCATTTTTTTTATATATGAAGAACTTGGTTGAACCCTTCTGACTTGTTAACGAAATTATGTCTACATGCGGGATTTGTTGTTGTCCCCGAGGAGGACGTCTTGGCTGATCCTGCTGATGCAGCAAGGCTACTTCAGAAGGCACTTACTCAAACAGGTATCTCCAGGCCTGTCTCGGGCGCAAACACTACTTTTTGAAGTCCCCGGTCGGAGATAAACAACCGAAGAGAAGACATTCCTCCGTTGTTGGGGAAAAGATTAAGAGGGCAAAGATTGATGCCCCGAGTCATCTCCAGTGGCAATGGTGACTGGTCCTCCTTTCGGGCTGGTCATAGACACCGTGATGATTTATGATTATGAAGATGTTAGTGATGAGGGAGCTTCTCTACATAGAAGACAACAATCCTCATCATCTCAACAGGATGCTCGACCTGGTGAGAGAGTTACACCAACCGAGGACGATGCCTCGACACTTTGGGGAAAGTTTGATTTGGTAGATAATGTCAACTCCCATTTTCGGGCCCCAATTATTATGCCCGGTACTGCGGGGCTGAGCGTCTTTGGTTGGCGAGCATCCAACAACCAACACTGCATTTGATGTAGCTGCTTCTCACTTTTCAACTCCATCAATTTCATCCCCATCTTCACCAGTACGGTAACTGTTACATCACTTCCATCTTCATCCGCTCTTCTACCAGCAACTACTACATCGCCTCCACCGGTTGTACCTGACCATGAAGAGGGTGCTCATCTTCCACAGTCCCCGGTTCATGGGAATTTGGGGCAAAATTATGATGCCCCTTCTGAAGATCCACAAAGGAGGAGGAACCTTACTCTTTCGGTCTTTACCGGATGCAACTTGTTATCCCGGCCGGTGGAGCTTACTAATTATCTGAAGCCTTTGGCTTCAGAGAAATATTGGGAAAAGATTCAGGCACTCTCGGGAGAGTGTTTGCTGAACAACGCCATGCACAACGCTGCAGCGGTACGTTTCTTTCTTCCTTTGTTATTTTTTCTAATTTTGTATGAATGTATTCTAAGTTTTACTTCTTCTTGTTTTGTAGGCCAACTTTCTTGATTCTAAGGGCCTTCAGAAGTTGATTCGTGAGAAGGAGCAACTTACTTCTAAACAGAATCAGCTTTTGGTGGAACGGGACCGAACTATTCTCCGCCTCTAGGAACTGGAAACCAAAGCTATTGAGGTCGTTGTTTTGGAGGCTCGTTTGCAGCAAAGCGAGCAAGAAGTGGTAACCCTTAGCCGAGAAATTGGCCCGCTGAGGGTTAGATTTGATGAAGCCAAGGACAAATGGGCTGAAGTCCAGGACGCCGTTCTTGTTGCAATCGAGCGCGAGGCTACCTCCGCTGAAAGAGTGATTAACTTAGAGGCATCCTTGAACTCCAAAATTGAAATGCTTACTGCTGTGGGGGCGAAACACGCCCAGCTAGAAGAGAAGTATAGGAGAACTATCGAGCATAATAGGCTCTTTAGTTCAATTGTCCGTGACCTTGATGTCAGCCTCAAATCTTCTAGGTTCGCCCGGGAAAACCTTTCTGTCGAGGTAACCCAAGTCAAGGAAGAACTCAAGTGCTGAGAGGTTTTCCTCGTTGTTGAAAAAACTTACGCCATGTACAACATGAGGAGAAAACCCTTGGAAGAGGCCAAAGTTGGTATCATTGAATATGATGCTGAATTTTCTAAGGCACGCGAGCTTGAGTTAGATACTAAAAGTGGAATTCCAACGAGGTCCGACCCTTCTGGTTCTGGTTCTGAGTTTTCGGGAACTGAAGAAGAATCGGAAGATGATGATGCCGAACGCCAAACTGATGAAAATGTTGAGCCACTGGTGGACCCCACCCGCTTACTTCTCTCGGGGATGCGGACACTTCTCTTCCTCCTTGTTCCGGAGGCACTGCAGTTTAGCTTTTCTTTTCTTTTTTCCATTTTGTACTTTTACCGTTTTGGTACGTTCTTGTAAATAAAGACATATTTTTTCTCAAGTATTGTCTGAGTCTTACTTTCGTTTGAATATTCATGCAAGTCTTTAACTTTTGCATTTGCTTAAGAATTCTGCGCACCTTTTTCTGTTCGCGCTTTACAATATGTAGTCTCGGATGCATTTTCCTCTGAGCACTTTTGGTTCCTAGCATTATCCCTTTTACATGAGGGTTTCTAAAAGTATTTTCGCAAGTTTACTTTTTGCGTCCTTTCGTGTATGTCTTCGGGTGCACTTTTCCTCGAAGGAATTTTGATTTCGGGCATAAATCCTTTCGAAATTGTCTCGACCTAAAATCCATTCAAGTCCGTGATGGCGCCGGACCCCGCTGTCAGGCAAGCCAAAAATAAATACTTAATTTGTTTCTCATTTTAATATTTTTGAAATCATATTTCCTTCAATTATATAGTAAAAGATAGAATTTTTTAACACTTTCAATATAGGACAGCCCCTAATCACCCCAAAACCCGGTGTCACAAGTGCATGAGCAGCAACTAGGAATGTAAAATAAAATATAGCATCCGTCTGGAATATAATTGGACAGAAAAAATATAAATACTCTGAAGGAGACTCTGTCGGCTGCAGATCGTATTATAGAGTGCAGCTCACCTAAATCCCCGCTATAACCGTGCCTCTGCGCCCACAAGGCCACTAAGCGTATATGTACCTGCACAAAAATGTGCAGCAAGTGTAGTATGAGTACGTAAATCAACGCGTACCCAATAAGTATCCCACCTAACCTCGAAGAAGTAGTGACGATGGGTCGGCTCCGACACTTACTATGGGCCATAAATAAAATTCCATTGATATAATTTAGCATAGATTACGTAGTTTGGATGTAAGCTCAATATCATGAAATAAGTAAACAATTCTTTTGTTAATAAGAAATTTCCAAATTTATTTTTCATTGTTTATCATTTTGTATCTCAGACCAATGAAGCAATATCAATTATCATAAATTGCAAAGCAAACAATTCAATCATGCACAAATCATGCTGAGGTCGTACGGCCCGATCCAACATAAATATTTAAAATGGTGCACTGCCGAGGCTCGAACGGCACAAACCATAGATGCATCTATTTAATCTGCCGAGGCGTTCGACCTGCTCCACAAAAGATAAACACATTCAAACAACCAAGTCAAGAATTTATTAAAGGCAATTATTTAAGGAAATGCCAATTCTCATTTAACGGCCAAGAAAATGAATTTTATCCTTTTAAAATTCCTTTACCAAGTTCAATGTGATTTAAGCAATCAAATTAACAAGAAGGTTGCAAACATCGCAAGTATAGCATGATTTGGGTCCTAAATTACCCGGACTTAAGCATGATAGTAGCTACGCACGGACTCTTATCACCTCGTGCGTACTTAGACCCCACAAATAGAAGCACATATTGAATTATTTCACCTATGGGGTTAATTCCTTCTTACAAGGTTAAAAAGGAGACTTACCTCGCTCTAAAGTTCCTTAACCGGCTCCAACACCACTCTAACACCTCAAATCAATGCTCGTCACTCCAAAACTAGTCAAACAATGTGCAGACCAATAAAAATATACTGTGATACTCATAATAAATCAATTTATAACAATTCCCAACTCCACTCGAAAAGTCAATAAAGTCGACCCTCATGCCCACATGCTCGGATTCCAAAACTTTTCAAAACTAAATATTACCCATACCTCATATGGTTATATCCAGAAAATCATCCAATTTTATGCATGAATCGACCCCAAATCAAGGATTTACCATTTCTCAACTTTGAGGCTCAAAATCCCAATTTCTACAATCCAAACACGGATAAAATAATAAACAACGGAAATAATTATGGATAAAAATCAAAATAAAGGTCATATATTTACCCCCTTGTTGAGACATGAATAACGCCGCAAAAATCATCTCAAACAGAGCTTTAGAACTCAAGATATGCCCAAAATATTAAAATTCTCGGTTTAAAACACTCACCAGGCAATTTTCTTCTTCGCGTTCGCGGGAAAACCTTCGCGTTCGCGAAGAGAAATTCTTCGCGTTGACCGATCAACCCAAATCTCCTTATTCACGTTCACAGGACCTCCCTCGCATTCGCGGAGAACAAAGTCCGCACCAGAAACCAGCAATCTTTCCCGACACGGAAATGGGCATAACTCTCTCATACGATATCGAAATTTGATGATTCTTATTGCTATGGCTCAGTAATTACGATATAGATCTAATTAATTAATTCAATCACAAATCAAGGGTCGTTTTCTCAATATTATACCCTTTATGCCCAAAGAAACGACGTTGAAACATCAAATAAGAGCACGATACAACCCAAATACATCTGAAACACAGCCAAGGCCCCCGGGACCCCGTCCAATCATACCGACCCACTACATAACATAAAACGGACCTGCTCGAGGCCTCAAATCATACCAAATAACATCAAAACTATGAATTGTGCATCGATTCAAGCCTAATGAACTATTAAACTTCTAACTTCCACACCCAATACCGAAATCAGTCAAATCACGTCCGATTGACCTCAAATTTTTCACACAAGTCACATTTGACATTACGGACCTACTCCAACTTTCGGAATCGGAATCCGAACCTGATATCAAAAAGTCCGCTACGGATCAAACTTCCAAAAGCCTCCAACTTCCAACTTTCGTCAAATGACCCCAAAATGACCTACGGACCTCCAAATCCACACCCGGACACGCTCCCAATTCCAGAATCACCATACGGAACTATTATCAAATTCAAAATTCCGAACGGATATCGATAAAATTGAAATATACCTCAACTCAAATTTTATGAAATTCTACCAAAATGCCAACTTCCACAATAGGCGTCGAAACGTTCCCGGGTCATCCAAAACCCGATCCGGACATACGCCCAAGTCGAAAATCATCATACCAACATGTTAAAACCTTCAAATCCCGATTCTAAGGTTGTTTACTCAAAAATCACATATTAGTCATGTAATGACCCGACTAGTCATTTTGAACATTTGTAATTTGCTCGGTTGTTTGAGGGAATGAGTAGTTTCGTATGATGTACTTTGACTTGTGTGAATCATCGGTTTTGGTTTGCAGGTATTTCGGAATCGAATTGGAAGAAATAATTTCATTGTTGAAACTTTAAATTGGGAGAGTTGACCAAGTTTGACTTTTAAGCATTTGACATCGGATTGGAATTTTGATGGTTCCATTAGCTTCATTAGGTGATTTTGGACTTAGGAGCGCGTCCGGAATGTGATTTGGAGGTCCGTAATGGAATTAGGCTTGAATTGGCGAAGATTGAAAATTCGACGATTTCGGTCGGCAGTGAAAAATTTAATATCAGGGTCGGAATAGAATTCCGAAAGTTGGAGTTGGTTCGTAGTGTCATTTGTGATGTGTGTGCAAAATTTGTGGTTATTCAGATGTGGTTTGGTTGGTTTCAGCATCAGTTGTCGAATTTGAAAGTTTAGAAGTTCTTAGGCTTGAATCCGAGGGTAATTTGATGTTTTGATGTTGTTTTGAGTGATTCAAAGGTTCGACTAATTTCGTATGGTGTTTTAGGATTGGTTGGTATGTTTGGTTGAGGTCCCGGGGTCCTCGGGTGAGTTGCGGGTGTGTTTTGGGTGAGTTTTGAGTGAGTTTTGAGCGAGTCCGGGCATTTTCTGAACTTATTTATGGTTCTGGTGCTTTAAATTTTGTGGACCGCAGCAGAATTTCGCGGACCGCGGCAGAATTTCGTGGCCGCGCTTGGAATTTTGCGGACCGCATGGTCAGACTTCGGAAGCCTGTATCATTTGATCTACAAGGAATTTTGAGATGATTTAAAAACGAAAGTTGTAGCCCTTTGTATCTAGTTTCCAGAAAGATAAAGATGTCATCATTTGGATATCTGTAGAGAAAGGTATGGCCAAAATATTAAAGCCTGGCAGTGTAGTCTCAAGAATTTCGCGGACCGCGAAGTGGGAGATCAGAGGTGCACTTTATAAACGGGGTTTAGGGCATTATTTCACATTTTGGACCTAGGGAGCTTGGTTTGTGGCAATTTGTCGTGGATTTTTCAAGAAATTTATCGGGGTAAGTGATTCTAAGTCGAATTTGGTTAATTTACGTGAATATATCAATGATTTCATCATCTCATTAGTACTTTGAAGTGGAAATTTGGAGAAAATTGTAGAAACTTCATAAAAATAAATTTTTGGGATTTGATTGTCGATTCGAAGTCGAATTTGAGTGAAACTAGTATGGTTGGACTCGCGAGTGAATGGGCTTTCTAATTTTGTATATTTTGTCGGATTTCAAGACGTGGGATCGGGGGCCGTGTTTGAGCCGATTTCGGGATTTTGGTCTAATTAAATAGTTTTTCTTGTGAAATTCATTCCATTAGCGTATATTGATTGTATTGTACTGATTGTGAATAGATTCAGAGCATTTGGAGGCCGAGTCGAGAGGCAAGAGCATTTCGGGGTAGAGATTTGACTGGTTTGAGGTAAGTAACGATTGTAAATCCAGTCCTGAGGGTATGAAACCCCGGATTTCATATCATTTTACTATTTTGAGGTGAAGCACATACTAGGTGACGACCGTGTGGGCGTGCACCATTGGGGATTGTGACTTGGTCCGTCCCATAGCAACTGTAAAGTTGTATATTTTGTTGAAACTATATGATATTTATGTGTTTTAGAAAGAGTTTCTGTAAATTGGGTTAAATGCCATGTTTGGGCCTTGTGCAAGAGCTGTTTGGACCCTTAGGGGCCTTTTCTTACTATCATATCACTGTTTTTGATTTAAAATTTATACTCAGTCATGGTTATACCTGTTTACTGCATAACTCAGTTTTTATTACTCGGTTTTGATGCATATAAATATTGTTTTGGGTTGAATATCCTATTTTCACTGAAATGCCCGAGTGGCTTGAGAGGTTTATGACTGAGTAAGGCCGAGGGCCTAATTTGTGAGGATATTTATGGGATCGGGCTGCACGCTGCAATATGTTTGATATAGGCCGAGGGCCTGAGTGATTTATGTCATGATTTGGCTTGATATAGCGCTTGGGCTAAAGGAGCCCCTCCAGAGTCTGTACACACCCCCAGTGAATGCAGGTACCTACTGAGTACGAGTGTCGAGTGCCGAGTGCTGAGTGACGGGGAGTCATGAGTAATCGTGAGGTATGCCCGAGTGGCATGAGTGATTGTGAGGTATGCCCGAGAGGCATGAGTAATTGTGAGGTTTGCCTGAGGGGCTGTATATGGGTGATGTTTTGCCCGAGGGGCTGTTTATGATTTCATCATTTTTGCTCACCTTTGCATTGCGCCTTGTTTGGAAACTGTTGAAAAATATCTTTAAATAATTTTACTGGAACTGGGTTTAAACGAGATATTTTGATTCAAATCCTGATTTTAAAAGCATGTGGTATTTTATTGAGATTTCATGATATGAACTTTTTATGCTTTATTGCTCGTCACTACTGCTCAGTCTTTATTTATTGTTGTTACTTACTGAGTTGGCGTACTCACGTTACTCCCTGCACCTTTTGTGCAGATCCAGGTGTAGCTGGACACGGTAACGGTTATTGAGTGTTCTAGTTGCAGATTTTCTCGGGGATAGCAAGGTAGTGGCTTGGCGATTGCAGCCCCTGCTCTTCTCCATCTTATCTTCATTTATTTGTATTTAGCTATTTTTCAAACTATGTTAGTCTTGATATTGTCATGCAAATGGTAGTAGATATTCATGACTAGTAACACCCCGATGTCAGGCTTTGCTTTTCCGCACTTTTGTTTTGATTTGAACTCCTTTACAAAGGTTTTTATGTTAAATGGCCTTGAAATTTATCTTTGAAATAAAAATATTGGTTTGTTTTGGAAATAAGTCGGCTTGCTTAGTTTCACGATAGGCGCCATCACGACAGGGTTAATTTGGGTCATGACAGATTGATATCAGAGCCTAGGTAACATAGGTCTCACGAGTCATGAGCGGGTTAGTAGAGTCTTGCGGATCGGTACGAAGATGTCCGTACTTATCTTCGAGATGCTGCAAAGCCCTTAGGAAAATTTCACTTTCTTGTATTCTATCATGCAGAATTGATTCAGCTTGAAACATAACTCTTTGAATTCCTTCCACACATTTCGTATGCACATATGAGCGCTCGATATCAGTTGTGCATCGCCAGCTTGTGATTCTATGAATGAGGTTCGAGATATGTATTATGTGTTTTGGTGATGGGCCAGTATGGAGGACTTGAGGCCAAGTTTAGACTGCAGCTTTGGCTCGGTAGCTTTAGTTGTAACCTGTACATTTGGACTCATATGTCTGGTAGTGCACCTACGAGTGGAATTTGTGGCTTGATGAACGGTGGAATGGCTTTGTGATGAGTATGATGTAACTGCGGGATGTGTTAAGACGATTTGAATGTGACGAAAAGTGTTTCCTTGAAATGTTAAGGAAGGCCATTGGGCGCTTGATTTTCATTTTAATGTGAGTACAGTCTCGAGTGTGAATGTTTTGAAGGACCTTTCACGTTGTTAAATTTTGGGACAAATTAAATTCTCATGTCTTGTCAATGAGTTTGGACTCAAGAAGAGTAAGTGATTGTGTAGTAATTGTGGTTGCGAATGGGTATTTCTGATGTTGATGGCTCGAGAAAGATGATCTTCGAAGAGGCTTAGAGTCGGTAACATTTTATTGGTTCAGGTGCGACAGATATGCATTTTGATTTGATGCAACAGTTGGGTAGCAAAGTATGAGGGGAGACATGACGGGAAGTGTTTCGCAGTGGTTGAAGTACTAGCAGGTCAAGTAGGAGAAGTAGAGGTTGAGAAGTTTCTTAAAGGAGATGATTTAACTAAAGTAAGAGTGGCAGATTAGCATATGAATTCACTGGTAGGGTAGTCGTGCGCCTTGAGAAAGTGTAGAATGGTTTGGAATCGTGTTAGTATGTGATTTGGCCTGCACACTCTATTTGGAGTGATGGTTATTGTACAAAGGAAGATTGAATATGGCAGAAAGGAGTGTGCTTGAAATGAAGAGAGGCATGAAGATCTGATTATCGTGTCAGGTGCAATATGACTTGAGTTTGGAAGGTATTGTTGAACGTACAGTTGATGTCAATAGGGAAACTGCAGACTTATACAAATGGTGGGTGAGCATGAACTCAAGAGAATTTATGGATTTCGTGGTCGTTGCACTCAGTGTAGTGTCATTGGGAGATGTCGGTGAGGAATTCCACGGGTGGGTTATCTCCTGTGTACAGCTAGTGGTGGCGTGATATTGATGAAGCTTTTGCGAGGAATATTACTTGCTACCCGGTAGGAGGTCGCATATGTGATTGTGGCCGGAGAATCAGAATGTTCATGAAAAGCTTAATAAAAGACTTCGAGAAGTCTGGCGGGTTAACAGTGCAAGATCTTGGTAATTGAGAAGGAGAAATCCTTGCGGGTTCTAATTTTATATAATTGCAGCTTAAGGCTAAGTGGGGGAGTCTGCTATCGACAAGTTAATTGTACGGTTATGTGTCCTATTAGTTTCGGTTCGGGGTATACTGGTGAATCAATTATGACTTGCAGAGGTCGAGATCGAGGATGACTCGGGTAAAGAAATTTCTGGATACAAGTTGTATTACACTCTATGGTTATAGAAGGACCATAAAATAATTGAGTGGTTATTCATGAAGAATGTAGTGTACATGGAGAGGGAATTTGCTCGGTTGCGTAGGAGTGTGGGTTACTCTTTATTTCCCTTTGTTGGTGTGCTAATGGGGCACAGGTCATTTCGGTCCGTTTGGTCGGTTAGTTCGAGATTTGAGTAGAGTGGATGACTCTCAAGAATGGTTCTAATGGATTCAAGATTTATATGTAGCTATTTGGAATTTTCAAGATTTATGTATATGGCTAGAAAATTGGAAGTTGTATTGAACCATGTCGAGACTCGTGGCATTTTATATCATTGTGAATTATGCATTTCAGTATCAAGAAGGTGAAGGAAACAATTTTAGGTTCACATAAAGTCTCTTTGGAGTAAGCATTTTTGGTTGTGGAACCTTTGGGATACATAAAAAGGGAATTCAGCGGCTTATAAGCCTTAGGGCGTTGTGATTCTATGCTATAGTTCGTGGGGAAAGTTTTAGTTAAGGATTGTAGGCTTCTAAACAAGGAAAAACAAAAATAGCAATTTGAAGTCAATTTGGAAAGGACTTGGAGAAATAGGACAACTTGGTAGTAGGTTGGGTTAGCACAGTAATGGGTATCATCGGTTATTTGGGTACTTATGACGTGGCTAGTATCTACAGGTGTTTCGTGTAAATGCTCTCGGATTTGGCAACCTGTGTGGCTTGGTGGAGTTAGAGGAATTTAGTTCAGATAGCTTGGTTATGTAAAAATGGATTTCAAAGTGTTCATGATGGTTTCTACCATAGTTTGAACCGGATATTTTCTACCAATGTACGGAACGTGTTGTGTGTTATGATTTCCTCCTAGCAAGAAGCAAGAAAGAGGTTTCTGACTAATAAGGTATGTAATTTGCTAGTGACTCAGAGTTGATAATGGAATTCTTATGCTTGTCACATGATGGAATAATAGATGTGGTGTGTTGTGCGGGAATAGGATTTACATGTACAAGGACACAGTTTAGTTTTTAAGGGAAGGACATAAATTCTTTGGCAGCATGGACGGTTTCAGATGACTAGGTAAATGATATTACTATTTGGTATGGCTTGATGAGAGTGTACATTTCAGAAGGGGCAGTGTGTGGGTAGTGTGTTTTGATTTATGGGTACTTCATTGGTATTGCGGCACTCTCCCGGTTGATCGACTGCTGATATTCAAATATTTGCCAGGTGGCACGGAAGAAGTTTTAAACTATTTCTCGTGGGATGATTGTGTATGAGAGAGGTGTTAGGCATTCGGGCAGTGGAAGTGTAATCAACTATGGTGGTTTGTGTGTTCTATGGAATTGGAGAGTGGGAGTCTCAGGAGCAGATTGTATCATGGTTGTGGACTGTGAAGTTGTGGCCGGAGCTAGCCAAATGATAGAATATATTATGATTCAGTCATTGTGGACTTTCAGAGGTTATTTATCTATTGGTGACTGACCAGAGTTGATTTGGGGCCCATTGGTAGGCCCAATTAGGATGTGTATTCTACACCGAGCCGGATTGGTTAGCTCCATACTGCTATTGTTGAAGGATGTACCATTCGGTTGATGTAAAGCTTATTCGGGTTCTGAAATGACATGTGAGTTACTCTTCTATGCTACGAGGAGTTGTGATTCGTTGGTTATATGCACATATGGTGCGGTTCTATTGTGGCCTTATAGCGGAATTTGAGCGAGAATAGTATTGGATATTGCTTGGTTGATGGCGTATTGGTCACGTTCTTTCGGGTTTTGTGTAGCATGGTGTTTTTTGCTTCTTCGTGATTATGGTAATGCACTTTGGGTACTTGATGTCGAATTGCGCATGGTTATTGATTTTAGCAGTGTGGCTTGAGGTGTTTCATATGGACCAGTATTTGGATAGGGTCGCGTATTGCAGCAGAGTTATGTGGAAATATGATCCTTTGTGTAAGATTCGTGTGTTATGGTTCTGCGCTGTGTGATGGGTTCTTAGCATTGTATCGGGGTGGTACCCGTCAAGCTTGCGGAACATTTCTCCTATTTTGGTCATTGTTACAATTGGGTACATTTGGAATGTTGCTATCTGGTGCACGGATTGCACGGGTTATGACTTTAGATTGTATTGATATGTCATGTCACTAGAGTGGTCGTGCTGGATGAGACGAGGTCATTGGGCCTAGAATGGATGCTATCAGATTTGATTGTGGTATAATTGGGAGGATAATATCGGAAGTCGGCTTTGAAATAGGCTATAGTTCTTGTAGAAGGAACGGGAGCTCCATGACTTGTTGGTCTAATGAATGGTTAGGAATTCGGTATGTTTCATTAATCATTGGCAGTGTACAAAGGTTTTAGAACGAGGTTTTATCTGATATGAGGTTTATTACCGGCACTTGGTTGATTTGAGCCGATACTGTGATTAAAAATTATTGCTTTGAGCATTCTTGCTATGCGGTATTTGAATTTGAGTATTTGAGTTATGGTTACGGCTTTTGGTACAGCTTGTTCCGAGTTATACGGTATATAGATGCGAACTTCTGATCTTATAGGAAATTTCGGATGTTGGAAATTTGATTCGAAGGCTTGTGGGCTATGTTGAATTGAGAATTTTCAGTTATGCTGTGCTATCGGACTTGTATGGGATAGGGTGACGTGGGATCACCCTCGGGTGTGTGCATGGAAAAGTTACACAGCGATTTGATGGTTTTTGGAACAACTCTGGGCACGTTCGAGGACGAACGTATGTCTAAGTGGGGGAGGATGTAACGACCCGACCGGTCGTTTTAAACATTTGCACTTCGCTCAGTTGTTTGAGGGCATGAGTAGCTCCGTATGATGTACTTTGACTTGTGTGAATTGTCGGTTTTGGTTTGCAGGTATTTCAGAATCGAATTGGAAGAAAGAATTTCATTGTTGAAGCTTTAAATTGAAAGAGTTGACCAAGTTTGACTTTTTTAGCATTTGACCTCGGATGGGAATTCTGATGGTTCCATTAGCTTCGTTATGTGATTTTGGACTTAGGAGCGCGTCTGGAATGTGATTTGGAGTTCCGTACTGGAATTAGGCTTGAATTGGCGAAACTTGGAAATTCGGCGATTTCGGTCGGTAGTGAAAAATTTGATATCGGGGTCGGAATGGAATTCCGGAAGTTGGAGTAGGTTCGTAGTGTTATTTTTGACGTGTGAGCAAAATGTGAGGTCATTCGGATGTGGTTTGGTTGGTTTCGGCATCGGTTGTCGAATTTGGAAGTTTAGAAGTTCTTAGGCTTGAATCCGACGGTAATTTGGTGTTTTGATGTTGTTTTGAGTGATTCGAAGGTTCGACTAAGTTCGTATGGTGTTTTAGGATTGGTTGGCATGTTTGGTTGAGGTACCGGGGGCCTCGGGGTGAGTTTTGGGTTCCTTCGTGTCTAGTTTTCAAAAAGGTAAAGAAATCATCATTTCGACATTTGTAGAGAAAGTTATGGCCAAAATACTAAAGCCTAGCAGTGCAGTCCCAAGAATTTCGCTGACTGCGAAGTGGGAGATCAGAGGTGCACTTTATAAATGGGGTTTAGGGCATTATTTCACATTTTGGAAGTGGCGATTGTTCGTGGGGTTTTCAAGAAATTCATCGGGGTAATTGATTCTGACTCGAATTTGGTTAATATACATGAATATATTAATGATTTCATCATCTCATTAGTACTTTGAAGTGAAAATTTGGAAACGGCAAAGGGCCAAATATACCCTTGTACTTTCAAAAATGGTCTAAGAATACCCCTCGTTATACTATTGAGTTATCTATACCCCCTGCAATCATACTTTGGGTTCAAATATACCCCTCATTTAAACGGAGGGACACGTGTCATCGCCCTGTTGGTCAATTCTAAATATCTCCTAATTAATTAAAAAGACCCATTACCCATATCCGAAAAATATATTTTTTTTGTAAAAACTGAAAAAAACTGAAATTATTTTTACTAAAAACTGAAAAAACGAAAATATTTTTTTTCAGTTTTTATAAAAAAAACTGCTTTAGAAAAAACTGAAAACTATTTTCTAAAACAAAATTTTTGTAAAAACTGGAAAAAACTGAATTTATTTTACTAAAAATAGAAAAAAATGAATATATATATATATATATATATATATATATATATATATATATATATATATATATATATATTTCCAGTTTTTACAAAAAATCTGCTTTAAAAAAGCTGGAAAATATTTTCTAAAACAATATTTTTGTAAAAACTGAAAAACAAAAAACTAAAAAGTAATTTTCGAAAGCAATATTTTTGTAAAAACTGAAAAAACAAATATTTTCTTTTTTTCAGTTTTTAGTTAATAATATTTCAGTTTTTTTCAGTTTTTAGTTGCTTTAGAAATTTGATTTTCAGCTTCTTTTTGTTTAGTTTTTATAAAAATATTGTTTTAGAAAATATTTTTCAGTTTTTTCTAAAGCAGGTTTTTGTAAAAACTGAAAAAAAAATATATTCGTTTTTTTTTTCTAGTTTTTAGTAAAAATAATTTCTGTTTTTTCCAGTTTTTACAAAAAAAAAATATATTTTTCGGGTAAGGGTAATGAGTATTTTAATCAATTAGGAGATATTTAGAATTGACCAACAGGGTGATGACACGTGTCCCTCCGTTTAAATGAGGGGTATATTTGAACCCAAAGTATGACTGCAGGGGTATAGATAACTCAATAGTATAACGAGGGGTATTCTTAGACCATTTTCGAAAGTAGAGGGGTATATTTGGCCCTTTGTCGATTTGGAAAACATTGTAGAAACTTCATAAAATAAATTTTTGGGATTTGAATGTCGATTCGAAGTCGTATTTGAGTGAAACTAGTATGGTTGGACTCGCGAGTGAATGGGCTTTCTAATTTTATAAATTTTGTCGAATTTCGAGACGTGGGACCAGGGGCCGGGTTGGAGCCAATTTCGGAATTTTTGTCTAATTTGATAGTTTTTCTTGTGAAATTCATTCCATTAGCATATATTGATGGTATTGTACAGATTTTGAATAAATTCAGAGCATTTAGAGGCCGAGTCGAGAGGCAAGATCATTTCGGGGTAGAGATTTGACCGGTTTGAGGTAAGTAACGATTGTAAATCTAGTCGTGAGGATATGAAACCCCGGATTTTGTATCATTTTACTATTTTGAAGTGACTCACATGGTAGGTGATGGGCGTGTGTGCGTGCATCGTTGGGGATTGTGACTTGGTCCGTCCCGTAGCAACTGTAAAGTTGTATATTTTGTTGAAACTATATGATATTTATGTGTTTTAGAAAGAGTTTCTGTAAATTGGGTTGAATGCCATGTTTGGGCCTTGTGCCAGTGCTGTTTGGACCCTTAGGGGCCTTTTCTTACTATCATATCGCTGTTTTCGATTTAAAATCTATACTCAGTTATGGTTATACCTATTTACTACATAACTCGGTTTTTATTACTCGGTTTTGATGCATATAAATGTTGTTTTGGGTTGAATACCATGTTTTCACTAAAATGCCTGAGTGGCTTTAGAGGTTTATGACTGAGTGAGGCCGAGAGCCTAATTTGTGAGGATATTTATGGGATCGGGATACACGCCACAACACCTTTGATATAGGCCGAGGGCTTGAGTGATTTATGCCATGATTTGGCTTGATATAGCGCTTGGGCTGAAGGAGCCCCTCCGTTGTCTTTACACACCCTCAGTAAGCGCAGGTACCTACTGAGTGTGAGTGCCGAGTGCCGAGTGCCGAGTGCTGAGTGACCGGGAGGCATGAGTGATTATGAGGTAGGCCCGAGTGGCGTGAGTGATTGTGAGGTATGCCCGAGAGGCATGAGTGATTGTGAGGTTTGCCCGAGGGGCTGTATATGATTGATGTTTTGCTCGAGGGGCTATTTATAATTTCATCATTTTTGCTCACCTTTGCATTGAGCCTTGTTTGAAAACTGTTGAAAAATATCTTTAAATGATTTTATTGGAACTGGGTTTAAACGAGATGTTTTGATTCTAATCCTGATTTTAAAAGCATGTGGTATTTTATTGAGATTTCATGATATCAACTTTTTATGCTTTATTGCTCGTCACTACTGCTCGGGGATAGCAAGGTAGCTGCTTGGCGATAACAGCCCCTGCTCTACTCTCTCTTATCTTCCTTTAGTTGTATTTAGCTATTTTTCAGACTATGTTAGTCTTGATATTGTCAGACAAATGGTAGTAAATGCTCATGACTAGTGACACCCCGATGTCGGACTTTTCTTTTCCGCACTTTTGTTTTGATTTGAACTCCTTTATGAAGGTTTTTATGTTAAATGGCCTTCAAATTTATCTTTGAAATAAAAATATCGGTTTGTTTTGGAAATGAGTTGGCTTGCCTAGTTTCACTATAAGCGCCATCACGACAGGGTTAATTTGGGTCGTGACAAGTCAATTCTTCCAACTTAAGGCTTTCAAAATTAGAATTTTCTTTCCAAATCAACTCTGAACTTCTCAAAATTAAATTCCGACCACGCATACAAGTCATAATACCTAAAGTGAAGCTGATCAGGGCCTTCAAACCACCGAACGACGCGGTAGAGCTCAAAACGACTGGTCCAGTCGTTACAGAAACCAATCATTTATCGTGAGGGTTTTCATAAGAGAGGGCCCTCTTATGTTTACGATACTCTTGAAGAGGTCGTCTCCTGTTCATTACATCACTAACATTTGAAGTACTTGTTTAACTTTCAAATGACAAAGTTAGTTCATCGTTCAGACAAGAAACAAGATAAAAATAAAATGATTTCTTTTCATATAATTCCTTCTATTTTCAAAAGTACACAAGCATTTATTATGCTAAGAAATTTCCATTACTTGTGGCTAGCATTTATTATGCTAAAATAAAATTGACATTACTTATGGATATCTTGTATAACTTGTTTCTACGGGGCTGGCTGCGCAGTCCCCGATCTTGATGATGCATTTGGTATTCAGATTTTCGTTTCCCGATTGATGTGGCAGTCGATGTTACCGTATCCTTATGTCATTCCCCCCCCAGTGTTCGAATGCAAAAAATGCGAATTGGAACACTGGAAGTTTTGTGTCTTCAAAGATCCCACCAATGAATTGCTAGATAATCCTTAACTCGACAACATACCTTACTTCCTCTTAGGAATACATGCTATCGAGCGAAAGAATATCTAACAATCCTCTAGCGGTTTGTGCTCATGAACGGTCGGGTAACGTATGTTTGGTAGCAAACTTAAATTCCCAATGGGAATTTGCTATCGAACCAAAGATTATCTAACCGTCCCCGAGTGGAAGCTTGCTTGTTTGCCTTGCTATAAAAGGTCTTATTGTTGTCGTCTTCATAGTATCCTTTCTATCCCTGCCTCATTAAAAACCTTGCCAGAAAAAACCAATTGGGACAAAAACTGAACGAAGGGAAAAAGAGTGTAGCCCATACTTTCCGCTTGAGTAATGTTCATCAGCAATAATATCTTTTGAGGTGTCCCACGTTATAGTTACTAGGTAACTTGTCTCCATTCTTATTCTCCAACTCGTACGAACCTTTCCCCGTGATAGATGAAATCCGGTAAGGACCTTCCCACGTTGGACCTAGCTTCCCCGCGTTGAATTCCTGGGTATTTTGGGTTACTTTCCTCAGAACCAAATATAATGGAGGTTGGCTCTTCGATTATAATATCTCTCTATTCTCTGCTTTTGAGCTGCCATTCTTACACGCGCCAAGTCCCTGGGTTCCTCGAGCAGTTCCAAGTTGATTAATATTGCTTCATTGTTCGATTCTTTATCTGCTCAAAAATATCTCAAAGTGGATTTGCCCACTTCCACCGGGATTAGGGCTTCAACACCGTACACAAGGGAAAAGGAGTTTCTCATGTGCTCGATTTGGCCATTGTTCGGTAGGCCCATATAACTTCGGGTAATTCTTCAGGCCATTTGCCTTTTGCTGCTTCCAACCTTTTCTTGAGGTTTTGAATAATCACTTTATTTGTTGACTCTGCTTGACCGTTTGCGTTCGGATAATAAGAAGAAGATGTAATCCTCTTTATCTTCCAATCTTCGAGGAACTTTGTAACATTTGCACTGATAAACTGTGGTCCATTGTCGCATGCTCTCTCTTTTGGTATTCCAAACCTGCAAATAATATTTTCCCACATGAAAATCCACCATTTTGCGTTCTCCGATCTTCTGATAAGGACCTACTTCCACCCATTTAGAATAATAGTAAATCGGAATTAAAAGAAACCTTACCTTTTCGGGAGTCGGTGGCAGCGGTCTGATGATGTCCATCCCCCATTTCATGAATGGCCATAGGGACAGAACCGAATGTAAGGGTTTTGTTGGTTGGTGTACTAGTGGTGCGTAGCGTTGGAACTTATCACATTTTTGTACGAAGTCTTTGGAGTCTTGTTCCATGCGAGGCCAGTAATATCCTGCCTGTACCAACTTCAGCACCAAAGAATTTGTACTCGAGTGATTGCCGTGTATCCCTTCGTGGACTTCTCTCATGACATAATTAGCTTTCGACGATCTCAAGCATTGGGCCAGCGGGCCTTGGAAGGATTTTCTATACAATTGGCCTCTCTTGAAGCTATAACGTGCAGCCTTGGCGCGTAACACCCATGATGCTTTGGGGAACTTCCTATGCTTGAGATAGTCGATTATTTCATTTCTCCAGTCCTAGACCAGACTAGTTGAATTTACCTCATAGTAACCATTCGTATCCAGGACTAAGTTCATCAGCTGCACTATCGTCCCGGACTTCGATCCCTTTATTTTCGTCGATTATCCTAAGTTTTCTAATGCATCCGCTTCTGCATTATCATTCCTCGAGATATGAGTAATTGACCATTCCTGGAATCGTGCCAAAATAGACTGGACCTTTACCACGCATTATTGAATACGTTCTTCTTTGGTATCAAAGATCCCGTAAACCTGATTTACCACCAGCTACGAGTCACATTTGATTTCGATAACCTCAGAATCAAGAACCCTGAGCTAATTGAGCCCTGCAATCAAAGCTCCGTACTCTGCTTCATTATTAGTTAAAAGGGATCGTTCTGATGGCTTACCTTAAGGTTTCCCCCGAAGGCATGATTAAGACTATTCCGAGTCCGGGCTCTTTTACGTTGGAAGCTCCATTCGTAAATAAGGTCCAAATCCTCGATGTCGATTCCGACACCATTACTGCCTTCTTGGTTGCCAGAGGCAGTAGTGCTAGATTGAAATCGGCCACGAAGTCAGCCAAGACTTGTGACTTAATCGCAGTCCTTTATGTCGAACTCACTCATTTCGACGGTCCATTTGGCCAATCTTCCCGAGAACTCGAGTTTATGGAGGATGTTCCGCAAAGGAAAAGTAGTCACCACGGCTATCGGCTGGCATTGGAAGTAGGGCCTCAGCTTCCGAGCGGCGACTACGAGAGCTAAGGCCAGTTTTTTCAAATGTGGATAGCGAGTTTCTTCCCCAGTTAAAATTTTGCTAATTTAATAAATGGGAAATTATGTACCTTCGTCTTCCCGGACTGAAACTGCACTTACCGCAACTTCTAAAACTGCGAGGTAAACTAGCAATATTTCACCTTCTTTTGGTTTTGAGAAAAATGGAGGCCTTGATAAGTACTTCTTCAGGTCCTTCATAGCCTGCTGGCACTCTGGTGTCCATTCGAAATTATATTTCTTTTTGAGCAGTGTGAAGAATTAAAGAAATGAACCTGCTCAAAGCTTCTAATCTTCCTGTGAGCCTTTAGACTTATTTTATGTTCGATAATTGATTTGGGATATCCTTTATGGCCTTGATTTTGTTGATGTTTACCTCAATTCCCCTTTGTGAGACCTAAAATCCCAAAAACTTACCAGAATTGACCCCGAACGCGCACTTCTCGGGATTAAGTTTCATTTTATGCTTCCTCAGGATGTCGATTATTTCTTGCAAATGCTTAAGGTGTTCACCTGCATTGAAAGACTTAACGAGCATATCGTCTATATAAACTTCCATAGTCTTTCCTATTTTCTTTTTAAACATCTTATTTACGAGCCGTTGATATGTGGCTCCGGCGTTTTTCAAACTCGAAGGGCATCACATTGTAACAATATGTACCGAAATTCATTATAAATGAAGTCCTTTCCTGATCTTCCGGGTTCATCTTGATTTGGTTGTACCTAGAATAAACATCGAGGAAACTCATTAACTTGTGCCCGGCCGTGGCATCAACTATTTGATCGATATTTGGCAGTGGGAACGAGTCTTTCGAGGATGCCTTATTAAGATCTTTATAGTCTACACACTTGCAAAATTTATTGTTCTTCTTCGGAACTACTACTGCATTGGCTAGCCAGTCCAGATATCATACCTCTCGGAACGAACCGATATTAAGCAAGCGGGTTATCTCTTCTTTGATAAATTTATTTCTGGCCTCGACGATAGGGCGTTTCTTTTATCTTACCGGAGGTATATTGGGATTCAAACTCAGCTTGTACATGGCTACTTCCATTGGGATACATGTCATATCCTCGTGCGACCATGCAAAACAATCGGCATTAAATTTAAGGAATTCAATAAAACCATACCTGAGCTCCTGGTGCAGTCCTGCCCCCCAATAGAACTTTCTTTCTAGGAATTCTTCGAACAATGCAACTTGCTCCAGTTCCTCCGCTGTGGGCCTCGTTGTGTATGTCTCTTCTGGAACTTGGAAATATCTCAGCACTTGATAATATTCTGATGATTCTGCTCCTGGGCTAACTTTTTCCAGCTCGGGATTAGGTACCGATTCCTGTAGTTGCTATGCCGTGTACCCTTTTCTTTTGCTACTGGAAACCGAAATTGCATTCATCTCCCTTGTTGCCGGTTGATCACCTCTTATCTTCTTGATTCCTTCGGATGTTGGTAACTTCAGCAGTTGTTAATATGTCGAGGGTACAACTTTTATCTCGTGTAACCACGGCCTTCCCAGGATGAAATTGTATCCCATGTCACTATCTACCACTTCAAAGATAGTTGTTTTCATTACTCCTTCAGCGTTTGTGAGCAGAAAGATCTCTCACCGGGTCGTCACGCTCGCAAGGTTGAATCCAACGAGGAGCTTTGTTGCTGGAATAATGCTTCTGATGAGTTTAGCTTGTTCCCATACTATCCATTGTATGATATTAGCCGAACTTCATGGATACACTAGAACACGCTTAATCTTAAAATCCAACACATTTAATGAAATTACCAGTGCATCGTTGTCTGGTAACAACAATCCATCTACGTCCTCCTCCGTGAAAGTGATATCGTCTTCCCGGAGTCTTTTACTATAAGTTATTGATAATTTCGTCATCTTCACTGATGAAAAGGTGACCCCGTTAATCTCATTCCATCCAAAGATCATATTGATCGTTTGGCGTGGGGGTTCTTCTCCTACTTTTGAAGGTTCCGCATTGTCTCTGTTTCGACCATAATTGTTCTTAGCTCGGTCACTCAAGAATTCTCTGAGGTGACCGTTCTTCAATAGTGTTTCCACCTCTTCCCAGAGGTGTCGGCAATCCCTTGTTCATTGGCCGTTCGTCCCATGGTATTCACACCGTAAGTTGGGATCCCTCTGGCTAGAATTGGATCTTATAAGTCTCGGGAATCGTGCTTTCTTAATATTTCTCATGGCTAACGCTAACTCCACTATACTGACGATGAAGTTATATTCCGATGACTTGGGGTAAAAAGGATCCCCAGACCCCGACGTCTCTTTATCCTAAAGTGATCTATTGTTTTGACCATGATCGGTCCCTCTATCAATGGTGAACTTATTCATTGCCCGAAAGTTTTTACCGCGTCCTTTGGTCCGCTCGTAAGGCAAAAAATGGCCCATCAAAGTCCGTCTGTCCGCGTCGTAGTCATCCTTTGATTTTTCTCTGCTCTTCTTCCATCCCTTGGCCGATGATGTAGATTTGACCTGGTAATCTTCGATCCTTATCTTTGACTCGTACTGGTTTTGGAAATCTGCCCAAGTTGTTGCTTGAAACTCAAGCAGGTTCTCCTTCAGCTTCGGGGAAGCGCTTGAGCTTCTCGGATTCAATCCTTTGGTGAATGCTTCAGCTGTCCATTCATTCAGGACCGCCGGGAGCAACATTCTTTCTTTCTGGAATCGGGTAGCGAACTCTCGTAATAATTCGGATTCTCCCTGTGTGATCCTGAATATGTCAGATTTTTGAGCTTGTACTTTTCTGGCCCCGACATGAGCCTTGATGAAAGAATCCGCGAGCAGCTTAAAGGAATCTATGGAATGATTGGGTAATAATGAATACCACGTTAGAGCTCCCCTTATGAGAGTTTCTCAAAATTTCTTTAACAACATAGATTCAACTTCGTAGAGAGCTAAATCTTTTACTTTTACCGCCGTTATGTAGGTGGTAATATGCTCATGTGGGTCTGAAGTCCCCTCATACTTTGGCATTTTAGGCATTTTGAACCGATTTGGGATTAGGTGGTAATATACTCGGCTTGTACGACAATTGAGTATACTTCTTCGAGTCCAGGCCTTTTAGTACTGATGGTGCGCCCAGTATCTAAGTCCATGTAGGAATTTACTTCCCTCATAAACGGTGAAAGTTCATTCTTGAACGGGTCATTCTCGTAATTGAGACCGAGCCCCCCCTCCCCCCAAGCCTCATCGGAGCTAACTTCACCCCTGGGAATGTTGTTGTCGACTCTCTGCATTGTTTGGTTTGCGGGAACACCAGGAGGAATTGGATCTCGTTTGTTTGCATTATTCGAAGCCCCCGATAGCGCCCGTTTCATCTTCATCATAACCTTATCATGTCGCGTGAGATGGCTTCGAATGATTGTTTGTTGCTCTTGCAGTACCCTTACCGCATCCACGACATGCTCCTTATCAGCATCATCGAGAGTTGTCTCCCAAACCTGTCGAGGGTTTTTCCTGTCATGCACCGTCGTGGCGTCATTTCCCTCATTGCGGGTGTCACTGATTGAATCCTCGAAATGAGGCTGATCCCCTCGAATTTCAAGGTTGTGCATGTTGTTAACAGTGTTATCTAGCGCTTTTTTTAATTTTTTTCTAAGATAAAATAATCAAATCACGTTAGTAAAAAAGACAAGGATCAATTTAATTGCACGGCTATCTATGCCCCACGGTGGGCGCCAAACTATTTTTCCATGAAATGGTACAGTTAAATTTATACGTGGTTTCTAGACAAGTGAACTAATTTGATCCCAAAATAATGCGATAATTGAAAAAATGTACAATACTTTGTAACGACCCAGCCAGTCGTTTTAAAAAGTTGTAGCCCCACTCCCCTATTTACTACTTATTATGTGTTTTATAACTGTTATGTAACTTATCGGGGTAGTCGGTTTGGGTCCTGTGAGACTTTGGAGTGAATTGGAATACTTAGTTTTAAGTTTTAAAGCTTAAGTTCAAATAGCGACCGGATGTCGACTTATGTGCAAACGACCCCAGAATAGAATTTTGATGATTCCAACAGCTCCTTATGATGATTTTGGACTTAGGTGTGTGTTCGGAATTTTATTTGGAAGTTCGTATTTAAAATAGGCTTGAAATGGCTAAAATAGGAATTTAAGTTTGGAAGTTTGACCGGGGAGTTGACTTTTTGATATCGGGGTCAGAATCCAGTTCTGAAAATTTTCATAGCTCTGTTATGTCATTTATGACTTGTGTGCAAAATTTGACGTCAATCGGACTTGATTTGATAGGTTTCGACATCGAATGTAGAAGTTGGAAATTCTTAAGTTTCATTAAGCTTGAATTGGGGTGTGAATTGTGATTTTAGCATTGTTTGATGTGATTTGAGGTTTCAAATAAGTTGGTATGATGTTTTGGGACTTGTTGGTGTATTTGGTTGAAGTCCGAGGGCCTCGGGTAAGTTTAAGATGGTTAACGGATCAAAAGTTGGACTTAAACAGCTGCTGCAATTTCTTCTGCTGGAAATGCAGAAATCGAGCCCAGGATCGAAGCCCAGAAATCGAACCTAGTGTCGAGGGCCCTTATCGAAGGCTAGGATTGAGGGCCAAGATCGAAGCCATGATTGATGTCCAGTATCGAAGGTCAGGATCGAGGGCCATGATCGAATCCATGATCGATGCCTTGATCGAGGGCCAGGATCGAGGCAGGACTGAGGGCTGCGTGGATAGAATTATAAAACAGGGGACTTCGTCCCTTGTGCCATTTTTGACGAATTGGATCTTGAGGAGAGGCGATTTTTGATAGATTTTCAAGAAAAAATATTTGGGTAAGTGATTCTAACTCGGATTTGGTCTATATACACGAATATGTCATTGTTTTCACCATTTAATTAGTGTGTTGAGATGGAAATTTGGAAAAATTTTAGAAATCTCATAGAAACGAATTTTTGAGATTTCGGTATCGATTCGGAGTCGGATTTGAGTGAAACTGGTATGGTTGGACTCGTAATTGAATGGGTCATCGGATTTTGTGAGTTCTGCCGGATTCCGAGACGTGGGCCCCATATGCATGTTTTGAGTTAATTTTGGATTTTTATTAAAAAATGTAGTATTTTCTTATGAAATTGATTCCTATAATTTTTGTTGACTATATCGAATTATTTTGGCTAGATTCGAGCTATTCTAGGTCGGATATTCGTGAAAAAGGCATTCTTACCGATTGATTGAGCTTGGTTCGAGGTAAGTGACTTGCCTAACTTTGTGTGGGGGAACTCCCCATAGGGTTTGTACTATTTTTGATATATGAGCATCGTGAATGTGAGGTGACGAGTACGTACACAGGCTAATTGTGTAAAAACCCGATTTTTCTACCAAGTAATAACTCGATTTCCTTCTTATTTGAGCTCTATCAGCATGTGTGGTATCCAGCTAGACTAGAATAACATGCCTACTTGCCTTAACTATTTACTTGAACTACGTGCAGCATGTTTAGTGAATTTACCTGTCTTTCCTTAACTGGTACTTAGGTTGAACTGTAGAATTTCGTGCCGTAACTATTGAATTCTATTGTTTGGCTGCATATTTACTTTGGGATTACAGAACGGTATTCCAGGAGATCCCCATGTCTTGCATATTTACTTTGGGACTATGAAACGGTATTCTGGGAGATCCCCCTATACTGCATATTTATTTTGGGACTACAGAACGGTATTCCGGGAGATCCCTCTGTCTTGCATATTTTCTTTGGGACTATGGAACGGTATTCTGGGAGATCCCCCTGCACATTTATGTTTGGGACTACCAGACAGTATCTCGGGAGATCCTCTGTTGTTTTTCTGTGTACTGAGATGTTACCTTCTATGAATTCTTTCTTATTAAACTTCAGTCTTTCTTTTACTACGGTATTTCATTCCTGCCTTGATTAATTATTATATATACCAGTAGGGTCCTGACCTGACCTCGTCACTACTCGACCGAGGTTAAGATTGGCACTTACTCGGTACCGATTGTGGTGTACTCATGCTACTCTCTACACATATATTTTTTGTGCAGATCCAGGTACTCATTATCATCCGCACTTTCAGTGAGCCGAGACAGCTTTGGAGACTTTAAGGTATATCTGCCGCATCCTCAGACCTCGGAGTCCCCTTCTACTCTTCCCCATGTCCATTATCTTCTGTATTTTCATTTGATAGACTTTGATGTATAGAGACACTAGATTTTTCTTCTGTAGTTTGTGATTCACGATGTTCCGGATTTTGAGAATGTTGTGTAGTATATTGAGGAGTTAGTTATTGTACATGCCAAGTGGCATGGTATCCAGTTATGTTGTTATTGCTACAATTAGCTGTTGAATTTATGTTTTCATTTCATTATACCGTAAATGTTAGGCTTACCTAGTCGTAGAGACTAGTTGCCGTCATGACATCATACGGAGAAAAAATTAGGTTGTGACATACTTAGCCTTAAAATGTAGATGAAACAGTAGAGATGACACTTCCGGGAACAAGTTTTCCGAGTACAACAATGATGAGATCAAAAAGCAGAAAAGTAAAATTGTATTAAGCTTTATGTGCAATGTAGTGTAAGTTTAGTCAGAAAATTCCTGTCCCTTACAATAATAACTAGGCTCACTATTTATAGTTGTGTCTAGGGAAGGAGGTCCTAGGATCGTGTCCTTTTTTAATATCAATTATGAGGGTCATTGATGAAGATGTAACGATAAATATAAATGCCAAAATCTCTGTAACGGGCCATCGCTCTTAATGTTGCATAATATTCCTTATTAAATGCTACTGGTTGTAGAGCATTTAATACACCTTTATGAACGTTATTCCTTTTGGTGACAAGCGAAATGGTTGTGTTCGGTCTTCGGCCATCCCCGTCTAGGATTCCACGTGTCTTTCCTTTAGATGACCACGTGTCATATCATATTTCACCCTATACAAGAGATTGAAATTGAGGCATTGAGACAAGGTCCTAGGTCTTAAACCTCATCAAATAGATTTTGTCCAACTAATATGTTATCAACGTTTATTAATTAAAAGAATAAATAATGTCAACAGTAGTCCTAGTATTGCCAAAAAAAATTTAACTTATCATTTCCAATAATAATCATGGAAGTTTAATTAGAGTTAAATTAAGACTTCCAAATTAGCAGTGTCTATGTCGCAAGGGAATAGGAAAAAATACAAAATCGGTTGGTTGACCGAAACTAATTGCATTTTTAGTCAAAAGTATATATATATATATATATATATATATATATATATATATATATATATATATATATATATATATATATATATATATATTGAGCCAAACTATATAGAGAATATGGTTCTCTATCAGTTTTCACAGAACACACACACACACACAATGACAAGTAAATAATACAACAATATTTTACGTGAAAAACTCCCAGCTCACGGGATTAAAAATCACGACCTACACTCGTATGATTTTGTCACGACTCGAAATTCCCACCTTGGAGACCGTGATGGCGCCTAACATTTCACTTGCTAGGCAAGTCAACATTAGAATAGTTTTAACCATTTTTTTAACAATTTAATTTACTTAATAATAAAGAAACTAATAATTCGAATAAAATCTAAAATAAAGTGAGTAAACCATAATAATAGTGGTGCCTAAATACCATCCCAGAATTGATGTCACAAGTGCACGAGCTACTAGAATAATACAAATAAGGGTCTGAATGAAAATAAAGTTATCTGACAGAAATACACAACTAGAATAAAGTAGATGGGGACTTTAGAGTTACGAACGTGTGTACCTATACCTCAAGTCTCCTGTGGATAGCTTAATCCGAGCAAATATATTGTACGTCATTGGGACCAACTCCGGTATCTGCACAAGAAGTGCAGAGTGTAGTATGAGTATAACCGACCCCATGTACCCAGCAAGTGTCGAGCCTAACATCGACGAAGTAGTAACGAGGGTAAGGCAGGTCACTTACATTAACATGTACGCAATAATAATAATAATAATAATAATAATAATAATAATAATAATAATAATAATAATAATAATAATAATAATAATAATAATAATAATAATAATAATAATAATAATAATAATAATAATAATAATAATAATAATAATAATAATAATAATAATAATAATAATAATAATAATAATAATAATAATAATAATAATAATAATAATAATAATAATAATAATAATAATAATAATAATAATAATAATAATAATAATAATAATAATAATAATAATAATAATAATAATAATAATAATAATAATAATAATAATAATAATAATAATAATAATAATAATAATAATAATAATAATAATAATAATAATAATAATAATAATAATAATAATAATAATAATAATAATAATAATAATAATAATAATAATAACAACAACAACAACAATATAGGAGAATAGGAATAGAAATTAAACCGGTAAATCATATCAACAATCAAGGCAACTCGGCAGTCATAACCAATTATTACTTAAATCACTTTCCGTTGCGGCATGCAACCCGCTCAATATATCGTTTCAATCAATTCTGTTGCGGCGTGCAACCCGCTCCTCCAATATATTCACTTTCAATCAATTCTGTTGCGGCGTGCAACCCGCTGCTCCAATATATTTACTTTCATTTCGGTTGCGGCGTGCAACCCGCTCCTCAATAATATATTTTACCAATTATTATAAAAGAAATTATTCCAATAAATGCAACAATTAAAATGAAATTGTAAGACAATAAGCATATAATAATTATGATTTATTTAGAAACATGTGATGGCAAGTAGCAATTAATTATGGAAATTAAGGAGGAAATATGTAATTTAATATTTAGTATGCTAAATGTCTAGTAACAATTAAGTCACGTAAATCAAATAAGTATGTAGCAAATATAACATGGATTCAAGGCATAATATTGAGCAAGGAATATGAGAGAAATAATTAATATAACAATTAATTCATGATTTAAAATAATTTATGATTTCTAGATAAATGTACAAACAATCAATTTGACGACGTATAGGTACTTGTCACCTCGCTTATACGTCGTTACACATGAAATTCACGTAACAATAATTCAAGGGCTATATTCCCTCAAGTCAAGGTTAACTACGACACTTACCTCGCTTCGCAACCAAATTCAAGATTCCAATAAACCTTTGCCTCGCGAATTGATGTCCAAAAGCTTCAAATCTAGTCACAAATAACTCAGTATTCTCAATACGAATCGTAGGAATTAATTTCATATTAAATTACTAATTTTTCGGATTAAAATCCGAAATTTATTTCAAAAACCGACAGTGGGACCCACATCTCGAATAACAAAAAAAACCGTTCCGATATGAGTTCAACCATACAAAAATTATCGAATTCCGACATCGGATTGGCTTTCAAATCTTAAATTTTTGTTTTTCGAAGATTTTATAAAAATCTGATTTTTCTTCCATAAATTCACGGATTTATGATGTAAATGAGTATGAAATCATGAAATATAACTAATATCATATAAAGAATACTTACCCAACTCAAACTCGTGAAAAATGCCTCTGAAATCGCCCAACACAACTCTAAAAATGAACAAAATTGTCGGACTCTGGACATATATATTCTATCAAGGCAAGTCACATATGTGAGATGTGATTTGTCTCAAAAGTTTCAAGCCAAATATTGCGGTACCGGCCTTTCGTCAATCGATCATAATATTTTGTACAAATGTCCAAATAATGATTAGTTTATCTTTCTGGAAACTAGAATCAAAGGACTAAAATTTTATGTTTTGATAATTTTCAGATTTCTTATAGATTGTGAGATATAAGCTTCCAAAGTTAGCCATGTCATCAGAAATTTCGCACACTGCTGTCAAAAACCAGCAGTTAAAAATGACCTAAAAATGGTCTGAAACCACTCTGAAACTCACATGAGCCCCTCGAGACCCCGTTCGAACACACCAACAAGTCTCAAAATATATTATGGACTTACTCGAGGTCTCAAATTACACATAACAACGGTGAAACTAGAAATCGAACGTCGATTCGGACTTATGAGTTTATGAAATTTTCAATTCTATAACTCGCGCCGAAATATGCCAAATCAATTCGGAATGAACTCAAATTCTGCATGCAAGTCATAAAGACATAATGGAGTTGTTCCAATTTCCATAATCGAATTTCGACCCCGATATCAATAAAGTCAACTCCCGGTCAAACTTTCCAAAAATCTTCTATTTTCCGACTTTCGCCAAAATGCGTCGAATTATCCTACAGACTTCTAAATCCATATCCGAACATGCGCCTAAGTCTGAAATCACCAAACGAAGCTATTAGAATCATCAAAATTCTATCCCTAGGTCATTTTCTCAAAAGTCAAATCTCCTGTCAAACTTTAGAAATTCAAGCTTTATAAAATAAAACCTTTTATTTTTTTTCAAAAAATTAATGGAAAACGTGCCTACGTACAAGTCACAAATTACGATACGGACCTACCAGAACTGTCAAAATACTGATCCGGATCCGTTGGCTCAAAGCGTTGACCGAAGTCAACTTAGTTGAGTTTTAAAGCTCTATTTCACATTTTAATCAATTTTTCATATAAAAACTTTCTGAAAAAATTTACGGATTGCCCACGCAAGTCGAAGAATATTGAATAGTGCTTTTCGAGGTCTCAGAACATAGAAATGAATATTTAAAATTAAAGATGACATATTGGGTCATCACAGATTTCAACTTCACTAACCGAGCAACTTTAGATTACAAACTATTGTAACCTAAGAATTAAAATCTTAATCCCTCACCTACTTTGCAATAACTATATTGCAAGCCTCTTTCTCTATTACAAAGCAACAAACCTTGACTAACTCTAGTCAAGAAACTAAATCAAACAGTGGTTTAATTCTGTCCTACAAAGATACTTCTTGAAAGTAGTGTAGGATTACAAATGAAAAACAAATAACAAAGACTCAACAAACCTAAAGACTTAAGATATCTTTAATATTTGGATCTGGTCATTGAGGTTGCAGCAACATTGTTCTTGAGAGAGGTGGTGACTAGCACTTGAGAGGATATGATTTTTGGATTTGCAAGTATTAGACAAAATGAAATCACTTGCCTCATGTTAATAATATGTGTGTGTGTAAGGTCATCAAGGATGATGCAATAAAGTGTCCTTTAGTTTGGACTTAGCAAGCTACAGTTGTGTTGTTGTACTACTGCCAGACGGTACAGTACAGCAATCTGCCAGACGGTATAGTGCAGCAGCTTTTACAACTATAGAGTTGTCTGCAAGATGACCAAGGGAACTGATCCTTATATGTTCCCTTTGTTGTTCCCTTATCTGATTTCATTGAGAATTGAACCAGACATCTGACTAGTTACTCTGAACGCAAGGGAACTAATTGTATCAGGCTCCTTATTTGGTTCTCTCGTGAAGTTTGTCAAATCATCAAAACAAAAGACGCATAACTTATCAATTTCCTCATTTTTGATGTTGACAGACTTAGAATTGATATTACCCCTGAGAACCAGATCTCCACATTGTCCCCTCCCCCTACGAATCAGCCATATTTCCCATGGGAACCACACCAAAGGAACTAATCACAACTGGTTCATCGAGACTGTTTGAAAAATGATCAAAATATAAAATAGCATAACTGTCGCGCCCCAACCTCAGGAAGCGCGATCGGCGCTCAACCGAGTGAACCCGGTCGAGCAAGCCTGTTAGATACTTTCTACCCAACTCACCCATGATCAAGAGACAGTAGAAAGTTCATACATATGATACTAAATCGTTTCATTAGTCACTTTACTTTTAAGTCTCAAAATACATATATTCTTATAGTTTGAGTGGAACAAGTGATCAAAACACAGCATAACTTATTTAACATTCCAAACACCCATATACAACCCATACTTAATCTACGGGGCCTCTGAAAATACCAAAGAATACAATGATGGTGCCGGCAACAAGGCTCCAGCTATACCTTAAAACACGATAACTCATACGAAACAAAAGATTCACAACCCCGGAATGAGATGGGGCTCACCAAGTCAGCTGGGAAGAATGAGCACTACTATCACTGGCCAATATCCTTCGCTGTGGAACCACCTGCATCCATTAAAGATACAGTGCCCACGGCAAAAGGGACGTTAGTACATGTCGAATAGTACTAGAATGAAAACCAAACACAATTTAAGAACTCAGAAATACAATATGAATATGATGAACCAAGGCGACAATAGAATATCATAGATAGATGGTTAAACCAAAACAAGCTCATCAAGAGCTATCACTAACATTTATAGAATTCAAGATGAGATCCCCTGTAACCAATTCCACACAAAGCGGCCCCGCCGCCTCACCATTTGAGGTGTAAACTCTAGCGGCCCTGCCGCCTCATCCCAATGTAAGCGGGTGGAGGTGTAAACACAATATCCGTTTTAACATAAAGCGGCCCCGCCACCTCACTCTAATATATTTGCGGGTGGAAGTGTAAACACAATACCAAAACTCTACTCAAGCGGCCATGCCGCCTCACCCTAATGTATGTGGGTGGAGGTATAAACACAATATCTATTTTCACATAAAGCAGCCCCGCTGCCTCACCCCAATATATATGCAGGTGGAAGTGTAAACACAATACCAAAACTCTACTCAAGCGGCCCTGCCGCCTCATCCCAATATATGTGGGTGGAGGTGTAAACACAATACCTATTTTCACACAAAGCGGCCCCGCTGCCTCACCCCAATATATATGTGGGTGGAAATGCATCAACAATACATTGACCTACACAAAGCGGCCATGCCGCCTCACCCAATATATATATGTGTGTGGTGGTGCAACAACAATACCAAAATCATACACAAAGTGGCCCTGCCGCCTCATCCCAATAAATGCGGGTGGAGGTGTAACCCTAATCACATTCTCTACACAATTTGGCAAAATAATTTTCAACATAAATCATGACTTGGAATCATAACACATAGATACACAATCCATAGTTTAGAACACATCCTCAATTTATTATACAATATCATGAGAACATGTGAAACACAAATTAAACATATATCTTTGTCACAAAACGTATTCAGAATACTCAACTTGTAATAAATATCTTTTAACTTACAAGGATATTGGGGTTCCAATTCTTAAAGAAGAGTTTAGTCAACATACCTCAATTGAGCTTCCTTTAAACTTTAAAACATTCCGGAATTCTTAGCACTTCGATCTATTTTAGAAATATAACAAGTTGGACCAAAATTAGGAATATGGTCATGATTCTAGCTCATTTGAGCACATTATCAAACACTAGGTATGCGTTAATGTTTTTAAGGCCCTTCTGTGAAAGATTTCATCATTACCCAACCCATTCTCTACCATTTTTAGCTCACAACCTTCCCACATTATTTGATAACACATGCATGCAAGATAACAACCCCCACACCCAATAATTGTCTTTCTAATTATCCCTTTTTAGAAGAGTTTCGAAATTAAGGGCTATGGCATAGATTCTTACCTTTAAGATGAGGACTTTCTTGATAATCTTCAAGGATTGAGCAAGAATTGTTGGATAATATGTTGAAGGTTACTTCCCCACTCTAAGAACTCTTTCTCACTCTAAAGATATCTGAATTATGCTCAAAATGGACTATGGCATATGTTTTAACGAAATAGGATTGGGTTTAAAAATCCCAAAAATGAAGCCCCGGGATAGGATCTGCGGTCGCATATGCGACCGCATAATGGATGTGCGGTCCACAGAATAGGCCGCATAATTGGCCTCCGGAACTGGGCATGACTGACTCGGTATGCGGTCATTATGAGGCTCGCAGACCTGTTCTGCGGTCGCATAGTGCACCGCAAAACTGGTCTGCGGTCGCATAATGCATCGTAAACCTGACCTCCAAAATGGCCATCCCTGCCTCACACTGCGGCCATTATATGGTCCGCAGAGTGATTTTGCGACTGCAGAAACGTCCTCTTTTGTCAAAAACTTTTCTTTACTCTCTAGTGCATTGTTTGACCCAAAACGTCCGAGCCGCAGCGAGAAAGCTTGCCGCGATGAATTTCTATAATCATCAACACATAAAAACTAATTCGGCACCACGAAACCTTATTTTTCCTTTGCGAAATTTTACGGGGCCTTATATTCTCCCCCACTTAGGATTGTTCATCCTCGAATGAGGGTTAAGGTTTACTATTAGCATCTTATGCAACTCAGTTTTCATACCACACACCATCAGCCCCAAATTTGACTAACTCCCTAAATTCCTAAAAATTTTGCTAGAGTTTCCCTTGTAACTAGGCCTATCCACCTGTCAGAGAGCCCCAGAAACACATCCTTAAAACATATACATAAACCAATGACGTAACATAAATCATAACAACACCAACCGTGGCCTCACATACAATATATTTAGAAAAAACCACATTTACAATAACTAAACAAGTGATACAAGAATCCATAGGCGACAGTTTTATAAAAAAGTCACATAGTTTATACAAACAAGTAAAGATACTTATTTTTCATCTCTTCCTCGGCCTCCCAAGTAGCCTCTTTAATTTGCTGGTTTTGCCACAACACCTTTACATAGGCAATTTCTTTATTCCTCAACTTTCGGACTTGCCTATCAAGAATGGCCACTGGAATTTCTTCACATGACAGTTCTTCATTAACCTCAATGGTCTCAACCGGCACAATAGCTGACGGATATCCAACTACCTTCTTCAACATAGACACATGGAATACCGGGTGCACTAATAACATCTTAGGTGGTAGCTCAAGCTTGTACGCCACCTCACCGTTCCTCTGAATAATTTTGTATGGTCCGACTTACCTCAGACTCAATTTTCCTTTCTTACCAAATCGCATTACACCTTTCATGGGGGAAATTTTTAAGAATACCCAATCATCTTCTCTAAACTCCAAATCCCTACGACGAACATCTGAATAGGACTTCTGATGACTCTGAGCAGTCTTCAACCGCTCCTTAATGATCCTAACTTTTTCCATAGCCTGATGCACAAGGTTTGGCCCTATCAACTCTGCTTCCCCAATATCTAACCACCCAATGGGAGATCTATATATCCTACCATATAGTGCCTCAAATGGTGCCATTTGAATACTAGCATAAACGTTGTTGTTATAAGCACACTCTATGAGTCGAAAACGATCATCCCAGCTACCCTTGAAGTCGAGAACACAAGCACGCAACATGTCCTCAAGCGTCTGAATAGTACGCTATGCTTGCCCGTCAGTCTGTGGATGGAAGGTTGCACTAAGATTCACCTGAGTACCCCAAACCTTACTGAAATTTCTTCCAAATATTTGCCGTGAATTGAACCCCTTGATTGGAAATGATCAAAACTGGAGTACCATGTAGCCTGACTATTTCCTTTATATACAACTAAGCATATCGTTCCGATGTGTCGGTAGATTTAACTGGCAAGAAATGTGCCAATTTCGTGAGCCGGTCCACAATCACCCGAATTGAGTCAAACTTGTGTGGAGTGCGTGGTAATCCTACCACAAAATCCATATTAATCATTTCCCACTTTCACATTGGAATTTCTATGTTTTGTGCCAACCCACCAGGCCGTTGGTGTTCGGTCTTTACTTGCTGACAACTCAGACACCTTGCCACAAAGTCCGCCACATTCCTTTTTATGTAATTCCACTAATATACTTCCTTGAGATCATGATACATCTTCGCAGAACCTGGGTGCACGGAATACCTAGAAGTGTGAGCCTCGGTCATGATTCTTTCCCGGAGATCATCTACATTTGGAACATATAGCCGCCCTTGGTACCTTAGTGTACCATCATCCATGGCAAGAGTAAAAGCCATAGTTTTATGTTTTTGAATCCCCTCCTTCAATTGCACCAAAAATGGATCGTTGTATTGCTTCTCTTTGACTTCCACAACAAGCGATGATTCAGCCCTATTTTGTACAACTGCCCCTCATTTATTAGAGTCTGCAAGACGAACTCCCAAACTAGCCAATCGATGAACTTCCTTAGCCAACGGCCTTTGACATGCCTCCAAGTGAGTCAAACTACCCATAGATTCCCCTCTAAGAGCATCCGCCACAATATTGGCTTTCCCCGGGTGATGTAGAATATCAATGTCGTAATCCTTGAGTAACTCAAGCCATCTTATCTGCCTCAAATTCATCTCCTTTTGTTTGAAAATATATTGAAGACTCTTGTGGTCTGTGAATACATTCACATGGATCCCATACAAATAATGACACCAAATCTTTAATGCAAAAACAACCGTCGCAAGTTCTAAGTCATGTGTTGGATAATGCTTTTCATGATTCTTGAGTTGCATGGAAGCATAAGCTATCACCTTGCCATGTCACATTAATACACACCCAAGCCCAATTCTTGAAGCATTACGATATACCACCAATCCATTCGCACCATCTGGTAAGGTCAACACCGGTACGTAATCAATCTTGATTTCAACTCCTGGAAGCTCCTTTCACAAGCACCAGACCATTGGAACTTAACCGATTTCTAAGTCAATTTAGTCAACAAAGAGTCAAGAGTAGAGAACCCCTCTACAAACTTCCTGTAATACCCTGCTAAGCCCAAGAAACTGCGAATCTCGGTTGGCGTTGTAGGTTTAGGCCAATTCTTCACCACTGCAATCTTTTGAGGACCGACTTTAATTCCTTCTCTAGAGACAACATGACCCAAGAAGGTGACAGATTTGAGCCAAAATTCACATTTTGAAAATTTTGCGTACAATTGGGGCTGATGAAGAGTCTGCAAAATGGCCTTGAGATGATCGGCATGGTCCTCTCGACCTTGTGAATGTACAAGAATATCGTCAATGAACACTACCACAAAGGAATCGAGAAAAGGCTTGAAAACCCGATTCATAAGAACCATGAAAGCCGCCAGGGCATTTGTTAGCCCAAACGACATTATCAGAAATTCAAAGTGCACACATCGGGTCCTGAAAGCTGTTTTCAGAATATCCTGCTCCCTGATCTTCAATTGGTGGTACCCATACCGTAAATCAATTATGGAGATGTACCTAGTACCCTGTAACTGATCAAACAAATTATCTATTCTTGGTAATGGGTATTTGTTTATGATTGTGACTTTGTTAAGCTACCGGTAGTTAATACACATCCTTAGTGATCCATATTTGTTCCTCACAAAGAGAACCGGTGCGCCCCATGGTGACACACTCGGTCGGATGAAACCCTTCTCTAACAAATCCCTCAATTGTTCCTTTAGCTCCTTCAATTCTGTCGGTGTCATTCTGTAGGGTGGAATAGATATAGGATGCGTGTCTCGCATCACATCAATCCCAAACTCAATCTCCTTGTCTGGTGGGATTCCAGGGAGTTCATCCGGAAAGACTCTCGGAAATTCATTCACAACAAGCACAGACTCAAGTGTAGGTACCTCAACATCGGTGTCTGTAACCCAGACCAAATGGTAAATACACCCCTTGTTAATTATTTTCGTGGCCTTAAGGTAAGAAATAAACCTACCCTTCAACACTACATCATCACCCTTCCACTCAATAACTGGCTCATTTGGAAATTCAAACTTAACAGTTCTGGTTCGGCAGTCAAGCTTGGAAAAACATGAATGAAGCCAATCTATCCCCATTATTACATCAAAATCGACCATTTTCAATTCAGTAAGATCGGCCACAGTGTCCCGACCACGCAACGTGACAACACAATCCCTATAAACCCGCGCGGCCAACATAGACTCACCAACCAGAGTAGACACAGAGAACAACTCATGAAGTTGTTCCGGTTCTGTCCCAAATTCCATAGCAACATAAGGAGTGACATATGATAAAGTGGAACTGGGATCAATAAGAGCATATATATATCATGGGATTGGACAGATAATATACCTGTGAAAACATCTGGAGAAGCCTCTGAATCCCGACGCCTCCGCATATCATAAAATCTTCTAGGTCCTCCCGAATTCAATGCACCACCCCTAGTTGCACCACGCCCTGCGGGTGCTGGGGTACCTCGAGCTGGAGGTGTTGTAGATATAGTAGCTGCAGAAATAGCTGGATACGCCGCACCTCTTCCATTTTTCGGCGGGACGAGCAGCAATCCCTTTCAATGTGACCCCTCACACCGCACTCATAGCATATAGGTAGGTCCATGAAGCAGGCCTCAAAATGCATCCTCCCACACTTATGGCATGGGAACCTCCACTAGTGAAACCTTATATGGGGCTGACCCTGCTGGTGGGATCCTTTGTTACCCTGACTGGGTCCAGATGATTGGGCACTCATTGAAGACTGAGCGAATAATTGAGATGGTCCTGATGACCCTCCCCGGAATGTCGGCCTACCACCACCCAAGTTGCCCACGGACCAGGCCTTTTTGTTACTCTGACGCTCCATTCTATTCTTCAATTTACGGGTCTCTATGGCTTGAGCAAATTCCACCATCTTACCATAGATCATATCGGAATTCAAGGCAGTTGTAGAGGCCTCATTAATAACCAAGGGGCTAAGGCCCTGCACAAACCGGCGCACTCTAGCCTCCATAGTGGGCAACATGTGAATAGAATAATTGGAGTGGTGCACAAACTCCATATGGTACTCCCACACATTCATACTACCCTGCTTCAGGCTTTCAAACTCATTGGTACGGGCTGCCTTAGTTTAGACAGGTAAGAAATGATACATAAAGGCATCTGTGAACTCACCCCACCTTGCCGGAAGGCTTCCCTCCTCATGGGATTCCTCCCACAATGCAAACCAAGAATAGGCCACCCTTTTCAGGCGGTAGGAGGCCAACTCCACTCCCTATGTCTCTGTAGCATACATAACCCGAAGAGTCTTGTGCATCTCATCAATAGAGTCCTGGGGGGTCCTCCTCGGGATCAGTACCTGTAAACACTGGAAGATCTAACTGAAGAAACTTGTTCACCTTAGAACTAGCAGATTCCCCTAGCTGACTGGAAGAAGTAGCCCCAACACTCGATCTCTGGGCCTGAGAAGCCACTATCTGTTCCAACATTTGTATGGCTCCCCTAAGATCAACATCAGAAACACCAGAATCGAAAGTTGGAGTGGAACTAGAATATCGGTTGGAGGAACCATTGCACCTTCAGTAGGCGCAGGGACAGGTACGGTCTAATCAGTTGTGGTAGAATCAGGCAGTGTAGTAACTGGGGGAATATCCTCACCCCTCGTGTTCTCACCAGCATCATCAAATATAGGATCGACTACCACTCCCGGGGTGACATTGGATCCTTGACCAGTTCTTGCCCTCTTCTTAGGTGCCATGTACTGAAAATTAGAACAACGCACGAGTTAAAGGAGAAACAATCTTACAATCAGCTTTGATACACGATAGAGAACATGAAAGAAGGGTATTATTCCTAAATCCCCAAGTAGCATCCTAATTATAGATGTGGTCGACATCACACCGATAAGAAGGACTCTACTACACACGACTCCGAGACATCCTAGGACACTTTAAAACCATAGGCTCTAATACCAAGTTTGTTGCGCCCCAACCTCGGAAAGCGCGACCGACGCTCAACCGAGTGAACTCGATCGAGCAAGCCTGTTTGATACTTTCTACTCAACTCACCCATGATCAAGAAAAGATATGATTTCATTAATTAGACAGTAGGAAGTTCATACATATGATACTAAATCGTTTCATTAGTCACTTCACTTTTAAGTCTCAAAATACACATATTCTTATAGTTTTAGTGGAACAAGTGATAAAAATACAACATAACTTATTTAACATTTCCAACACCCATATACAACCCACAGTTAGTCTGCGGAGCCTTTAAAAATACCAAAGAGTGCAATGATGATGCCGGCAACAAGGCTCCGACTATACCTCAAAACATGATAACTCATATGAAACAAAAGATGCACAACCCCAGAATGAGATGAGGCTCACCAAGTCTACTGGGAAGAATGAGCACTGCTATCACTGGTCAGTATCCTCCATTGTTGAACCACCTGCATCCATTAAAGATATAGCGCTCCCGGCAAAAGGGACGTTAGTACATGTCGAATAGTACTAGTATGAAAATGAAACACCAATTTAAGAACTCGGAAATACAATAGGAACATGATGAACCAAGGTGACAATAGAATAGCATAGATAGCCGGTTAAACCAAAACAAGCTCATAAAGAGCTGTCATTAACATTTATAGAACTCAAGATGAGATCCCCTGTAACCATTTCCACACAAAGCGGCCCCGCTGCCTCACCCCAATGTATGCGGGTGGAGGTGTAAACACAATACCAAAACTCTACTCAAACGGCCCTGCCGCCTCAACCCAATGTATGCGGGTGGCGGTGTAAACACAATACCCATTTTCACACAAAGAGGCCCCGCCGCCTTACCCCAATATATATGCGGGTGGAAGTATAAACACAATACCAAAACTCTACTCAAGCAGCCCTGCCTCCTCACCCCAATGTATGTAGGTAGAGGTGTAAACACAATATCCATTTTCACACAAAGCAGCCCTGCCGCCTCACCCCAATATATATGCGGGTGGAAGTGTAAACACAATACCAAACCTCTACTCAAGCGACCCTGCCGCATCACCCCAATATATGCGGGTGGAGGTGTAAACACAATACCCATTTTCACACAAAGTGGCCCCACCGCCTCACCCCAATATATATGCGGGTGAAAGTGCATCAACTATACTAATACCTACACAAAGCGGCCACGTCGCCTCACCCATATATATATATATATATATATATATATATATATATATATATATATATATATATATATATATATATTGTGTATGGGTGGAGGGGGGACGGCCCTGCCGCCTCACCCCAATATATGCGGGTGGAGGTGTAACCCCAATCACATTCTCTACACAATTTGGCAAAATAGTTTTCCACATAAATCACAACTTGGAATCATAACACGTAGATACACAATCCATAGTTTGAAACACATCCTCAATTTATAATACAATATCATGAGAGCATTTGAAATACAAATTAGACATATATCTTTGTCACTACATCAGCAGGTCACGCCACTTCATGATCAATCAGCCTACTTTAATCAATTGTTTGTACTAGATCTGAAGTTCGCTTAAACATAGAGCTCAAAAAGAAGTCATCATCAGAATTAATGTCCTAAGACGGACTAGAGGGATCATGTCCCTCATTCAATTCCCTTTTTTTCCAGCATATTCACAAATTCCTCCATCCTTCAAGGCTTCTACAAACCCAGCAATAATTTCAGCCTCACTCTCTAGAATATTAGATCTATCCTGTTCCCTTTCAGTTGAAGTCCCATCAAAATCTACCAAAGACTTCTTGGGTTTTTTATTCAGATAGAGTTAGGATTTTGGAAAATGACAGAGTAGGGTTCACGTCTGGTATATTTGGAGAGAATGATTCTTTTTGAAACAAGGTTGATTTTGGTTTAGAAGAAAAGAATTGGTTTTGGTTGGGTGTGAGAGAAGGAAATGGTTTTTTTGGGGAAACGGGTTACTTCAGCAGTTTAAAAAGGCATATAAGTATTGAATAGACTACTAACCTGAGTCACATGAACCAGGTTCCTTGACGGTTTTTGAAAATTTGAGGAAAAAACTCCTAGAAGTGCAATGTCACTCTTACTTGTTTTGTCTTGAAACTGCCATGTATGTATACCTATAGTAGTATAGATTTGAGTAAGATATCGCCAAAAAAAAAATACTTTTTAGCATTGTACCAATCTTTCTTAACATAGCCAATTATCGAGGGACCAGGTCCTTAGTTAAGCTTGATCAACCCCAACTCCAGCCGATTTCTTTCAAAGTGTTCCCTGCTCAGCGCCTTGGTGAAGATGCATGCTCCCTAGTCCTCCATCTTCTAGAACTTCATACAAATCAGACCATTTTTAACATTATCCCTCAAAAAGTGATGTCGCACATCAATGTTCTTTATCCTCTTATGTTGTACTGGGTTCAAGTTGTAAATGCACAAAAGTCTTCCAATCGTTGCCTGATCCACAGTAGTTGGGCACAACAGTAGGCAGCTGCCACATATTCAGCTTCTTCAGTAGAGAGGGCCATAGAACTTTGTTTCTTTGTACCCCATGAAATCAAGCAAGATCTCAAAATGTGTGCCATGCTAGATGTGCTCTTTCTATCCACCATATAACCAGCATAAACAACATCAGCATACCCAATAAAGTCAGAATTATCTCCTGAGGGATAATAGAGGACCAAGTCCTGCGTTCCTTTAAGATACCTAAGAATTCTTTTGGCAGCTTGAGATTTCTTTGGACTTGATTGGAATCTAGCACACAACCCAGCACTAAACACAATGTCAGGTCAGCTGGCTGTTAGGTACAAGAGAGATCCAATTATACCCCAATACATAGTTTTATTTACATGGGAACTAGGTTCATCCATGTCTAGAAGATATAGTTTTATTTACATGGGAACCAGGTTCATCCATGTCTAGACGAGTGGCAATAGCAATGAGAGTATCAATTGTCTTTGTGATTTCAATCTCAAACCTTTTCAGAGGCTCCTTAATGTATTTCTCATCACTTATCATCGTTCCCTTAGAGGTTTGCTTCACTTGTAGCACTAGGAAGAAGTTCAGTTCCCCCATCATGCTCATCTCAAACTCTCTTCCCATAAGCTTCGCAAATACCTCATATAGGGAATCATCTGTTGTACCAAAAATGATGTCATCAACATAGATCTGCACAATCAACAGGTTCCTCCCTCTTTTATTCTGAAAGAGAGTGTTGTCAATGTTCCCTCTAGTGAAATCATTCTCTAGAAGGAACATGGACAATCTTTCATTCCATGCACGATGGGCCTGCTTCAATCTATATAAAGCCTTGTCAAGCTTGAAGACTTGTTCAAGATATTCATGGCATTCAAAATCAGGTGGTTGTTTGACATAAACTTCCTCCTTCAAGTATCCATTCAGAAATGCACTCTTAATATACATTTGGGACAGTTTGAATTCCATATGAGATGCAAAAGCAATGAGAATTATAATGGCTTTCATTCTTGAAACTGGAGCAAAAGTTGTATCATAATCGACTCCTTCTTATTGATTAAGGCCTTGGACCACCATCCTGGCTTTATTTTTTGTTGTATTGCAAAATTCATCAAGCTTGTTTGTGAATGCCCACCTAGTTCCAATAACAATTCTATCTGAGAGTCGAGGAACTAGGTATTACATGTTGTTCCTCTCAAATTGATAGAGCTCCTCTTGTATGGAAACAATCCGGTCAGCATCTTTCAATGCTTTCTTGATGTTTTTCGACTCAATTTGAGACAAGGAATCTGAGAAAGCAAAAATATTTCTTGTCTTTGATCTAATCTAAATACCTGAATCTAGAGGAGTGGTGACATTTAGGAGAGGATGTGAGCTTTTGTGCTTCCAGTTAGACACCTGAGTCTCAGGGTGAGAAGGACTAGGTTCCGTCGTATGAGACTCATCATTGCCATCCATGAAAGTGTGAGTACCACTTCTCTGCTCAGCATCAGGTGTGACATACACAACATCATCAACCCTATTTTCTACTTCAGTTGCTGTGATAGAGAGACCAGGTTCCTCCGAATCAGCTGGAGGTTCTGTTGTATCTTATTCACTATACTCCTTAACCTGGCTCATTAGATTTGCCTTCTCATTTTCCATATCAATGACTTCTTCAGGAACCTTAGAATACTCTTCACCTTGATCATTCTTATAATGTGAATCTTTGAATAGTCATTAACAATAACAAAGATGTACTTCTTTTTTCCTATGTTGGGTATCCTCATAGGTCCACACAGATCCATATGAAGAAGATCCAGTGTCCGTAAGGTGCTCACTTCCTTCGATGGGTTGAATAAGGACTTGACTTGTTTCCCTTTCACACATGCATCACATACCTTGTGATCTTTGAACTTTGACTTCAGCAACCCACGAACCAGGTCCTTCTTGATCAGCTTGTTCAACAGAATGAAGCTTGAATGTCCCAATCTTCTGTGACATAGTTCATCATCATCATCAACGGCACTCAGACAGTTATAAGATCGGTGACAGTGCAAGACTTTGACAGGAAATCCACTTTATTTCCTTTGACGCATATTTGAGAGACACTCAACAGGATATATTTCAAGCCATTTACATAAAACACTTTCAATTGAGTGGGTAAGTGTTTTCCTAATTTTTCCAACTCCTAGAATGTATCTCTTTTTACCATTTTCAAAGGACACACTCTCACTTGCAGGGCTTTGAGTGAAAAGAAATCAGTCATACTTCCAGTCATGTGTTTTAGAGCAGCCACTATCCATGTACCATTTTTGACTGCTTTCTTTCACTACTTCATACACAAGAGAATCAGAGATTAGTCTTATGAACTCAAACAAGTTTGGGTCCCTTGTAATGAGGGAAGAGGTGAATCAAATTTCTTTTTGTCCATCTAGACATCACATATTTCTTTTTCAGAGAATCAGGTTCCTTAGCAGTAGAAACCTTTTCGACAAAAACTTTGTTTTTCTGTTAGTACTAAAACTTTGCTTTACATAAATCTTTGTAATGACCAGCCTTACCAAAGTGAGTACAAAGCCAGTTATTAGGCACAGTAACATACTTGCTGTGTGGGTTATAGGGGGATTTTTCCTTGTGGAACCTGATTCCTTATCTGTTCCCCCCATTACCTTTATACATGGAAGTGATTGTATCAGAAAACCAGATCCACTTTAGAGATTTATCTAGATCACTTTTAACCCTCTTATCTTTCTTAAGTTGTCTATTCTTTTCAAGTTTAGAAGCAAGACTCAATTTTATATTTTTGAGTTCATTCTCAAGCTTAAGGTGTGCCTCACTTTCCACTTCCTTTCCTTTAGAGGAGTTCATGCATTTTTTCATTAAATTTTTTAAGAGGATATTTTCTTTCTTTGTTTCCTCCACTGTTTCCTTCAAATCTACAGCTACAACCTCCATGTTATCTCTCTTGTTCTAACTCTGTGATTTTCTCAGTTAAAATTTTTTTATCACTAATGAGGTTGTGATAAGCATCAATTAAAACATTAACTAAAGATACCATCTTCGTTTAGAATAAGGCCTCAAATTTCTTTGAACATCTAGAAAGTTTACCTCATCCTCATCATCTTCTTCGTCCTCATCAGATTTTGCCATCAGTGCAAATATGAAATCATATTCTGCAGCTTTGCTTTCAACGGCCATCATGGAGGTGTCTTCCTATTCATAATCACCCTCAGATTCACTAGAGGAATCTCCCCAGGCAGCCAGAGACTTCTTAACAATATTATCAGTGACATCTCTTCTCTTAAACTTCTTGTTAGGGACCGGGTTCCTCTTAACCATCTTGTCAGCATTGTGTTTGTAATGGTCATACTTGTGGAGAGGGCAATCTTTGATGAAATATCCTGATTTTCCGCACTTGTGATAGCAATCGAATTCTTTAGTATTTCTGCTAGAGATGCTCTTTGTCACATCCCCTTTTTTACCTCACTAACCCTCTTTAAAAGATAAAGAAGATTTTTAAGCTCAAAAGGGTTTTCAATTTGAAAGTGACAAAAAGATTGTGTTTCGAAGGATTTTCAGAGTCGTCACCTGACATTTGATTTCGGAGTGCCAGGTTACCGTTTTTAAAATAATATTTTTTCTTAAAAACACATTTGACTCTAAAATTGACTGCACCAGAATTCTAGGTAAGGGGGTTCATTTGACTCGGGGAGAAGGTGTTAGGCATTCCCCGAGTCTCGTAAGTAGTACGGTTGCGTACGTAATCAAGTTGGCTTTTAAAATATTCAAATCGAGGTAAAAACACAGAAAAAGGAAAATAAGCACAAAAGAGGCTCGAGGTCGTCCCCGCTTAATAAAAGAAAAATAAGAGAAAGAAAAAAAAAGTATTAAAAGAAAATATACTAAAAGTTCTAAGCTATCTTACACTATGCTTCCTCCGCGATGTAGGCTCAACTTCCGTTTACATTCACTTCGGGGCATACCCCAGATAAAAATATATACAAAATTCACGGGGTATTTTCCTGAATATAAACTAAAGGAAACAACCTCTGACCTCGAATAAAAAGAAAATAAAAAATCTAAGTTGCCTACCCAAGTATGATTAGCCTAAACATGCTCCTAGCGATCCGATTAATGAAATGAGAATAAATAGCAACACAACTTATCCTAAGCCAAAAATCTTCTTTTAAACTCTTACTAACAAAACCCCATTAGAATAATGGACTAAATAGAGGAACCTAATTGCGGAAAAACAATCAAACGTAAAAAAAAACAATCAGAGTGCATTCATCTTTATCCAACATTCACAAGAATCACACAATAAGCATTCAAAGATGAGAGTAAGAATTGGACCTCAATGTTGAGTCGAAACTCTTCTGAAATTTAGATGGATGGCAGGACTTCAAGCCAAATTATACAACAGTTTCAAAAGGTTATTCGAATCAAAACTGGAAAACTAGCGATGAGACCTGGACCGCAAACCCCGTCGGCAACCTCGAACCTCCACTATCCAACTTCAAACCAAACCTCGAATGGTAACTAACGAACCAACCAAAATGGAACAACGAACAACGATCTGCTGAGAAGTTAAGACATGGACTATGGTTTGCCGGCAGTTATGGTGAGAGGGCGATGCTCGTTGCCGGCAAAAATAAAAGTGACGGAGCTTTATTTTGGCCTTTACATGACCTCAAGTTAGTACTTATGTGGCTATGGAAAAAAAAATCAAGAGAGAAGATGAGTGTTTAAATGTGTTTTTGGGTGTTGGAATCTTGGTGAGGAAGAGGACTTATGCGACGTTAGGAATTTTTGCTCCTACTGTTGCTCTCTCGTCCTCCTTGTCACTCTCTGTTTTTTGCTCTTCTTCTTGTTCCTTTGTGTTAAGGTGATATTTATCCCCAAAATATCTTGGGGAGAAAGCAAACCATCCCAACAAACCGTGTGGTCCCTATGGAATAAAAATGCTAAAATCAAAATTATCAGTTGGTTGTGTATGGCATAAGGCTGGCACGGGACCGCGGGCCAAATGGGTCAGGACCATTAGGACCAATTTTAGTGGGCCTGGGCCAGTCTCGTGGGTTGGTCCTATGTTTTGGGCCCACCAGGGCCAGAACCATTTGGCCTGCTAGGGACCGGGACCGGACCGGTCCCCTCGCGGGCCAAACGGTTCCAACAGTCAACTTTTAAAATAAAATAAAAAATTAAAATTTATAAAGTAATCGTTGGGCTGTCAAAAATAGCCGTTGGCTATTTATAAAATAGTCATTTAATCCCTCCCCCCTCCCCCCAACTATGTTTTAACCCCAAACGTTTTATAATTACACTTTTTTCCTATTTTCAACTATAATCAACTTTCAACAAGTTGTTCGTCAATTCGGTAAACTCGTTCCAACTCTTAAGTTTTAATATATTCGATAAGCCATATATATATATATATATATATATATATATATATTATATAAGCTATATAAGATGTATATATAGTATAGTATATATACTAAGTGTATAATATACATATTATAGTATAGTATATGTACTAAGTATAGTATATATATATAGTATAGTATAGTATAGTATAGTATAGTATATATACTAAGTATATAGTATAGTATAGTGTATATAGTATAGTATATAAACTAAGTGTATAGTATATAAGCTATATAAGATGTACGTATAGTGTATATATATATATATATATATATATATATATATATATATATATAAATTCAAGACATTGCTTTAGATATTTTTTTTAACATCCTTTTGTCTCTAATTTCTATTTAATTATTTTTTTTAAAAAAATTCGTTGGGTTCACTTAGCCCATTTAGCCCGCGGGCCGGGACCGTTTAACCCGGGACTAAACGGTCTCGGTCCCGGACCGATCCCTACAAAAAGACCATTTGGCCCGGGACCGTTTGATCCGTTTAATTTGGGATCGGCCCGGGCCCGAAACTGTTTGGACCGGCTCACTTGGCCCATTTAGGCCGGGGACCGACCCACTTATGGCATGAGTAGAATGTGTAGGATTGGAAATATAGAGCATGTGACAATGATGAGGTGTCAAGGTGATATAAGTTGATGAAAAGAGAGAACAAGGAATATATGTACATGTGGAATATCTAGTAGAATATATTATGGGTGCAAATATAAGAAATTGAAGTAGAAGTCAATGTAATAATATTTTAAAGGAGACAAGGAAATTGTGAAAATGGATGGGATCACCTTGTGAAAAGATAAAAGGAACTATTTCATTTCCTTTTGTTTTGCTTCGGACGTTCTTTTCCTTCTTTCTTCTTCTTTTTGTTTTTCTTTTCGCTTTTTGATTTTCTTTTTCTTTAGCTAAATCAAAAGTAAGTACATTAAAACATTACCCCTAAACTAAAAATGAAAAAAGAAATATTAAGGAAATCAAAATAGCTATATTCTTAAGGTAGTATAAAATCGTTCAATCTACTTCTCAAAATTTTCGATTTAAGACTTACACTACATTAAATAGACACAAATAAAAGTAATTATATTTTGAACTTATCTTTTTATATTTTGCAAAACAAAAATATGACTCTTATTGTATTTTTCAATTTGAAAGAAAGTAAAATAAACTAAATATAACTAGACAAAGTTACTAATTAGTTAAAATAACGAGAATATTTTTGTAGTTTTCATTTTGTGATAAAATAAAGCAAAAGGGTCAAAAATAGGCAAAATAAAAACATTAGAACTAAAAGAAATATCTAAACACTAAAAAGGTATAAAGTTTAGGGGAGGGTCAAAAATTACATGTCTACACCCTTCTTGGGAATGCCTCAATTTCTATGAAGCATTTTCTGAAATCTTGGTGGTCTGTAGGTTGATTGACCTTCTTCAAAATTTGGTGGAGCAGCCATGTGATTCTTTCTAGGTGTTAGCCTCATAAAAAAAACCTGCTCTGATACCAATTATTGTAAACTAAGAATCCACCAAACTATATAGAGAACCTGGTTTTCTATCAGTTAGCACAGAAAACACACACAACGGTAAGTAAATAATACAATAATATTTTACGTGGAAAACTCCCAGCTCACGGGATTAAAAACCACGACCTAGACTCGTAGGATTTCAACTTCACTAACTGAGCAGTTTTAGATTACAATCTATTGTAACCTAAGAATTAAACTCTTAATCCCTCACCTACTTGCAATAACTATATTACAAGCCTCTTTATAATAACTCTATTACAAAGCAACAAACCTTGACTAACTCTAGTCAAGAAACTAAAACAAACGGTGGTTTAAATCTGTCCTACAAAGACACTTCTTGAAAGTAGTGTAAGATTACAAATGAAGAACAAATAACAAAGACTCAACAAATCTAAGGACTTAAGATATCTTCAATCTTTGGATCTGGTCCTTGAGGTTACAACAACTTTGTTCTTGAGAGAGGTGGTGGCTAGCAATTGAGAGGATATGATTTTTGGATTTGCAAGTATTAGACAAAATAAAATTCCCTGCCTCATGTTGATAATATGTGTGTGTGAGGTCATCAAGGATGATGCAATAAAGTGTCCTTTAGTTTGGCATTAGCAAGCTATAGTTCATGTGTTGCTGTACTACTGCCAGAAGGTACAGTGCAACATTTAGCGTTGTAGAGTTGACTGCACGATGACCAGGGGAATTGATGCCTATCTGTTCCCTCTGTTGTTCCCTTGTCTGATTTCATTGAGAATTGAACTAGACATCTGACTAGTTACTTTGAACGCAAGGAAACTAATTGTATCTGGTTCCTTATCTGGTTCTCTCATGAAGTTTGTCAAATCATCAAATTAATATATATATATATATATATATATATATATATATATATATATATATATATATATATATATTATTGGCTAATATTTTTAGAGGTGCTAAACATATATATTTCTCGAGGAAATACGTGAGTTGTTGGACAGATGTTAAGCCCAATTCCTGGGATTCGCAGGCACAACTAATTGAGCCCAAATGGTAGCCCACCTACGATGCACCAATTTTATGAGTACTAGTACTACATCAGTTCACAATCTGAAGAACGTTATGATTATATATATTGCACAAAGTCATTTATCATATTGTGACTTTCCAATTTTGTAGAAGCGACTTTTGCATGTGGTTTTTAGGAAATTTTTGATTTTTATAAACAGCGTTCTTCCTACTTTTGGAAACTTTGTTTTTTTTTTTAATCCATACGGTAGTTGATTTCACGCATATATGGTCACTTAACTTTTAAACATATGTAGTCAAAACTTTTACACGATGATTCTTGTTTATTTTCTGTTATGAAATTTATAGAGTGACAAAGCTAACGTGATTTTTGTTTATTTTGATATGAAATTTATAGCGAGTGACAAACAGGGCGAAGCTACATTATCTTAAGGGTGGTCAATTGATCATTATTTGTCGAAAAATTATATTGTATATATAGATAAAATATTAGGTTTTAGAGATTTATAACATATATTGAACACCCTTGGAAAAATTACTGGCTTCGCCATTGGTTACAAAGCTAATGAATGAAAATTTGATAGCCTTTCAGAGTTTATCTTTTATGAGTAATTAATACATAGTTTAATTACTTTATTGTAATAAAATAATTGAAGATTTCACTCATGTTATAATAGATAATATGGTTACTTAGAAGATCTCTTATTCTATTTTCCGCCTCTTTATTTATCGTGTTGTGTTTTGTGTTCGTCAATAAAAATATTGGCTATCCCTCATTGTCTAAAAGATTTTATATTGGGGTGATTACATTGTTTACCAAATTGAACATCAATCCAGAAACATCTGGGTAAATACACTGAATCACAACGCATATATCGTACAAGCATTTGCATGGAGCGTAACCACGTACGTATTTAGAAATTTCAGCAGTAATACTCTAGTATTCTTTTTAAGTAATAATATTCTGACCGATATTAATAGGAGCTTGGAGCAACGATAAAGTTTTCTCAGTTTAACCGATAGATTACTGGTTTGAGTCATGAATATAGCCACTAACACTTCGCATTATAATAGCGTACTGCTTACATCACATCCCTTTGGTATGGCAACTCATCGATCACTGCGTGAACACGAAATGTTTTATGAATCAAACTGTCTTTTTTGATATTATAATTGATCCCTAAATTTTGTTATAGTGATATTTGGAGACATGGCATTAAACAAATATGCATGGATCACACAGAGTGATGCAACAGCATCCATTTGATTCGGATTCGGTATTATCTGTTTCACACAAATATAAAAAATTGTGATCTCCCCCTGTTAAATATTTAGTTTGGAGATAACGAAGAAAACAAGAAGCTTTATAATTCAAAGTTTGTTGAAGGCTATTGAACACCTCACAACAATAACCTAACGACATTCACATAATAATCAAGATTAATTATGGTTATTTCTTTTCGTTTGTGACGAGAGGAGTCAACTCTTATGACGCGGTGGCAATTTAGGGCAAGTAATTCCTCACAAGCAAGCCCTATATTTGTGACAACTATTATTGGAATTAGTGTACTTATTTCGTTTTATAATTAAAAAATTTTGACTTCAAACTTCTTATTTTACCCTAATAACACATTATTATAATCACTTAATACATGCCATAACTTATTAATGGACATGCAACAAGTTTAACAATAACAAGAGGGGTATTTTCTCTATCAAACTTGTAGTAATTTTTTATATCGACCAGTCAAATTAATGCAGATAAGTGGCAAGTGTTGATCGGGAAATTGTCCTCATCTAGTCTAGCTAGTTAGTAGAGGCGGATCCAAAATTTAAACTTTATGAGTTCAGCTTTTAAGATTTTTAGCATTGAACTCATTATATTTTTAAAGCTATGGGTCCAAATCTATTATTTATTGCAATTTTAGTAGATTTTACACATAACTTTATGCTACGCATCGAAAGTTATTTTCTCAAGTAGTTATAATAAATTGTTTTAGCAGTTGATGAGATTGAGTTGTCTCGTGGACACCAGCAGGGAAGAGAATATGAAGTTATCTTTAGGTGATCTAATAGTCAACAAATTCTTCTATCAACAATATATATATACATTGAAGTTATACTCAAGCAGATAACAGATTGCATAATTACAGCCAAGTCATATAGTAACAAAATGGAGATAAATATATTGTGTTTCATCTAAGAGAGGAGTTGTTTGACCTTGGAGCTATGTTAAGTATTAATGTCAGTAAAGAGGGAACAAAAAACCATTTGACAAAATCTCTTTCGTTATCTATAAGGGTGGACGAATCAAATACCAGAAGTTCAGCAACTTTGAATTTTAGGCTGTTATATATAGATCAGAGTGAGGCCAAAGCTTGTATTGAGAGGCTGAATACAATCGCATGACATTTTAACTCATTTTATTTTATGTATACTAATTAGGTTGTACCAATTTTTCTCTCTATTTGTGCAATATGATATGTATACTACTGATTAGATGGTCACATAAATCAAATTTACCTCTTTCCGATTTTTTTCTTTCGTGAACGGGCCTTAAAACAATTTATATGACGCTTCAATAAAAACCAAAATACGCGACGCTTGTCTAATCTTACGTCTATACTTAGTTATATTTATTCTCACATTTTAGCACTTGTTTCTCTAATTAGCATATGTACAGTGGTTTCCTTGAAAGGAGACATGTATGTCAAGGTCCTTACGGACTATAGTTATTACTATAGTATGGGAGTATATTATTTCACTAAGTCATATAAAAACTTGGTCTCCAAGATTTGGTCCCAAGCTTCAAAAAGTGACAAGTCGGAATGCTGATGATAGCCAACGTAATAGATGAGATCTCTTGAGAGTATACAAAATACGGAGTCGGGATTTAATGTTTATGAATTTTAAAATAGTCATCGAATCTATAATTTATTTTAGTTATTGGGTTCACGATTATATATATATATATATATATATATATATATGATACAGAAATATAAATTCAAAAAGGCTATTTTCATTAGAAAGAAGCGCGCACTCCACAAATATAAACATGAAATCTTGTCCTCATAATTGGTAGGGGAAATCTACCAACCATACCGACTAATCAGTCATTCTTTGAAGACTTAGGTGCAAAGGTCAAAACCATTAGTTAGCGACCACTTGTCCCTAACAATTCTCCCAAAGTTATCACATTTCTTTTTTTCTGATAATATCCGAAAACTTCTACTGTTGAAAAAAAATGAAATTGTCAAAAATTTCCCTTTTGATATGGACAAAGTATTTAACTTATATATTCAGTGTAAGAAATTTTGTATCACACTATTTTATCCTTTAGGTTACTAATCCTATTTATTATGACTATTACATGTTGCAATTATTTATAGTTAACCTGATTGGAAAATTCTATGAACTTTGTGACATACGTAAAAGATATTTAATGGATTAGGTATTTAAGGTAAATGCAAGTAAATTTCTCTGATAAACATTAAGTAATAATCTAATAAAATAGTATCTAAGCTAATATAGTAACTGGTTAAACTACAACGATAATGTAAAAACATTGTACATAATAACTTGAATATACATCTTTTAAACAATTCACCTCAGTCGTGACGTAAAATGAGGCCGACGCCAAATACTATTGATTTCAATCTATTTTAAGCACTTATTTAATTAAGGGCAGTTCGGAACACGAATCATTTCGTATTCATGCAGGGTACAGAGAACTGCACATGGTATCATGTAGGTAGCTTACCCTGATGAAAGTATCAGTGGTTGATTTTACGGCTTGTACCTGTGATCCAGAGGCGGAGTTATGATTTGAAGCTAATGATTTGTCTTTTTAATTTACGCAGTTCTAAATTAATGATTTTTACATTTTTAATAAATTTTTTTAGACAAATACAATATACAGATAAAAGTTACTGGGTTCGTCAAACCCGTAATAAGGATGCTAGCTCTGTTTATAGGTCACACAAATAATTTTACTGCTCCTAAGACTCCTCTTCTCTTAAGCACTTATTTCTCTTCTATTTTTTTCCTTTTATAAATAAGGCTCATATTCCATAAGGACCTACGTTCACTTTGGTTTTCCAAAATTTCCCTCTTCTCTTCCTTAGCACTACAACTCCTTTTGTTTTCTTCAAACCCTTACAATCTTCTACATCAATATATATTCGTAAAAAGCAGAAGAAAAAGAAAATATATGGGAAGAACACCATGTTGTGATAAAAATGGACTGAAGAAAGGTCCATGGACTCCAGAGGAAGATCAAAAACTCATTGAGTATATTCAAGTTCATGGCCCTGGAAACTGGAGAAATCTCCACAAGAATGCTGGTAAATAATTCATATATCCACCTTTTAATTTATATGATATGAAACGGAGGCGGATTCAAGATTTAAATATTTTGAGTTCAACTTTTAAGATTTTCAGCATTAAGCTCATTATACTGTTAAAAATATGGGTTCGGATATAATAGGACATTTCAATAGGTTTTTATATCGTGTCAAAAATTATGGGTTCAAATAAACCACACCTGACATGAAGATAAACCATATATATATATATATATATATATATATATATATATCCTTACGAATAATATATATGTGTTCTAATATTTCAATCAAAAATTGTTTGCAGGACTACAAAGGTGTGGCAAGAGTTGTCGTCTTAGATGGACTAATTATTTGAGACCTGATATTAGGAGAGGAAGATTCTCCTTTGAAGAAGAAGAAACTATTATCCAACTTCACAGTGTTTTTGGCAACAAGTACGATCATATCTATTATACTTTTTCTTTCAATCTTTCATCATTAGTTTCTCCTTATACGTTATTTATTCAAAGATCTTTACCACACTTTCATCTAAAATTTTAACGTGTCAACGAGAGTACATCACTTTTATTTGCCTGATTAAGTTTTCAACGCGATCAGCTGTTACTGAGAGAGTACACTTTTATTTACCTAATTATCACGTTTTAACACGTCTCTTACATACAGACATGATTATTCATGGTCAAACACATAAAAATTTCTTTTTCATAATCTGTGACGTTAAGACTTAAACCACTACCTGTGTTTGTTTTAGTACAACAACAATAACAACATATGCAGTATATTTTTATAAGTGGGTCTGTGAAGGGTAGTATATTCGCAGACCTTATACCCCTAGCTTTAGAGAGATTATTTCCGGTAGACCCTCAGCTCAAGGACTGTGTTTGTTCTAGTATTATATTTAATTAGGTTACCACCTCATTTAAAAATAAATAAACTGTTAGAGATAGCATATTGTTATTTACATAATTATGCTTTAACCTTCTTGACCCTAAATTAAATCTAATATGTTTATACCTATGTTTATTTTAGGTGGTCAGCAATAGCGGCTCGTTTGCCAGGAAGAACAGATAATGAAATCAAGAATTACTGGAATACACACATTAGAAAAAGGCTTTTGAGAATGGGCATTGATCCAGTAACACACAGACCTCGTCTTGATTTCTTAGATTTATCATCACTTCTCAACTCAACTCAGCTTAATCTTTCCAGTTTACTTGGATTACAAGCACTCGTAAACCCTGAAATCTTAAAACTTGCAAATTCCCTCTTAGTACCCCAAACTGAAAATCCAGAATTGTTATTACAAAAAATTCAAGAAAACCAGTTATTGAATGGACAACTTCAAAACTCTCAAGGGCCAAATATTCTAAATAATCAGACCTCTATCTTCCAATATAATAATCAACTCCACAACCAAGTTCCTGAAATTCCAAATTGCACCCCAAATGTTTCATGTTCTTCTTCTCATCAGTCCATGAATGGCCCAATATTCCAAGAAAATATGATGCTACCTCTACAATACTATAGTAATTATTCTGCGTCTGATGCATCTGAAAATTCAACGTTTCGGTCCCTAAACAGCAGCAGCAATCAGAATAGTCAGAATTTTAGCTTTGATACACCTTTGTCGTCGGGCATTGAAGAAGAGAAAGAGAGTTATTGCAGTAATTTCATGAAGTTTGAAATTCCAGAGAGTTTAGATTTTGATGATTTACTGTAAAAAAAAAAACAGCGTCCAAAAACTTTGTATCTTTTTTTTCTTTTTGCTGTTTTGTTTCCACATTAAGTTGGATGAGGCATAGTTGTGTTTTTTGGCTCAAAATCGGAAGTTTGTATATTAATAGGTGGAAATTTTTCTTTTTTCCAATTATGAATTCGTACCTGCTTTTTGTCATATAATTTACTACTCCTTTAGTTTAAAAAAGATTTTCTTTGACCTTTTATTTTGGCAAATAGCTTTATATATTTTGAATTATTAATTATTGTGACTTATACTATCTTTTATGATGTTTCTAAATATATAAATTTTATTTTTTAAACCTTAAAGAATCTAGTCCGTATTTACACCAAAAATTAGTCAATTTGACTCTCCTACTTTGAAAAACGTTCGAACAAATTAAAACGGATGGAGTATATTATTCTCTTTTGAATTTATTTTTGGTGCACTGATGTCGTATATTATTCTCTTTTGAATTATTAATTTTATGCCATCATGCTGATTAAGTTGCCTGTAATAAGAACTGCTTATAACTTATAACAAACATGATATGATAAGTTCGAAAATATAGCAGATAATCTGTTATAACAGATCAAATTATACTTTCAACTTATTTACACTTCTTCTTTTGGCTGGTAGATGCATGAGGGCTTAGATTTCCCTTTTCCTCTTCTCGTCTGTTTTCTGTATTTCTTTTTTTTCTTTTTCTTTTTCACTACTAGAAATTCGGGCAAAATCGTCCAAAAAAATCAACTAAAGTTGGTCGGTAATAGCCAATAACCGTCTAAAACGCGACCATTTACGTGTGGACGGTATTTTGAAGGTGGGAAGAGCATACCCACCAAAGTTGGTCGGAAATTACCGATCATTATTGGTCGGTATGCTCTACACGATCATCTGACAATGTAATTGACTTATCGACCAAAATTGGTTAGAATATTATTTTAATAATTTAATTTTACCGACCAAACTTGGTCGGTGTATTAAATTTATTAATTTTTCCTACCGACCAACTGTGGTCAGTATTGGAAAATATATTTTTTTATATAAATTACTAAAATTTAAAAAAACCGATCAACTTTGGTCGGTACTGGAAAAATATATTTTTTTAAAATAATTAAAATTTAAAAATACGACCAACTTTGGTTGGTAAACTGGACAGTGCAGGCAGAAAACCGACCAAACTTGGTTGGTAATGTTGAATTCTGGGAATTCATTGTACATTAACCGACCAACATTGGTTTGTAATGTGCAATTTAATTTTTTTATTATTATTTACCGAACAAAGTTGGTCGGTTTTCTGGGTTTAATTTTGGCAGAAAATGCTTGTTTTGGTAGTTACACCACCTGCCAAATAAAAACAGCATACCAATACCCCCAATTCACGTCTAATAATCATCAATTCACCATATACAACCCCTAATTCACCACAAATCCAACCAAATATCCAACAACAACAACCAAACATCCAGTTAATACTTTAAAACTAACAAAATAAAGTTCAATTGAACATCACAATCCAAAATCAAGCAAAAACTAATTACAACAAGTTCAAAATTATTTAATCTAATTCAAAACTAGTTCTATTAGTCTAGTTTAAAGTATATTAAAGTATTGGTCAAGGGGTATTTTCTACAACATCATCACCATCTGATGAACTTTCATCTACAAGACGGTACAGAGAACAGTCTTGTGGAGGACGGGAAGAACGATCATGGGGAGGACGGGAGGAACGATCACGAGGAGGACGGGAGGAATGATCACGTGGAGGTCGAGCCTCTAGCGATCATTCACGAGACCGGGGCAACGGAAAAGCTCCACTAGAAATGAGAGTTCTCATCTGAGCTTGCATACCAAGGAATTGAGCATCTCTAAGCCTTTCTCTTTCCTTGGCCGCTTCTAGCTCGGATGTAAGCTTTGACACTGTCTCCCGCATAGCCTAGAGGCTCTCCCTATTAAGTTCCTCGCCTTGTGAGGAAGTCTCTATTCCTTGCATTCCACACCTATATCGATGGAATTCTTTTGTAGGAAGCCTGTATACCTTCCCCCATTATGGACCGCCAACAGCCTCCAACCATATTCTTTCAGCATCCTTGTCCGAAGCTTAGGTTGGCTCGCCCGATTCACCAGCTGGCTGACTACGAATGAATTTCTCTACGCTACTTTGGTAGCGACCCTACATTATTTTAAATTAAATTAGTATTTAAAAATTCTTATAAAAGTAAATTATAATACTTAAAGAAAATTAAAAGCTTCCATATGCAGTCTCTACCTAGTCCTCGACCCACCTATCTCCATCCCCCTCTTTCTTCTTCTTTACAATATGCGTCTCCTTGAATAGCTCATCATGGCTCGTTGGATGCTCATACTTCTTTTCCTGAAAATAAATTAATTTAGTTAATAGATAGAATTGATATACTTAGAAAAGTAAAATTATTTAAGCAATTACCAATCTTCTTTTTATTGTCCCCAAGCTGATAGCACCCCTAGTGAGCAAGGAGCTTCCCTTCTCGGATGAGCGAGCTTTCTTTCCTTTTTCGCTCCTCTCTAAGAAATATGCGGTCTGCCATTGCCTTAACAAATCATTCCATAAATGCTCAATACACCAGCCAAGCCTCTTGGTCTTCTTTCTACCATCCGAGAAATGATCTGCCAATCTCTTGCGAGCTTTATGATGAAAATTTGCAGCCACTTTCGCGTTATAGCGGTCTTCCCATACACACTTGCTCTGCATTTCAAAAGTTAAATATTAGATGGAAACATCTTAAATATAAATTATTAAACTTCTTAAAAGAACATTTATACCTTAAACTGATTGAAAATTTGCTCCTTCAGCGAGGATGGGAAATCAGTCTAAGTCGCATAAGGGCCATCATAAAGTTTTTTGATCGCATTGGTGATTATCTTCGCAGCCTGCTTACCCGACTTGAACCTGCAATTTAATAATAAAAACACATGAATATATTAGTAAAAACATTATAAAATATACTCTGTTTCGTCCAATTATGAGTAACACCTTATCCGGAAAATCTATAAGGTGGAGCCTTAGTAACTTTACTGAAGTTCTGGACCCTCTCCCAAATTTTCTCACCTGAAAGTATCGGAGGTGGCGAATCATATTCCACTTTATTCTTTTTTAATGTATTTTTCATCCTTCTAAACTCATGATCATCAGGCAAGAACTGACGGTGACAATCAAACCATGATTGCTTTCGGTAATATTTCAAAGTGAACGCTTTACCATTTTTCATGCAGTAAGGACAAGCTAGCTTCCCAGCAGTCATTCACCCAAACAATATTCCATACGTAGGAAAATCGTTAATAGTCCACATTAAATTAGCACGCAATTTGAAATTCTGCTTGGTTGATATATCATATGTTTCAACACCATCATACCACAATTATTTTAGCTCATCAATCAAAGGTTACAAATATACATCAATCAAACTTTTCGGATTATGTGGACCGAGGATAATATAATTTAAAAATATATATGGACTAGTCATACACAACTCAGGTGGTAGATTATAAGGTGTAAGAAAGACAGGCCAGCATGAATATGGTGTGGCAGATATAGAAAAAGGTGTGAAGCCATCCGCACACAAACCTAACCAAATGTTCCTTGGTTCACTAGCATAATCTGGATATGTCCTGTCAAAGTGCTTCCAAGCTTCTCCATCTGAAGGATGACACATAACACCAGGTGATATTCTATTTCAAAGTGCCATCTCATATGAGGAGCAGAACTCATCGACTCATATAACCTCTTTAACCTAGGTATAAGAGGTAAATAATGCATTGCCTTCACAGCGACCATATTTCCGCTGGAAAGCCTCTTGAAATGAGGCTTTTCGCAGAATTTACAACTTTCTAAATTTGCATCATCTTTATAATATAACATGCAACCATCTTCACAACAATCAATTCTCATTGACGAAAGTCCTAACTTAGAAACCAATCTCTTTGCCTTATAGAAATCACCAGGTAAGTTGATATTTGGGTCAACTAGTTCACTCATAAGGTCAATGAAAGAGTCCATCGCCGCTTGAGAAATATTCCAATCAGATTTGATACTTAGTAATCTAACTGCAACAGACAGTTCAGAGTGCGTACTTCCATCACGTAGTGGATGACTAGCTTCCTCTAACTATTCATAAAAATATTTTGCATCATCATTAGGAGTTTATTCAACATTTTCATTGGGCTCACCCCCGGAGTGCATCCCAAAAGCATCCGCAACTATATATTGAATTCTAGAATCATGATTTGTATTCTCCACCGACCTACTACGTTCACTAACAGCCATGTTATGAAATATTCTACGGATACCATCGATCTCTCCATGATTAGTCCACACAAAGTAATTCTTTATAAACCCCTTCCTATAAAGATAAAGCTTAACTTCCTCCGATTTTTTAAACTTCACACAATCGCACATGACACAAAGGCACCTAATTACTCCTTCAATTTGGTATGGTGAAAGTGACATTCCATATCTAATAAAGTCATCAACCCCTTCTACAAAATCCTCCTGCAATCCCCGCCGATTAGGATAATTCCTATTGTGCATCCAAGTACGATGTTCCATCAATAAAAATAAAACAAGAACAAATTAATTTATTCTACAATTATAAATTAATTAAATATTTTTTAGTTAATTAAGATAATTAATTTTTCTAATTACACCAAAATTAAATTATAGTAAATATAATTAATTATAAACTATAAGTTCAATTCATATCCTAAGAGTTTAAACATAAACTAAAAGTTCAATTTATATCCTAAAAGTTCAATTCATATCCAAAAAGTTTAATTCATATCCTAAAAGTTTAACCCATATCCTAAAAGTTCAATTCACAAGAACAAATCCTAAAAACTCAATTCAATTCATATCCTAAGAGTTTAAACATAAACTAAAAGTTCAATTTATATTTTAAAAGTTCAATTCATATCCAAAAACTTCAATTCATATCCTAAAAGTTCAACCCATACCCTAAAAGTTCAATTCACAAGAACAAATCCTAAAAACTCAATTCAATTCATATCCTAAGAGTTTAGACATAAACTAAAAGTTTAATTTATATCCTAAAAGTTTAATTCATATCCTAAAAGTTCAACCCATACCCTAAAAGTTTAATTCACAAGAACAAATCCTAAAAACTCAATTCAATTCATATCCTAAGAGTTTAAACATAAACTAAAAGTTCAATTTATATCCTAAAAGTTCAATTTATATTCAAAAAATTCAATTCATATCCTAAAAGTTCAACCCATATCCTAAAAGGTCAATTCACAAGAATAAATCCTAAAAACTCAATTCAATTCAAAGTTAATCATTCAATTCTAACTAAACTATTCAAGACAATACAAACTTAAACATTCAATTTACACCATATGTAATCAATTCAATTCAATTCAATTAAAACAAAACCTAAACCCTAGATTTCAATAAAATGCAAAGTTAAACAATCAATTTAAACACTAATTAACTAATTAACAAAACATTAAATTTATACAAAAAAGATATAAGTTGTAATTAAAACCTAAAATTTTTAGGAGGAGGAGAAGGAGGGGCGACAGTGGTAGAGTCGGTAGCAGCGGCGACGGTGGGGGAGTGGCGACGCGGGGCAGTGGCTACGTGGGGTGGGGAAGGGGATTTGTGTGAGGGAAATAGAGAAGGGGAGGGGGAAGGGTGTTGTGTGTGTGAGGGAGAAGAGAGTAAGAGAAATGAGGGGAAAATTCCGTTTTGAGATTTAAAATTAGAATTACCGACCAAAGTTGGTCGGTACACTAAGTGTTTGACTCTTTGACTATTAACCGACCAACTTTGATCGGTTATTTTATAAAAAAAACTAAATTGTTATTTTTTTATTTTTTAAAATATTATAAACTACAAAAACAATTATTATAAACTATAAGCATTTATTTTATTCACATATATATTTATTATAAATAATTATAAGCTATAAGCATAATCTTTATAAATAATTATATTAACCAATTACTTTTAATAAATTATAATAGCATCTATCTAAGTTAATTTTCTAAGTTACAATTAAGTATATGAGTAGTTTCTCACACACAAACACACACACACACACACACACACACACACACACACACACACACACACACACAAAATATTGTTATTGATGATCAATCACATACATTATTACGTACGAAAAATTTATCAATTGATAAACTAATATTATTCTATTTTAAATATGTTTTGACCATGTTTGACCTATTAACTCATTTACTTAATGCTGATAACTTCTTTGGTTCCATTGATTTCTGATCTCTCTCTCTCTCTCTCTCTCTCTCTCTCTCTATATATATATATATATATATATATATCAAAGATGTGCGACCACTTGCTCGCAGATGCGGACACAATCCTTTAAGCCATTTCCGCACCTGCGAGGGAAATTCCGCAGGTGCGACAGTAGGTTCGCAGATGCGGAAGAACTGGGCAGAAAAACAAGATTTCAAGGGTTTGATTACCATTTCGATTTTGGGACTTTGAGAGCTCGGTGTGAGGCGATTTTTCGAGGTTTCTTCAAGAAGATTGTTGGGGTAAGTAATTCTAAGTCAGATTGGACTTTATTTCATGAATCTATTGCTATTTTCATCATCTAATTAGGGATTTAAGTTGTAAATTCGAGGGAAAATGGTAGAAACTTCATAGGCTAAAATTTTGAGTTTTGGAAGGTGATTTGAGGTTGGATTCGAGTAATTCTTATATGGTTGGGCTCGTGAGTGGATGGGTATTCATATTTTGTGACTTTTGTCGGATTTCGAGACGTGGGTCCGGATACCGATTTGAGCCTATTTCGAATTTTGGCTTATAATTTCGTATTTTTCTTGTGGAATTGATTCTTTAGGACTATATTAATTATATCGTACTGCTTGAGGCTAGATTCGGGGAGTTTGGAGATTGATTCGAGGGGTAAAGGCATTGCGGAGTAGGATTTTGCGTGGTTTGAGGTAAGTAACAGTTTTAAATCTGGTCCTGAGGGTATGAAACCCCGAATTTTGGTATGATATGATTATTTTGGAGGTGACGCACATGCTAGACGACGGGCGTGTGGGCATGCACCGTGGGGGATTGGGACTTGGTTCGTCCTGTAAGACTGTAAAGTCGAATAGCTTATTGTTAATTACATGTTCCTCTGTCTTCTAGAAATTTGACTGCCATTCATGTTAGAAACCATGCTTAGACCATATGTTATCACTGTTGGGACCCGCAGCGGTCTAGTACTTGTTGAATAACTGCTATTTGCTGTCTTGAACTCAGTCACAGTGCTACTTGTGAGTCATATCTCTGTTTTCTTTTGTTTTCTTGTTGACACTTGTTATTATCTCTTTTGGCTGATTTGTATGATTTCTGAAAGCCCGAGAGGGATGGAGAGGTTAGTGACTGAGATAGGGCCTGAGTGCCGAGCTGCGAGCTATGTGAGGGTATATGGATTGGGTTGCACGCCACAACAAGCCTTATGGCTATTTATGGACTGTGGATCGGGTTGCATGCCACAACAAGCCTTATGGCTACTTATATGATTGGGTAGGGCTGCAAGCCGCAGAATTATAGCGCTTGGACTGAAAAGAGCCCCTCCAGAGTCTGCACACCCCTAATAAGCACAGGTACATATTGAGTGTGAGTACTGAGGGCTGATAGCCGAGTGATTGAGCTGTTTTGACGAGTTGAGTGACTGTTGCCCTAAGAGGCTGTACTTGTTTTTCATTTGTTGATGCACTTAGTTGCTATCTGTCATTGTTGTGAAATTTCTGAAAGATTATATATCCGAATTACCTACACTTTAACTGTATAAAACTGATTTGACTTATACCGCCGGATTTGAAAGCATGTCTATTCTTTCCTGAAATTATTGAAAATGAACTGTATTTGTGTAGCTCGTCACTACCTTCTCAGTTCCTTATTTATTTTTGTTACTTACTGAGTTGGTTGTACTCACGCTACACCCTGCACTTCGTGTGCAGATCTAGGTGTTCCCGGTCATAGCGGGTGTTGATATTTGAGTAGCTGATTCCTGAGACTATCAAGGTAGCTGCATGGCGTTCGCAGGCCTTGGCTCTCCTTCATTATCTTATTTGCATTTCAGTTATTACTCCTTAGATGTTGTATTAGACTGCTCTTGGTATAGATACTCATGTACTCAGTGACACCCCGATGTCGGGCTATTTTTTCGCACTTATGCTATTGGGTTTTACCCCATTTTTATGAAAAAATCTAATCATTTTAAATGTCTTAATTCATTTATGTTAAATGCTGAAAGTATTTTGGAAATATCCCGATAGGCACCACCACGACAGGTTAGGTTGTTGGTCATGACAAGTTGGTATCAGATCCTAGGTTACATAGGTCTCACGAGTCATGTGCAGGTTTAGTAGAGTCATGCGGATCTGTACGGAGACGTCTGTACTTATCTTCGAGAGGCTGCCGAACCCTTAGGAAATTTCACATTCTTGAATTCTTGTCGTGAGAATCTTTTGATTCTGGTAACTAAATTTCTGTTTCTCTAATTCTCTCATAGATGGTGAGTACGCGTACTATGGGGAAGGATGGACAACCACCAGTACCACCAGTCAGGGCCGCGAGAGGCCGAGGTCGCGGTAGAGGCCGCGGTGGGGGCAGAGGTGCAGCTCGCACCGCAGCTAGGGCAAAACCTATAGATCCACCAGTTGCCCCAATTCAGGAGCAGGCTACAATTGTGGACGAGCCTGTGGGACCAGCTCAGGCATCACCTGTGCCTATTGCGATTCCAGGCCTTAGCTCGGATCATGACCGCGTGTACCAGTCTTGTTCAGGAAGTCTCTGCACCGGCCGCAACAACCACTTCTCAGGCCGGGGGAGGTGTTCAGACTCCCGCCGCCCACACACCAGAGTAGGTGGTACAGGGATTCCAGACACCGGGGGCACCACCAGCCCAGCCGGTTGTAGTGGCTCAGGACTATGTGGTTCCTGTCATGCCTGATGATGAGCAGCGTCAATTGGAGAGGTTTGGGAGACTCCAGCCTCCATCTTTCAGCGGTACCGAGGGAGAGGATGCACAGGGCTTCTTGGATATGTTCCAGAGGATACTCTGTACCACAGGTATTCTAGAGGAAAGTGGGGTCTCGTTCACTACTTTTCTGTTCTCTAGGGCTGCCTTTAGTTGGTGGGAGGCTTACGATAGGCGTAGGCCGGTTAGCGCAGCACCCCTTACATGGCATCAGTTCTCTGGTCTATTCCTGGAGAAGTTCATGCCACAGTCCTGCAGAGAAGACCTGCGCATGCAGTTCGAGCAGCTTCGTTAGGGTGATACGTCCGTGACGCAGTATGAGATGAGATTTTCAGAGTTGGCCAGTCATGCTATCTGGTTGGTTCCCACAGACAGGGAGAGTATCAGAAGGCTCGTAGATGGCCTCACTTTTTAGCTGCGATTACTTATGACTAGAGAGAGAGAGAGTGTCTGGTGCTACTTTTGATGAGGTTGTCCACATTGCCCGTCAGATTGTGATGGTTTGCAGCCAAGTCGATAGGGAGGCCAAGAGGCCTCGTAGTCAGGGGGATTTAGCGGTGTTCCTTCTGGGGGGTCAGTTCCACCACGGTAGAGGTCGTCCTTTCAGACATGCTCAGATGGCTCGCCCAGTTCACCGTGGTGCACCATCTGGCCATGGTTCACTCAGTTATCAGCATGGCCATTCATCTCTCAGTGCTCTCCCAGCTCAGAGCTCGTCCCGTGCTCCATCGAGTCAGGGCTCGTCTATATCAGGTCCTTCTACCAGTTATCCCGGTGCTCGGAGCTCCCTTCAGTCCCCAACACCAGCACCGGAGAGTTGCTATGAGTGTAGAGAGTTTGGTCACATGAGGAGGTAGTGTCCCCGCCTAGTGGGAGGTCCAGCTCAGCAAAGGAGCCAGTGTATGATATCAGCACTAGTTTTTTCACCACCCGCTCAGCCAGCTCTGGGTGGAGCCCAGTCAGCTAGGGGCCGCCCGAGATGGGAAAGTCGATCAGGGGGCGGTCGGGCCCATTTTAGTGCTCTTCCTGCCATACCAAATGCCATTGCTTCAGATGTTGTGATTACAGGTATTGTCTCAGTTTTCCATAGAGATGCCTCTGTATTATTTGACCATGGTTCCACTTATTCATATGTGTCCTCGTATTTCGCTCATTTTTTGGATATTCCCCGTGAGTCTCTAGTTTCACCTATTTATGTGTCTACGCCGGTGGGTGTTACTATCATTGTGGACCGTGTATATCGTTCATGTGTGGTGACTATTGGGGGTCTGGAGACTAGAGTGGATTTCTTGTTGCTTAGTACGGTCAATTTTGACGTGATTTTGGGTATGGATTGGCTGTCTCCATGTCATGCTGTTTTAGATTGTCACGCTAAGACCTTGATATTGGCGATGTTGGGGTTGTCGAGGGTTGAGTGGAGAGGCTCTATAGACTATATTCCCAGTAGTTGAGAAGGGTTGTCTATCCTATTTGGCTTTTGTGAGGGGTATTAGTGCAGTGGTTTCTGCTATTGATTATGTTCTGGTGGTGCGAGATTTTTCGGATGTGTTTCCTGCAGACCTGCCGAGTATGTCGCCCGACAGGGATATTGATTTCGGTATTGATTTGGTGCCGGGCACTCAGCCCATTTCTATTCCATTGTATCGTATGGCACTGGCGGAGTTGAAGGAATTGAAGGAGCAACTTCAGGAACTCCTTGATAAGGGGTTTATTCGGCCTAGCATATCACCTTGGGGTGAACCAGATCTATTTGTAAAGAATAAGGATGGTACTATGAGAATGTGCATTGATTACAGGCAATTAAACAAGGTCACAATCAAGAACAAGTATCCAATGTCGTGTATTAATGATTTGTTTGACCAGCCTCAAGGAGCGAGGGTATTCTCCAAGATTGATTTGAGGTCAGGGTATCACCAACTGAAGATTCGGGACTCAAATATTCTTAAGACAACTTTCAGGACCCGATATGGCCATTATGAGTTCCTTGTGATGTCTTTTGGGCTGACCAATGCCTCAACAACGTTCATGCATCTGATGAACAGTGTGTTTCAGCCTTATCTTGACTCGTTCATTATTGTATTCATTGATGACATCCTGGTGTACTCTCATAGCCAGAAGGAGCATGCCTAGCATCTGAGGATTGTGTTACAGCGATTGAGGGAGGAGAAACTTTAGCGAAGTTCTCTAAGTGTGAGTTTTGGCTCAGTTCAGTGGCGTTCTTGGGACATGTGGTGTCCAGTGAGGGTATTCAGGTAGACCCGAAGAAGATAGAGGCGGTTCAGAGTTGGCCCAGACCATCCTCAGCCACAGAGATTAGGAGTTTTCTCGATTTGGCTAGTTATTACCGCCGTTTTGTGGAGGGCTTCTCATCTATTGCATCTCCCTTGACTAAATTGACCCAAAAAGGTGCTCCTTTCAGGTGGTCGGAGGAGTGCGAGGAGAGCTTTAAGAAGCTCAAGACTGCTTTGATCACGACTCCAGTTCTAGGTCTGCCATCAGCTTCTAGTTCTTACACAGTGTATTGTGATGCCTCGCGGATCGGTATTGGGTGTGTTCTAATGCATGAGGGTAGAGTAATTTCTTATGCTTCACGCTAGTTGAAGCCCCATGAGAAGAACTATCATGTCCATGATCTCGAGTTAGCAGCTATTGTTCACGCCTTGAAGATTTGGCGGCATTATTTGTATGGGGTCCATTATGAGATTTAAACTGATCATCGGAGTTTGCAGCATCTGTTCAAACAGAAGGATCTTAACTTGCATCAGCGGAGGTGGTTGGAACTTCTTAAGGACTATGATATCACCACTTTGTACCATCCCGGGAAGGCCAATATGGTGGCCGATGCCTTGAGTTGCCAGGCATAGAGTTTGGGGAGCTTAGCATATCTTCTAGCAGCAGAGAGGCCGTTGGCATTGGATGTTCAGGCCTTAGTTAGCCAGTTTGTTAGATTGGATATTTCTGAGCCGATTCGAGTATTGGCTTGTGTGGTCTCTCGGTCTTTTCTTTATGGTCGTATCAGGGAGCGTCAGTATGATGACCCCCATCTGCTTGTCCTTAAGGACACGGTCCAGCTCGGTGATGCAAAGAATTTCACTATTGGGGATGATGGTGCATTGGGAATGCAGGGCAGGCTATGTGTGCCCAATGTAGATGGGTTGCGTGAGCTGATTCTCCCGGAGGCTCACAGTTCACGGTATTCTATTCATCCGGGTGCCGCGAAGATGTATCAGGACTTGAGACAGCATTACTGGTGGAGGAGAATGAAGAAGGACATAGTGAAGTATGTAGCTCGGTGCCTAAATTGCTAGCACGTCAAGTATGAGCATCAGCGACCAGGTGGGTTGTTTCAGAAGTTAGAGATTCCGGAGTGGAAATGGGAGCGGATCACTATGGATTTTTGTTATTGGGCTTCCACGGACTCAGCGAAAGTTTGATGCAGTTTGGGTGATTGTGGATAGGCTTACCAAGTCAGCTCATTTCATTCATGTGATGACTACTTATTCTTCCGAGCAGCTGGCTCGAGTATATATCAGCGAGATCATCACGCTTCATGGTGTACCTGTATCTATCATCTCTGACCGGGGTACGTAATTTACATCACGGTTCTGGAGGGCCGTACAGCATGAGTTGGGTACTCAAGTGGAGTTGAGCATAACATTACACCCTCAGACAGACGGACAGTTCGAGCGCACTATTCAGATATTAGAGGATATGCTTCGTGCGTGTGTGATGGAGTTTAGGGGTTCGTGGGATCAATTCTTGCCACTAGAGAAGTTTTCCTACAACAACAGTTATGAGTCGAGCATCCAGATGGCACTGTATGAGGCTCTGTATGGTAGGCGGTGTAGGTCTCCAGTGGGCTGGTTCGAGCCGGGCGGGGCTAGATTATCGGGTACAGACTTGGTTCAGGATGCTCTAGAGAAGGTTAAGGTGATTTAGGATAGACTACGCACAGCCCGATCCAGACAGAAGAGTTATGCAGATTGGAAGGTTCGCGATATTGCATTTATGGTTGGAGAGCGGGTCTTGCTCCGAGTGTCACCCATGAAGGGTGTTATGAGGTTCGGAAGGAGGGGCAAGCTAAGCCCGAGGTTTATCGGTCCATTTGATGTATTGCGACGTGTTGGGGAGGTTGCTTATGAGCTTGCCATGCCTCCTAGTCTAGCAGGAGTTCATCCAGTATTCTATGTTTCTATGCTGCGTAAGTATCACGGCAATCAATCTCACGTGTTGGATTTCAGCTCAGTCCAGTTATATAAGGATTTATCTTATGTTGAGGAGCCGGTGGCGATCTTAGATAGGCGGGCTCGAAAGCTAAGGTCGAAGAATATTGCTTCTGTGAAGGTTCAGTGGAGGGGTCAGACGGTTGAGGAGGCGACTTGGGAGACCGAGCATGATATGTGCAGCCGTTATCCTCATCTTTTCACCACTTCAGGTATGTCTCTATGCTAGTTCGAGGACGAACGATTGTTTTAAGATGGGGAGGATGTAATGACTCGACCAGTCATTTTGAGTGTATTAGCCCCGATCCCCTATTTACTATTTTTCCCGTATCTATTTCTGCTTATGTAACTTATCGGGAGATCTTGTTTTTGGTTTCGGAGTGTTTTGGGACACGTAGTCCCTAAAACAGAAGCTTAAGTTTTAGGATCTTGACCGTAGTCGAAATTGTGTGAAGATGACTCTGTAATGGAGTTCTGTCGGTTATGTTAGCTCCGTTGGGTGATTTTGGACTTGGGAGCATGTCCGGACTGTGAATCTGAGATCTGTAGCTAATTTAGGCTTGAAATGGCGAAAGTCAAATTTTTAGGAAGTTTGTCCGGGGGGTTGACTTTTTGATAACGGGGTCGGATTCCGATTCCAAAAGTTGGAATATGTCTGTAATGTTGTATATGAATTATACGCAAATTTTGAGGTCAATCGGACGTGATTTGGTATAATTCGGCATCGTTTGTAGAATTTGAAAATTTCGAAGTTCATTAAGTTTGTATTGGAGGGTGATTCATGTTTTTGTTGTTGTTTGACGTATTTTGAGGGGTCGACTAAGTTCGTATGGTGTTTTAGGACTTGTTGGTAGATTTGGTTGAGGTCTCGGGGGCCTCGGGGGTGTTTCAGATGCTTAACGGTTTGAATTTGGACTTAGGTAAATGGCTGAAGTTTTCTGATATCTGGTGGTTTTGCATGTGTGGTAGGGAGATCGTAGGTGCGTACTCGCATATGCAGATAAAGGAGCGCAGAAGCGGGAGTTGAGGAGATGGCCAGGGGTCGCAGGTGCGAGGACATTTCCGCATCTGCGAGCCCTCAGATGCGCTCGAAGCTCTGCAGATGCGGAGAGTGGGATAGAGGGGAAGATCGCAAAAGCGGACCTTTGTCCGCAGGTGTGCACACGCGGGTGCGACCACTTGCTCGCAGATGCGGACCCAATCCCTTAAGTCATTTTCGCACTTGCGAGGGAAATTCCGCAGGTGCGACAGTAGGTACGCAGATGCGGAAGAACTGGGCAGAAAAATAGGATTTCGAGGGTTTGATTCCCATTTCGATTTTGGGACTTTGAGAGCTCGGTGTGAGGCTATGTTTCGAGGTTTCTTCAAAAAGATTGTTGGGGTAAGTAATTCTACCTCGGATTGTACTATATTTCATGAATCTATTGTTATTTTCATCATCTAATTAGGGATTTGTGTTGTAAATTTGGGGGAAATGGTAGAAACTTCATAGGCTAAAATTTTCGAGTTTTGGAAGATAATTTGAGGTTGGATTCGAGTAATTCTTTTATGGTTGGACTCGTGAGTGGATGGGTGTTCACATTTTGTGACTTTTGTAGGATTTCGAGACGTGGGCCCGGGGGCCGATTTGAGCCTATTTCGGATTTTGGCTTATAATTTTATATTTTTCTTGTGGAATTGATTCTTTAGGCCTATATTAATTATATTGTACTGTTTGTGGCTACATTCGGGGCGTTTAGAGATTGATTCGTTGAGTAAAAGCATTGCGGAGTAGGATTTTGTGCGGTTTGAGGTAAGTAACAGTTTTAAATCTGGTCCTGAGGGTATGAAACCCCGAATTTTGGTATGATGTGATTATTTTGGAGGTGACGCACATGCTAGGTGACGGGCGTGTGGGCGTGCACCGTGGGGAATTGGGACTTGGTCCGTCCCGTGAGACTGTAAAGTCGAATAGCTTATTGTTAATTACATGCTCCTCTGTCTTCTAGAAATTTGACTGCCATTCATGTTAGAAACCATGCTTAGGCCATATGTTATCACTGTTGGGACCCGCAGCGGTCTAGTACTTATTGATTAACTGCTATTTGCTGTCTTGAACTCAGTCACAGTGCTACTTGCGAGTCATATCTCAGTTTCTTTTTGTTTTCTTGTTGACACTTGTTATTATCGCTTTTGGCTGATTTGTATGATTTCTGAAAGCCCGAGAGGGCTGGAGAGGTTAGTGACTGAGATAGGGGCTGAGTGCCGAGCTGCGAGCTATGTAAGGGTATATGAATCGGGTTGCACGCCGCAACAAGCCTTATGTCTATTTATGGACTGTGGATCGGGTTGCATGCTGCAACGAACCTTATGGCTACTTATATGATTGGGTCGGGCTGTAGGCCGCAGCGATATAACGCTTGGGCTGAAAGGAGACCCTCCGGAGTCTTCACACCTCCAATGAGCGCAGGTACTTATTGAGTGTGAGTACTGAGGGTTGAGAGCCGAGTGATTGAGCTGTTGTGACATGTTGAGTGATTGTTGCATGAGAGGCTGTACTTGTTTTTCATTTATTGATGCACTTAGTTGCTATCTGTCATTGTTGTGAAATATCTAAAAGATTCTATATCCATATTACCTGCACTTTAACTGTATAAAACTGATTTGGCTTAAACTGCCGAATTTGATATGTCTATTCTTTGCTGGAATTATTGAAAATGAACTGTACCTTCTCAGTTCCTTATTTATTTTTGTTACTTGCTGAGTTGGTTGTACTCACGCTACACTCTGCACTTCGTGTGCAGATCCAGGTGTTCCTGGTCGTAGCGGGTGTTGATATTTGAGCAGTTGATTCCGGAGACTATCAAGGTAGCTGCTTGATATTCACAGGTCTTGGCTTTCCTTCATTATCTTATTCGCATTTCAGTTCTTACTCTTTAGATGTTGTATTAGACTGCTCCTGGTATAGATGCTCATGTACTCAGTGACACCCCGATGTCGGGCTAGTTTTTCGCACTTATACTATTGGGTTTTACCCCATTTTTATGAAAAACTATGATCATCTTAAATGTCTTAATTCATTTCTGGTAAATGTTGAAAGTGTTTTGGAAATGTCGACTTGCCTGGTATCACGATAGGCACCATCACGACGGGTTAGGTTTTGGGTCGTGACAATATACATGTCAAAGATGTTTAGTAGTAATTCTTCTATATTTCAGTCATTCATCACTAATAATGCATGACATAGATTAATCAATATAGGTCGAGATGTTTTGTTTTTAATATTCAACGATATAGGTCGAAACGTTTTGTTTTTAATATTCATAGATGCATCTAAGTAAGTTATAAGTTGATTAATCAATTTACAAATAAATTTATTTGATGATGATCAATTATATATACTAATTAGATTATTGCTTCTTCACAAGTTTATCCCCAAAAGAACCCGATCCTGTGGCCCTAGCGCTTCGTGTTCTTATATATATATGGCTATACCTATATATATATATATACACACACACACACACACACTTTGTTGTACTACTTTAACTATATATAGCTTGTTATAGTATATGTTAGTGTATACATTATTTGTATTACAAAATAAAGTATTAACGGATTATATTTATATTATTTAGATAATAAATATTAAAGTGATTCAAAAGTTTGACCATGTTTGACCTAATAATCGAACAACTTTGGTCGGTTATTTTTCAGGAAGTAAAATATACCGACCAAAGTTGGTCGGTAAATGCTTCCCCTGCAATAACCGACCAACTTTGGTCGGTAAATTTAAATATAAATTCTATAAATTTTAAAAAATATTTTAAATAATAATATAATTATTAAAATTTTAAAAAGTGGGTTCACATTACCGACCAAAGTTGGTCGGTAATCTAAAAACTGCTTTGACTAAGCAAGTTTGACTCCTTAGGTCAAAGTCAAATTTTTGACCAAACTACCGACCAACTTTGGTCGGTATGTAATTTTTAAAAAATTTAAACTATTTTTTTGTAGTTTTCGTTCGTGTTGGACGGTTTTTGGTCGCTTTTGTTGACCGACCAACGTTGATCGATATGGCTTGGTCAGTTTTTCCCTGATTTCTAGTAGTGTTTGTTGCATGTTTTACCCTTCGTACTTAGATTCTTATAAGAATTTTGTGGCGAGGCATGTATTGATTCATGAAAATCGACAATGTTACCAACAAACCACGTTTACAATACATTCCGACACTGGAGCATTTTTTATTTTTTATTTTTTAATAATGATGGAATACTTGTGTCTTGTTTGCTCTCACCTATACTATTACATCAAATACCTGTTTGTTTACCCGTAAAATGGTACAGTTGAATTTATACGTCATTTTATAGACAAGTGAATCGATTTGATCCTAAAATGATAAATGAATTAGACAAAAATATAAAACTTAGCGTTATAATCGATATAAAATAATAGGGAACTTGAGCCCGGGAACAGAGCTTCAGGAGGCAGTAAGAACAATATAAATAAGCAAGAAAGTAAAATGTTATTGAGCTTTGAACAAAGTGTAGTGTATGCTTGTCAGAAAATTCGTCTCATTACAATGATGGTAGAGCTCACTATTTATAGTTGTACCCAGGGAATAAGGTACTTGGATCAAGGCCCTATTTAATGACAATTATGAGGGTCATTGAATAATATGTAACGGTAGGCAATGAATGCCATATTCTCTGTAACGGAATGTGCACTTAGTGCAATAGAATATTCTTCATTAAATGCTACCCGGTGGCAGGCATTTATTTTGTCTTTATGAATATCATTCTCTCTGATAACAAGCGAGATCATTGTCCCCGGGCTCGACTATCTTCTGTTTTCGGCTCCATGTGTCGCTTTTTCATGCGATCATTATATATGAACATATTTTACTCTATACAGATAGTCCCCCTGATTTTCGGTGGCATAACTTTGTATCACCGAGAAGGTTGTAGAGATACCTTTTTAGGCAGGAAATTCTCTGACCCCCTCTGAAAAGTTTATGACGGTTGATTAGACGCACGTCTCTCCGCATTTGATGCCCCGAACACGTGTCATCCCACGATTTAGCACCATTTTTGTCGTTTATCGAGGTAATTATGGCCACAATTTTAGCCTCCTATTCCATTACTTATACGCATCAAACATCTTCATTTACACTTCATAATTTTCCAAACTTTCTCAAACTCTTTTTACTCAACTCGTATTTGTCTTCAACTTTCTCTAGCCTTCTTCTTCAGAGAGAACCTCTTCTTCCCTTCTGATAAAAATGGCTTCTTCTTCCAAAAATCCTAGTTCCGCAAAGAACAAAGGTAAAGATGATGATGTTGCTCCTCTTACGGTGAGCACCATCATCCCAAGGATCCTTGTCACAACTAAGGACTTCGAAGAGAGCTACCCTTCCGCTAATCCCCGCATATGGGCTGGTAGCGTGTATCATTTCTCTATCCGTCCTTCCATTATTCCTGCTGTGAAGGAAGACTGTCATTGCCATGACTTAGACATCATCGCGCCTGACCTGGCAGAGCGGATAACCTTACCCAAAAAGGATTTGACGTATTTTTATACGTATCCCTTTACTTTGAGCGGGGAGCTTGGCTCCGTTATCGTGGAGTTCTGCAACCGTTACCAGGTATGCCTGGCACAAGTAAGTCCTTCTGTGTGGAGGACTGTTGCTTTCCTTCAGCGTCTATTCCAGGAGACAGGAGAGGAGCTAACCCTGGCTCGACTGATGAACCTTTATTCCCCAAGGTTTTCCGCGGGGTAATGATAAATTTCAGCAAACGTGGCCACCATGCTCTGTTAACCAGAATGGATGATGACAACAATTGCGGGTGGATGGAACGGTTCGTTGCAGTTGCCACCGGGGATATTATTCCGGTCACGACTCCATCCTTTCCGGACTGCACTCGTAAGTTCATCATTTGTCTCTTCATCTAGTTAAAGATCACTCTATGATGTTACTGATTCATTTTATTTCACTTATTTCAGTAACTCGGTAGACTCCATCGAGGGTTGAAGGCTTGGACCAGTGGGTCCAAAAGATTTTGGATGTCACCACACCCGAGACCCGCATGTAGAAAGAACTAGCCCTTACATATGGGTGGAAAGCCAAATATCATGGTAAGTTGAACTCATCTTGTTTTTTCCTTTCGTATAAGAAAGCCGATTAACCTTTTTCTCTTTTTGAATTCAGGTCTACCCTAGGGCTCAATTATCATCATCGAGGAGGACGTTTTGGCTAATCTTGCTGATGTGGCGAGGTTGCTGCAGGAGGCATTTACCGGAATAGGTGTCTCCGGGCCTATTTCTGGTGCAAGTGATTCTTCTCAGAGTCCCTATCCGGAGAACAAGCAACAAAAAAGGAGACGTTCCTCTACGGCCGGGGAAAAATAAAAAAGGCAAAGAGTACCGCGCTCGAGTCGTCTTCAAGTGACGTGCCCAAGCCGGCCATAGACACAATGGTGATTGAAGATGATAGATGAGCTAGTGTTGAGGGGGCTTCTCTACATAGAACACGATAACCTTCATCATCTCAATAAAATGCTCAATCTGTTGATCTAATTACTCCAACCGAGGACGATGCGTTAGCACTCTTGGGGTAGTATAATGTAGTGGAAGACCCTAACTCCCGCTTCCGAGTCCCACTCGCCATGCTCGGTACCGTGAGGCTGAGGACCGGGTTCCTTCCATCTTCAGTTGATGAGCAACCAACAACCAGCACTACGTTCGCTGCAGCCACTTATCAGCCTACAATGCCATCAGCTTTATCTTCTTCTTCACCCACCCTGCCTTCGCCACCAGCAACTGCTACATCATCTCCACCGGACCTAGTTGCCCGAGAGGAGGGTGTCCCTCTTCCCCAGTCCCCGGTTCATGGGAGTTTGGGGAAATATTATGTTGTCCCCTCTGAAGATCTCCAAAGGAGGAGGAGCATCACCCTCTCGGTCTCTACCAGATGCCATATATTTTCTCGGCTAATGGAGCTTGCTAATTATCTGAAGCCTGTAGCTTCAGAAAAGGATAAGGATAAGATACAAACTCTCTCGGGAGAGTGTTTGTTGAACAATGACATGCACAATGCAGAGGCGGTATAGCCTTTGCTTTCTCTGTTGTTTCTTTTATCTTTGTTATGGGAGGGTTTTGAGTTTGCATTTTTGTTTTGTAGGCCAACTTCCTGGCTTCTGAGGGCTTTAAAGGCTGATTCGTGATAAGGAGAAACTCACCTCCGAGGGGGATCAATTTTTGACCAAGCGAGATTAGACTATTGCTCTCCTCTCAGTACAGGAAGCATGGGTTATTGAGGTCGTTGAGTTGGAGGCTCGGTTGCAGCAAAGGGAGCAAGAAGTAGTGACCCTTATCTAGGAGGTTGCCCCATTAAGGGCACAATTTGAAGAAACTAGGGCCAAATGGGTTGAGGTCCATAATGTCATTCTTGATGCATCCGATCGCGAGGCTGCCTCCGTTGAAAGGTTGAGAAATTTGGAGGCAAACTTAAACTCCATAACTAAAGAAGTTACTACTGCCGAGGCAAAGTATTCTCGGTTGGAGGAGAAGCATAAGAGGACCATCGAGCATGAGAGAATTTTCAGCTCCACTTTTCGCGACCTTGATGTTAGCCTCCGATCCATTAGATTCGTGTGGGATAACCTTTCGGCCGAGGTTGACCGGCTTAAAGAAGAACTTCAGCACCGAGCGGTTTCCCTCGTTGTTGAAACAATATATGATATGTATAGCATGAGGAGGAAAACCTTGGAAGAGGCCAAAGCGGGTGTCATTTACTTTGATTCCAAAATCGCAAAGGCCCGTGAGCCGGAGTCAACAACCAAAAAGGGTCTTCTGGCCCGACCTGATGCTACCGACTCGTCTGGTTCCGGTTTCGAGTTCTCGGGAACTAAAGAAGAATCGGAAGGTGATGATGATAAAGGCCAAAATAATGATGGCCAAGGTATTGAGTCGGCGATGGATCCTCCCACTTCCCCTAGGGGTGCAGATGCTTCTCTTCCTCCAGGTTCAAGAGATTCAGTAGCTTAGTTTTTGTTTTGTTTTCTTTTGCAGTAGCTTAGTTTTTGTTTTCTTTTCTTTCTCATATTTTTGTACTTCTGCTGTTTGGCACGCTTATTGTGAATAGAAGCACTTTTTCGTTTAAGTATTTGCGCAAGTTTTGCTCCTTGTGTCCTTTTCATTTAAGTATTCTCGTAAGTTTTCTGTACCGAGATATGCGAGGCTTCAGGTGTATTTTTCCCCGATAATATTTGGATTCCGGGCATAGGTTCTTCCGAAATCAGCCATTTAATATGAGGGTTTCATAAGAGAGGGCCCTCTTATATTTACGGTGCTCTTGAAGAGGACGTCTCCTGTTCGTTACGGCACTAGCATTTGAAATACTTGTTTAACTTTCAAATGATAAAATCAATTCATCATTCAGACAAGAAACAAGATAGAAATAAAATGACCTTACTTTATTCCTTCCATTTTCAAAAGTTAATAAGCATTCATTGTGCTAAAACGAAATTGTCATTTCTTGTGGATAACTTATACAACTTGTTTCTACGGGGCTAGCAGCGCAGTCCCCGGTCCCGATGATACAACTATGTTTTCAGGTTTCATATTCCAGTCGATGTGGTAGTCATTGTTGTCGTATCCTCATATTATCCCCCCCAGTGATTGAATGCGAAGAATGCGAATTTAAACACTGGAAGTTTTACACCTTCGAGGATTCCACTAGTGAATTGCTAGATAATCTTCAGCTCGATAGAAAACTTCACTTCCCCTTAGGAATTTATGCTATCTAGCCAAAGATTATCTAACAGTCCCCCAGTGGCTTGTACTTGCGAATGGTCGGGTAATATTTGCTCGACAGCAAACTTTACTTCCCGGTGGGAACTTCGCTACCGAGCAAAAGACTATCTAACCGCTCCATAGTGATTCTTTGCTTGCGTGGCTTGTCATTTAAAGGTCTTATTTCTGCTGCTGAAGCTTCCTTCGTAGTATGCTTTCCGTTGATGCCTCGTTAAAAACCTTGCTAGAAAAACCTAATTGGGACACAAACTGGACGAAGGGAAAAAAAGTGCAGCACATACTTTCAGTATATGCGAGGTTCATCAGCAATAGTATCTCCTGAGGTATGCCACATTCCAGTTGCTCGACAATTTTTCTCCGTCTTGATTTTCCAAGTTGTATGACCCTTTCCCGGTGACAGTTAAAACCCAGTAGGGCCTTCCCAAGTCGGACCTAGCTTCCCTGCATTGAGCTCCCGGGTGTTCTGAATTACTTTCCTTAAAACCAATTCTCCTACATTGAAATAATGGAGGTTGGCTTTTCAATTATAATATCTTTCTATTCTCTGCTTTTAGGCTACCATCCTTATATGCGCCAAGTCCTTGCGTTCATCGAGCAGCTCCAAATTGACCAACATTGCTTCATTGTTCGCCCGAAAATATCTCAGGGTAGGCTCTCCTACTTTCACCGGGATCAGGGCTTCTACTCTGTACATAAGAGAGAAAGGAGTCTCCCCCGTGCTCGATTTGGCCGTTGTTCGGTACGACTATAGTACTTCTGGCAGCTCTTCAGGCCATTTACCTTTAGCTGCTTCCAATCTCTTTTTTGAGATTTTATATAAGCACCTTATTTGTTGATTCTGCTTGACCGTTTGCGCTCGGCTGATAAGGTGATGATGTGATCCTTTTGATTTTTAAGTCTTCAAGTAACTTTGTGATCTTTGCGCCTACAAATTGAGGCTCGTTGTCGCAGGCTATATCTTTTGGTATCCCAAATCTGCAAATTATATTCTCCCGTAATAAATCTACTACTTCACGTTCACCGATCTTCTGGTAAGGACCTGCTTCAACACACTTAGAAACATAGTCAATTAAAATAAAAACAAATCTTACCTTTCCGGGGACCGGTGGCAACAGTCCGACGATATCCATTCCTCGCTTCATGAACGGCCATGGTGACATAACTGAGTGTAGTGGCTCTGCCGATTGATGTACCAACGGTGCGTAGCATTGACATTTATCACATTTTTTAACATAAGCTTTGGCATCTTATTCCATCCGGGCCAGTAGAATCGTGCCCTAATTAATGTTAACACTAAGGAATCAGCGCCTCAGTGATTTTCGCAGATCCCTTGGTGGACTTCTCGCATAATATAATTAGCTTTGGAGGCCCCCAAACATCGGGCCAATGGGACTTGGAAAGATCTTCTGTATAATTGGCCTCCCTTGAAGCTGTATCGAGCTGCTTTAGTGCGCCCCGAGATGCCTTAAAATCTCCAGGCAATTTTCCATGCTCGAGATAGTTAATGACGTGTTTACCTTGTAATAGCTATCCGCGTCCAATACCGAATGCATAAGTTGTACAACCGTACCGGAGTCCAATCCCTTCATCTCTATGGATGATCCAAGATTGGCTAATGCATCTGCTTCCGCATTCTCTTCCCTCGGGATATGCGTAATTGACCATTCATGTAATCGAGCAAGCAGAGCCTGGACTTTCATTACGTATTGTTGTATGCATTCCTCTTTGGCTTCGAATATCCCGTAGACCTGATTTACTACCAATTGGGAGACACATTTGATTTCTATGACCTTGGAGTCCAGTCCCCGGGAGAATTCGAGCCCTACAATCAAAGCTTCATACTTTGCTTCATTGTTAGTCAGAGGAACAATTCTTATGGTCTGCCTTAGGGTTTCTTCCGAGGGCGTGGTTAACACTATGCCGAACTCGGACCCCTTCACATTGGAAGCTCTGTATGTGAACAAGGTCCAGACTTCTAATGTCGATTTTGACACCATTACTACTTCTTTAGTAGCCAAAGGTAAATGTCCCAGACTGAAATCGACCATAAAGTCGGCCAAAACTTGTGACTTAATAGCAGTCCTTGCTTTATATTCTATGTCAATTTCATTTATTTAGACGGCCCACTTGGCCAGCCTACCCGAGAGTTCAGGTTTATGAAGAATATTCCCCCATGGAAAAAGTGGTCACCACATCTATCGGGTGATATTGGAAATAAGGCCTTAGCTTTCGAACGGCGACTACGAGGGCTAAGGCCAATTTTTCTAGATGTGGGTAGCAAGTTTCTTCTCCCATAAAAATTTTACTTATATAATAAATAGAAGATTGCATACTTTTATCCTCGCAGACTAAAATAACACTTACTGCTACCTCCAAGACCGCTAAGTTGATCAGTAGTTGTTCACCTTTCTCACGTTTTGACAGTAACGGAGGACTTGACAAATACCTTTTCAAATTCTTCAAAGTTTGCTAACATTCCGGTGTCCATTCAAATTTATTCTTCTTTTTGAGAAGTGCAAAGAAATGATGGCATTTTTTCGAATATCGAAAAATGAATCTGCTCAAAGCGGTAAGTCTCCCCATCAGCCTTTGAACCTTTTTTACGCTTGATAGCTGGTCTGGGATGTCTTTGATGGCTTTAATTTAATCGGGGTTAATCTCGATCCCCCTTTACGACAAAAGGAATCCCAAGAACTTACCGGAGCTGAGCCAAATGCACACTTCTCGGGGTTAAGCTTCATAGTATGTTTCCTTAAGATGTGAAAGGTCTTTTGCATGTGTTTCAGATGGTCACCTACGTTCAAAGACTTAACCAGCATATCATGTATGTAAACTTTCATAGTTTTACCTATTTGTTTCTTAAATATTTTGTTTACGAGCCATTGATAAATGGCTCCGACGTTCTTTAGCCCGAAAGGCATCACATTGTAACAATATGTGCCAAAGTTCGTTATGAAAGAGGTATTTTCCCGATCCTCCGGGTTCATCTTGATTTTGTGGTACCCGGAATAAGCATCGAGAAAACTCATTAACTCGTGCTCGGCCGTTGCATCAATCATTTGATCAATGTTTGGCAATGGGAATGGGTCTTTTGGGCACGTCTTATTTAAATCCTTATAATCTACGCACATGCGAAACTTATTATTCCTCTTTGGAACTACTACTAAGTTAGCTAGCCAGTCATGATACTTTACCTCTCGGATTGAGCCAATATCAAACAAGCGAGTTACCTCTTCTTTGACGAATTTATTCCTAACCTCGACAATATGACGTTTTTCTGTCTAAATATGACGTTTTTCTGTCTTACGGGAGGGATGTTGGGATCCAGGCTTAGTTTGTGCACGGCCACTTCAGGGAGGGATACCTGTCCTATCCGCATGCGACCACGCAAAACAATCGACAATAAGTTTACGAAATTTAATAAATCCAAACCTGAGCTCAGGTTGTAGTCATGTCCCCAATTGGAACTATCTCTCCAAGAATATTTCAAACAATGCGATTTGTTCAAGTTCTTCAACCGTGAATTTTGTTGCGTTCGTTTCTTATGGTACCTGAAAATATCTTAGTACCTGATAGGACTCCGATGACTCCTTCCCCTGGTTGACTTCGCTCGGCTCGGGAGCAGGCGCATATTTCTGTAATTGTTGTGTCGTATTCTCCTTTCCTTTGCTACTAGAAACTGATATTGCATTCATCTCCCTTGTTGTCGGTTGGTCACCTCTTATTTGTTTAATTCCCTCGGGAGTTAGGAGTTTCAGCAACTGGTGATATATTGATGGCACAACCTCCATCTCGTGCAATCACAGTCTCCCAAGGATAATATTATAGCCCATATCTCCATCCACCACCTCAAAAAGGGTCATCTTCATCAACCCCTCGCATTCGTGGGCAGCAGGATCTCTCCTCGGGTTGTCACACTTGCTAGGTTGAACACGGCGAGGAGTTTTGTGGACGGAATAATGCTTCTAGTGAGCATGGCTTGCTCCAACATTCTCTATTGGATGATATTGGCCGAACTTCCTGGGTCCACCAGAACACGTTTAATTTTGAAATCTAAGACATTTAAATAGATTACCAACGCATCATTGTGCGACAACAGCAAGTCCATCTATGTCTTCCTCCGTGAAAGTAATGTCGTCCTCAGCGATATTTCGGAGTCTCTTGCTGGGGGTCACTTGCACCTTCATTTTTTTTGTCGCGGAGAATGTCACCCCATTAATCTTGTTCCCTGATGTTTGGCTATAATTTTGTATTTTTAGTGCATTACTTACATTGTATTTTGGGGCTTTAATGCTAAACTATACTATATTTGTACTTAATTGAGTCTATTTTATGTGTAGGTACGTTGAAGACGAAATTGGGAGCAAAGTAGATATTTTGTGTGTATTTTACACACTACAAGAATGGACCATGAACATTTATTGATTAGAAGCATTATGATGCTAGTTGGAGCAATGATTGGAGAGACAAGAATTGAAAGTGAAACGAAAGAAGAAAGAAAGAATTGAAAAGAAAGAAAGAAGAATTGAAAGTGGGACGAAACAATGAAAGTCGTGTCTTATATCCAAATGCTTCTAATCAAAGACAAAGCAAGAAAATGAAAAATGAAAAAAGCAGGCGACGCGAAATGTAATGCTCGCGATAGAGCATGCGACGCAAGCTTTCTAGATCGTGTTTGACAGTGCGACACGAGGCCTGTAGCGAAAGTGTTCCGGATTTTTAAAGCCTATTTTGTCTCCTATTTGGTTTTGCACTTGGTTATTTCGTTTAGGTCTCTTCCCTACACATATAAATAGTCATTAAAACATTATTTTTGGAGTTAGTTTGGAGACCGGAGGCAAGAACACCATGCTTGGAGGAGGCTTTCAACTAATGTTTCTTCTCTTCTTTTCCTTTAATCTCATAGTTTATTAGTTCTAGAGTTTTGGGTGCTACATGACCGTTGTAGTTTGAAGCTTGAAGTGTTCTTATTAGTTTATTTATTCAATCTTGTGCTTAATTATTTGATTGTTTGATCACCAATTGAATACTATCTATGAATCTAGGATTGAACTCGGGAGAGGGAATTTTAGATTACATATAAGATTGAGTAGAGCAAGATCTTAACTCTGAGGGGGGCGGATTTGTACAGTGTGCATTGAGGACATTGCACAATTTTAAGTATGGGGTGATGAGATTATCTGGGTGTTTTTCTGTGCTATCTTAGCTTAGTTGTAGTACTCGTTCTTAGTGTAAAAAACAAATCAAAATATTTTGGACTTCTCCCAACGATGGATCGCATTCGACAGGTGTCTTGAGGGATTTAAGTTGAAACAAAAAGGCAAAAAGATTTTCTTTTGTTAGGTAGTGTAGTAATTTCAGATTGGTTTTTCTTTGTGTCGCGGTTCTTTTCCAAGGGTTTTGTTTGAACCAGGTGTAGTTAGTTTTATTTTTTAGGAGTAGGAGCCATTGTGAGATGAATTGAATTGAAGTAATATCTCTTGATTTGCTTATGCCTTGAGAATAGTGAGTACTTTGGTTGTGACGCTTAGGCTCAGGTTTTTACTCTTGTATAAGTACCTTAAATCGTATGATCTTAACTTTGCTTAACTGCTTTGACTAGAGTATCTTGATGAGTCCAATCCTGAGTGAGTTATGTGCCATGTGTGTGTGAGATTTGTGTGTTATTCTGTGCATTGCATTTGATGTCTAGAACTTACCTCATGTGTTTGCAAAATGAAATAGTAGCGTTGTTCAGTTTGGAAGTGATATATGTATTTCTTTGTTGAGCCAGATATATATAGTTTACCTACCTAATTGTTATGTAATGTAGTTAACCCCTTTGAGCGTGTAATCCTGTTTCTTTGGCAATCACATTACAATCCTTACTCATTTGTTTGAATTAACCATCTATTTAAACTTTTTCACCTCTCATGAGCACTTGAATTGTTATGAACTTTGTAAAAGTTAAAGCGTGGGGTGGTTGGTTTGGCTTTTGAGTGGAACTAATGAAATAAAGAGAAAGGTGCACTTTTTTGAAAAAAATAATAAAAGCCACTTGAATTGAAAAAGAAAGAAAGAAAAAAAAATATGGTTGTATTGCTGTGAAAAATATTCCTTAATAGTGGTGACTCTTGATGTAATTATGCTTAAAGAAGTATGGAGTTAATATACATTGCTGTGAAGGTGGAGTTATAGTTCGATATAAGTGTGGGGTTTTAAATGTTAAAGTGTATGTATTAAAGTGCTTAGGGAGGTGTAGTCACTCTTATATCCAAATGTATCCTACCCGACCCACAACCTACATTACAACCAATTAAAGTCCTACTTGATCCTAGACTGAATGAGCTCGATTAGTAGAGTAGTATACTACGGGCAAGCCTATGGCGCATCTTTTGTGGCATATGAATGTTATTTCTGAGAGTGAGTGAATTCTTTCTATCTTGAGTTTTTAATTGTTCTTAAATTTTATTGTCTGTGGAACTAAACTCTTTTGTTGTGTGAGGGCACTTGATTCATGAAGGAAAGGTAATGTCATTGACCTCTATGTTAGAGTAAGTGAGTGAGTTGTGAATAATACATGGTACTTGCGAGTTAAATCTTTAGGTGAAGATGTTACACCCTTGTGCTTAGTCTATTTTAAAGATTCTTGGTATGATGAGTTAGGAGAATGGTTTAAAAAGGCAGTGTCTATATAAAGTGTAGTTTGATTTGCTCGAGGACGAGCAACTTTTAAGTGTGGGGTAGTGATGCTGGCTATAATTCCATATTTTTAGTGCATTACTTACCTTGCATTTTGGGGCTTTAATACTAAACTATACTATATTTGTGCTTAATTGAGTCTATTTTATGTGTAGGTACGTTGGAGACGAAATTGGTAGCAAAGTAGAAATTTTATGTATATTTTATACACTACAAGAATGGACCATGATCATTTATTGATTATAAGCATTATGATGCTATATGGAGCAATGATTGAAGAGACTAAAAAAAAAAAGAAACAAAGCAAGAATTGAAAGTGGAACGAAAGAAGAAAGAAAGAATTGAAAAGAAAGAAAGAAGAATTGAAAGTGGGACGAAGCAGTGAAAGTCGTGTCTTATATCCAAATGCTTCTAATCAAAGACAAAGCAACAGAATGGAAAATGAAAAAAGCAGGTGACGCGAGATGTAATGCTCGTGATAGAGCATGCAACGCCAGCTTTCTAGCTCGCGTTTGACGGTGCGACGCGAGACCTGTAATCAGGGTGTTTCGGATCTTTAAAGCCTATTTTGTCTGCTATTTGATTTTAAACTTGGTTATTTCGTTTAGATCTCTTCCGTACACATATAAATAGTCATTAAAATACCATTTTTGGAGTTAGTTTGGCGACCGGAGGCAAGAATACCACGCTTGGAGGAGGCTTTCAACTAGTTTTTCTTTTCTTATTTTCCTTTAATCTCATAGTTTATTACTTCTAGAGTTTTGGGTACTACATGAACGTTATAGTTTGAAGCTTGAATTGTTCTTATTAGTTTATCATATTGGTTTATTTATTCAATCTTGCGCTTAATTATTTGATTGTTTGATCACCAATTGAATACTATCTACGAATCTAGGATTTAACTCGGGAGAGAGAATTCTAGATTGCATATAAGGTTGAGTATAACAAGATCTTAACTCTGAGAGGGGGATTTGCGATTAGGATAGGAATATACCTAATCGCCTTGCTTGATTACTACACAGGAATTAGTAATGTGTTCTTTTTAATTCTAATTCCATAAGAATATAGGCGTTAGATTAGCTTGAATAGGCGAGTTATACTCCGGGAGAAGGCTGCGAGCAATATTAACCCTGTCAACCAATAAACTAGATAAATTAATTAAATAATTTAAGTGAAAAACTCAACGGGATTGTTAGCTAACCCACAGTTCTAGAATATTCACTCACATTGAATTCGTCTTTAAGCTTGTCGTTGTTTTCTTTAATCTCTTAATTTGTTACTCTAGATTAAATTTTAGTTAAATATTCATACTTTACGATTCGCTTGAATAGATTAATTGCTTGGTTTAATTTAGTTGATAGTTAATCACAAGTCCCCATGGGTACGATATCTGGACTTACAATCCTATATTACTTGTCAACCACGTTTACTTGCGTGTGCGTTTGGGAGCAACATTCCCCCCGGAAATCATGTTGATCGTCAAGCGCAGGGGATAATCTCCTGCTTTTGAAGGTTCTACATTATCACTATTGTGGCCGTAGTTATTTTAGCCCGGTCGCTTAAATATTCTGTTAGATGATCATATTTTGAGCAATGTCGTCACCTCCTCACGCAGACGCCGACAGTCCCTTGTCCGGTGACGGTTTGTCCCATAATATTCGCACCACAAATTAGGATCCCTTTGGCTGGGTCGGATCTCATTGGCTTCGGGACTCATGCCTCTTTGATGTTCCTTATAACCTACACCAGCTCCACCACGCTGACATTAAAGTTGTACTCAAAAAGCCTGGGATAGAAGGAATCTCGAGAACCCGATGTCTCTTTATCCTACAATGACCTATTAGTCCGGTCGCGATCGATTCTCTTATCGGTAGCGAATCTATCCGCCGACCGAAAACCTTTGTCGCATCATTTGGCCCATTCATAGGGAAAAAACCGACACCTTGAAGACTATCGATCTAAGTCGAAATCATCTCTTGACTTCTTTTTATTCTTCTCCCAGTCTCGAACCTTAGTTAATGTCGGAAAACCGAGCTGATCATCCTTAATTCTTATCATTGATTACCGGTTGTAAATATCTGCCTATGTTGTTGCCTGGAACTTGAGCAGACTTTCCTTCAATTTTCGGAAAGCATCGGAACTCCTCGGATTCAGGCCTTTAGTGAATGCTTCAGCTGCCCATTCTTCTAGTACAGCCGATAGCAACATCCTTTCCTTCTGGAATCTGGTTATGAACTCCCGCAATAATTCAGACTCTCTTTGTGAAACCCTGAATATGTCGACCTTTTAGGCTTATACCTTCTTGGCCATGGCATAGTCCTTAATGAAAGAATCGGTGAGCATCTCGAAGAAATCTTTGGAATGCTCAAGCAAGAGTGAATACCATATTAGGTCCCCCTTTGTGAGGGTCTCTCCGAATTTCTTCAATAAGACTAACTCAATCTCATGCTTAGCCAAATCATTCCCCTTCACTACCATTGTATATGTGGTGATATGCTCTCGAGGATCTGAAGTCCCATCATACTTCGGCATATCTGGCATTTTGAACCGTTTTGGGATCAACTCTGTTTTCGTGCTTGGTTTGAACGGCAGTTGGATGTACTTCTTCGAGCCTAGTCCTTTCAATACTGGTGGTGCACCCGGAATTTGACCCATTCTGGCGTTTATTTCTCTCATAAACCGCATGAGTTCGGTTTTAAAGGGATCATTTTTATTATTGTTGCCGGAACCACTACCGTTCCCCCCAGCCCTGTCAAAGCCGACTTCGCCCCTCGGGGTGTTGTTATCGACCCTTTGCGTTATTTGATTTGCGTGAACACCGGGAAAAATTGGACCTCGTCCATTCGCGTTGTTGGAAGCACCCAACAATGCCTGCTTTAATTCCATCATGACCCGATCGTATCGCGAGAGATGGCACATAATGGCCTTTTGTTGCTCCCTCAAGATCCATACTATTTCAACGACGTGCTCGTCTTCGGCATCATTAGGGGTTGCCTCTCGAACGTGTCATGGATATTGCCCGCCGTGAATCGGCGTGGCCTCGTTCCCCTCGTTTCGGATATTACTAATGGAATCTTTGTGTTGAGGCTGATTTCCTTGGGCCTCAATGTTGTGTGTGATGTTGACATTGTTATCTGCCATTTTTAATGATTTTTGCTAAGAACAAAGAATCAAACAAGTTAGTAATAGATGTAGGGATCAATTCAATTACACAACTGTCTAAGTCCCACGGTGGGCACCAAACTGTTTGCCCGTAAAATGGTACAGTTGAATTTATATATGGTTTATAAACAAGTTAATCGATTTGATCCTAAAATGACAACTGAATTAGACAAAAATGTACGACTTAGTGTTAAAATCGCTATAAGACTATAGAGATCTTGAGCCCGGGAACAGAGCTTCTGAAGGCAGTAAGAACTATATAAATAAGCAAGAAAGTAAAATGTTATTGAGCTTTGAACAAAGTGTAGTGTATGCTTGTCGGAAAATTCGTCTCCTTTACAATGATGGTAGAGCTCACGATTTATAGTTGCACCTAGGGAACAAGATCCTAGGATCAAACCCCTCTTTAATGACAATTATGAGGGCTATTGAAAAATGCATAACGGTAGGCAGTGAATGCCATATTTTTCGTAATGGAACATGCACTTAATGATATAGAATATTCTTCATTAAATGCTACCGGGTGGCAGGCATATATTTTGTCTTTATGAATATCATTTTCTCCGATAACAAGCGAGATCATTGCCTCCGAGCCGACTATCTTCTGTCTTCGGCTCCACGTGTCACTTTTCATGCGATCATTAAATATGAACATATTTTACCCTATACACTATTATTTCCTACCAACTCTCGAGACGGATCACCCTATTTCTTATTATTCCATTAGTAAAATATAAGCTGAGAAAGAAAAAGGAAAAAAGGTAAAATCAAAAGACAACTAAATATAGACCCTTGATGAGAATAAGCTCCAACGGGGGACCAAGCGACGAGTTGACCAAAAATCCACCTCTAATATATTTTTTGTAACTTTGAATATAACAGCCCTTAATTTATAAAATATCTTTATGATGATAGAAATTAATTTTAACCTGACAAATAATGATAACTAACTTGTTATAATAGGTCAAGCTACAATAATATAATATAAATAATTTACGTTTTGAAGATTTACATTTTAGATTGTAGATTTGCTTAAAAATTCAAAACTCAAACTCAAGTGCCGCTTAGTTGTTTGTCGTTTCACCTTCTCATTTCAATCAATGATTTGTTTAGGAACGTCCAAAAAGAAGAAGAAAAACTAGGACACGTCAAATGTTGAGAAAAAGAGAAAAATGTAAATTACTCATCTACTTTTGATCAAGAAAGAACAAATTATTTCTTGAAACCTAGTAGCTTACATATAGCCTTTGCCTTGCGTAAAGAAGCAGTTCACGGCTAATTACTAAAATTTTAAAGATATATTCTTTAAAATTTGATAGTCCTAAAAAGTGTACTTTTGTCTTTGCATACACTTTCTTCTCATAATTAGAATCATGTGATAGAGAAGAAAAGAACAATGGCTGAGTTTTATGGTTCAAATTCTAACAGCATTTTTTTGGGGAGAAAATTCGCAATTCTTGACTCATTTTCAAAGAAACTAGAGCCATACATTAAAACCTCTGTATGATGTGATTTTAATGGACTCAAATACAATGATTAACAAGTGATATGATGAGATCTCTTTGGTAATTTTCTAATAACGGTACAGCTATTACATCGAGTATATATTATTTCCTATTAGCATATATATCAAATATGTTTTTGTCTTATACTAAAATTTAAACACAAACCAAATATTGTAATCATAGTCGACTACCACATACAGAACTAGCACTTGTACAAGATAAGATGATTGCTAGATGTTATTATCAAGCAAAAATTGAGGAAACTAAATTAATTTTGAAGATTAATACAGAAAGTGCACATTAAAAAGTGGAGACAACATTTTCTTTTTCTTGACCATATATGTCAGTATGTCATTTTCTTATTTCTTTTAGGGGTGGGGTGGGGGTGGTGGAGGGACTAATGGTAGGCCGTAGGCAAAGTCATCGCAATTACACTGCTTGCTTTTCACATTATATATTCTATGTTCTTATCTTAATTACACTGCTTGCTTTTTTGTTGACAAAAGAGTAAACATCATTTCTTTCCAAGGTGGCGAGTTTCATTTTCTATTTTCAGAATTCAATTAAAAAAATTCTATATTTCCATTCTATCCTAGGCAAAGTCATCGCAATTACACTGCTTGCTTTTCACATTATATATTCTATGTTCTTATCTTAATTAGCATGTTTATCTTATATTCTTGTCGGGTAAGGGATAGAGCTAGAGTATTAGGCTTAGATTCAGACGAACTCAATAACTTTTGCTTAGATTTTATGTTTATATTAGCAATTTTATTAAATAAGTTAAATATTAAATTATGAACCTAGTAATTAAAACGAGCTAAGAATTTTATGACAGGTTCATAATATATAAACATAAAATTCTATCTTACAAATCATGATCACATCTTTGACATCAGTGGCGGAGCCACCTTATACGAAGGGGTGTCAAATGACACTCCTTCGCGGGAAAAATATACGGTGTAGCTAGGTAAAAAAATAAATTATATGTAAATATACTATGTATTGACTCCCTTTAATTTCCTGGTATATTTACTTTTATATATTTTGACACCCATCAACGAAAATTCTGGCTCCGTCACTATTTCACATTGCATTGCGACATCTCTTATATAGAAAACTTGTGATTTGCTTAGCTCAACGCAAGATTACTTCTTTCCTAGTAGTTTCTGTGCGCTTTAAATTACATCTTGAAGTCCAAAAGATTAGGAAAAAGAATTAATAGATCCTTTGATTTCGAAACATTGTGCTTAGTTTGATATGTTACAGCTTTTGCACCAGCCCCTTCCCTTTACACAGAAAAATTACAATCAGTATTTGGAAGTTAAATTCAAAAAGAAGATTTAATTCATATAAATAATTTCTAAACTATCAATGTATTTTAACTTGTTGTATTAGACAATCTGCTTTATTTTCTAGGTTACTAATGTCACTATTTATGATAATACTAGTGCATAGCAGTTAAACTCAAACATAAATTATATAAAAAGATTTTTTGTGCTGCAATTATTTTAACCCAAGAAAATGTCGGGAAGAAAATTCTAAATTAAACGCGCTCAAGTCTTACGTTATTGAAGCAAATTTAGCACGTATGTCATGCTTATAACTATTTTTTGCAACAACTTGCATTTTATATATTTATAATTATATGTGCAAAAATAATATAAGGTTTATGTGATAATACAGAAGACGGTAAAATTCGATGAATCAACTATGAAAGGAGGGTTGTGACGTATTGGCCGAAATTGGAGTGAAATTTTTCTACAGCATCGCATCATCGATCTAGAAATAATGACTCATATATATCCTTGGAGTCTTTTTTTTGGTTTGCACTCCGTGAATGGTACTAGCATTAGGGCCGGACTAAATTCGGATTCGTGCCAGAAAGTTCTACATTGTTGGGTAAATTACTCTCTAACAAAGATAACTTCATACTCAGATCAGTTTAAATTTAAGACCTCTGATTAAGAACGAAAGAGTACTTACCACTTTATCACGACCTTGTTGGTATATCCTTTGGTTTTTACAAGGCGTGTGGAAACACAATACGTCACTTTCTCTCTCAATTCCCATAAAATTTCTCTTAATATCATTTGGGAAATAGGAAAAAAAAGAGGAAAGCCCGTCATTGTCTTTTCCTTTTTTCTTTCAATTTTCTCTTCCTTTCAATTTTTCTTTTGGGTGGGTTTTTTTTTTTTTTTTTTGGGGGGGGGGGGAGGTACTTGGTCTTATGCTGTTTTATGCCTTGGTCGACATAAAACTAGTTTATGAAAGTTGGATGGTTTTGAGAACCATGTCTCATAAAAAATCTTCAGAAACTAGTCACTAATGGTAGTAGTAAATGAATTCAACGTATACACAGGATAAATGTTAGACCAAAGTCTAAATTTTTTTAAGTTATTGTAAATATTACATCACAATCTAATATTGTAATAATAAATTGAAAATTATATGAGCAAACATTAGACGCGAGTCTAACATTGTGGAAGGCATAATTTTCCAATGACAATATTTGCACAACTTTTAAAATGGAGAAAAAATCTAAACAATAGCCTAAAAAGGTAAAAATTTCACGTGGTGCGTTATTTGGTCGCCTCCATTTAACGTGAAAATAGCACGGGCTAGCCAGTTTTCGGACTGATAATTAAAAAATAACTAGCATTTATAAAGTCATTAAAAAATAACCAATATTTTGCTGCAACACGGAAAGTTCCAGCATAACATACTGGAGATTGGTGCACCTGTGTATGAACTTCCAGCATATTATGCTGGAACTCCAGCACACGAAAAGTTCCAGTATAATATACTAGAGATTGGAGCACATGTGTATGAACTTCCAGCATATTATGCTGGACCAATATATTACGCTGGAACTCTAGTATATTATGCTGGAACTCCAGTATATTATGTTGAAAGTTCACATGTAAAAAATTCGAACTCCAGTATATTATGCTGGAATATTTTTCGGATTTTGAACAGTGTTTTTGTTCAGATTTATCTTTACAGGAAAAGTGGCTAAAATTCGATTACTTTTGAAACTGTTGCTATTTTTCAATTACCACTCGAAAATCTGGCAATTTTTGAATTTCACCCCATTTAATTTATATCCATTTTTTTAAGAAAGGTTTAACTAGTACCCAAAGTATAGATAACTTCAGACATTTTTCTCCTCCTCTTTCTTCTTCTTCGTTGTTGTGAAAACAAATGTGACAGTGAATTTATATGGTGTTTGTGAGCAAGTTTTAAGGTGGTCTATGATGTTTTATAATTTTTTTTTCTTCTTCTTCTTCTTTGCCGTAAAAACAAAGGTAACAGTGAATTTACATGGTGTTTGCATTGTGAGAAAGTTTCAAGGTAGTTTATGATATTTTAGGGTTTCTTTTTCTTTTTTCTCTTAGTTGTAAAATGAGTTTGTTAGATTATTGTTATTTTGACAAATTGATGATTGGGGTTTGTTCTTTATGATATTTGAAAGTTATATTTCAAATTTGAGCTTATTTTGGAGTAGATTTGGGTGTTGAATCGTGTGTTTGATTGTTAAAATTCGAAAAATAATTTTTTATTTTTGGGTAATTTGCACTTCAGAAAAAAAAAATCTTAAGTGCATGCAAAAATTAACTGCACTTCAGACCAATTAAGTCTTAAATGCATGCAAATATTACCCGCACTTTAGACTAAAACAGTCTTAAGTGCATCTTAAATTTTCAACTTCAGACGCAAATTTTTCCAACTTCATGCCCGCTAAGTCTGAATTTGATCCTAAAGCGAGTAAACTTATAAAGTTTTGTGCAATATGGATATAACTTCAATGGTGACGCTAAAACTAGGTATATATGTAAATCCTCCCCCTAAAAAGGACATTTGCGTAAATTAACCGACAAAAAAAAAACTTAGGGCCCATTTTAAAGTCTATAAATACAAAACCAGAAAAATCAAACCGAACAAAATTATTCAAGCTCAACGTTTGGATTACATTCTTACAAATGGTAAATTCTTACACACTTTTTATAACATGAATGGCTAATCTAAAAGAATATTTTATTTTTGCTGGTATTATATTTTAAAGGTTTCTTTTGGGCTTTCTAAATTTTTGGAAACTTGGGCCTCACTAATATCAAAAGGACAAAAACTATTAATAGGAGGATTAGTGAATGGGCCTTCCAATAAACTTTTTGTCATCCATTTATAAGCAGCCTCTGTCAAGTGATAACCATCCCAATTAATATACTGGTTAGGATCCTCACAACTTGTGGCTGGATAATTGCCACATTGAGCAAACGGATTAAAATTATATGGACCTCCAGCTCCACAACATGTTACAAGTCCACCCTTCAAAAATCCTGCAATATACGCGTTAAAACTTAGTCGCTTTAGGTATTTACATCAAACAAATAGATATTTGACATACATTTGGACATAGTCTCTTACTTAATTATGGTGCAACATGAAGGTAGTATGTTAGCAATGTACCCATTTTGTCTTTTCTTTAAATACTATGATGTTTCCGACTAGTTCTACGACCGATTAGAATGCAATGATCGTGTAAGCAATTATTTGTATTAAAGGGCAGCCCAGTGCACGAACCATCCCGTATTCACGCAAAGTACAGGGAAGGGTCGCACTCTAAGGGGTGTGATGTAGGCAGCCTACCTTGATTCAAGTATCAGTCACTGATTCCACGGCTCGAATTCGTGACCTATAGGTCACACGGAGACAACTTTATCGTTTGCTCCGAGACTCCCCTTCTAAGAAAATATTTGTATTAAAGGGCAGTTCAGTGCACGAAACATCCCGTAATTCATGCAGAGTTCGGGGAAGGGCCGCATCCCAATGGGTGTGATGTAGGCAGCTTACCCTGTTGCAAGCATCAGTGGCTGATTTCACGACTCGAACACGTGACCTATAGGTCACACAGAGATAACTTTATCGTTGCTCCAAGACTCCCCTTCTAAGCAACTATTTGTATTAAAGGGCAGTCCAGTGCACGAAATATCCCGCAATTAATGTAGGGTTCAGGGAAACGCCGAACCCCGAGGGGTGTGATGTAGGCAGTCTTCCCTGATACAAGCATCAGTGACTGATTCCACGGCTCGAACCTGTGACATATAGGTCACACAGAGACAACTTTATCGTTGCTCCAAGACTCCCCTTCTAAGCAAATATATATAATGTCACCGAATATAAGTTAAATCCAAGTAAAATTACCGTATTTGCTAGGAGCGCGATAGAGTTGCATTGCAGCATTGTAATAATCAGCATAGATAATATTAACATGGGGATTGATCTCTCTAAGACGATGTAATTCCCTTTGAAGAAGTTGATTATGATGGGTAGCAAAGTGATTAGGCCAAATGAGACAACCCAATTCATCATAATCTTCTTCATTCCAGCTCTGGTAATATGTCAAATAAGATGAGGTACATCCAAGAGGTAACACACTTGGCACCATTATTGTTTTTGCCCCAAGCTCCACTAGTTCCTGCATTCAATATAATACGGGATTATTACACAGATAGCCAGCCAGTTAATTTCCTAACTGGAATAATATAAGACACTTGTTATATACACATATTAATTTTGTTATAAAGAATGAAGGCGATGGGAGATTGAGGTTGTTTTTTTTTTTGGGGAGAGAGGGGATGGATTTGAAATTGAATTCTTTAAGTAGGCACTTTCATCAAAGATAGAAGTTGATTGCTTTTTTGGCAGTAGTATGATTGCTTTAATAGTTGAAGTACTTTAAACATAAGTAATACTCCCTCTCCCTCTGTTTCAATTTTTACAGAGGTATTTTGAATCGGACGAAATTTAAGAAAAAGAAGAAGTCTTTTAAAATTTGTGGTTTTAAAAGTTTAAGAGTTAAAAACTTTGTGGGGTTATGATATTTGTGTGGTTATAAAAAATTTTCATTAAAGGTAAAATAGGTAAAATGAAGAGTTTAAAGTTGAATTATTTTCAAATTTAGAAATATGTCATTTATTTTGGAACAGACAAAAAAGGAAAGTACTTCATCTAATTTGAAACGGAGGGAGTACTTTGAAGTGAATTATAAGTAAATTTGAATAAAAGTTAATAGTAGTATATACCTATGAAATAAACTAAATCTACATATAAATTCTTTTTTCAAGAATCTGTACTTAAATGATAACTTTCTAATTTAAGAAGGCCTTAATGAATTAGAATAATTTCAAGGTCAAAATATTTGATTTTAACCATTAATATGTATTTGGTATGATTAAAAACATTTTGTGTAATGCCATTGCCAAAACTCATTCGGAAACACATAAACAGAACAAGCTATGGATCAAATGGATCCATACATATTATATAGGCTGTTGACTGTGGACAGGCTTACTAAATAGGGATATAAAAGAACTATGGGACAGAATTATGCTTTGGACGAGAAGACAGGTAGGCACACTACTAACTGGAACCAGCACATGGAATGGATAATCAAGAATGCCAAAGGAAAGACTCAAGCAGCTCAAATGTTTAAAATGGTCTATGTAATCGATGGTGAAGCAAAATTTTCATTAAGGAAATTTAAAAAATAAAAAAAAAGTAAACATACGATAAATCAAGAGAATTCAACAGCTACAAAGAATTGCAGGTTGTAAGTTTTGTATCCAAAAAAATGAATTATTTTCTCGAAATACATATTTCGGTGCTTTGTTTAAGAGTGAAAAGTATTTATGAAAGAATATTTATTCAAGATTGATTATAGTTTTAGCAAATTGGACAGAGTTGTAATGAAAACTTTGAATATTAAAGATTGATAAGAACATCTAAGTATTCAATATTGGAAAAGTAATATAAACTTAAAAGTTGACATATTAAAGAAAACGGTTATATACTGCCAATAATTGAATCTTTTTCCCTTGTTTGAGGAAAATATTTTCCTTAAAAAGTATTTTTTAATATCATACATCAGAAAAAAAAATTATCGTTTAAAAATATTTTTAGGAAAAATATATTTGTCAAGAGGATGAAGGAGCTAGACACTTACATGAGCACCAGAGACAATTGTGTGGACGACTGAAGGGATGATGGGTAGAATTTCATTTATATTTTTGCCTGAAAGAAGTGCATGTGTATAATCATTGCCTCCAAATTCCCCTAGAAGAAATAATGACCTCTCCAAAAATTTACTGCAACCTGTCCAAGAGAACCCAAAGTAGGTAAATTTTTGCAATTTCTTCAAATATAATCGGATAGTTTATCCACAACTCACTCCAAATTTTTCAACAGACTTGAAAATATTCTATTGGGTAGAAGTGAAAATGATTATAATGTGTCCAAAATGTCCCATATAAGAAGTTTTACGTATAAATAAAAAGAAAGAAAAACGAACTTTATGGTCCTGTCACGGCTCAAGGCAACTGTCTGCTTTAACTTGATTATCTGGTTGAAATTCAAAAATAGCCAGACTTATAAGCTAATTGAAAAATAATCATAATTTCAAAGGTAATCGAAATTTAGCCACTTTTCATGTAAAGATAAATTTGAACAAAAACACTGTTCAAAATCCGAAAAATATTCCAGCATAATATACTGGAGTTCGATTTTTTACATGTGAACTTCCAGCATAATATACTGGATTCCAGTATAATATACTGGAATTCCATTATAATATGCGGGAAGTTCATACACACCTCCAATCTCCAGTATATTATGCTGGAACTTTCCGTGTGCTGGAATTCTAGCATAATATGCTGGAAGTTCATACACAGGTGCATCAATCTCCAGTAAATTATGCTGGAACATTCCGTGTTGCAACAAAATAGCAGCTATAATTCAATAACTTTACAAACGCTGGCTATTTTTCAATTACCAGTCCAAAAACTGACTAGCCCGTGCTATTTTTACATTATTTTCGGTCACTTGGCTTTTGGATTTTACCGTTTGTTTTGGTGGGTTTTAATCTAAACGCCCCTCAACCTTATATGGTCACTATCTATCCTCGCCATTTTAATGTAAGTTTTGCCTTATCAAACTTTACAAGGAATTTCTTTTCGAGTTCAATCGTCTGTTAGTAGAATAAGTCAAAGATTATGTTAGTTGTTTTGATTTGTTTACCTAATATCTAGGAGATTTGGTTTCTGTTACCTAGAGTTTAGTAAGTAGTTCCAATCTTTATGCTTTTCTAGTTGCTGTAATTGCCTATAAAAAGGCTGATGGTGTTGGATAAATAAACCAAGCGAGCAGTAGCTCATTAGACATAATATAGCTTTTCTTGTTCTATGAAATTCTGTTTTTACTTTGTTCCAGCATCACCTCACTTATTTATTCCATTTTCTAACATCGTCAGCGATCTATAAATTATTAGGCTCACCTTTAAAAAAGCGAATAATAACTTCTTAGACCCCAATTAGTCCATAATAGGTCCAAAGAAAAACTCCAATGGAATCTTCCAGTTGTTTGTCTCTTTCCTACCAGGTTTGTCCCCACCCCAAACCCCACAATTATTATTGATAAAATATACTCCTCCGTTTCAAATTATATAAGATATTTTCTTTTTTAGTACGTTCCAAAATAAATAATATATTTTTATAATTGGAAATAATTTAACTTTAAACTCTTCATTTTATTCATTTTATTCTTAATGAGAAGCTTTTATAACCACACAAATGTCATGGTCCCACCAAACTTTTACCTCTCACGCTTTTAAGACCACAAGTTTCAAAAGTCTTTTTTTTTTCTTCTTAAACTCTGTGGCGAGTCAAACTATCTCATCTAAATTGAAACGTAAGGAGTACCTTTTCTTTAACTTGTTTACTATATTAAAAATACATTTTTATTTTTACTTGTCCATTGTGGACAGTTAAAGTGAACGAAGGACCAATAAAGGTTGTGGTGGAGTGACAAGTACTCCTTTAATCTTAACCAAAGGTTTCGGGTTCGAGCCCTGGTATGAAGTCGCCTTTGTTAGAGAGCGTTTTACCCAATGTGAGAATTTCCGACACGAATCCGAATTTAATAGGACCCAAATATAGATACCGTATACGGGATGAAAAACCCAAAAAAAAAGAAATTAACGAAGGGAGTAGGAAACAAGATAACGGAATGACATTCACCTGAAGGATTATGACATAAGTATGGAAGCATTTGTTTGAACCAATCCAATTGATCCCACATAGAAACATTAGTTACTTTGTCATAAATTCCTCTTTTTTCATAGAATTTTGCATCCATAGCTCGAGATCCAACCACTGCAAAGTTTATTCCAGATTGCATATTTCCTCCATCTCTAGCCTCCTTTGAAGGTGGTGGAAGTGGAAGTCCATAGTATTGTGCTGTTATATTAATTATCACAATATAAAGATTAAATAAATTGATATGACAAAATATTGTTCTGCATCGAGCGGAGCTAGAGGGGCGGAAGGGGCTTTATTCGAACCCGCTTCCCCGAAAACTATATAAGGCGAAAATTTATTTTACTTTTACCGTATATAAAGACACGCAATACTATTTCGCATATAAAGACATGCAATACTATTTCGAACCCGAGACTAACATATGCACAACACGTGTGTATGTTATGATGAAATTTTAGAGTGCAAAAGATGAATAATAGTGCTAAGTAGTAGTTGGACTTTCATCCATATATAACGAAAGAAGTTATTTTTACTCGGAAAACGTTTTTCTTTAAAAAGCATTTTCTGATAATCAAACACCAGTATATAATTTCTTACGAAAATGACTTATTCACTTACAAATCAAACATTACAAAATATTTTATTAATAAAAATAGAAGAATTAACCCAAATAGCCGCGCACTCAATTGCTTAAACTAAAAATAGTCGGTGGATGTATAATATATGCATAATTTATGTATTATATGTATATAATCAATGTATAATCTATACATATGGCTAGATTATACATATGTTTTAAATAGTTCGACCAACATAGTACCTAATTAATTAAGAAAGTTTTATACTCACCAATGAGATCAATGAGAAGACGGCCATCAGAGCAACGACCAGTGGGACGATTGAAGTAGGTTTTTCCATAGGGAGGAAAATACATGTGAGGTTTTCTACCAGGTGGATAGAGGTGAACTAAGTTTCCAGCATCAGTAAGAGAATCACCAAATCCAAAAATGGATTTGTAACAATTACTTGTAGCAATTTTAGCAGAAGCAAAGAAAATACATGTAAAAAAGTAAATAATTATCAGTTGAGAAGAAGAAGAAGACGACGAAGAAGCCATTGGAACTTTTGGAAAAGCCAAAGGGACACAGCCAATATTCTCAAATTGCATGTGTTTAAATACTCGTAGACTTTGATGCTCAAAACATTATTAAATTTACCAACTTTGGTCCCATTGTTTTTTTAAAAGGTTTTTTAATCATTGATCTATGGTGTTTTCTTTTTTTCTTTTTTTACTTTATTTCTGGTTAAAAGTTTTCTTGGAAGTATATTACGTACATATCTAGAAAGAGTATTCTAAAGTTAAATTTCTCCTAAATACATGAACGTGACATTTACTATTTTTGGAACAAACAAAAAAGAAAAATATAACACGTAAATAGGGAAAGAGGGAGCATACGTCTTAATAAGAGTATTTTGGAGATCACAAAAGATATTAGGAATAAAATTATAAAAGACATAGTCAAATGAAAAGTAATTATAAGCTGTAACACATAAGTTTTGAATCCCCTTATATAAATTTCTAACTCTGCTTCGGACTGTTTGTACACATAATGAGTACAAAATGTTTATTTTATAGCTTCTAAAGTTTCAGAATATTAATTCAGACAGATCAAACTGGTCTTATATAGGAGAATAAATGTCCTTTTTCAACTTTCAAGAGAGGTTAGCCACCTGTGGTTATAAAAGATAATAAATTCTAGAGATGACAATTGGGAGGGGCGGGACACGGAAAGATCTAAATAGGGTGGCAGAGGCGGATCCAAGATTTCAAGAAAATGAGTGCACTATTATGAAGATACAAATTTAGAATTTATATTTGACGAGTTTTACTTTAGTATCTACCATGTACCCACTACACTTTTGAAATTATAGGTTCAAAATTATATTCTTTTTAAATTTTTAGTGATTTTCACGTATATATTTATAATCCGTACCGAAAACAAGACCGTACAGAGTGGGATTGGAACCACCAATTTTACTCGTAGAGGTGCACTCAATAATTATTGCACCATAGGAGTCTTTGAGCATGGGTTCACGCACATATAATTAAGTAATTTTTAAAAAATATAACATTATTATACCTGGTTCAGGGAGAGGAGTATGGATTCACGTGAACCCATACCCTAAGACTTAGATACGCCCCTGTAGGGCGGGGCAGGACAGGGCGGGAAAAAATATTTTTTTTGAAAAACATTAATGGGTTAGAGCAGGGCAGGGCAAGGTATGGAGCAAATAGGTTTTCTCCTTCATTCTCTTTATACATTTCAGATTTGTAAAAGATTTATAAATTTATAACAGAAGCGGTGAATGTTGAAATTGTATACGGTCAAAATAGATTTCGGCCTTCCTACGTTCGATCGAGTTCGAGTGGCAAAAAACCGGAGTAGGATTTTGGGAGTGAACTCCGAAGACAGTGCAAATGAGCCTCGAGTCCGAAGACTGCTCGGGGAGTCGGCTCGATAATCTTATCGAGCCCGTGACCAAATCGATCCGCAAGGCATTGCTTCGAGGTCGGAAATGCGCCACGCCCATCCCGAAGGTCGAACTCAAGCCAAGACCGAAGGGCCGACCCAGTAACGAGTTCGAGCCAGCATCAAGCTCACAGACAAGAGCCGTTACAACCGCACCAAGAGAGAGAATCTTGGCGGGAATCGAGAAAGAGACAAATTATCATGGGTCCTCCACTATATGCTTTATTTTATTATTTTATTATAAATAAAGTAATGACCCTCTATTATAAAAGGGGGGATCCTTGTAATCTATGAAGACACTGAATAGATTGGAACAAAAGATCTTTTCTCATATACATAGATATCTCCCTGTGCTTGTTTTTCTTCATCTTACTCATTATTTCTGTTCATCATTACCATTCTTATAGTCAAAATACTCGTATTGCTATCTTTGTATTAAAGGGTATCCCGTATCCTTAGAACCATATATAAATTTAACGTTATCTGATTTTTTGGGTAAACAGTTTGGCGCCCACCGTGGGGCTAAGGATAACAGTGATTGTTTGATATAAATCTGCAGTGCACACTAGTTTACAACTTCAAATCAGCAATGGCTTTACCTATCGACCACGAAGTCGTCCTTCAAGATGAAACCAACAACTTGGCACCCAGGGCCGGAAGGCCACTTGACGATGGCACTGAGGCTCGAATCGAAGTACCCGAAATTTGAGCCGAAATACCATTGAATGTCAATTCACAAATAGCTCTGGAGGCGAATCAGCGTTCCGAACACGGAAAAAAGCATTCAGGACGGTACTCGATCCGTAGCCCGAGACACCCATAATGCGGGAGAAATCAAAGCCAAATCATATACAAAGCAGGTCGGATTCCAATCCGCTTCGAGAAATCACCCCCAGAACGGAGCCCGTCATAGTGAAATCAAACGAGCAAGAATCGGGGACCACTCCCGAAATTACTAAATTGCTCGAGGAACTCATAAAACGAGTCGAAGCCAACGACAAGAGAGTGAAAACATACAATGACAGGGTTTATCAAATCCCGGGGGATCCACCAATGATAAAAGGGCTTGATTCAAAAAAATTCATACAAAAAACTTTTCCCTCGAGTGCGGCCCCAAAATCAATCCCCAAAAAATTTCGTATGCCCGAAATTCCCAAATATAACGGTACGATAGATCCTAGCGAACATGTCACCTCTTATACATGTGCCATCAAAGGTAATGATTTGGAGAACGATGAGATCGAATCCGTGTTGTTGAAAAAGTTCGGGGAGACCCTCTCGAAGGGAGCAATAATCTAGTATCACAATTTACTACCAAATTCCATCGATTCTTTTGCCATGTTAGCATATTCGTTCGTAAAGGCACATGCTGGTGCCATAAAGGTTGCAACAAGGAAATCAGACCTCTTCAAAGTAAAGCAAAAGGGTAATGAAATGCTGAGGGAATTCGTATTCCGATTTCAAATGGAACGCATGGAATTGCCACCAGTCACAGAAGATTGGGTCGTACAAGCTTTCACCTAAGGGTTGAACGAGCTAAGTTCGACAGCATCACGTCGGCTGAAACAAAATTTGATCGAGTATCCAGCAATAACTTGGGCAGATATACACAACCGATATCAATCGAAAATTAGGGTCGAGGATGACGAGTTGGGAGCTCTGTATGGACCCGTGCATCAGAACAGGACAGCTACTAAAAACCAAAGGGAGATCGATAGAGAACAATGGTCGAACAGAAACTGATATCAATCGTACGTCGCAGATCGGTTGAATAACGGTTCAGCACGCAATACAGTTCGGAACCATCGAAGGATTGATCGAGGGCAAAATTCTCGGGGACTTATGAGCAAGGGCGGCTTTGATAAATATGTTGATCCTATAGAAGCACCTCGGTTATCAGAGTATAACTTCAGCGTTGGTGCATCCGCCATCTTGTCGGCTATCGAACGCATCAAAGACACTAAATGGCCTCGACCCATGCAGACCGATTCTGCCCATAGGAATCCCAATCAAATGTGCGAATATCATGGCACCCATGGCCACAGAACGGAAGATTGCATGCAACTAAGAGAGGAAGTAGCCCGCTTATTTAACAAAGGGCACCTACATGAATTTCTGAGTGATAGAGCGAAGAACCATTTTAAAAAAAGGTATTTCGGCAAGCAAAACGAGCAAGAAGAATCCCAGCACATCATTCACATGATCATCAGCGGCGTCGATACCTCTCACGGACCAGTGCTTAAACGCACTAAAACATCGATTGTGAGGGAAAAGCGATCTCGGACTCAAGATTACGCACCCATAGGGATTTTTTCCTTCGATGATGAAGATGCAGAAGGAGTCATCCAACCTCATAACGATGCACTGGTAATATTCGTACTCATGAATAAAACTAAAATTAAGCGTGTGTTAATTGATCCAGGTAGCTCGGCCAACATCATCAGATTGAAGGTCGTAGAATAGCTCGTCATGCAGGACCAGATCGTACCCGCAACTCTGGTTCTAAACGGATTCAATATGGCATGTGAAACCACCAAAGGCGAGATAATCCTACCAATAAACGTGGTCGGAACCATCCAAGAAACAAAATTTCACGTGATCAAAGGTGATATGAGATATAACGCCCTTTTCGGAAGGCCATGGATCCACAACATGAGAGTTGTACCTTCGACCCTGCACCAGGTCCTCAAATTCCCAACATCGAGAGGTGTCAAAATAGTGTACGGAGAACAACCGGCCGCAAAAGAAATGTTAGTCATCGAGGAAGCGAAATCAATGTCCTCGTCTTCGCCGATAAAAGGATCGGGCTCAGAAGGAGAATGGAACACCAAATAGCAATCACAGATATCGGCTTGGACCCAACCAGATAACTAGAAGATTGAAGAAGATGATGATCAAAGGGTCCCTCGATCTTTTATGATTTTCGATGACTCCGACGCCACCAAATCAACAATTGAGGAACTAGAGCAAGTCACACTAATCGAGCACTGGCCCGAGCGAAAGATATACTTGTGAATGGGGTTGAGCCCCGAACTCAGGAAGAAACTTGTTCAATTTCTTATCGATAACATTGATTGTTTTGCCTGGTCCCATTTAGATATAACAGGGATCCCACCGGACATAACGATGCATCGGCTAAGCTTGGACCCTAGGTTTAGACTGGTGAAGCAAAAGAGAAGAGCCAAGTCCGAGGGAAAGCACGCATTCATAAAGGACGAGGTAACCAAACTTCTCAAGATAGGGTCCATTCGGGAGGTGAAATATCCCGAATGGTTATCCAATGTAGTTGTAGTGCCTAAAAAAGGAAACAAACTTAGAATGTGTGTGGACTATAAGGATTTGAACAAAGCATGCCTCAAAGATTCCTTTCCGCTGCCCAATATCGATCACATAATCGATGCCACGGCCGGCCATGAGATCCTCACTTTTCTTGATGCTTATTTCGGGTATAATCAAATCCAGATGAACCCGGAGGACCAGGAAAAAACTTCATTTGTCACCAAATATGGAACATATTGTTATAATGTGATGCCCTTCGGGCTAAAAAATGCAGGAGTTACTTACCAATACCTAGTAAATAAAATATTCGAAGAACAAATAGGTAAATCAATGGAAGTTTATATTAATGACATGTTAGTTAAGTCCCTACGCGCAGAGGACCATTTGACCCATTTGCAGGAAACGTTCGAGATTTTGAGGAAATACAACATGAAGCTCAACCCAGAAAAAAATGATTTCGGGGTCGATTCGGGCAAGTTCCTCGGCTTCATGGTGTCGAATCGGGGAATCGAGATTAACCCCGATAAAATCAAGGCCATCGAAGACATCATCATCATGGACAATGTGAAAGCTGTACAAAGGCTAACGGGACGGACAACCTTAGGCTGATTCATTTCGAGATCATCATATCGAGGTCACAAATTTTTCTCTCTACTCAAAAAGAAGAACGATTTCGCTTGGACCCCGGAATGCCAACAAGCATTAGAGGAACTAGAACGATATCTATCGAGCCCACTACTACTTCACACTCCAAAAACAGACAAAAAACTTTGCTTGTACTTGGCAGTATCGAAAATCGTCGTAAGTGGCGTCCTAGTTCGAGAAGAGCAAGGTGCGCAATTTCCCATTTATTATATAAGTCGGGCCTTAGGAGAAGCGAAAAATAGAAATCCGTGCCTAGAAAAATTGGCACTTGCACTAATAAGCGCTTCTAGAAAGTTAAGACCATACTTTTAATGTCATCCTATATGCCTATTAACCACTTACCCACTTTGTAATATTTTGCACAAGCCCGAGCTATCAGACTGATTGACCAAATGGGCCTTCGAACTCAGTGGGTACGATATCGAATATCAACCCCGTACGGCCATCAAGTCTCATAATTTAGCAGACTTCGTGGCCGATTTCACTCCAACCCTCGTACCCGAAGTCGAAAAAGAACTTCTATTGAAATCGGGTACATCATCGGGGGTATGGATCCTTTTTACGGGTGGGGCTTCGAACGTGAAGGGGTCCGGGCTAGGCATAGTTTTGAAACCACCCACGGGTAACACTATTAGGGAATCTATTAAAACTACCAGGTTGACTACCAATGAGGCCGAGTATGAAGCCATGATTGCAGGTCTCGAGCTAGCTAAAAACTTGGGAGCAGAAGTTATTGAAGCCAATTGTGACTCTTTGTTGGTGGTGAGTCAAGTTAACAAAACCTTCAAAGTTCGAAAAGGTAGAATGCAAAGGTATTTAGACAAACTGCTTGTCACTTTGCACCATTTCAACAATGGACTTTATGGCATGTTCCACGAGAACAAAATAATGAGGCCAATGCACTTGCAAATTTGGGATCGTCGGTCGAGGTAGATGACTTGAGCTCGGGGACTGTCGTTCAACTTTCAAGATCGGTAATCGAAGAAGGTCACGCCGAGATAAATTCTACAAGCTTAACCTGGGATTGGAGAAATAAGTATATTGAATACTTAAAGAGCGGAAAACTCCCATCGTACCCTAAAGATTCTAGGTCCTTATGGACTAAAGCTGCTCGATTCACGTTGGCTTCGAATGGAACGCTATATCGAAGGACATTCAATGGACCGTTGGCAGTATGCTTGGGTCTGGGAGATACCGATTACATCCTATGGGAAGTGCACGAGGGCATTTGTGGGAATCACTCCGGTGCCGATACATTAGTTCGAAAAATAATCAGAGCATGGTATTATTGGATCGATATGGGCAAAGATGCGAAGGAATTTGTTCGTAAATGTCACAAATGTCAAAGGTTTGTGCCAATGATCCATCAACCCGGAGAGCAACATCACTCAGTCCTATCCCCGTGGCCGTTCAGGAAATGGGGAATGGATATCGTCGGCCCTATGCCATCGACCCCAGGTAAAGCCAAATTCATTTTATTTATGACTGACTATTTTTCTAAATGGGTTCAAGCGCAGGCGTTCGAGAAAATAAGAGAGAAAGAAGTTATAGACTTTATTTGGGATCATATCGTATGCCGATTCGGGATACCCGCCGAAATAGTATGTGACAATGGGAAACAATTTGTTGGCAGCAAAGTAACAAAATTCTTCGAAGATCACAAAATAAGAAGGATACTATCAACACCATACTACCCCAGTGGGAACGGACATGCCGACTCAACGAACAAAACTATCATTCAAAACCTAAAGAAGAGGTTGAACGACACTAAAGGAAAATGGAGAGAAATCATGCCCGAAGTCCTTTGGGCATATCGGACAACGTCAAAATCCAATACGGGGGCCACCCTATTCCCCCTAGTATATGGGTCTGAAGAATTGATACCAGTCGAAGTCGATGAACCTAGTACCAGATTTCGATTCACGATGGAAGAATCAAATAACGAGGCTATGAATACCAACCTTGAATTATCGGACGAAATACGAGAAGCTGCTCTCGTCCAATTGGCCGCCCAAAAGTAGCGAATCGAAAGACATTATAATCGAAGAACCAAGCTCTACCATTACACCATCAATACCCAAAATCCGAACGAAGGAAAACTAGGACCAAATTGGGAAGGACCATATCAGGTTCTCGAGAATGTCAGAAAGGGATCGTATAGGCTCGGCATTATAAACGGCAAACAGCTATCAAGCAGTTGGAATGTGTCACATCAAAAACGATACTACTGCTAAGGTACGACCCTTCCATATTTATTTACATTTCAAAACTGACTCCTGTAGAAGTCCAAACAAGAGCTAAGATGGATCATTCGCTTGAAAGCATTCGTTGCACTCTTTTTCCCTTAGACCGGTTTTATCCCAAATGGGTTTTTCGGTAAGGTTTTTAATGAGGCAACCAACGATCGTGGTGCACTTACAACAGTATCTGAGGCCTTTATACAATCGACCTCGAATACTGGGGGGCATTAGCCCTCAAATATATCAAGTTCTGATGCAAGAAAGTTATTTCGAAACAACGGGGTTCCAGTAGGAAAAGTTGTAAGAGCCAAAATGGTCAAAACGAACCATGCTCATGTAGTTGGCCCGAACCCAGACGCGAAATATCAACACATGTATAATGACTTGCAAAGAAAGTCCTCTTCTTTACCGATATCTTATATCTAAGAAAAATTCCTCTATTTGGAAATTTATTATGCAATCAGAATTAAGATAAACTCGATCACTAAGCTTACGGGCTACTTTTATTACGAGTTCGAGCAAGTACTCACTCGACCATTATGCCTACGGGCTAAATTACTTCGAGTTCGAATCAATAACTCGACAACAAAGCCTACGGTCTACCTTTATTTCGAGTTCGAGTAGGCACTCACTCGACCATTATGCCTACGGGCTATATTACTTCGAGTTCGAATCATTCACTCGACGACAAAGCCTACGAGCTACTTTTATTTCGAGTTCGAGCAAGAACTCACTCTACCATTACGCCTACGGCCTACATTACTTCGAGTTCAAATCATTCACTCGACGACTAAGCCTACTGGCTACTTTTATTTCGAGTTCGAGCAAGCACTCACCCGACCATTATGCCTACGGGCTATATTATTTCGAGTTAGAATCATTCACTCAAAGACCAAGCCTACAGGCTACTTTTATTTCGAGTTCGAGCAAGCACTCCCTCGACCATTATGCCTACAGGATACATTACTTCGAGTTCGAATCATTCACTCGACGACTAAGCCTACAGGCTACTTTTTCGAGTTCGAGCAAGCACTCACTCGATCATTACGCCTATGGGCTATATTACTTCGAGTTCGAATCATTCACTCGACAACTAAGCCTATGGGCTACTTTTATTTCGCGTTCGAGCAAGCACTCACTCGACCATTACGCCTACGGGCTATATTACTTCGAGTTCGAATCATTCACTAAACGAATAATAAGCCTACAGGCTACTTTCATTTCGAATTCGAGCGAGCACTCACTCGACCATTACTCCTACGGGCTATATTTTTTCGAGTTCGAATCATTGACTCAACTAGTAAGCCTAAAGGCTACGTCACTGCAAGTCTGAAAAAACAATCAACTATGGAGACTACGAAGTCCAAATTTGATTAAATTATTAAGATCCTTGTGAAAATATTTGCAAGGCACGTATAAAGTCTTCACGAAATAGAAGCAAGTCGGCCAAGTTGTCTATATACAAAATTATCTACATGATTGATTACAAACATAAAAAATTAAGAACTAAGCTTCCTGGTCATCCTCATGGGCGTTTGCTTCTCTGTTAGGCTCTTCCCCATCCTCGGATCCGCTCTTGCTACCGTCATCATCATTATCATCATCGTTATCAGAAGCCAAGGCTTCAGCTTCAGCTTCGAGCTATTTAGCCTTTTTTATCTCTTCAGTAAGGTCGAAACCTCGAGCGTGTATATCCTCGAGGGTCTCCCTCCGAGACCTACATTTAGCAAGTTCGGCAACCTAATGTGCTCGAGTGTCGGTAGTATCCGCTGCCTCTCATGCCTCCATCTGAGAAGCCTCGGCATCAGCCCGATACACGCCAATGGACTTATTCTCCATGACTTTAGACGACTCAATCTCCGCCTTAGCCTCAGCGAGTCGTGCTTCAAGCTCCTTGATCCTCTTAGCCTGAGTCGAACCCTTTTTCTTGACGTTTCGAAGCTGAACATCGGTCGATAATAATTTGGTCAAAATGGTTTCTTTTTCCACAGCCAGGCGGTCGATAGTCTCCTTCCACCGATTACATTCAGCTTTGATTTGATCAACTTCTTCCTGAAGTAACCCGATCTTTTCAACCTTTTACTGCAGCTGAGACAACGAAGGGTTAACTTTCACAGTTGAGTCAAACCCATACTTTAACAGAACGAGGCTCACCTGCTTATCGAGTTCGGCCTCTTCTTCACGAACCTTAGCTAAATCCGCTTGGAGGTCCTTTATAGCCTCGTCCTTTTGGATGCAAAGAAGCCTCAGGGCGTCTCTCTCCCCCGAGACCTTCTGAAGCTCGACCTCACACCGGCTAAGGTCGACTCGAAACCTACTAATGGCCTGCACAGTAGGGAAAGAACACAAGTCAAGTTTGGAAAAGAACAAAGAAACCAAGTATAGTAAAATCATTACCCGAGTAATGAAATGTTGGGCCTCTTCTAGTAGAAGAGAAGAGTCACCAATATCGGAAGCATCATCGACTCCAGTAAAGCAATTCCGAAAAGGGTCCCCTACACCAGAGCCTCCGCCCATATCGGGGGTCTTTAATTTCTGAGCTTCCTTTAACGCCTCCTCAGAAAAGGTTGGAAAGGAAGGCGAATAACCCACTGTCATAGCCCCGAGTGAATCACTCGGGGCGCTCTGATCAAGACTCGGGATTCCAGGACCGACCCCGACCGGTACAGCCGCCATCGGCTCAGGAGCTCTGGTGACCTCTATAGCTTTCGCAGATCGGATTACCAAAGCCGAGGCATCGTCTTCTTCTTCTTCTTCTTCTTCTTCATCTCTCAGTCGTTGGACCGAGTCAATTGGAAGAGCAATTGCCTTTATCCTCACCCTTCGAGTTTTGGTCTTGGGATCCTCTGACCGAGAGGCAGCTTTCCGCTTCTTATCTTTCCCCGCTTTCGGGACCGGGGACTTGGTTCCTTCTTCACTGCTCGAAGGCCTCAAAGCGGAATCCTTGGTTACACCTGGATGAAAGGAAATCGGTAACGGATCGTGCACAAAGTACACTTCGAAGGAAACGAGAAGTAAAACCTTACCATGATTCTTGGCCTCCCATCTACCTTTTGTGAAATCACGCCAAGCGTGTTCGGCATAAGAAGAAGTCGAGGCTAACTTCCGAACCCAATCCTCAAGGTCGGATACCGTTTGTGGAATCCAAGGGGCAGCTGTATATTGGAGAAAGACATCAGAAAAAATTGGGAAAAGATACGAAAAGCAACGTCTTATGAGAACCACTTACGGTCGAAATTCCATTCCTCGGGGAACGACATATTCTCTTCCGGAATAAGGTCACGGGTCCTCACCCGAATATAACGGCTCATCCAACCCCGATCCTTGTATTCGTCGATGCTCGACATCAAAGCCATCGATGCCCGATGATGAAGTCTGATTAGTGCTAAGATTTGAGGCCGATACAATCGTATGAGGTGATTCAGGAAAAAATCCAACCCCCCGGCTTTGATGGAGAAGAAGCGAAGTAGGATTACTATACGCCATAGAGAGGGATGAATTTGACCAAGGGTGACCTGATATCTTTTGCAAAAATAAATGATCACCGGGTCGACGGGACCCAACATGAAGGGATAAGTGTAAACACTTAAAAACCCCTCCACATGGGTGATGACACTCTCTTCAGGGGATGGAATTTGCAACATAACCTCGGAACCCCAGTTGCAGTCTTTCCTAACGACCTCGAGATGACCCTCCATTATAGAGCACATGTACATCGACACGTGCTCGCATCGACCCGGAACAGATGAAGGATTCTAAACCTTAAAACCGATCTTCAGAGTAGACGGGCCGGGAACATAGTCATGGATGGACAGCTCCACCGGCGCCTTGTCGCCGGACGACCGTGAAGAAGAAGCTTTCTCCTTCTGAGGTACAGTTTTCGAAGTTTTGGCCATTGATATGAGAGAAAAAAAGGCAAAGGAAGGTGAAAAATTGACGGCACCAAAACTCTGGTGTAGATGGCTCTGCAAGCAACGAAATGGAGAGAAACGATAAGAGAATTTGGAAGAGTGAAGGCTTAAAGGTGGTAAATGTTAAATGGAAGGGTTATTTATAGGCTCGCATCATAACGGTTCAATATCAGAAGTGGCTGACCACCATCTGACAAGCATTAAATGCCTTGAAAGACTAAATCGATGGGACAGCTATCACATACGTCATAATCGATCCCTATTAAAAAGTTAACTTATAACCCGATCGAACCGTCTAAAATCATATCGATTCTTACCGCATCCTTCATGAGAATTGAGGGGACTATCTGTATATGGTCAAAATAGATTTCAGCCTTCCTATGCTCAATCGAGTTCGAGTGGCAAGAAATCGAAGTAGAATTTTGGGAGTGAGATCTGAAGACAGTACAAATGAGCCTCGAGTCCGAAAACTGCTCGAGGAGTCGGCTCGATAATCTTATCGAGCCCGTGACCAAATCGATCCGCAAGGCATTGCTTCGAGGCCGAAAATGCGCTACGCCCATCCCGAAGGTCGAACTCAAGCCAAGACCGAAGGGCCGACCCAGTAACGAGTTCGAGCCAGCATCGAGCTCATAGACAAGAGCCGTTAAAACCGCACCAAAAGAGAAAATCTTGGCGGGAATCGAGGAATAGACAAATCATCATGGGTCCTCCACTATATAATTTATTTTATTATTTTATTATAAATAAAGTAATGACCCTCTATTATAAAAGGAGGGGATCCTTGTAAGCTATGAAGACACTATATAGATTGGAACAAAAGATCTTTTCTCATATACAAAGATATCTCCTTGTGCTTGTTTTACTTCATCTTACTCATTCTTTCTGTTCATCATTCCCATTTTTATAGTCAAAATACTTGTATTACTATTTTTGTATTAAAGGGTATCACATATTCTTAGAACCATACATAAATTTAATGTTATCTGATTTTTTGGGTAAACAGAAATATAATAGAAGGAGATGCAATCTCAATCCGAATCTTAATCAGCAAAAGCAATGTGTAGTATTTTTTAGTGCAGTTTGTGAAAAAGATAAGATAATTAAAAAACTACGTCCAGTTGCAACCACTAAAAATATCATAGTTTCCTAAACTAGAATTATTTTTTGCAGGTGCTAATATGGGTAGTAGATCGGGTTGGATTGGGTCATTCCTATTTTAAGGGAAAAAAAATATAAAAATGACCGGTCGGCCGAAACTAATTATATTCTCTAGACAAAAAATATATATATAATATATATATATATATATATATATATATATATATATATATATATATATATATATATATATATATATATATATATATATATATATATATATATATATATATATATATATAACACGCATACACACGCGCGCTATTATAATTTGGAGCGGTTAAAAATAAATATTTCTCCTATTTTAATTGGATTATTATTTATTAGACTGAAAATTAAAAAAAAACGTGAAATAAAAAAATACTATCGAAAATCAAATACTTATACTGACACGTCAATTTTAAATAAATAAAAAATAAAGAGAAAAAAATTGAAAGAGAATCTAAATGGGGCAGGGTGGGGCAAGACTTAATAGGGCGGGGCAGGATAAATATTTGGAAAAAGGCTAACGGGGCAAGGCAGAGCGGGTCAAAATATTAGTGGGTCAAAGTTTGCCTTGCCCCGCCCTGCCCCAATTGCCATCTCTAATAAACTGACTGAAACTCTATTTAATGATAAAATATAATTCTCTCCAGCAGAAAGAATCATCTCCGGGGTTTTCGTTTAGTATTTGTTTATCCTAAAAAGCGGATAACAATTAAATTTAGAAGTGATTTTAATGATACATGGATTTATTCAATACAAATGGTATAGATTGCTAGAATAAACAGATAAGAGATGTAATAAATTATTAAACCGCTTGAAAATAAGGGGAGGATGATTCTGGGCTCAAGGGCAACCTCAATGAGGTATCCATCTTCGATCCCGGGCTTATACTAATGAAACATTGATCAACAAACGTAAGAGCTTTGAATAACAGAAAAATAATAGTATATTGCCTTGGTATACATGTTACAATGTACTCAATGAATAATCAGACCCCCTTTATATAGTAGGGGAGTCCTACTCTAGGTATAATTTCATAAAAGGTAAAAAATCTTTCGTTTAACTAATCACCGGATTTCCGCCGGTACGTGCCGAGATCCACGTTGAGATACCTAGCCAGTCACGGATATCACGACCTCCTATCAATCATATTCGGTCGCCCGATAATGCTTTTTGAAGTCTTTTAAGATTTGGACCGATACCAGGATCACGGTCCTGATATTCTCGAGGGCCGGCGTTGCGCCCCCAGAACCTCTCTCGATGAGTCCCTTACCTTGGTTCTTGATCTTTGTCATCACGTCCATTACTTGATTTATTTTATCAAAAATTAGACCGTCTCATGGGTCCGGTTTCACCCGTATACAGATAGTCCCCTCGTTTCTCGGAGAGTAAGTTTTACGAAAATGACGAGGAACAACATGGGTTCTTCGATCTCTTCTCCAACACGATGCGACATAAAATGACAAAGAAATCGAAATGTCCCGTCAGCCGTGTCATAATGACCCCCAACGCGGCAGGCCACTCCTGGATGCGAAATGGCGTGAAGCCCCTAAACATTCCCCTTCTTTCGTTCATTCTTTACTTTTGACCAAGCTTCAACCTTCGATCCTTCAAGATATCACTGTCTTCCTTCATTCTTCAATATTCTTACCTTCGTTCTTCAAATTGCAACCTTTCTTTTACCCCTCACTTAAGCCAGTGGGCTTGATTTCTTTAGCAATTTCTCACCCTTCATCTTCGCATTCTCCTTCATATCTTCAAACCTTTTTATCTAGATAAGAATGGCAAAGACTTCCAAGACCGTTCCCCAGAAAGATGCTCTTTCTTCTACGCAGCCGACCACTGAGGTCGAGGACCGCCCCAGATGTGGTCATCCTCGAGAGGTCTGCTCTGGGCGTGGACACTGATGAACCGGTAGCCAAAACCCCCTTGAAAATGTTCGTCCTCGGGGGGTGTTCGGTTAATGATGACTTCAAGGTTGAAAAGCCCTCTTCATTCAAGGCCAATGCGAGGCGGTGTCACGGTACATCTGCTCAATTACTGAGATCGTTCTTCCTTCAGTTCGAAAGGACTGCGGCTGGGCGGATAAGGATGTAGTGATTCCCGGGCCTGATAACAACATCACTACCCATGTTGAGGGATATCTGAGTGTTTACACTTATCCCTTTACATTGGGCCCGATGGACCCGATCATCTTGGACTTTTGCAGGAGATGCGATGTATGTCTCGGCCAAATCTACCCATCGCTGTGAAGGATCATGATCCTCCTCCGATTCTTTGTGAACAAAATCGATTCATGTACCGCCTGAAAGTTACTGTCGAATACGTGAAGTGGTAGTTCCGAAGAGAGGCTTTCGAGGAAGTTCATGCTCGGGGTTTCGACCTTTCAGCTGAGATCAAAAATGCCAAGAGGCTCGAGGTCAAGGCCAAGAAGTTGGCAGATCCCGAGGACAAGGAAGGCTCGTAGGGTTTCGGCGAATTCGAGGGCGGAGAAGACTCTGATGGTCCCGATGACGAGGCGGGCTCCGGCCAGGATCAGGCTTAGGTGCCTTGTAGATTTTCTTTGTATTCTTGTATGTTTTGTTGAGGCTGTTTGGCATTTGTAAAGATCTTTATATATATGTACAAGGCTTTTGTTTTTTCCTTTTGGCAATTTTCAAGTTTGTTTCTTTTGGCTTTTTCTTTATGATTGCAAAGATTTCAAATACCTTAGCATGTAGTAATAAGGTCTTGTTCGGATGTTCGAACAAGGCTTTTTCTCGATGTAATTTTGCTTATAACTCGTGGGGTCTTGGTATGACCGAAAGCTTTCCCCAAAGTGCTTACTTAGAAGGTTTTAGATTATAATTTTGACGATGGTAGCCTTTGAAGCGGTTTGGAATTTTTGAAGGCCTTATTTTTTGGTTGCGGGATTCAGGCGTCTCCGAACCGTTTCTAGGATGGTCGTAGCTTTTTAAGTTTGGGTATTTCCCAATAGGATTATTACCCCGAGCTTCGATACCCCGACCGGGCTTATCCAGGATGACTGTCCCCGAGTGGGGGTGGTCGTAGCCTTTAAAGTTCAGGCATTGCCTAATAGGTGTTTTGCCCCCGGGTTTCGACAGCCCGAGCCATCCGAGATTACCTTGGACGACAGTCCCTAAGTGGAGGTGATCTCTTGGATCAGGGTAGAGGTGGCCCTTGGGATCGATGTCCTTAAGGAACAAAATGTAATAGTTGTAGGAGATAAAATATGTATCTACAAGGTAGAAACTTTCTTTCATTTTTGTGCACAACATACAAGATTGCAAATGTGTAGAAACTTCGTGTTATGGCTTAAGTGGTCTATGTGGGCACGGTTTATTTGACTGTTTGGCCCTTAAAATAAATCCTATCCATCGAGCCTAGACTGTTTGAGCATAAAGTTTCTTTCCTTGCTAAATTATTATCCGAGAGTGATGGCCCCAGTATTCGAGGCCGATCGTAGAGAGGGCTCGGATATTATTGATGTGACCCTCGACTTCGATTCATAGCCGGTCTTCAATTCCAAATTAGCACGATAAACTATTGCCTCATTAAAAACCTTGCCGGAAAATCCATTTGGGACAAAATCGGATCAAGGGAAAAAAAGTGCAATGCATGCTTTCAGGCCTAATAACTACACCATTCTTTGGCCGTTGCCTGCAAGTGTTAGTTCAATTCGTAATATATGTAAAGAAAAGAATGAGTGGGGTCGTACCTTAGCAGTAGTACTGTTTTAAGTGGGTCACGTTCTAGTTATTCGGTAGTCTTCACTGTTCCCTGCTTCGAGTTTGTATGATCCTTTGCTGGTGATCTCGATAACTCGATACGGACCTTCCTAATTCTGTCCCAGCTTACCTTCGTTCGGGATTTGGGTGTTTAGTGTCACTTTTCTTAACACCAAGTCCCCGATATTAAAGTGTCGGAGGTTGGATTTCCATTTGTAATACCTTTTGATCCGTTGTTTTTGGGCAGCCAACCAGACGAGGGCGACCTCGCGCCTTTCATCCAACAGTTCCTGGCTCGTGCTCATGGCCTCATCGTTTGACTCTTTGGTTGCATATCGGAACCTGAGACTTTGTTCTCCTACTTCGACTGGTATTAGCGCTTCGGCACCGTAGACCAACAAGAACGGAGTGGCCCTAGTATTAGATTTTGAGGTCGTAAGATATGCCCACGGGACTTCGGGCAAAATGTCTTTCCATTTTCCTTTTGCGTCAGTCAACCTCTTATTAAGATTTTAGAATATGGCTTTGTTCGTAAATTCCACATACCCATTCCTACTAGGGTGATAGGGTGTCGATAGGATCCTTTTGATCTTATGGTCCTCGAAAGATTTACTCACTTTACTGCCGATGAACTGCTTCCCATTGTCGCACACGATCTCGACCGACATTCCGAATCGGCATATTATGTGGTCCCAAATGAAGTCAATAACTTATTTCTCATTGACTTTCTCGAATGCCTGGGCTTTCACCCATTTAGAAAAATAGTCTGTCATAAATAATATAAATTGAGCCTTACCAGGTGCCCATGACAGGGGACCAATGATGTCCATTCCCCATTTCATGAATGGCCAGGGTGACAGGACCGAATGTAGTAGATCCCCGAGCTGATGAATCATCGGTGCATGCCTCTGGCATCCGTCGCATTTTCGTACAAACTACTTTGTGTCTTTCTCCATGTCGATCCAATAGTAGCCGACTCTGATTATCTTACGAACCAATGATTTAGCACCCGAATGGTTACCGAGGTGCCTTTGTGAACTTCCCTCAAAACATATTTGGTATCTCCTGGTGCCAGACATATGGGGAGCGGGCCATAAAACGTTCTCCTGAATAGGGTGTTATCTTCGGACAAGCTAAAACCAATCGCCTTGGTGCACAGGGCTCTAGATTCTTTAAGATCCAAGGGCAGTTTTCCGGTATTCAAGTAATCTATATACTTGTTTCTCCAGTCCCAGGTTAAGCTTTTAGAGTTTATCTTAGCGTGGCCTTCTTCCACTATCAATTTCACGAGTTTTATGACCGTTCCCGAGTTAAATTCATCATCATCAACCAACGATCCTAAGTTGGTAAGAGCATCGACTGCGTTGTTTTAATCCTGAGGTACATGTTGCAAAGTCCATTCCTCGAACCGATGTAACATCACTTGTAGTTTATCAAGGTACCTTCGCATTCGTTCTTCTTTGACTCTCAACATTCCATTGAATTTGTTCACCACAAGGAGGGAATCACACTTAACTTCAATCAGCTCGGCCCCCAGGCTTTTAGCCAGTTCGAGACCTACAATCATGGCCTCATACTCGGCCTCGTTGTTAATTAATTTTACAGTTCTAATAGATTGCCTAACTACATTACCCGCCGGTGGCTTCAACGCGATGCCAAGTCCGGACTCTTTTGCGTTCGAGGCACTGTCCGTAAAGAGGGTTCATATTCTAGAGGAGGTCCACGAGTTCAACAGCAATTCCTTCTCGACCTCGGGTATTAGGACCGACGTTAATTCGGCAACGAAGTCCGCCAAAATTTGAGATTTGATGGCGGTTCGGGGTCGATATTCGATATCATACCCGCTGATTTCCACTGCCCATTTGGCCAATCGTCCCGAGAGATCGGGCTTATACATTATGTTCCTCAACGGGTAAGTAGTCACGACACATATGGGATGGCATTGAAAATATGATTTTAACTTCCTAGAGGCGCTTAGCAAGGCGATCGCCAATTCTTTCAGGTGAGGATACCTAGTTTCGACCTCGCCTAGAGTCCTACTTAAATAGTAGATAGGAAATTGCGTACCTTCTTGTTCCCGGACTAGGACTCCACTTACCTCTATCTCAGATACCGTTGAGTAGAGGTACAGTTGTTCATATGCCTTCGGAGTATGAAGCAAATGCGGGCTTGAAAGGTACCGCTTGAGTTCTTCCAAGGCTTGTTGACACTCTGAGGTCCATGAGAAATTATTCTTCTTTCAATAATGAGAAGAACCGATGGCTATTGTCGGATGACCTTGAAATGAATCGGCCCAAAGCGGTTATGCGCCCAGTTAACCTTTGAACGGTCTTGACATTGTCCACCACGGTAATGCCCTCTATGGTGTTGATTTTATCGGGATTGATCTCGATTCCCCGGTTAGACACCATGAATCCGAGAAATCTCCCAGACCCGACTCCAAATGCGCATTTCTCCGAGTTCAGCTTCATGTTATATTTCTTTAATATGTTGAAGGTTTCCTACAAATATTTCAAATGGTCCTCTGCTCGTAGGGACTTAACTAACATATCGTCAATGTAAACCTCCATTGATTTTCCTATTTGCTCTTCGAACATCCGATTTACTAGGTGTTGGTAAGTGGCACCTGTATTTTTTGGCTCGAATGGCATTACGTTATAGCAGTAGGTTCCGTACTTAGTGATGAAGGACATTATTTTCCTGGTTTACCCGGGTCCACCTGAATTTGGTTGTACCCCGAATAGGCATCGAGAAAGCTGAGGATCTCGGGGTCGGTCGGTGCATCGATCATGTGATCAATGTTGGGCAGAGGGAAAGAGCCCTTGGGGAATGCCTTATTCAAGTATTTATAGTCTACACACATTCTTAATTTATTCACCTTTTTAGGGACTACCACTATGTTTGCTAACCACTCCGGGTACTTAACCTCCCGAATGGACCCTATTTTAAAGAGTTTAGATACCTCGTCTTTGATGAATATATACTTGACTGCGGACTGAGGCCTCATTTTCTATCTGATCGAGTGGAACTTCTGATCCAGGCTCAGCTTGTGAGTATTTATTTCCGGTGGGATCCTTATATTGAGGTGGGACCAAGCGAAATAATCTATATAGCTATAAGGAATTTAATGAGTTTTTTCCTAAGCTCGAGATTTAACCTCGTGCCCAGGTATACCTTACGATCGGCCAGAGGCTCGATCAATATGGCTTGCTCCAGTTCTTTGACTGTTGATTTGGTGGCGTCGGAATCAGCAGGGACTTTGAAAGACCCGAAAACTCCGTAGTCGTCGTCCTCACCCGTCTCGCACTTCTCCAATTCGGTCGGGGCTGGTGTTGGTGATTGCTATTTGGTTCCTTCCTTGTTGACGAACTCAGATCCTTTGGTGTTGGAAGTGCGGATATCGGGACCACCTCGTCGACAACAAATATCTTCTTTGCGGCCGGTTGTTCTCCATAAATTGTTTTAATCCCTCCCGGCGTTGGGAATTTCAATACATGGTGCAATGTCGAGGGCACTACCCTTATGTTGTGAATCCACGGCCTCCCGAACAGAGCATTGTATCTCATATCTCCTTCGATCATGTAGAACATTGTTTCCTGAATAGTTCCGATGGTGTTCACCGGTAGTGTTATTTCCCCTTTGATGGTCTCACATGCCATGTTGAATCCATTTAAAACTCGGACTGCAGGCAAACTTTTGTCTTGTAGACCCAGCTGGTCTATGACTCTCGATCTGATTAAATTGGCCGAGCTACCTGGATAAATTAACACACGCTTAACTCGAGATTTATTTATGAGCATAGATATTACCAGTGCATCATTATGTGGTTGCACGATGCTTTCCGCATCCTCTTCGTTGAAAGATAAGGTTCCTTATGGCACGTAATCTCGAGTCCATTTTTCCCTCGTGATAGATACTTTGGTGTGCTTTAACATCGGCCCTTGGGGGACGTCGACCCCACTAATGATCGTGTTAATGACGTGATGAGGTTCCTCCTACTCGATCTGCTTATTATAGTCCCTATTCCTGAAATGGTTTTTGGATCGATCAGTGAGGAACTCTCGGAGATGTCCGTTGTTGAATAACCGGGCCACTTTCTCTCTCAGTTGTTGGCAATCTTCAATTCTGTGGCCGTGAGTGCCATGGTATTTACATATTAGGTTGGGGTCCCTTTGGGCTGGATCAGACTGTAAAGGTCGAGTCCACTTGGTGTCTTTGGTGCGTCCGATGGTAGATACGATGGCAGCAACATCGACGTTGAAGTTGCACTCCGATAACTTTGGCGCTTCCTTAGGCCCTGCCTGTCGAAACCGCTTCTGCTCATGTCCCCGATTATTTTGACCTCGATCGCTTCTCCTTTCACTTCTCACATGGTTTCTTATGGACCCATTATCTCTTCGGTCTCCATTGTATGGTTGATATCGGTCCCTATTTGATCTTGGTTCACGATCAATGTCTCTTTTGGATCTGTCAATAGTTCTGACGGGATAAACCCTGGAAGGGGCCACACGCTGATCATCTTCGACCCTAATTTTTGATTGATACCGGTTATGTAAGTCGGCCCAAGTTACAGCAGGATATTCTATAAGATTTTGCTTCATTTGTTGTGAAGCCAATGAGCTTCGAGTATTGAGTCCTTTGGTGAAGGCCTGAATGACCCAATCATCCACGACCGGAGGCAAGACCATTCGTTCCATTTGAAACTAGCACACGAATTCCCTGAGCATCTCATTAGCTCACTGTTTCACTTTGAAAAGGTTTGACTTCCTCGTCTCGACCTTGATGGCCCTGGCGTGTGCTTTCATGAAGGAGTCGGTAAGCATAGCAAATGAGTCAATAGAATTATGGGATAAGTTGTGATACCATATCATAGCTCCCTTTGACAAAGTTTCCCCAAATATTTTCAGCAGAACGGACTCGATCTCATCATCCTCCAAGTCATTCCCTTTGATGGTGCATATGTAGGAGGTCACGTGCTCATTTAGGTCAGTTGTTCCATTGTACTTAGGAATCTCGGGCATGCGGAACTTCTTTGGGATTGTCTTCGGAGTTGCGCTCGGAGGAAAAGGTTTTTGAACAAACTTCTTCTAATCTAGGTCCTTCAATATCGGTGGTGCTCCTAGGATTTGGTTGACCTTGGAATTGTAGGTTTTCACCTTTTTGTCATTGGCTTTGATTTCCTTTTTTCTCGATTCTACCCGTTTTGTCAGTTCCTCAAGCATTTTTATGATCTCAAGGTTAGTCCCGGGTTCAGCTTCACTCGGCCTCTCCGTGACTGGTTCGTTTGTGCGAGTGATTTCTCGAAATGGCTCGGGCTCAACTCTGCTGGGGGCGCAACTTTGGTTCGGCAGTTGGGCTATCGCCGCCTGTTGAGCTTGTAGAATTTCGAAGATCATTCCCAAGTTGATCCCATTTTCTTCACCGCCGTGTGTATTTTGGGCTACCGACCAGACTCCCCCACAGACGCTGTTCTCAGGATCGGTATGCAAATTTGCATTGATGGCCACATATGAGTTGGCGTCGATCGAATACGTGGACGGAACTCTATTGGGATCGACAGGAGGCACCTCGTTACTGGGTACCATATTGTTGTTCTCACTATGGTGACCGGACTCATCATCCACGTTTAGAGGGGCATATTGGGAGTTCAACATTCTAAACTTTTACCTGAAATTAAAGACACTTCAAAGAACAAGTTTAAAATATGGTGTGTTATGAAATTTTTTGTCAAATTACCACTATTATCCTTAGCCCCACGGTGAGCGCCAAACTGTTTACCCTAAAAAACGGATAACAATTAAATTTGTAAGTGGTTTTAAGGACACATGGATTTATTCAATACAAACGATATAGATTGCTAGAATAAACAGAGAAGAGATATAATAAATTATCAAACCGCTTGAAAATAAGGAGGGATGATTCTGGACTCGAGGACAACCTCAATGAGGTATCCGTCTTCGATCTCGGGCTTATAATAATGAAATACTGATCAACAAACGTAAGAGCTTTGAATAACAAAAAAATAATAGTATATTGCCTTGGTATGCGTGTTACAATTTCCTCAAGAATAATCAGACCTACCTTTATATAGTAAGAGAGTCTGACTCTAGGTACAGTTTCACAAAAGGTAAAAAAAAGTCTTCCGTTTAACTAATCACCGGATTTCCGTCGGTACGTACCGAGATCCACGCCGAGATACCCGGCCGGTCATGGATCCACGCTGAAGGCCAAAATGATGAAGGCCAAGGTATTGAGTCGGCGACGAATCCTCCCTCTTCCCCTAGGGGTACATATGCTTCTCTTCCTCCAGGTTCCGGAGATGCAGTACATTAATTTTGTTTAAGTATTTGCGCAAGTTTTGCTCTTTGCATCCTTTTCGTTTAAGTATTCTCGTAAGTTTTTCGCGCTGAGATATACGAGGCTTCGCGTATATTTTTATCCGATAGTATTCGGATTCGGGCATAGGTTCTTCCGAAATCAACCCTTTAACGTGAGGGTTTCATAAAAGAGGGACCTCTTATGTTTACGGTGCTCTTGAAGAGGACGTCTCTTGTTCGTTACGGCACTAGCATTTGAAGTACTTCTTTAAATTTCAAATGATAAAATCAATTCATCATTCAAACAAGAAACAAGATAGAAATAAAATGACTTTACTTTATTCCTTCCATTTTCAAAAGTTAATAAGCATTCATTGTGTTAAAAAGAAATTGCCATTTCTTGTGGCTAACTTATACAACTTGTTTCTACGGAGCTAGCCGCGCAGTCCCCGGTCCTGATGAAACAACTATTTTTCGGGTTTTGGTATTCCAGTCGATATGGCAGTCATTGTTGCCATATCCTTATATTATTCCCCCCCCCCCCCCCCGTGTTCGAATGTGGAGAATGCGAATTTGAATACTGGAAGTTTTACACCTTCGAGGATTCCACAAGTGAATTGCTAGATAATCTTCAGTTCGATAGAAAACTTTACTTCCCCTTAGAAATTTATGCTATCGGGCCAAAGATTATCTAACAGTTCCCAAGAGTCTTGCACTTGCGAATGGTCGGGTGATCTTTTCTCGACAACAAACTTTACTTCCCGGTGGGAACTTCACTACCGAGCAAAAGATTATCTAACCGCTCCGTAGTGATTCTTCGCTTACGTGCCTTGTCACTTAAAGGTCTTATTTATGTTGTTGAAGCTTCCTTCATAGTATGATTTCCGTTGTTGCCTCGTTAAAAACATTGCTAGAAAAACTCAATTGGGACAAAAACTGGATGAAGGGAAAAAGAGTGCAGAACATACTTTCAGTATATGCGAGGTTCATCAGCAATAGTATTTCTTGAGGTGTGCCACATTCCAGTTGCTCGGCAACTTTTCTCTGTCTTGATTTTCCAAGTCGTATGACCCTTTCCCGGTGATAGTTGAAACTCAGTAGGGGCCTTCCCAAGTCAGACCTAGCTTCCCTCCATTGAGCTCCCGGGTGTTCTGAGTTACTTTCCTTAAAACCAAGTCTCCTACTTTAAAATAATGGAGGTTGTCTCTTCAATTGTAATATCTTTCTATTCTCTGCTTTTGGGGTACCATCCTTATATGCACCAAGTCCCTGCGTTCATCCAGCAACCCCAAATTGACCAACATTGCTTTATTGTTTGCCCGAAAATATCTCACGGTAGGCTCTCCAACTTCCACCGGGATCAGTTCTTCTGCTCTGTACATAAGAGAGAAAGGAGTCTCCCCCATGCTCGATTTAGCCGTTGTTCGGTACGCCCATAGTACTCCTGGTAGCTCTTCAGGCCATTTACCTTTAGCTGCTTCCAAACGCCCATAGTACGCCCATAGTACTCTTGCACTCAGATGATAAGGTGATGATGTGATCCTTTTGATTTTTAACTCTTCATGTAACTTTGTGATCTTTGCGCCTACAAATTGAGGCCCGTTGTTGCATGCTATCTCTTTTAGTATCCCAAATCTGCAAATTATATTCTCCCACAAGAAATATACCATTTCACATTCACCGATCTTCTGGTAAGGACCTACTTCAACCCACTTAGAAACATAGTTAGTTAAAATAAAAGGAAATCTTACCTTTAAGGGGACCGGTGGCAGCGGTCCGACGATATCCATTCCTCACTTCATGAATGTTCATGGTGACAAAACTGAGTGTAGTGGCTCTACCGATTGATGTACCAACGGTGCGTAGTATTGACATTTATCACATTTTTGAACATAAGCTTTGGCGTCTTATTCTATCCGGGGCCTATAGTATCGTGCCCTAATTAATGTTAACAATAAGGAATCTGCGCCTAAGTGATTTTCGCAGATCCCTTCGTGGACTTCTCGAATAACATAATTAGCTTCGGAGGCTCCCAAACATCGGGCCAACGGACCTTGTAAAGATCTTCTGTATAATTGACCTCTCTTGAATCTGTATCGAGCTGCTTTAGTGTGCAACGCCCGAGATGCCTTAGGATCTTCAGGAAATTTTTCGTGCTCGAGATAGTTAATGATCTCGTTTCTCCAGTCCCAGACCAAATTGGTCGTGTTTACCTCGTAATAGTTATCCGCGTCCAATACCGAATGCATAAGTTGTACGACCATACCGGAGTCCGATCCCTTCATCTCTGCAGACGATCCAAGATTGGCTAATACATCTTCTTCCGCATTCTCTTCCCTCGGGATATACGTAATTGACCATTCAAAGAACCGAGCGAGCAGAGCCTGGACTTTCATTACATATTATTGCATGCATTTCTCTTTGGCTTCAAATATCTCGTAGACCTGATTTACTACGAATTAGGAGACGCTTTTGATTTCTATGACCTTAGAGCCCGGTCCCCAGGACAATTCAAGCCCTACAATCAAAGCTTCATACTATGCTTCATTGTTAGTCAGAGGAACAGTTCGTATGGCCTGCCTTAGGGTTTCTCCGGAGGGCGTGGTTAATAGCATGCCGAACCCGGACCCCTTCACATTGATAACTCCATCTGTGAACAACGTCCAAACTTCTGATGTTGACTCTGACACCATTACTTCTCTTTAGTAGCCAAAGGTAAATGTCCCGGACTGAAATCGGCGACAAAGTCGGCCAGAACTTGTGACTTAATCGCAGTCCTTGGTTTATATTCTATGTTAATTTTGCTTATTTCGATGACCCGTTTGTCCAGCTTACCCGGGAGTTCAAGTTTATGAAGAATATTTCGCAGGGGAAAAGTGGTCACCATATCTATCAGGTGACATTGGAAATAAGGCCTTAGCTTTCGAGCGGCGACTACGAGGGCTAAGGCCAATTTTTCCATATGTGGGTAGCGAGTTTCTGCTCCCGTAAAAATTTTACTTACATAATAAATAGAAGATTGTGTACCTTCATCCTCGCGGACTAAAGCAACACTTACCGCTACCTCCGCGACTGCTAAGTTGATAAGTAGTTGTTCGCCTTCCTCCGGTTTTGACAGTAACGGAAGACTTGACAAATACCTTTTAAGATTTTTCAAAGTCTGTTGACATTCGGGTGTCCATTCAAAGTTATTCTTCTTTTTGAGAAGTGCAAAGAAATGATGGAATTTTTTCGAGGACCGGAAAATGAATCTGCTCAAAGCGGTAAGTCTCCTCGTCAGCCTTTGAACCTCTTTTACACTTGATAGCTGGTCTGGGATATCTTCGATGGCTTTATTGTAATCGGGGTTAACCTCTATCCCCCTTTGTGACAAAAAGAATTCCAATAACTTACCGGTGCTGACCCTGAATGCACACTTCTCGGGGTTAAGCTTCATGGTGTGTTTCCTTAAGATGTCAAAGGTCTCTTGTAGGTGTTTCAGATGGTCACCTGCGTTCAAACACTTAACCAGCATATCATCTATGTAAACTTACATAGTTTTACCTGTTTGTTTCTCAAATATTATGTTTACGAGTCATTGATAAGTGGCTCCGTCTTTAGCCCGAAAGGCATCACATTGTAACAATATGTTCCAAAGTTCATTATGACCGTTCAAGAGTTGTATGACCGTTCCCGAGTTAAATTCATCATCATCAACCAACGATCCTAAGTTGGTAAGAGCATCGACTGCGTTGTTTTAATCCTGAGGTACATGTTGCAAAGTCCATTCCTCGAACCGATGTAACGTCACTTGTAGTTTATCAAGGTACCTTCACATTCGTTCTTCTTTGACTCTCAACGTTCCATTGAATTTGTTCACCACAAGGAGGGAATCGCACTTAGCTTCAATCACCTCGGCCCCCAGGCTTTTAGCCAGTTCAAGACCTACAATCATGGCCTCATACTCGGCCTCGTTGTTAATTAATTTTACAGTTCTAATAGATTGCCTAACTACATTACCCGCCGGTGGCTTCAACGCGATGCCAAGTCCGGACCCTTTTGCGTTCGAGGCACTATCCATAAATAGGGTTCATATTCTGGAAGAGGTCCACGAGTTCAACAACAATTCCTTCTCGACCTCGGGTATTAGGACCGGCGTGAATTCAGCAACGAAGTACGCCAAAATTTGAGATTTGATGGCGGTTCGGGGTCGATATTCGATATCGTACCCGCTGATTTCCACTGCCCATTTGGCCAATCGTCCCGAGAGATCGGCTTATATATTATGTTCCTCAATGGGTAAGTAGTCACGACACATATGGGATTGCATTGAAAATACGGTTTTAACTTCCTAGAGGTGCTTAGCAAGGAGATCGCCAATTGTTTCAGGTGAGGATACCTAGTTTCGACCTCGCCTAGAGTCCTGCTAACATAGTAGATAGGAAATTGCATACCTTCCTTTTCCCGGACTAGGACTCCACTTACCGCTATCTCAGATACCTCTAAGTACAGGTACAATTATTCATCTGCCTTCGGAGTATGAAGCAAAGGCGGGTTTGAAAGGTACCACTTGAGTTCTTCCAAGGCTTGTTAACACTCCGTGGTCCATGGGAAATTATTCTTCTTTCAATAACCAGAAGAACCGATGGCTATTGTCGGAGGACCTTGAAATGAATCAGCCCAAAGAGGCTATGCGCCCGGTTAACCTTTGAACGGTCTTGACATTGTCCACCACGGTAATGCCCTCTATGGCATTGATTTTATCGGGATTGATCTCGATTCCCTGGTTAGACACCATGAATCCGAGAAATCACCCAGAACCGACTCTAAATGCGCAATTTCTCCGAGTTCAACTTCATTTTGTATTTCTTTAATATGTTGAAGGTTTTCTACAAATATTTCAAATGGTCCTCTGCTCGTAGGGACTTAACTAACATATCCTCAATGTAAACCTCCATTGATTTTCTTATTTGCTCTTCGAACATCCGATTTACTAGGTGTTGGTAAGTGGCACCTGTATTTTTTAGCTCGAATGGCATTACGTTATAGCAGTAGGTTTCGTACTTAGTGATGAAGGACATTTGTTTCCTGGTCGCCCGGGTCCATTTGAATTTGGTTGTACCCGGAATAGGCATCGAGAAAGCTAAGGATCTCGTGGCTGGTCGTCGCATCGATCATGCAATCGATGATGAGCAGAGGGAAAGAGTCCTTGGGTCATGCCTTATTCAAGTGTTTATAGTCTACAGATATTCTTAATTTATTCCCCTTTTAGGGACTACCACTACGTTTGCTAACCACTCCGGGTACTTAACCTCCCGAATGGACCCTATTTTAAAGAGTTTAGATACCTCGTCTTTGATGAATATATGCTTGAATTCGGACCGATGCCTCATTTTCTATCTGATCGAGTGGAACTTCTGATCCAGGTTCAGCTTGTGAGTATTTATTTCTGGTGGAATCCTTATGTTGAGGTGGGACCAAGCGAAACAATCTATATAGCTATAAGGAATTTAATGAGTTTTTTCCTAAGCTTAAGATTTAACCTCGTGCCCAGGTATACCTTACGATCGGGCAGTTGCTCGATCAATATGACTTGCTCCAGTTCTTGATCGTTGATTTGGTGGCGTCAGAATCAGCGAGGACTATGAAAGACCTGGGAACTCCGTAGTCGTCGTTCTCACCCATCCCGTACTTCTCCGATTCGGTCAGGGCTGGTGTTGGTGATTGCTATTTGGTTCCTTCCTTGTTGACCGAACTCAGATCCTTTGTTGTTGAAAGTGTGGATATCGGGACCACATCGTCGATCGCAAACATATCCTTTACGGCCGGTTGTTCTCCGTAAATTGTTTTAATCCCTCCTGGCGTTGGGAATTTCAACACCTGGTACAATATCGAGGGCATTACCCTCATGTTGTGAATCCACGGCCTCCCGAACAGAGCATTGTATCTCATATCTCCTTCGATCATGTAGAACATTATTTCTTGAATGGTTCCGGCGATGTTCACCGGTAGTGTTATTTCCCCTTTGGTGGTCTCACATGCCATGTTGAATCCATTTAAAACTCGGACTGCAGGCACAATTTTGTCTTGTAGACCCAGCTGCTCTATGTCTCTCGATCTGATTAAATTGGCCGAGCTACCTGGATAAATTAACACACGCTTAACTCGAGATTTATTTATGAGCATAGATATTACCAGTGCATCATTATGTGGTTGCACGATACTTTCCGCATCCTCGTCGTTGAAACATAAGGTTTCGTCTGGCACGTAATCGCGAGTCTATTTTTCCCTCGTGAGGGATACTTTGGTGTGCTTTAACATCGGCCCCTGGGGGACATCGACCCCACCGATGATCGTGTTAATGACGTGCTGAGGTTCCTCCTACTCGATCTGCTTATTATAGTCCCTAAATGGTTTTTGGCTCGGAATAGTCCCTTGGAATTGTAGGTTTTCACCTTTTTGTCATTAGATTTGATTTTTTTTTCCCGATTCTACCCGTTTTGTCAGTTCCTCGAGCATTTTTATGATCTCGAGGTTAGTCCCGGGTTCAGCTTCACTCGGCCTCTCCGTGACTGGTTCGTTTCTGCGAGTGATTTCCCGGAATGGCTTGGGCTCAACTCTGCTGGGGGCGCGACTTTGGTTCTGCAGCTGGGCTATCGCCGCCTGTTGAGCTTGTAGCATTTCGAAGATCATTCGCAAGTTGATCCATCTCCTTCACCGCCGTGTGTATTTTGGGCTATCGATCGGACTCCCCCACAGACGCTGTTCTCAGGACCGGTAGGCAAATTTGCATTGATGGACACATGTGAGTTGGCATCGATTTGATCCGCGGCCAAAACTCCATTGGGATCGATATGAGGCACTCGTTACTCGGTACCATATTGTTGTTCTCACTATGGTGATCAGACTCATCATCCACGTTTAGAGGGGCATATTGGGAGTTCGACATTCTAAATTTTTACCTGAAATTAAAGACATTTCAAAGAACAAGTGTAAAATAGGGTGTGTTATGGTATTTTGTATCAAATTACTACTATTATCCTTAGCCCCACGGTGGGCGCCAAACTGTTTACCCTAAAAAATGGATAACAATTAAATTTGTATGTGGTTTTAAGGATACATGGATTTATTCAATACAAATGGTATAGATTGCTAGAATAAACAGAGAAGAGATGTAATAAATTATCAAACCGCTTGAAAATAAGGGGGGATGATTCTGGACTCGAGGGCAACCTTAATGAGGTATCCGTCTTCGATCCCGGGCTTATAATAATGAAACACTGATCAACAAACGTAAGAGCTTTGAATAACAAAAAAATAATAGTATATTGCCTTGGTATGCGTGTTATAATGTCCTCAATGAATAATTAGACCCCCTTTATATAGTAAGGGAGTCCGACTCTAGGTACAATTCCACAAAAGGTAAAAAAAAATTGTGTTTAACTAATCACCGGATTTACGCCGGTACGTGCCGAGATCCACACCGAGATACCCAGCCGGTCACGAATATCACGGCCTCTTGTCAATCATATTCGGTCGGCCGATAATGCTCTCTAAAGTCTTTTAAGATTTGGACCGACACCGGGATCACGGTCCCGATATTCTCGAGGGCGGGTCACGCCCCCGAAACCTGTCTCAATGAGTCCCTTACCTCGATTCCAGCTTCTTGTCATCACGTCCCTTACTCGATTTAGTTTACGGCAAAGGGCCAAATATACCCCTCTACTTTCGAAAAATGGTCTAAGAATACCCCTCGTTATACTATTGGGTTATCTATAGCCCTGCAATCATACTTTGGGTTCAAATATACCCCTGATTTAAACGGAGGGACACGTACCATCATCCTATTGGTCAATTCTAAATATCTCCTAATTAATTAAAAAGACTCATTACCCATACCCGAAAAATAATTTATTTTGTTTGTAAAAACTGAAAAAAACTGAAATTATTTTTACTAAAAATTGAAAAAAATGAAAATATTTTTTTTTTTCAGTTTTTACAAAAAAACTGCTTTAGAAAAACCTAAAAAAAATTTCTAAACAATATTTTTGTAAAAACTGGAAAAAAAAAACAGAAAATCAATTTTCTAAAGCAATTATTTTTTAAAAAAAAACTGAAAAAAACTGAATTTGTTTTTACTAAAAACTGAAGTAAAAAAAAAATTTCCAGTTTTTACAAAAAAAACTGCTTTAAAAAAAGCTTTAAAATATTTTCTAAAATAATATTTTTGTAAAAACCAAAAAAAAACTAAAAAGTAATTTTCTAAAGCAATATTTTTGTAAAAACTGAAAAAATAAATATTTTCTTTTTTTTTCAGTTTTTAGTTAAAAATATTTTAGTTTTTTCCAGTTTTTAGTTGCTTTAGAAAATTATTTTTCAGTTTTTGTTTCCTAGTTTTTACAAAAATATGGTTTTACAAAATATTTTGCAATTTTTTAAAAGCAGTTTTTTTGTAAAAACTGGAAAAAAATTATTTTTATTTTTTTCAGTTTTTAGTAAAAAAAATATTTTTAGTTTTTTCTAGTTTTAACAAAAAAAATATATTTTTCGAATATGGGTAATGAGTCATTTTAATTAATTAGGAGATATTTAGAATTGACCAACATGACGATGACACGTGTCCCTCCATTTAAATGAGGGATATATTTGAACCCAAAGTATGACTGCAAGGGTATAGATAACCCAATTGTATAACGAGGGGTATTCTTAGACTATTTTCGAAAGTAAATGGATATATTTGACCCTTTGCCGTTTATTTTATCAGAAATCGGGCCGTCTCATGGGTCCGATTTCACCCGTGTACAGTATCCTTTACAGCAAAAGCAAGTTGCTTAATTTAATTGATTAATCTCCTGTAATTATCACGACTACAGGTAAACTCTTCTGGATTGTCAAAGATTAAAAGAAAATGTTAATCTTTCTTAATATTATAATGTTGAAATATTTTTTTATGAATGACGGTTGGTTCCTCGTTTCATATCTGACAGCATCTAACTATCCAACCTAGAGACAAGTTCTTAAATCTTAATTGTCTTTAAGACACATGTGAATTGCTACCTTCTTAATTATTTTAATGAGAAAAATATATATATGTTACTAATGGAAATGAAGAAAATGAAATCTTTTCACATGCTTATAAAATAAATGTATAATACAGTAATCCATGTTCGATTGGACGTATTAGCTAGGTAGGCACAATCTTGTCATGTTATGGTTATTCTTTATTTTAACTCCTTTTTTCCTTGGTATTAAAAGATGAAATAGAGATTTAAAACTCAAATAAGTTGACTTTGGTCAACATTTTAGCTAACGGACCCGAATTAGTATTTTGACAATTTCGTAGGTCCGTATCGTGATTTGGGGCTCGGGCGTATGCCCGAAATTTAATTTAGAGGTCTCTATCTCAAGTTATGGCCATTTAACAAAAACTAGAAATTTAAAGACAAAAGATTTCTAAAGTTTGACCACAGATTTGACTTTTTGATATCGGGGTCGGAATCCGATTTTGGAAATTTGAATAGGTCTGTTATGTCATTTATGACTTATGTGCAAAATTTGAGGTCAATCGAACCTGATTTGATAGGTTTCGGCATCAAATGTAGAAGTTGAAAATTCTTAAATTCCTTAAGCTTGAATTAGAGTATGACTCCTGGTTTTAGCGTTGTTTGATGTGATTTGAGGTCTCGACTAATTTTGTATGATGTTTTAGGACTTGTTGGTGTATTTGGTTGAGGTCCCGGGGGCCTCGGGTGGATTCCGGATGGTTAACAGATCAAAATTTGGACTTAGAAAATCTGAAATTTTGGCCTTCTAGTGTAATCGCACCTGCGGATTTTACACCGCAGATGCGGGCTCGCAGAAGCGTGCCATGCCTTGCAGAAGCAGAAACCGCAGATGTGGTCAAGTGTCAGCAGAAGCGGAAACCACAGATGCGGTCAAGTGTCCACGGATGCGAAAAACAGAACCCATAAAATTGGAAGTTAACCATTTTTACTCATTTTTTAGATTTGAGTCTTGAATTTAAGCGATCCTAACGGGATTTTTTACGACTTTGAATTGGGTAAGTATTCTATAACCAAGAGTGATTATATTTCATAAATTTGTGTCTATATTCATCATTTATTTCGGATTTAGAAGAAAGAAATTGGAATTTTTGTAAAACTTTCCAAAACCAAATATTTAAGATTTGAAGGTCCATTTGACATTGAAATTTGATAATATTTGTATGGTTGGATTCGTATCGGAATGGATGTTTGGATTTCGTAAGTTTTTTAGAGATTCGAGATGTGGGCTCCACTGTTAATTTTTTAGATGAATTTAGGATTTTAATCCGAAAAATTAATAAATTCATATGGAATTAATTCCTACGATATGTATTGAGTATATTGAATTGTTTATGACTAGACTTGAGGGAATACAACCCTTGAATTATTTGTTATATGAAATTCATGTGAACGACGTATAGACAAGGTGACGAGTGTCTATACATTGTCAAATTAATTATTTGCATAATTATTTAAAAATCATAAATTATTTGTAAGACATGAATTAATTGCCATAATGATTTTTTCTTTCATATTACTTGTTAAATATTAATTCCTGAATTCATGCAATAATTGTTACATGATTATTTAATTTATGTGTCTTAATTGCTACTTGACATTTAGCATATTAAACATGAAATTGTCTATTTTCTCCTTGATTTCCACAATTAATTGCTACTTATCATTACTTATTTCTGAAATAATTTATAAATATTGTGTGCCTTGTTGCCTAATAATTTCTTACTGAATGTGGTATTTATGGGAGTATTTATTTTTTTTATATTTAAAAGTTGTTAAATTATATTCTTGGAGCGGGTTGCACGCCGCAACGGAAATGAAAAGAAATATATTGGGGGATCGGGTTGCACGCCGCAATAGATTATATTTTATGTTTATATTGTTGGAGCGGGTTGAACATTGCAACGAAAATATATTGAAGAATTATATTGTTGGAGCGGGTTGCACGCCGCAACGAAAATTGATTGAAATAATAATTGGTTATGACTGCCGAGTTGGCTTCAACTGTTGAAATGAGTTACTTGTTTTATTTCTATTATTGTTGTTATTACTATTATTGCATACAAGTTAATGTAAGTGACCTGCCTTAGCCTCGTCACTAATTCATCGAGGTTAGGCTCAGCACTTACAGAGTACATGGGATCGGTTGTACTCATACTACACTCTGCACTTCTTGTGCAGATTTTGGAGTTGGTCCCAGCGGCGTACCATAGACTTGCTCGGATTCAGCTACCCAAAGGAGACTTGAGGTATAACTGCTCAGCGTCCGCAGTTCTGAAGTCCCCTTCTACTTTATTTTAGCTGTGTAATTTTTTCAAACAGCTTAATTTTATTCAGACCCTTGTTTGTATTATTTTAGAAGCTCGTGCACTCTTGACACCAGTTCTGGGATGGTATTCAGATATCACTATTATTATAGATTATTCATTTTATTTCAGATTTTGTTTATGCATTTATTCTTTTGTTACTAATAAATTTAAAATTATTTTAAAATGGCTAATAGTATTCTAACGTTGGCTTGCCTAGCAAGTGAGATATTAGGCGCCATCATGGTCCCGAATGTGGGAATTTCGGATTGTGATAAGCTGGTATCAGAGTACTAGATTACTTAGTTCTCACGAGTCACGAGCAAGCATAGTAGAGTCTGAAGGATCGGTGCGGAGATGTCTGTACTTATCTTTTAGGGGCTATAAATTTTAGGAACAATATCAGTTCTTTCTTATTTTGTCGTGCGATTTTATTCTATCATCGATGATTGAATCATTCTATTCTTATTCTCTCGCATATGGTGAGAACACGTAATACATCTACCGATGGACATGGATCAGAGCCCACAGTGGCAACTATGACCAGGGGTAGAGGCCGAGGCAGAGGCAGAGCTCAAGCTAGAGCTCGAGCAACCGCACCTATTGTAGAACCTCAGATGGATCTTCAGGAGGAGGTTCCAGTTCAGGCCCCGGAAGGATTCATAGCTACTCTAGTACTTAAGGACACCCTAGTCCATTTGGTGAGTCTTATAGAGGGCGTGACCCTGAATGGTACAATTCCAGTGGCACCAGCCGTCTCATAGGCTAGGGGAGGAAAACATACTCCCACTACTCCCGCTCCAGAGCAGATGGCTCCCAGTATCAGGCTCCAGCAACCCCGCCAGTTGGGATAGTTCAGCCAGTTGTTGCGGCACAGGCCGGTGATAGGCCCGCCATGTCTTCTGAGGACTTATTGAGACTAGATAAGTTTACTAAGCTCTTTACAATTCACTTCAGTGGTACACCTTCTGAGGACCCACAGGATTATCTTGACCGCTGCCATGAGGTATTGCGAAATATGGGTATAGTTGAGACCAATTGGGTCGATTTTGCTGTATTTCAGATGACATGTTCCCCCAAGAGGAGGTGGAGAGATTATACGTTGACCAGACTAGTTGGATAGCCAGCAACCTGGGAGAAGTTCTCACGACTATTTCTAGAGAAGTTCCCCCCTATAACATTGAGAGAGGATTTTTGCAGGCAATTTGAGCGTCTACAGTAGGGCAATATGACTGTTACTCAGTACGGAACCCATTTTGTGGATTTAACCCGTCATGCTCTCCTTTTACTACCTACTGAGGGAGAGAGAGTGAGGATGTTTATTGATGGACTCACTCACCCTATCAGGCTTCAGATGGCCAAGGAGACCATAAGTGAGATTTTCTTTCAGGCGACTGCTAATGTTGCTAGGAGGATCGAGATAGTTCTTGCACAGGAGATAGGGCAGGGGTCTAATAAAAGGCCTCGTCAGTTCGGTGGGTTCAGTGGTGCCTCGTCTGCAGGCAGGGGTAATTTTAGTAGGGGTCATCCGCCCACACCGTTTCATTTAGCACTTCAGGCATCTCATGATGCTTTAAGGAGTCACGCTCCTATTATGCCTTACTTTGGGAAGCTAATATTTAGCGCACATTCAGCTCCTATCAGCACACCACCACTCCAGAGTCACGATAACGGTTATCCGGCCCGTTCGGGTCAACTTTATCTTCAGCAGCCATGACAGCAGGATAGGTGTTATGAGTGTGGTAACATTGGTCACATCAGGAGGTATTGCCCTAGGTTGTCGAGCAACAGATCTCGACAGGATTCTCGTGCCATCATACCAGCACCGGCTGCTTCACCTCGTGCTCAGCCAGCTAGAGGTTGGGGTCTGGCAGCTAAAGGTGGAGGTCAGTCTATTAAAGGTGGATGTTAGGCCGTTAAATGTGGAGGCCAGCCAGTTAGAGGTCGTCCCAGGGATGCGATTCAGAGTGGTGGGGCCCAGCCCCAATTTTATACTTCTCCAGTTGGGCCAGAGGCCGAGTCATCTAATGCTATGATCACGGGTATTATTCCAGTTTGACATAGAGATGCTTCAGTTCTATTTGATCCAGGATCTATTTATTCCTATGTGTCTTCCTATTTTGCTACATATCTAGTTGTACCTCGTTATTCTTTGAGTGCTTCTGTGTGCGTATCTACACCGGTGGGAGACTATGTTGTGGAAGATCATGTCTATCGTTTGGGTGTGGTTACTATTGGGAGTCTTGAGACTAGCGTGGATCTTCTACTTCTTGACATGGTAGATTTTGATGTCATCTTGGGTATGGATTGATTGTCACCTTATCATGCTATATTGAATTGTCATGCCAAAACGGTGACCCTACCCATGTCGAGGTTACCTCAAGTAGAGTGGAAGGGGACTCTTGGCCATTTCACCAGCAGGGTTATCACTTATGTGAAGGCCTGATGTATGGTCGAGAAGGGTAGTCTAGCTTATTTGGCTCATAATCGTGATTCTAGTGCGGATATTCCTGCTATGGATTCAGTTCCAGTTGTCTGTGAGTTTCCACATGTATTTCCTATAGATTTGTCGGGGATGCCACCCGACAGAGATATTGACTTCTGTATTGATTTGGCTCCGGGCACCCATCCCATTTCTATTTCACCATACTGTATGGCCCCGCCGGAGTTGAAGGAATTAAAAGAACAATTACTAGAATTGCTTGATAAGGGCTTCATTAGACCTAGTGTCTCGCCCTGGGGTGCGGCCGTGTTGTTTGTAAAGAAGAAAGATAGGTCGATAAGAAATGTTTATAGATTATCAGCAGTTGAACAAGGTCACTATCAAGAACAAGTATCTGTTGCCAAAAATTTATGACTTATTCGATCACCTTCAGGGTGCCAAGGTGTTTTCAAAGATTGACTTGAGGTCTGGTTACCATCCGTTGAAGATTAGAGAATCTGATGTCCCTAAGACAGCTTTTCGGACTCGGTTTGGACATTACGAATTCCTAGTGATGTCATTCGGGCTGACAAATGCCCCAGCAGCATTTATGGGTTTAATGAATCGGGTGTTCAATCATATTTGGACTCTTTTGTGGTTGTGTTCATTGATGATATCTTGATTTACTCCAGTAGTCGAGAGGAGCATGAGCAGCATCTTCGGATTGTGCTTCATACTTTGAAGAATAATCAGTTATATGCTAAATTTTCAAAATATGAATTTTGGTTAGGCTAAGTTGCCTTTTTGGGGCATGTTGTATCTGCTGAAGGCATAAACGTGGATCCTAAGAAGATTGAGGCAGTTCAGAATTGGCCTAGACCTACTTCAGCTACAGAGATCCGGAGCTTTCTAGGATTGGTAGGTTATTATCGCTGATTTGAGGATAAGTTTTCATCTATAGCATCTCCATTGACCAAATTGACCCAGAAGGGTGACCCATTTAGATGGTCAGATGAGTATGAGTTGAGCTTTTAGAAGCTCAAGACCGCTTCGACTACAACGCCAGTATTGGTATTACCCACAGGTTCAGGATCTTATACGGCGTATTATGATGCATCTCGTGTTGGGCTTGGTGCAGTATTGATGCAAGATGGCAGGGTGATTGCATATGCGTCACGGCAATTGAAAGTTCACGAGAAGAATTATTCTGTTCATGACTTAGAATTGGCAGCCATTGTTCATGCGCTGAAGATTTGGAGGCATTACCTTTACAGTGTCTCGTGTGAGGTATTTACTGATCATCGTAGCCTTCGGTATTTGGTCAGACAAAAAGATCTCAATTTGAGGCAGACAAGATGGTTGGAGTTGTTAAAAGACTATGATATCACCATTTTGTATCACCTCGGAAAGGCTTATGTGGTGGCCAATGCTTTGAGTAGAAAGGCTGTGAGTATGGGCAGCCTTGCTTATATTCCGGTTGGTGAGAGACCGTTAGCTGCAGATGTCCAGACTTTGGCTAATCAGTTCGTGAGGTTAGATATTTCAGAATCCAGTCGGGTTCTAGCTTGCACAGTCGTTCAGTCTTCTTTATATGAGCGTATCAGAGAGCGACAATATGATGATCCTCATTTGCTTGTCCTTAAGGATACGGTACGGCGCGATGATGCCAAACTGGTTGCTGTGGGGGAAGATGGAGTTCTATGAATGCAGGGTCATATTTGTGTGCCTAATGTGGATGGGCTTCGTGAATTAATTCTTGAGGAGGCACATAGTTCCAGGTATTCTATTCATCCAGGTGCCGCCAAAATGTATCAAGATTTACGGCAACATTATTAGTGGAGGAGAATGAAGAAGGATATAGTTGCATATGTATCACGGTGTCTAAACTGTCAACAAGTCAAGTACGAGCATTAGAGACCTGGTGGTTTGCTTCAGAAGTTAGAAATTCTTGAGTGGAAGTGAGAGCGTACCACTATGGATTTTGTTATTGGGCTACCACGGACTCAGAGAAAGTTCGACGCAGTATGGGTCATTGTGGACATGTTGACAAAGTCAGCACATTTCATTCCAGTGACAGTTACCTATTCTTCAAAGCAATTAGCTGAAATTTACATTCGTGAGATTGTCAGCCTTCACGGTGTGCCCGTATCTATTATTTCAGATTGAGGTACGCAGTTTACCTCGCACTTCTGAAGGGTTGTACAACATGAGTTAGGCACGCGGGTTGAGTTGAGTACAATATTTCATCTACAGACAGGCGGACAGTTAGAGCGCACTATACAGATATTGGAAGATATGCTTCGCGCTAGTGTTATAGACTTTGGAGGTTCTTGGGATCAATTTTTGCCACTTGCGGAGTTTGCCTAATACGGAAGGCAATGTCATTCGCCAGTTGGCTAGTTTGAACCGGGAGAGTCTCGATTGTTGGGTACCGATTTGGTACAAGATGCCTTGGATAAGGACAAAATTATTCAGGATCGACATCGCACAACTCAGTCTAGGCAAAAGAGTTATGCTGACCGTAAAGTTCGTGATGTTGCCTTCATGGTTGGAGAAAGAGTATTGCTCCGGGTTTCACCTATGAAAGGTTTAATGAGGTTCGGAAAGAAGGGCAAGTTGAGCCCTAGGTATATAGGACCCTTCGAAATTCTTGAAAGGGTGGGCGAAGTAGCCTACAAGCTTGCATTACTACCTAGTTTATCAGCTGTTCATCAGGTGTTCCATGTGTCTATGCTCCGAAAATATCATGGTGATCCGTCCCATGTGTTAGATTTTAGCTCAGTCCAATTGGACAAGGATTTGACTTATGAAGAGGAGCCGGTAGCTATTCTAGCCCGACAAGTCCGGCAGTTGAGGTCTAAGAGTTATCCTTCAGTTCGGGTACAATGGAGAAGTCAATCAATTGAGACAACTACCTGGGAGTCCGAGTCGGACATGTAGAGTAAATATCCACACCTTTTCACCAGCTCAGGTACTTTTCTAATTCCATTCGAGGAGGAACATTTGTTTTAGAGGTGGAGAATGTGATGACTCAAAAGGTCATCTTTAAATTTAATAATTATTTCTATATTCTGAGACCTCAAATAGCACTATTCATCATTTCTCGACTTGCGTGCATGGTCCGTATAATTTTTCAGAAAGTTTTTATGTGAAAAAAATAATTAAAAGATGAAATAGAGCTTTAAAACACAATTAAGTTGACTTTGGTCAATATATTTAGCAAACGGACCCGGATCAGTATTTTGAAAGTTCCTGTAGGCCCGTATCGTGATTTGGGACTTGGCATATGCCCGAAATTTAATTTGGAGGTCCCTAGCTCAAGTTATGGCCATTTAACGGAAACTAGAAATTTAAAGACTAAAAATTTTTAAAGTTTGACCACAAATTTGACTTTTTGATATCGGGGTCGGAATCCGATTCTGAAAATTTAAATAGGTCTATTATGTCATTTATGACTTGTGTTCAAAATTTGAGGTCAATCGAACTGATTTGATAGGTTTCGGCATCGAATGTAGAAGTTGAAAATTCTTAAGTTCCTTAAGCTTGAATTAGAGTATGATTTATGGTTTTAGCATTGTTTGATGTGATTTGAGGTCTCAACTAAGTTCGTATGATATTTTAGGACTTGTTGGGGTATTTGGTTGAGGTCTCGGGGGCCTCGGGTGGATTCCGGATGGTTAACGGATCAAAATTTGGACTTAAAGGAAAATCTGAAATTTTGGCCTTCTGATGTAATCGCACCTGCGGATTTTAGACCGCAGATGTGGGCTCGCAGAAGCGACCATGCCTCGCAGATGCGGTCAAGTGTCCGCAGAAGGGAATATCGTAGATGCGGACAAGTGTCCGCAGATGAGAAAATGCCTAGACATAACCCATAAAATCGGAAGTTAACCATTTTTACTCATTTTTGAGTTTTGAGTCTCGGATTTAAGCGATTCCAAAGGTATTTTTCACGACTTTGAATTGGGTAAGTGTTATATAACCAAGAGTGATTATATTTCATAAATTCATATCTATATTCATCATTTATTTCGGACTTAGATGGAAGAAACTGGAATTTTTGTACTACTTTTCAAAAACAAAAATTTAAGATTTGAAGGTCCATTTGACATCGACATTTGATAATTTTTGTATGGTTGGACTCGTATCAGAATGAGTGTTCGAATTCCATACGTTTTTCCGAGATTCGAAACGTGGGCCCCACTGTTGATTTTTGAGATAAATTTTAGATTTTAATCCGAAAAATTAGTAAATTCATATGGAATTAATTCCTTCGATATGTATTGAGTATATTGAATTGTTTATGACTAGATTTGAGGATTTCGGACATGAATTTGCAAGGTAAAGGTTTATTGGAATCTTAAATTTGGTTGCAAAGCGAGGTAAGTGTCCTGGTTAACCTTGACTTGAGGGAATAGAACCTTTGAATTATTTGTTATATGAAATTCATGTGAACGTCATATAGACGAGGTGACGAGTGTCTATACATCGTCAAATTAATTATTTGCATAATTATTTAAAAATTATAAATTATTTTTAAGACACGAATTAATTGCCATAATAATTATTTCTCTCATATTTCTTGTTAAATATTAATTCTTGAATTCATGCAATAATTGTTACATGCTTATTTGATTTATGTGTCTTAATTGCTACTTGACATTTAGCATATTAAAAATAAAATTGCCTATTTTTTTCCTCGATTTTCACAATTAATTGCTACTTGTCATTATTTGTTTCCTAAATAATTTATAAATGTTGTGTGCCTTCTGCCTAATAATTTTTTTACTGAATGTGGTATTTATGGGAGTACTTTTTATTTATTTATTTAAAAGTTGTTAAATTATATTGTTGGAACAGGTTGCACGCCGCAACGAAAATGAAAAGAAATATATTAGGGGATCGAGTTGCACGCCGCAACGAAAATTTATTGAAGAATTATATTGTTGGAACGGGTTGCACGCTGCAACCAAAATTGATTGAAATAATAATTGGTTATGGCTCCTGAGTTAGTTTCAACTGTTGAAATGAGTTACTTGTTTTATTTTTATTATTGTTGTTATTACTATTATTGCGTACATGTTAATGTAAGTGACCTGCCTTAGCCTCGTCACTAATTCGTCGAGGTTAGGCTCAGCACTTACAGAGTAGACAGGGTCAGTTGTACTCATACTACACTTTGCAGTTCTTGTGCAGATTTTAGAATTGGTCCCAGCGGCGTACCATAGACTTGCTCGGATTCAGCCACCCAGAGGACACTTGAGGTATAACTGCTCAGCGTCCGTAGTTCTGAAGTCCCCTTCTACTTTATTTTAGTTGTGTGCTTTCTTTCAGACAGCTTAAGTTTATTCAGACCCTTATTTGTATTATTCTAGAAGCTCGTGCACTTGTTACACCAGTTCTGGGATAGTATTCAGATATCGCTATTATTATAGATTATTCACTTTATTTCAGATTTTGTTTACACATTTATTTTTTTGTTATTAATTAATTTAAAATTATTTAAAAATGGCTAATATTATTCTAACATTGGCTTGTCTAGCAAGTGAGATGTTAGGTGTCATCACGATTCCGAAGGTGAGAATTTCGGGTCGTGACAAGTGTCAAGGCCACTAACTTGCTGATTCCCCTCATTCGACAAGTGTCAAGGCCACTAACTTGCTGATTCCCCTCATTCTTTATCTATCTACTAGCTTGTTGTATCAGTCATGTTATAACATCGTTATTTTTTAATTCATTACTTTCCTTAGTTTCAACTAGGGTTGCACATAATATCAACCGTATTGAGAAAACCAACCGAATCTTAAACTTTGGTTTATTCGATTTCGATTTTTTAGCTTATTCGGTCGGTTTGTGATTTATGTTTTCTATAATTTCGGTATTCTGTTCGGTGCTCAGTTTTACAACTTTGGTTTTCGGTTAAACCGAAGTTTTCTATCATTTGGTTAAATTATGCTTCTAGACGATTGTCTACGTCTCTACGAGATAGTTATATTATAAGTAATATTTGTCAAATTAATTTATATTTTCTAGATCAACTAAATAATTTGGCTAATCGTATTATAAGTATAGCGTTTTCGAGTTTTATTTCACTAAAATATGAAATTAGTCATATTGTTTAGTAGAAAAAGTCCAATTTAAAAGCTCAATACGACAAGACCAAACCGACCGAATTGAACCGAAAATCGACCGAACCAAAAAACTGAAGAAATCGAAAAAAAAATTGGTCCGATTATTGGTGCACCAAATAGAAAACCGAAAACCGAACAAATTGAACCGAACTTTATGAAAACTGAACCGAATTGGCCGACGCCCACTTCTACTTTCAACTGTCAATGTGTGAAGATCAATGTTATCCCTTAAATAGATTTAATCAACTACTTTTATTATAAATTATAACAATAATAAATTTAGTGTAATTTCAAAAATGGAGTATGAGGAGGGTAGTAAAGTAAAGATATTATTTCGGATAGACCCTAGCTTGACAAACTACTTTTTTATTCATCTTTTTTAAGTAAAAGGAAGGTTCTTGGAATCATAGGCGGATATATATATATATATATATATATATATATATAGAGCAAAAATGATTATACAACTAATTTGCACTAAAACCCTTTAGATGTCATTGGATGATCAATTAGCACAAATTTCCTTATCCAGACTGTTGACCTGGCCGGGTTTGATCCCTGATCCAATATTTTTTTAAAAAAATATTTTTAAGTTTTTGCATTTTACCATTTTCTAGTTCAGTAGTCATCTTGTGTATTGGTTTAACATAAATCTGTTAATTAAATAATTAATAATTAATAATTCTCTTGTGGCATTAAAGTTTTGGGTCTGTCTCCGCTTGGAATACATATAATACAAGAAAAATGGACGTAAAAACTAAGTTGTACCATTGCATGGTCTCGATATTCAAGAGGGTTCCAACCTGTAAATACAGTATAACCTATTATTTCAAATATATAATATAAAAGTGGACCATGTGGATATCCTTTTCGATTACGTGTATGCCTAGCTGGCTTAACAAGTGGGAAATAATTATTAGGAAGTGACTATTTTTTTAATAAAAAAAAGTCTTTTTGCCATGGTGCCTTGGCGTGTAGTCAATTAATTTGTCGAATAGGAGAAAAATCGAAAGCATATTTATATATAGCAGATCATACTATTCAATAGGAACTCAAATCTCATGAGTATCCAAAGTTGGACAAGTCAATATCATGCTTTTTTGCTTCTTCATTTATCATAGGCAATATATCCCGTATTAATTTCAAATGTCATTAAAGTATAAAATGCCAAAATTATTCTGTACTCAATTATTTTATATAAAGCTATCTGACTTGATTAAACATATTGCTCGTTGTAGAAGCTTTTCCCATTCAGTTTAGTATCATATATAAGTTAATATAAACGAGAACCAATTTTATACTTGCTAAAAAGTTTTTATCTGTTTTATTTGAGTGAGAATTTTAGAATAAAACAGCATACCTTAAAGTTGAATGTAACCATAATGGGAACCAACAACTTTGTGGTAGAATTGTAAGTACTTTTTTATCATTAATCAAAAGTCACGGATTTGAGTCCTGAATAAAGAATCGTCTTTATTAGGGAACACTTTTTCTCAATGTAGGACTTTTCGACTCAATTATAAATTTGATCGAGCCCCAATGCGAGTACTAAACATAAAATAAAAAAGGCTATAAGCGAACGCAATCGAAGAAAACAAGAATTTAAAAGAAGATATGAAACAACCCAATTTAGGGTGGGGGTCGAGGGGTGAGGTGAGGGTGGGAGCAGACAATCAACGTGAAATATCACTTATGAAACTTATTTTCCTGATTTTTAAGGAACTTGTATTCCTACAAAAAATATTTTTCAAAATATTTTAGAAAAAAAAATTAAAAATTGAATTTTTTCCCTCCATACTAAAGCACCCTATAAGTCCTCTAATTAGATGTCACGGCTTAACAGTTTTATTTCAGTTTAGTGATATAAAATAAGAAGATAAAAACTGGAACCATATGATAAAATGATTATTTATATGGATAGCAAGGTTCGCGAGCCAATTAAAAAAGAAGTTTCAAGAGCCAATTGAATTGTAGAAGAACTTGATCATCAGAGGGGCAAATGACCACTGCATTTTGTTTTCCCTTTATTAGCTTTTATTTTATTATTTAAAAAATAAGTGTGAGTGATCAGTTAATTATTTTATTAAAAAGGGAAATGATTTAAATTCGGTCCTCTACTATTCAAAATTGCCCTCAATTAGACTTTTCATATAATCTTATCTCTACTGTTAGGAAGAAGTCTTAGGCCTCATTTATTTGCACTTAATAGAGGTATGAATCTTAATTATTCAGATTTCAGACATTAAGTACGTTTGTTTTCAAAGTCTAAATCTTAATTATTCAGATGTTAATCGTTAAGTGTGTTTGTTTTTTTACTTCACAACCACTTAATGAGTCTGAATAGGTCTGTATCATTTAGATCTATAACAGAGACTTAATTTTATTAAGATGCTATCATCCATATTCATTATTAACTGCCACCACCGCCTACCATTATCAACTACCATCATGCCACCCACCACCACCATCATCCTCAATCATAACCACCACCATTGTCGACTACCACCACCCACCAGCCCCACCACTTCCACCACCATCATTAACGACAACCAACACTCATCCACCTCAACTACCACAACTAACCACCCCATCATCATCAACAACTATAGTTGGCACTGTCCATCATTATAAACTACCACCACCTACCACCCACCACCATCTTCCTCAATCACAACTGCCACCACCACCATCACCCACCATGATTAAATATCATCACCCACCACCATCCGCCATGATTAAATATCATCACCCACCACCATCATCCTCAATCATCACTAGCTACTACCCTAAACTACCACCAACCACCGCTTTTGGTCGGTATTCACAAGTACTACCGTTAGCCATCACCACCAGCAACTATCATATTTTAAAAAGCTATATATTTTGGTGATGTAATATTAGATTAATTAGTATTTTATTTGAATTTTATGTTTATTAATTTTTAAATAAACGTAATTTTTATACATTCAGATGTTAAAAATCAAACAGTCTTAATCATTTAATATTCAGATCTTAATACACATTTTGATATTCAGATGAGTATTCAGATTCGGATATCTTAATCTTAATACACATTTTGATATTTAGACGTTTATTCAGATTCAGACGTTTATTCAGATTCAGACGTCTTAATCTAAAAAAGATAAATAAGGCCTTAATCTTGTTCGCTGAAGGGGGAGGCCACTAAAGTAATGGCTTTAGACCCCCTAATTTTTGAGGCCCCTCTTTTAATTACTAACAAGAAGTAGAAAAAGTTTTATTGGTAAAAATATTAAATATTTCTGATTAAGCTATCTATTATCTCAAAATAAGAGATGATGAAGAGCATTGCATAATTTTTTCATTCTTTCTACTGTATTACCTTTCTATTATTTTATAGAATTTGAAATTTGTTATTTTTTTAGTTTTACTTGACAGGCGTATATAGTCTTTTTAATTATTTAACTAATTCAAACATATCAACTAGAATATATGAACCAGGTTATTTTGAAACTCAAAAAAATAAAAATAAAGAAGAAGAATTGAAACTTTAATAAAATCTCAAAAAAGAACTCTTGATAATTTTTAACAACCAATATAAAAACTAAATAAGGAAATATGAAAAAGTATTTTAATTAGATGAACAAATCACTAATCTAGTTGAGTTAGATGATAAATATATGAAAGTCTTTTAAAAAACTATACTTCTTAAATATGAAAAATCTTTGAGAGGCATGTTAACGAAATTTGGCCTTAGGTCACCAATGTTATCAAGTTGCCCCTGGTCCTTGACCCCAAATGGACCTCAAGCCTGAGGTAGTTACAAATCATAAATAAAATTGCGGGCGAAATTTGAATCATTTTTTTCGAATTATTTGGATACGTGAAGTCTACCTATTTATCGTTCGAGCTTTGTTGATGGCAATAAGACGATTTAATAATGACAAGAATATAAATGGATCATCTTAATAATATCATAAAATTGCACAATTTCAAAAAGTACGTGAGCAAATTTGAACTTTTTTCCCTTAAAAGAAAAAATCATATGACTTTTATGCTTTCCCAAACATAGTTTGTGGCAAAAGTCTTATTACCTATAATCTGTCCTTTTAGATCTTAATGACAGTCCGGTTTCCTGCATATGAATCATGTGTAATGAAATCTGAGTCAAGACTCAAGACACTGAAATAAAGATGCAAGAGAAGACTTCACATTTCTTTTCATCAAATTACAACGACAAACATATGTTTCATTGAAAAATAACGAAATCTTTACGTACACGGTATCTCTTCTTATTACAGTTACAGATATATTTCTCAAAAATCGAAGTTTGTGATTAATGGAGAAACAAAATAATTATTTTTTCAATAAAATACCAAAATAAATGATTGATTCGTTCCATGCTAGAAATATAGTGTAATAATCCGAAATATTTTTATATATTTATTTATTGTGAGGTTGGATAATTAATATTTTTTTATAGCTATTAAGTGAAATACTAAAGTAGTAAAAGAGTGTATTAAATAAGTGTATTAAACGTATTTTTATATATAATATGTTTAATCAAGTCAGATAGCTTTACATACCTTAAAGTTGAATGTATTCGCTTATTATTTATATGATTGATCGAGCCCCAATGCGAGTACTAAACATAAGATAAAAAAGACTATAAGCGAACGCAATCGGAAAAAACAAGAATTTAATAGAAGATATGAAACAACCCAATTTAGGGTAGGGTGGGGGTCGAGGGGTGAGGTGAGGGTGGGAGCAGACAATCAACGTGAAATATCACTTATGAAACTTATTTTTCTGATTTTTAAGGAACTTGTATTCCTACAAAAAATATTTTTCAAAATATTTTGGAAAAAAAATAATTAAAAATTGAATTTTTTCCCTCCATACTAAAGCACCCAATAAGTCCTCTAATTAGATGTCACGGCTTAACAGTTGTATTTCAGTTTAGTGATATAAAATAAGATGATAAAAACTGGAACCATATGATAAAATGATTATTTATATGGATAGCAAGGTTCGCGAGCCAATTAAAAAAGAAGTTTCAAGAGCCAATTGAATTGTAGAAGAACTTGATCATCAGAGGGGCAAATGACCACTGCATTTTGTTTTCCCTTTATTAGCTTTTATTTTATTATTTAAAAAATAAGTGTGAGTGATCAGTTAATTATTTTATTAAAAAGGGAAATGATTTAAATTCTGTCCTGTACTATTCAAAATTGCCCTCAATTAGACTTTTGATAAAATCTTATCTCTACCGTTAGGAAGAAGTCTTAATCTTGTCCTTGACACTTGACAGTGCCCGCTGAAGCGCGAGGCTACTAAAGTAATGGTTTTAGGCCCCCTAATTTTTGATGAAAATTTTACCACATATAACAAAGCTATACACCCTATTTATTATCAATCAAAATTATTTTAAAATATTATTTTTTATAACTATCTTTTATATTTTATAACTACAAAAAAAAAATTATCCAACCTCACAATTTAATACACTCTTTTACTACTTTAGTATTTCACTTAATAGCTACAAAATTTTTTTTTATCCAACCTCACAATTAATAAACATATAAAACTATTTCGGGTTATTACACTATATTTCTAGTATGGAACGAACCAATCATTTATTTTGATATTTTATTGAAAAAATAATGATTTTGTTTCTCCATTAATCAAAAACTTCGATTTTTGAGAAATATATCTGTAACTGTAATAAGAAGAGATACCGTGTACGTAAAGATTTCGTTATTTTTCAATGAAACATATGTTTGTCGTTGTAATTTGATAAAGAGAAATGTGAAGTCTTCTCTTGCATCTTTATTTCAGTGTCTTGAGTCTTGACTCAGATTTCATTACACATGATTCATATGCAGGAAACCGGATTGTAATTAAGATCTAAAAGGACAGATTATAGGTAATAAGACTTTTGCCACAAACTATGTTTAGGAAAGCATACAAGTCATATGATTTTTTCTTTTAAGGGAAAAAAGGTTCAAATTTGCTCATGTACTTTTTGAAATTGTGCAATTTTATGATTTTTTTAAGATAATCCATTTATATTTTTGTCGTTACTAAATCGTCTCATTACCATCCGCAAAGCTCGAACGATAAATAGGTAGACTTCACGTATCCAAATAATTCGAAAAAAAGGATTCAAATTTACCCCGCAATTTTAGTTATGATTTGTAATTACCTCAGGCTGGAGATCCATTAGGGGTCAAGGACCAGGGCAACTCGATAACATTGGTGACCTAGGGCCAAATTTCGTTAACATGCCTCTCAAGGATTATTCATATTTAAGAAGTATAGTTTGTTAAGACTTTCATATATTTATCATCCAACTCAACTAGATTAGTGATTTATTCATCTAATTAAAATACTTTTTCATATTTTCTTATTTAGTTTTATATTAACTCAACTAAAAACCACTATTGTTTAGTGGCTATTAACTTTCTATAGCTATCATATGCATAATTACTTCCTATAGCTACTATTCAGTTGTTATGGTAGTGTATTCACGTTGTTATATTCATGAATACAACATCAAAATGCGCCTAAAAACCAGAGCAGTCCAATTATACGCATATGTATTCACATGTATTTGCGCCATGTATTCATGAATACAGTAACGACAATCACCTTAAAAATAGGTCTGTCCAACTGTCTAATAACGAAAATAATATCAATTAGCGTGATACAGTCCTAATATAACTCAACAAAATCAATTCTAACATGTCTCATTATGAACCCAATTAATTAGAATGATTTTTTAGTTATATATAACTGTTGTATTTAACTTTTGTATTTAGTGTGTTTTAATATTTCTTTTACTGTTGCATTCATTAGATTCAATGTTTGTACTTACTGTATTCGCTATTTTATATTCAGTGTATTCAAATGTATTTGTATTATCAGTATTTTAGTTATTCCTAATACATGTTATTATTGTTGTATTCAGTATATTTTATTGGTTGTATTCACTGTATTTTTATTTGTATTTAGTTTATTTTACTGTATTCCACTGTATTTTAAAATTAAATGTATTCACTGTTTATATTATGTTATATTTTAATATTTTTATTCAGTGTATTTCAATGTTTATATCTTGTATTCATGCATACGGTATGTATAGTATGCATGAATACAAGTGTATTCAGCTGTATTAAAAAAACACAGACCTTTGAAATACGTAAACACATACAAAAAAAATATATTTATATAAAAATACAACGTGTTTGAGTGAATTTGTACATAATACAATATATTTGTATCATTGTATGTGACTAAAAATCAAAGAAGAGAAGAAAATTCGTCAGAGATGGCGTTTTCCAGCTAAGACTCCTTGTATCTAGGGGTGTTCAAAATCGAACCGAAACAGAAAACCGAACCGAAACCGAAGCTTAGTGGCTTATTGGTATCGGGTTAACGGTTTAACAAACGGGGAACCGATTAAATTTTTTTTATTAACGGCTTATCGGTTTGGGGGCGAATTATTCAATTTTCTTAACGGATAATCCGTTAACCCGTTTAGAATAATATATATATATATATATATATATATATATATATATATATATATATATATATATATATATATATTAAATATCAAAAATCCTTCCACTTCTTCCAGTACTCTATCTCTAAGTTCTAACGTCTAATTCCTAAATAATCAGAACCCTTATGTACTTTGCATCAGAAGATCCCAGGCTTGGCTTAGCTTAGCTTATTCTCCCATCCTACAACAAGATTGTTTAAGCTGCTCTCTATGGTTCACCTCTGCTTTTATTTTTTTAAACTAATGCCTGCTTTTTATGTTTAATAGAAGAACAACAGTGTTGTGCCACAACTTGTTTCACTCTACAACACATGACACACTACATCATTCTTATGTAGGCGTTAACAAACATGTATGTCTAGACTCAATGTATAATTTTCTATTCTGAATTTGTATGCTAGGCGGTTAGCAAACAATTAATGCACGTAATATAGATTGAATTATGCCGATAAACCGCCCGATAAGAGCTAAATCGATACCAATCCGCCCGATATCTTATCGGGTGTCTAGCGGATTAATACATTTAAAAGCCGATAACCGTTAAGCCAAACCGTTAAAAGTAATTAACCGCCCAATCCGCCCGATAAGCAGCCCTACTTGTATCGCTTCACTACCTCTTCCATTATAATTTACAACGCTTCCAATTCGACCGCTTCTTCCTTTTTTCTCTCTTACTTACCGCGTTACGAATCCCTCTTTCTCTTCATTCTCTCTGTCACCCAAGATATCTCTGCTTCCTTTTTTTGGTTATAGGTTTACTCTTATGTTTCTGATTTTGAGATTTTTATACTTTCTTTCATGATTTGTTTCTCTTTCGTGTATCTATGATTCGGCATATTTTGCTCAAAGAGAGAGAGAGAGAAAAGAAAGAGAGAGAGAAAGAAAGAAAATTTTTGAGAGAGAATCGTGTGTTAATTGAAAGAAAGAGAGAAGAAAAACATAAACAGCGTATTTCATGCATCAATGATAGTATATATCATACATACCTATTTTGCTATAAAATATAAAAGGTAACTATAAAAAATAATATTTTAAAATAATTTTAGTTTATAATAAATAGGGTGTATACCTTTGGTATAAGAGGTAAAATTTTCTTATTATTATAATCGATAATGTGAACCAATTTTTTGTTAACCTGACTTCCGGTGCCTTACACAAATAGACTAATTAGAATTAGGTAGCAACGTTGTTATACAAACAATACAAACCAAGAAGCTAATTGTCGGCCTTCCGCACATATTATCACTTGCGGTTGTTAATTAATTTTAAAGTCAAAATATTAAGAAAAGTAAAAATATTATAATTATGTTACATAATCAAATAAGGAAAGAATTTTCATAAGGTAAAATCTATTGATTTTGAAGTTCCAAATATTAAGATTATTTATATTTTATTTTATATAAGGAAGGATTCAATATATAAATTTTACGGAGATACTCTGACTTTACGGAATTATTTTATGATTAAGAAAATTGAAGAAGTAAAAATATTTTAGAAGTGAGATTAGTATTTAGTTTTATTATTAGTATATAAAGTAAAATTTAAGTCAATTTATGTAATGATCCAACTGGTCATTTTAACTTTTAGAACCCCGTTCCCTAAAATAAAACTCTCCGTATGTGTTTTTAATAATTTATGACTTGCGGGGATGGTTGGTTCTGGACTTGGAAGTGTTCAGGTTGAAATCGGAACATTTGGTTCCTTAAGCTGGCCTTAAAGTGCTAAGTTTGACTTCGGTCAACATTTTGAGAAAACGAACCCGGAATCAGAATTTGACAGTTCTAATAGCTCCGTATGGTAATTTTGGACTTAGAAGCGTATTCAGAATTTTATTTGGAAGTCCGTAGTTAAATTAGGCTTGAAATGGCTAAAATAAAAATTTAAGTTTGGAAGTTTGACCGGGGTGTTAACTTTTTGATACCTGAGTCGGAATCCAGTTCCGAAAATTGTTATAGCTCTGTTATGTCATTTATGACTTGTGTGTAAAATTTGAGGTCAATCGGACTTGATTTGATAGGTTTCGGTACCGAATGTAGAAGTTGAAAATCTTAAGTTTCATTAAGCTTGAAATGGAGGATGATTCGTGGTTTTAGCGTTGTTTGGTGTGATTTGAGGGTTCGACTAAGTTCGTATGATGTTTTGGAACTTGTTGGTATATTGAGTTGAGGACCTGAGGGGCTCGGGTGAGTTTCGGACGGCTAACGGATTATTTTTGGCTTTTGGGAGATTGCTGATAGCTGATGGAATTTACCTCTGATTTTCTTATACGCGATCGCGTAAGTCCGTCTGCGATCGCGTAGGGTAATATGTGCAGCTGAAAATTTGTTCTATGCGATCGCGTGGGCAAGTCCGCGATCGCGTAGGTTTGGCAAGCCGTTCTATGCGAACGCGTGGCTAAGACCGCGTTTGCAAAGAGAAAACAAAGCAGAAGCTCGACCACACACTTAATGCTTTGCGATCGCGTGAGGAGGCTCGTGATCGCGTAGGCTTGCGGAGACTGTGCTTCGCGATCGCGTGGGATTTTTTGCGATCGCGTAGGGTTATTTTTTGGGAAGAATAATTTGTGTTACGTGATCGCGTGAGTTGGTCCGCGATCGCGTAGAAGGAATCACTGGGCAGAGAGTTTATGTTCTGAAAATGGGACTTCGTCCCATTTTTTATTTTTAACGATTTGTCCCATTTTCCATTTTTAACGATTTGAAAAACAACGGGGTAAGTGTTCTTAACTCAATATTGGTTAAACAACCCGAATCCATCACAGTTTTTATCATTTAATTGGTGAATTAAGTTGGAAAAGTTGGAAAAGTTTGAAAACCCTTTTGGATAAATTTGAGGATTTGAGGGCCCAATTATTGTCGGAATTTAGTAATTTTGGTATGGGTAGACTCGTGGTTGAGTGGGCATTCATATTTCGTAACTTTTGCCGGATTTCGAGACGTGGGCCTCATGGGCTATATTTTGAGTTAATTTCGGATTTTTATTGAAAGATGTAGTATTTTCTTATGGAATTGATTCCTATAATTTTTAGTGATTGTATCGAATTATTTTGGCTAGATTCGAGCTAGACAAAGTTGGATAATTGTGGAAAAGGCCTTCTAGTGGATTAAATTAGAGCAAATTGAGGTAAGTCTCTTGTGCAATCTTGTGAAGGGAAAATTACCTCATAGGTGATTAAATTAATAATTGTTGTTAATCGTGGGAGCTACGTACGCACGAGGTGAGGAGAGTCCGTGCGTAGCTACTATTAATACTAAAGTCCGGGTAGTTTAGGACTCAAAAGCATGAATTACTTGTGTAATACTAATTGTTGTGAATTGTTAGGGAAGATATTAAAAGATGGAAATCTCATATGCTTAATTTTCTGTTTAAATTAATTAATTATTAAAATAAATTATTCATTCTCCCGAATTTATCTTATTATAAATATACTCTCCTTCCGGAGGTACATAAGAAAATGTCCTCTTTTCTTGTGGAGCGGGCTGAATGCCTCGGCAGGATAGATGCATCTATGGATTGTGCCGCACGTCCCTCGGCAGTGTACACGACATTCTGGATCGGGCCGTACGACCATGACAGAAATCGTGCCTAATAATAATAATTACACGATACTTTGATAGTTTATTGCAGCTTGTGAGGCTAATTGATAAATTAAAAATTTATTGAAATTGAAGGAATTTAATTAATATATTGAGAATTGTTGCATTTGAAGGAATTTAATTATTTCTACTGGTTAAATAAATTATTGTAAATTCTGTAAATCGTGCTGATTTAGATATTCTAGTTTTATTTCAAATATTATTATTGACCCATAGTGAGTGTCAATGTCGGCCATCTCGTATCTACTACTTCGAGATTAGGCTTGATACTTACTGGGTACACGTTGTTTACGTACTCATACTTCACTTGCTGCACTTTTTGTGTAGGACCTGAGGTAAGTACTAGTGGATGACCTATCGTCTTACACCCACGTTATCCAGAGGCGTAGTGGTTAGCTGTTTTTTTCTAAGCCGTTCTGCAGCTACCAGTGCTTCTTCTTATATTTATATTCCGTCTATTTTATTTCAGACAGTACTTGGAGTTTTGTATAATCTATTATATGCTCATACACTTGTGACACCAGGTCTTGGCACACACATTGGTAGAATTTGGAATTGGTATTAATTTCTTGAATTTAAACTAATCAGTATCTTTTATATTTGTAAAGATCTGAACGGTCGTTTTGAGCATTTACACTCCTTTTAACTATTTGAAGTCTTGAATAACTTCCTACGAGGTATTATGACTTATGTGAATTGTCGATTTTGGTTTTAAGGTATATCATAGTTAGTTTGGAAGAATAAATTTCATGTTTGAAGCTTAAAGTAAAATAGTTGACCGGATGGTGACTTATGTGTAAACGACCCCGGAATAAAGTTTTGATGATTCTAATATCTCCGTATGGTAATTTTGGACTTTGGTGCATGTACTGAAAATTATTTGGAGGTCCGTAGTGGAATTAGGCTTGAAATGCCGAAAGTTGAATTTTTAGAAAGTTTGACCGGGAGGTTGACTTTTTTTATATCGAAGCCGGAATCCAACTCTAGAAATTGGAATAGCTTCGTTATGTCATTTATGACTTGTGTGCAAAATTTGAAGTCATTCCGGATTGATTTGATGTATTTTGGCATAATATATAGAATTTGAAAGTTCAAAGTTCATTAGGCTTGAATTGAGGTGTGATTCATGGTTTTAGCGTTGTTTGATATGATTCGAGGCTTCGACTAAGTTCGTATGATATTTTAGGACTTGTTGGTACATTTGATTGAGGTCTCGAAGGAGATGAGCAACAAATGAAAGTTATAGTCCTTGGTGTCTAGTTTGCAGAAAGCTAAACCAATTGCAATTCGGAGTTTTGTACAAAACCTTATGACCATTATACTAGAGGTTGTCCGGAAGAGTTGGGCATTTGTGCTTCGCGATCGCGAAAGGCAAATTTTGGGCTGAAAAATTTTGTGCTTCGTGATCGCGAAGAGTAAATGACTGGACAGAAGATAAAATTGTGGGTTTTGGTTTCTTTCTTCATTTTCGGATTTTGGAGCTCAGATTGGGCAACTTTGGAGAGGAAATTTTTCGCAAAACTTGGGGTAAGTGTTCTTGACTCCCTTGTGATTATATTCTATGGGGTCGTGATGCTGTTGAATTAATTGTTCTAAGAATATATATATTTCACACTCAGTAATTATTATCCATTGTGAGGATATTTATGGGATTGAGCTGCGCAATGCAGCAGACCATTTGGCTTTATATATGTTATTATTAAATGGATCGGGGCTGCCCGCTGCAGCAGGCCAGAATGGCTTTATACATTATTATTGTTCTGGATTGGGGCTGCCCGCCTGTAGCAGGCCTTATTGGCTTTACTATTTTATTGATCGGGGCTGCTCGCCTGCAGCAGACCTTATTGGCTTTACTATATTATGGATCAGGGCTGCCCGCCTGCAGCAGGCCTTATTGGCTTTATTATTAAATGGATCGGGGCTGCCCACCTACAGCAGGCCTTACTGGCTTTATTATTAAATGGATAGGGGATGCCCTCCTGTAGCAGGCCACATTTTCTTTATTATTATACGGATCGGGACTGCCCGCCTGCAGTCGGCCATATTGGCTTTATATCACGCTTGGGTTGAAGGAGCCCCTCCGAGAGTCTGTACACACCCCCAGTGAGCGCGGTCGACTTATAGCGCTTGGGCTGAAGGAGCCCCTCCGGAGTCTGTACACCCCCAGTGAGCGTAGATGATTATATATATTCGGGATAGATTTCCCAGGGCATGGATTTGCCTTACTTATTTATATTGTAATGAATTTACCTGGACATGGATCTTGTCAGTATCATTTGCATTTGGGGATAAATTACCCTAGGGCTGGATTGACCTTATACGGTACTGAATAACTAACTGTCAGTCTATGTGTGTGTGTGTGTGTGTATATATATATATATATATATATATATATATATATATATATATATATATATATACGGGTTGGAACACCCCGGGGCTGGACTGGCCATAAATTGTACCGAGTGATCGAATAATTGGTGACCAGTATCTATAGGAGGTCTTGCTACTGACATGTCATATTCCTTATATCATGCAGTATTGACCTATTTCACTTATTTTGAGTTTTTCTGTTGAACTTGAAAGCATGCCTACATTTCTATACTATTATTTTTACTGGACTGTACCTACGGAGCTCATCATTTCTTTTAGCCTAGAGGTTAGTCTTGTTACTTATTGAGTTAGTTGTACTCATACTACACTCTGCACCTCGTGTGCAGACCCAGGTGCTTTCGGACACAGAGATTGTTAGATTTCAGAGTACTATCAGTTGGAGACTATCAAGGTAGCTGCTTGGCGTCCGCTAACCTTGTCTCTCTTTCCTTCAGTTATTGTACTGTTCTATACTTTCAGGCAGTGGTTTTTATTAGTCAAACATTGTATTCACATTAGATGCTCATGTACTCAGTAACACCGAATTTTGGGAGTGATATATTTGTAATTTTGAGATTTCTTCTGCTGAATTTAATTATTTTATTTTTAAATTTAAAGGAAATGGTGGTTTATTGGGATTTTTGGCCTGCCTAGTATTGAGATAGGCGCCATCACGATAGGTGAGATTTTGGGTCGTGACAATATTCTCTTTAATATTGCTAGTAAAAGAATAAAATTACTTAGAAAATTATTCTGAAAATAATTGATATACATTTAATTTATTTTTTTGCTTGCCTAGAAGTAGTGTTGGGCGTCATCACGACCTATAGGTGAAATTGGATCGTGACAACATAGTATTAGAGCGCTAGGTTCACATAGGTCTCACAAGTTATGAGCAGACCTAATAGAGTCTTGCGGATCGGTACGGAGGCATCTGTACTTATCTTCGAGAGGCTATAGGGTGTTAGAAAACTACATTTCTTCATATTCCATCGTGCAATTAATGTAGTACTAAATATCATTCTCTTATTCTCTCACAGATGGTGAGAACGCGCTCTAATGAGGTTCTAGACCAGGAAGAGCTACTCCTCTAGTTGCTAGAGGCCGAGGCCGAGGCCGAGGGAGGGCTCCAGCCCGTTGTAGAGGGCGAGGACGTCCCAGGACTGTTCCAGTTATGCCGCCAGTAGGTCCAGTAGCGAACTCCATTGTTGAGGAATAGGATTAGGTGTCTGTGGCAGAGCCAGCTCCGGTGGATTTTACATCTGCACCGGGATTCCAAGATGTTATGGGTCGTATGCTGCGGTTCATGGACAATATGACTCAGGCCGGTTTATTTCCGACAGACCCAGCCACATCTCAAGCGGGCGGGGGAGCACAGACTCCGATCGCGCAAGCTCATGGGCAGGTAGTTGCTGTATATCAGACCCAGGGTGCACTACCCATAGGTGGAGTCCAGCTAGTGGCAGCAGCTACACCTGAACCCAGGCCAGCTGCAGCCGCTGATCCGCAAAAACTATTGGATAGATGGACTAGACTTCATCCTCCTGTCTTTGGAGGTGAGCGGCATGAGGATCCCCATGATTTCATTGATCGGTGCAAGGATAGACTGTACAACATGAGGATATTGGAGTCTCATGGGTTAGCCTTTGCTACTTTTCAACTAGAGGCAGAGCACATATATGGTGGAAGTCTTATCTTCTTAGCAGACCAGCAGATTTTCCTCCCATGACTTGGGACAGGTTCACCCGTATCTTCCTGGATAGGTATATTCCACCTTCCCAGAGGGAAGAGTTGCGGTTTCAGTTTGAGCAGCTCTAACATGGTCAGATGTCAGTGACCGATTATGAGGCGAGGTTCTCTGATTTATCTCACCATGTACTTATGATACTCCCTACTGAGGCGGAGAGAGTGTAGAGGTTTGTTGCAGGTTTACATACTGGCATTCAAGCCACTATGGCTAGAGAGGTTGAGATGGGTACTTCTTATGAGCTAGTCGTGGAGATAGCCCGCAGGATTAAGGGTATATGTAAGCGGAGCCGAGAGCAGGTTATGAGAGATAAGTGGTTCAGGTATTATGGAGAGTTCAGAGGTGCTCCGTCTGGGGGTAGATGTCAGTTCGTGAGAAGGCAGTCCAGCAGGCCCCCATATACAGCACCACCACCTCCTCGAGGTGCTCCAGTGCGACCTTATATCAGTGTTATACCAGAGAGTTCTTATCGCCCACCAGCTATTCAGGGTCCTTCCAGTGGGTATTCAGTTCCCCAGGGACAGACTCTTAGTCAGCAGCCCATCACACCGAAGAGTTGTTACGAGTGCGGGGATCCCAGTCACATATGGAGATTCTGCCCCAGGCTTCGGGGTAAACTAGTGCAACAGGGTTAGCAGCCTATGATTACCGGACCAGTTGCTACACTAGTTGTCCGACCACCAAGAGGTGGAGGACAAGTGGGTAGGGGCCGTCCTAGAGGTGGAGGTCAGCCAGGTGGAGGCCAGCCAGTTGGTGCTCCAGCTCGGTTCTATGCTTTTTCGGCCAGACTAGATGCAAAGGCCTCAAATGTCGTGATTACAGGTATTATTTCTGTTTGCGGCAAAGATGCCTCAATATTATTTGATCCAGGATCTACGTATTCATATGTGTCATCTCTATTTGCTCCATTCCTGGGTGTTTCTCGTGAGTCCTTGAGTACTCCTATTTATGTGACTATTCCTGTGGGCGATTCTGTTGTTATCAACCGGATCTACCAGTCATGTGTTATTACATTCTGTGGTTATGAAACTAGAGCAGATCTCCTATTGCTTGAAATGACCGATTTTGAAATTATTCTGGGCATGGACTAATTATCTCCATATCATTTTATTCTAGATTGTCATACCAAGGCTATTACCTTGGCTATTCAAGCGTTGCTTAGTCTGGAGTGGAAGGGTTTAGTTCATTTAATCGAGTTATTTTTTTTATAAAGGCTCAACACGTGGTTGAGAAGGGTTGCTTGGCTTATCTAGCCTATATTCGGGATACTACTGCAGAGACTTCAGCTATTGATTCAGTGCCTGTAGTCCGGGAGTTCTCTGATGTATTCCTTCAGATCTTCCAGGTATGCCACCTGATAATGATGTTAATTTCTATATTGACTTGGCTCCAGATACCCAGCTTATATCTATCCCACCGTATCGCATGGCTCCGAAAGAATTGAAAGAATTGAAAGAACAATTTGAGGAGTTACTAGCCAAAGGATTCGTCAGACCGAGTGTATCTCATTGGGGTGCACCGATATTATTTGTGAAGAAGCATGGAACAATGCGGATGTGTATTGATTATCGCCAACTGAATAAAGTCACTATTAAGAACAAGTACCTGTTGCCACGTATTGATGATCTATTTGACCAGTTGCAGGGTGCTAGGGTGTTCTCTAAGATCGACTTGAGGTCGGGGTACCATTAGTGAAAGATTCGGGATTTGGATGTTCCGAAGACTGCTTTCCGGACTAGATATGGTCATTATGAGTTTCTAGTGATGTCCTTCAGTTTAACAAACGCCCCCAGTAGCGTTTATGGATCTGATGAACAGGGTATTCAGGACATATATTTATTTGTTTGTTATTGTCTTCATTGATGACATTTTGATCTACTCGCGCAGTAAGGAGTAGCACGAACAACATATGAGAGTAGTGCTTCAGACATTGCGAGAGAAAAAACTATATGCTAAGTTCTCCAAATGTGAGTTTTGGCAAGAGTCTGTAGCATTTTTGGGGGCATATTATATCGAGCGAGGGTATTAAGTTTGATCCCAAAAAGATTGAGGCAGTTCAGAACTGGCAGCACCTTTGACCAAATTAACCCACAAGGGTGCTCCGTTCTGATGGTCCGATGATTGTGAGGCGAGCTTTTAGAAGCTCAAGACAGTATTGACTACAGTACCAGTGTTAGTGTTGCCTTCTGGTTTGGGGATGTATACGGTGTATTGTGACGCTTCACGTGTTGGCTTGGGTTGTGTATTGATGTAGGAAGGGTGATTTATTGCATATGCTTCACGTCAGCTGAAGCCCCACGAGAAGAATTATCTGGTACATGATTTGGAGTTAGCTACGATTGTTCACACTCTAAAGATTTGGAGGCATTATCTTTATGGGGTGTGTTGTGAAGTTTACACTGATCATCGCAGTTTGCAGCATTTGTTCAAGCAGAGGGACCTAAATTTGAGGCAGCGCGGATGGGTGAAATTATTGAAAGATTATAATATTACTATCCTATATCATCCGGGCAAAGAAAATGTGGTTGCAGACGCCTTGAGTAGAAAGGAGAAAAGTATGGGTGGTTTGGCTTTCATTTAAGCAGAGGAGAGGCCATTAGCTTTGGATATTCAGTCCTTGGCTAACAGACTTGTGAGGCTGGATATTTCAGAGCCCAGCCGAGTTCTTGCATGTGTTGTAGCTTAGTCTTCACTATTTGAGCAGATCAAGGCTCGCCTGTGTTATGATCCACACTTAATGATTCTTCGAGAAACGGTACTACGGGGTGGTGCCAAGGAAGTTACTATTGGAGCGGATGGTATTTTGCGACTCCAGGATCGTCTATATGTTCCTAATATGGATGGACTGAGGAAAAAGATCCTAGAGGAGGCACATAGTTCTCGGTATTCTATTCATCCAGGGGCTACGAAGATGTATCGTGACCTGAGGCAACATTATTGTTGGCGACAAATAAAAAAGGACATAGTTGAGTATGTAGCTAGGTGTCTAAATTGCCAGCAAGTTAAATATGAGCACCAGAGGCTAGGTAGCCTACTTCAGCAGATGACTATACCAGAGTGGAAATGGGAACGCATCACTATGGACTTTGTAGTTGGGTTGCCGCGGACCTTGAGGAAGTTTGATGCAGTTTGGGTCATTGTCGACAGGTTGACTAAGTCGGCACACTTTATTCCTGTTGTGACTATGTATACTTCAGACAGGTTGGCCCAGATATATATTCAGGAGATAGTTCGGTTGCACGGTGTGCCAATGTCTATCATATCAGATAGAGGCCCTCAGTTTACTTTACATTTCTGGAGAGCAGTACAGAGTGAATTGGGGACCCGTGTAGAGCTCAGCACAGCCTTTCATCAGCAGACTTACGGGAAGTCAGAGCGGACAATTCAGATTTTGGAGGATATGCTCAGGGCATGTGTGATTGACTTTGGAGGTCTGTGGGATTGTTTCTTGCCTTTGGCCGAGTTTGCTTATAATAACAGTTACTAATCCAGTATCAAGATGGCTCCATTTGAGGCTTTATGTGGTCGGCGATGTTGTTCACCCATCGGGTGGTTTGAGCCCAGTGAGGCTATGTTATATGGTACTGATTTGGTGAATGATGCCTTGGAAAAGGTAAAGTTGGTTCAGGAGCGACTTCGTATAACGCAGTCTAGACAGAAGAGTTATGCATATCAGAAAGCGCGTGATCTTTCCTTTATGATGGGTGAAAAAGTTCTTTTGAAGGTTTCGCCGATGAAGGGAATCATGAGATTCGGGAAGAAGGGCAAGTTGAGCCCAAGGTTTATAGGCCCATTTGAGGTGTTGAGACTAGTTGAGGAGGTTGCTTATGAGCTTGCATTGCCTCCCAGTCTATCGGGAGTTCATCCGGTTTTTCATGTATCTATGCTCCGAAAGTATCATGCCGACCTATCACAGGTAGTAGATTTCAGCACAGTTCAACTAGATAATGGTTTGGGCTATGTAGAAGAATCAATTGCCATTGTTGATAAACAGGTTCGCCAGTTGAGGTCCAAGAGGATTTCTGTAGTAAAAGTCCAGTGGAGGGGCCAACCAGTCGAGGAAGCGAATTGGGAGACCGAGGAGGATATGAAGAGAAAATATCCACACTTATTTAGCACTCCAGGTATTATTCTAAATCCGTTCGAGGATGAACGTTTGTTTAAGAGGTGGAGAATGTAATGACCCAACCGGTCATTTTAACTTTTAGAACCCCGTTCCCTAAAATAAAACTCCCTGTATGTACTTTTAATGATTTATGACTTGCGGGGATGGGTTGTTCGGGACTTGGAAGTGTTCGGGTTGAAATCGGAATACTTGGTTCCTTAAGTTGGCCTTAAAGTGCTAAGTTTGTCTTTGGTCAATATTTTAAGAAAATGATCCCGGAATCAGGATTTGACGGTTCCAATAGTTCCGTATGGTGATTTTGGAGGAGCGTATTCAGAATTTTAATTAGAAATTCGTAGTTAAATTAGGCTTGAAATGGCTAAAACAAGAATTTAAGTTTGGAAGTTTGACCGGGGTGTTGACTTTTTGATATCGGAGTCGGAATCCAGTTTCAAAAATTTTCATAGCTCCGTTATGTTATTTATGACTTGTGTGAAAAATTTGAGATCATTCGGACTTGATTTGATAGGTTTCGGTATCGAATATAGAAGTTGGAAATCTTAAGTTTCATTAAGCTTGAAATGGAGGATGATTCATAGTTTTAGCATTGTTTGGTATGATTTGAGGGTTCGACTAAGTTCGTATGATATTTTGGGATTTGTTGGTATATTTAGTTGAGGACTCGAGGGGCTCGGGTGAGTTTCGGACGGCTAACAGATCATTTTTGGCTTTTGGGAGATTGCTGATAGCTGATGGAATTTTCCTCTGATTTCCTTATACGCGATCGCGTAAGTCCGTCTGCGATCGCGTAGGTTAATTTGGGCAGCTGAAAATTTGTTCTATGTGATCGCGTGGTCAAGTCCGATATCGCGTAGGTTTGACAAGCCGTGCTATTCGAACGCGTGGCTAAGACAGCATTCGCGAAGAGGAAACGAAGCAGAAGCTCGACCATGCACTTAATGCTTCGCGATTGCGTGAGGAGGCTCGCGATCGCGTAGGCTTGCGGAGACTGTGCTTCCCGATCGCGTGGGATTTTTTGCGATCACGTAGGGTTATTTTCTGGGCATAATAATTTGTGCTACGCGATCGCGTGAGTTGGTCAGCGATCGCGTAGAAGGAATTACTGGGCAGAGAGTTTAAGTTATGAAAATGGGACTTCGTCCCATTTTTCATTTTTAACGATTTGGAGATCGAATTTGGACGATTTTTGGGAGAGTTTCAGAGAAAACAATGGGGTAAGTGTTCTTAACTCAATATTGATTAAACAAACCGAATCCATCACTGTTTTTATCATTTAATTGGTGAATTAAATTGAAAAAGTTTGAAAACCCTCTTGGATAAATTTGAGAATTTGAGGGCCCAATTATTGTCGTAATTTAATAATTTTGGTATGGGTAGACTCATGGTTGAATGGACGTTCATATTTTGTAGCTTTCGCCGGATTCCGAGACGTGGGCCCTACGAGCGATATTTTGAGTTAATTTCAGATTTTTATTGAAAAATATAATTTTTTTTTTATAGAATTGATTCCTATAATTTTTAGTGATTGTATCGAATTAGTTTGGCTAGATTCGAGCTAGAGAAAGTTGGATAATCGTGGAAAAGGCCTTCTAGTGGATTAAATTAGAGCAAATTGAGGTAAGTCTCTTGTCTAATCTTGTGAGGGGGAAATTACCTCATAGGTGATTACATTAATAATTATTGTTAATTGTGGGGGCTACGTACGCACGAGGTGATGAGAGTCCGTGCGTAGCTACTATTAATGCTAAAGTCCGGATAGTTTAGGACTCAAAAGTATGAATTACTTGTGTAAATTGTATTCTTTACTTAATTAAACTATTTGATATATATATATATATATAGAATTGTTAGGGAAGATATTAAAAGATGGAAATCTCATATGCTTAATTTTTTGTTTAAATTAATTAATTGTTATAAGAAATTGTTCATTCTCCCGAATTTATCTTATTATAAATATAGTCTCCTTCCGGAGGTACATAAGAAAATGTTCTCCTTTCTTGTGGAGCGGGCCGAACGCCTCGGCATGATTGATGCATCTATGGATCGTGCTGCACGTCCCTGTGCAGTATACACGACACTCTGGATTGTGCCGTACGACCTCGGCAGAAATCGTGCCTAATAATAATAATTACACGATACTTAAATAGTTTATTGTAGCTTGTGAAGCTAATTAATAAATTAAAAATTTATTGGAATTGAAGGAATTTAATTAATATATTGAGAATTGTTGCATTTGAAGGAATTTAATTATTTTTGCTGGTTAAATAAATTATTGTAAATTCTGTGAATCATGCTGATTTAGATATTCTAGTTTTATTTCAAATATTATTATTGACCCATAGTGAGTGTCAAACTCGGCCATCTCGTCTCTACCACTTCGAGATTAGGCTTGATACTTACTGGGTACATGTTGTTTACGTACTCATACTACACTTGCTGCACTTTTTGTGCAGGACCTGAGGCAAGTACTGGTGGAGGACCTATCGTCTTACACCCACATTATCCAGAGGCGTAGTGGTGAGCTATTTTTTTCTGAGCCGTTCTGTAGCTACCAGTGCCTCTTCTTATATTTACATTCTGTCTATTTTATTTCAGACAGTACTTGGAGTTTTGTATAATCTAATAGATGCTCATACACTTGTGACACCAGAAATTGGCACACACATTGGTAGAATTTGGAATTGGTGTTATTTTCTTGAATTTAAACTAATCAGTATCTTTTATATTCTCTTTAATATTGCTAGTAAAAGAATAAAATTACTTAGAAAATTATTCTGAAACTAATTGATATACGTTTAATTTATTTGTTGGCTTGCCTAGCTGTAGTGTTGGGCGCCATCACGACCTATAGGTGAAATTGGGTCGTGACAATTTAAATCGTAGATATTATGAGTTCCTACATAGTTCAAACAAAGAAGGATTTAGTAAATTTTAGTTGATTTCATAATCCTAAATATTAAAAAAATAAGTAAATGACAATCTTATCTAATGTGAAATTTATTTTTAAAAGATAAAAAACGTCGAATGATATTTCGATAGGGGATTCATGCTTTAATATAGCATAGATAGATATCTATATCTATATCTATATTATATTAAAAGCATGAAGGCCCTTAGCGAAATGTCGTTCGTCTTTTTTACTATTTAAAAATCGTTTTTGCACTAGACAAAACAGTCATTTTAATTATAATCCTAATATATAGGAATAGTCATTTATTTATTTTCACAATATTTAAGATTTCAAAATTAACTATATTAAGCGTGTCAAAACCTTCCTTATTTGAATTATACGTAATATAACAGTTTTAAAAAGGAGAAATAATGACAATTAAAGAAGAAAAGGAAGAGTAAGATAAGTCTTCGTTTTTTGTTTCGACTTGGTTTCCGTTTGTTTCAACTTCGAAATCAAAAGTAAAATACAAAAGAAATATTCGAGATTCATTTAAAAATAAATAATTGTATTGCTAATATCCTTTGTTTTCTAGGTTTACAATTTTTATAAAATATTAGGTTTAGTAGTCCTTATTTTCTTTTCTTGGTTTAGGAGTCCTTATTTTCCTTATCTCTTTCCATTTTTAGGAGTCGTGTTTTAAAATTTATGAGTATTTTTCTTAAAAAAATAAATAAAAAGTCATTTAATTATTTTTTATTATTTAAGAATTTGAAATCAACTAAATGTTTTGTTGTTAAACCATGCTTGGGAGTAAGCTTAACTAATAAAATATTTTAAATTTATGAATATAAAATAAAGAAAAGCGTCGGTAAGAGCCAATAACGTTAATGATTTTTGTGTTCGCTAAACCTAAAATTCTTATCGGATAAAATTTATAATTAAAGTAAAATTGGAATGAGCTAATATTAAGATTTGAACAAAAATAAATTATTTTTTCAATGTTAAGAATAAATAATTGTACCATTAAATAAATTTAACCAAAAAAGTTTTTGAATTAACTATTTTTCAAAAAAATAAAAAATTGAGTCATTCTTTTCAAAATTCATCATATAAATCGGTTAGCGTATGGTACTAAGAATCAAAATTTTAAAAATGTAAATTTTAAACCATAAGAATGAAACATCAGAAAACAAAATGTATTCTAAGTGAGTTGTCATTAATTATTTTTCTTCCTTTTAATTTTCATTTCAACAAATGAAAACATCCCTATATCTTTTTACAATCTAAGTTACTTGTTATAAAATATTAACATAATGTAGTCATTTAAAACTTATCATTGATGACTTAATTTAAGTATTATTCTTGCACACATATTTTATTGAATGATGTTAAGCACACGTGCAACACACGTACACTAGAACTAGTAAGTATAAAACATAAACATTAGTTATGTGCAATAAAATTAGTACTCATACTATGTATTTGAAATTAATCTAAGTCAAAACAATCAGCTTTTTTTTGGAATGTAGAGCGTGATGGTATAAACTCAACGAAATTGTTTCTTATCCGTCTTGAGAAGAAACTTTTTTGTGACCTAATTTTTAAGACGGTAGACACTATTTTAGGAATTAAATACACACTAATTAAAGTTTCTCCATATTAGAGGTAAAATCTAAATAATTTTAAAGGTATTAGGAGTTCTTACCTAATTCAAATAAGAAAAAGTTTTGAAAGTCAAAATTTTAGTTAATTTCAAAATCTTAAATATTAGAATAATAATTAATCGACTATTTTATTATCACGATCCGGAATTCCCACCTTCGGGACCGTGATGGCACCTAACATTTCACTTGCTAGGCAAGCCAACGTTAGAGGATTCTTTAAACCAATTTTTAGTCAATTTCAATAGCAAAATCAATTAAGCTAAATAGATGCTAAAACTAAAATGCGGAATAATATAAAGCCCATCATATTTGATACAATACGAATCTAGAGTCACAACTCACGAGTTTCTAAAATTTACTACAAACAGAGTCTGAAAGAAAATACAATTGTTCTGAATGAAAAGAAACAGTAAAATAAGGAAACTAGGAAGGGACTTCAAGGTCTGCGGACGCCAGCAGATCTACCTTGAGTCTACGATAAGCAAGTACGGACTGCTGAGTCTCACGATCAGCTAGCGCCGGTACCAAAATCAGCACAAGAAGTGCAGAGTGTAGTATGAGTATAACCGACCCCATGTACTCGTAAGTGTCGAGCCTAACCTCAATGTTACGACCCGAAATTTCCCACCGACGGGACCGTGATGACGCCTAATATTTCACTTGTCAGGCAAGTCAACGTTAGAGAATCATTAAACCATTTCCTTATTTAGATTCAGTAAATAACAATAATTAACTCAAATAAAAAAAATATTATGTGTGGAATATCATAAAATTGTATTAATTACTACCACCCGGATCTGGAGTCACAATTCACGAGCATTCTAGAATTTACTATAAGTAATAGTTTGAAAGAAATACAACTGTCTGAATAAAAGAAACAGTAGAATAGAAATGATAGATGGAGACTTCAAGGTTTGTGGACGCCGACAGATCTACCTTGAGTCTCCGGACAGTGGGCCAATAGCAAAATCTCAATCAACCAGAGCTGGTATCAAAATCTGCACAGAAAGTGCAGTATCAGTACAACCGACCCCATGTACTGTTAAGTATCGAGCCTAACCTCGATGAAGTAGTGACGAGGCTAAGGCAAGATACCTACAAATCAACCTGTACAATTCAACAGTGTATATACAAATAACAGAAATGAAGAACTAAACAGGAAATGTCGGGAGGGGAACATACTAAGGGGAATACAAGATAAAGAACTACAACAGAATGATCACCGGAGCAGTCAATATACCATGAATCAACAGAAATAGTGAATACAGTAAGGAAAAATGCACGGCATCACCCTTCGTGCTTTTACTCTCAATCTCACCATAAAATTAATAGAAACGGCACAGTATCACCCTTCGTGCTTTTACTCTCATATCATGGCACGGCATCACCCTTCGTGCTTTTACTCTCATATCATGGCACGACATCACCCTTCGTGCATTAACACTTACAATATGGCACGGCATCACCCTTCGTGCATTATCACTCACAATATGGCACGGCATCACCCTTCGTGCATTAACACTCACAATATGGCACGACATCACCCTTCGTGCATTAACACTCTCCCTTACCATAATGCAATGCATAGATAACAACAGGGAGACAGAATAATAAGTACACACCTTACTTCAATACCTGATTCCATAATATCAATCTCAACCTGAAGTAAGAACTCAATTATCACTAGAAAATCCGTAAATATGATACGAATGATAAATTGAACAATACTAGCATAACACGTATCAATTTGACATAGGAAATGACAATATAAGAAAAACAGAGAAATATGGAAAAATAGGTAAATTTGGCGGCGCATAAGTACTCGTCACCTCACATATACGCCGCTCACATGGATTTCACTTAGCAAGAAATCTAAGGTTCCTAATACCCTCGAGTCAGGGTTAGACATAACACTTACCTCGCTCCGAAGGCCACTTAATTCTCAATCACAACTTTTTCTTTGGAATTCACCTCCAAACCACTCGTATCTATTCAAAAATAACTCAATAATATCAAATATTGCTAAAGGAATCAATTATATTACATAAATTAAATTTCTCAAATTTTTCTCCAAAAAGTCGAAAAATCGACCCCGGGCCCGCTTGGTCAAAACCCGAGGTTCGGACCAAAATCCTTTTACCCATTCACCCCTAGCCCGAATATGTAATTAGTTTTGGAATCCGACCTCAAATTGAGGTTTAAATTCCCAAATTTCCCGAGATCCCTAGTTTCTACCCTAACCCCTAATTATACCATAAACTCTAGATTTTTAGGTTGAATTCTAGTAAAATGAAGTAAAAGATTGAAAGAAACGAGTTAAGGAACACTTACCTATGATTTGGGGAAGAAAATATCTTTGAAAAATCTCCCTAGGCCTCCTATCCTTTTGAAAACAAGAAGAAAAATGGCTGGAGTCCGAAATAAATGCTCCTTGCCTAGCGACCTTCGCACCTGCGGTGCTTTGGTCGCACCTGCGCATCCGCATGTGCGGACGGGATATGCGCTTCTGCGGAGAAGGACTGAGCCAACTGGGGCCGCACCTGCAGACATGGTTCCTCTTCTGCGGTCCCGCTCCTGCGGAGAAAAGTCCGCATCCGTGGAAAAACGAAGTCCAGGCCTAGGTCGCATCTGCGGGGCTTTCGCTTGCACCTGCGACCAAAGGCTCGCAGGTGCGGGCATACCAGATTTGGTGCACCAGCATCCTTGTTGAGGTTTGAACTCAACTCGCGCATCGCCCGAATGGCACCCGAGCCCTTGGGGCTTCAAATCAAACATGCACGCAAGTCTAAAAACATCATACGGACCTACTCGCGCGATCAAATCGCCAAAATAACACCTAGAACTCTAAATTTAGCACCAAACCAAATGAAATTCTCAAGAACACTTTAAAATTTCAATTTCCTCAACTGGACGTCCGAATCACGTCAAATCAACTCCGTTTCTCACCAAATTTCACAGACATGTCTTAAATATCATAATGAACTTGTACCGGGCTCCGGAACTAAAATACGGACCTGATATTAACAATGCCAAATATCAATCAATTCTTAAAAATAAATAATTTTTAAACTTTTAATTTTCATCAAAAATTCATAACTCAAGCTAGGGACCTCCAAATTCGATTCCGGGCATACGCCCAGGTCCCATATTTTGATACGGACCCATCGGGACCGTTAAAGCACGGATTTGGGCCTGTTAACCAAAAATGTTAACTGAAGTCAACTTAAATCAACTTTTAAGGCAAAAATTCTTATTTTCATTAGTTTTTAACATAAAAGCTTTCCGGAAACCTACCGGACTGTGCACGCAAATCGAGGAGGGTAAAAATGAGATTTTTAAGGCTTAAGAGCGCAGATTCGAGTTCTAAAACATAAGATGACCTTTTGGGTCATCACATTCTCTACCTTTAAAACAATCGTTTATCCTCGAACTGACATAGAAAAACACCTGGGCTGGTGAAAAGGTGGGGATATCTACTCCGTATATCGGGCTTGGACTCCCAAGTAGCTGCCTCAATAGGCTGACCTCTCCACTACACTCGAACTGAAGGGTAACTCTTTGACCTCAACTGACGAACCTGTCGGTCTAGAATGGCCACCAGCTCTTCTTCGTAAGTCAAATCCTTATCCAACTGGACAGAGCTAAAATCTAACACGTGGGATGGGTCACCATGATCTTTCCGGAGCATAGACACATGGAATACTGGATGAACTGAGGATAACCCTGAAGGCAACACAAGTCGATAAGCTACCTCCCCCACTCTCTCAAGGATCTCAAATGGCCCGATATACCTAGGGCTCAACTTGCCCTTCTTCCCAAATCTCATAACACCCTTTATGGGCGATACCCGAAGCAATATTCTTTCTCCAACCATGAATGCAATATCACAAACTTTACGGTCAGCATAACTCTTTTGCCTGGATTGAGTTGTACGAAGTCAATTCTGTAGAATCTTGACCTTGTCCAAGGCCTCCTGAACAAAATCTATACCCAATAACCGAGCCTCCCATGGCTCGAACCACCCAACTGGCTACCTACACCGTCTACCATATAATGCCTCATAGGGAGCCATCTGAATGCTCGACTGGTAGCTGTTATTGTAGGCAAACTCTAACGACAAAAACTGATCCCAAAAACCTCCAAAGTCAATAACAAAGGCACGGAGCATATCCTCCAAGATCTGAATAGTACGCTCAGACTACCCATCCGTCTGAGGATGAAATGTTGTGCTCAACTCAACCCGTGTACCCAAAAGTGCGAGGTAAACTGTGTACCTCGATCAGAAATGATAGACACGGGCACACCGTGAAGACGGGCGATCTCACGAATATAAATCTCTGCCAACCATTCCGAGGAATAGGTAACTGCCACAGGAATGAAATGCGCTGACTTAGTCAGCCTATCCACAATGACCTAAACTGCATCGAACTTCCTCTGAGTCCGTGGGAGTCCAACAACAAAGTCCATAGTGATACGCTCCCACTTCCACTCAGGAATATCTAACCTCTGAAGTAAACCATAAGGTCTCTGATGCTCACACTTTACCTGCTGGCAATTTAGGCACCGAGCTACATAGGCAACTATGTCCTTCTTCATTTGCCTCCACCAATAATGCTGCCTCAAGTCCTGATACATCTTGGCGGCACCCGGATGAATAGAATACCGGGAACTGTGGGACTCCTCAAGGATCAACTCATGAAGTCCATCCACATTAGGCACACAAATACGACCATGCATCCTCAAAACTCCGTCATCTCCAATAGTAGCCTGCTTGGCACCACCGTGCCACACTGTGACTTTAAGGACAAGTAAATAAGGATCGTCATCTTGCCGATCTCTGATGCGCTCAAACATGGAAGACCGAGCGACTGTACAAGCTAGAACACGGCTGGGCTCAGAAATATCTAACCTCACGAACTGGTTGGCCAAGGCCTGAACATCCAATGCAAGCGGTCTCTCACCAACTGGAATATATGCAAGGCTACCCATACTGACTGAATTTCTACTCAAAGCATCGGCCACCATATTGGCCTTCCCGGGATGATACAATATGGTGATATCATAGTCTTTCAATAGCTCCAGCCACCTCCTCCGCCTCAAATTGAGTTCCTTCTGCTGAAATAAATACTGCAAGCTTCGATGATCAATGAATACCTCACATGGCACGTCGTAAAGATAGTTCCTCCAAATCTTCAGTGCATGAATAATGGCTGCCAGCTCTAGATCATGAATAGGGTAATTCTTCTCGTGAACCTTCAGCTGCCATGAAGCATATGGAATAACCTTGCCACACTGCATTAATACCGCACCCAGACCAATACGAGATGCGTCACAATATACTGTATAAGATCCTGAACTTGTGGGTAACACCAATACCGGTGTCGTAGTCAAAGCTGTCTTGAGCTTCTGAAAGCTCGCTTCACACTCGTCTGACCACCTGAACGAGGCACCCTTCTGGGTCAATCTGGTCAACGGGGCTGCTATGGATGAAAACCCCTCCACAAATCGACGGTAATAGACCGCCAAACCCAAGAAACTACAGATCTCTGTAGCTGATATGGGTCTAGGCCAGTTCTGGATTGCCTCAATCTTCTTAGGATCCACCTGAATACCCTCTTCTGATACAACGTGTCCTAAGAAAGCAACTGAACTCAACTAAAACTCGCATTTTGAGAACTTAGCATATAACTGGCTATCTTTCAGAGTCTGAAGAACGATCCGAAGGTGCTGCTCATGCTCCTCTCGACTGTGGAAGTAGATCAAGATATCATCAATAAACACAACTACAAAGGAATCCAAGTAGGATTTGAAAACCCGGTTCATCAAATCCATGAATGCTGCTGGGGCATTTGTTAGCCCAAATGACATCACTAGAAACTCATAATGCCTATTCCGAGTCCGAAAAGCTATCTTAGGAATATCGGATGCCCTAATCCTCGACTGATGGTAGCCAGATCTCAAATCAATCTTTGAAAACACCTTGGCACCTTGAAGCTGATCAAATAAATCATCAATCCTCGGCAATGGATATTTGTTCTTGATGGTGACTTTGTTCAACTGCCGATAATATATACACATCCTCATCGATCCATCTTTCTTCTTCACAAACAACATAGTTGCACCCCAGGGCAAGACACTAGGTTTAATGAAAACCTTATCCAGCAAATCTTGCAACTGCTCCTTCAATTCTTTCAACTCTAGCGGGGCCATGCGATATGGCGGAAAGGAAATATGCTGAGTGCCCGGAGCCAAATCAATGCAGAAATCAATATCCCTGTCGGGTGGCATCCCCGGTAGGTCAGCAGGAAACACCTCTAGAAACTCACGAACAACCGGCACCGAATCTATGGAAGGAACCTCCGCACTAGAATCGCGGACATAATCCAAATAAGCTAGACACCCCTTCTCGACCATATGCCGAGCCTTCACATAAGAGATAACCATGCTGGCAGAATTGCCAAGATTCCCTCTCCACTCTAATCGAGGCAACCCCTGCAAGGCTAAGGTCACCGTCTTGGCGTGACAATCTAATATTGCATGATAAGGTGACAGCCAATCCATACCCAGTATGACATCAAAATCAACCATGTCGAGAAGTAGAAGATTTACACGAGTCACAAGACTCCCAAAGGCTCGCAGGTGCGGGCACACCAGATTTGGTGCACCAGCAGCCTTGTTGAGGTTTGAACTCAACTCGCGCATCGCCCGAATGGCACCCGAGCCCTCGGGGCTCCAAACCAAACATGCACGCAAGTCTAAAAATATCATACGGACCTTCTCACGCGATCAAATCGCCAAAATAACACCTAGAACTCTAAATTTAGCACCAAGTCAAATGAAATTCTCAAGAACACTTTAAAATTTCTATTTCCTCAACTGGACGTCCGAATCATGTCAAATCAACTCCGTTTCTCACCAAATTTCACAGACATGTCTTAAATATCATAATAAACCTGTACCGGGCTCGAAAACCAAAATACGAACCCGATACTAACAATGCCAAATATCAATTAATTCTTAAAAAATAAATAATTTTCAAACTTTTAATTTTTATCAAAAATTCATAACTCAAGCTAGGGACCTCCAAATTCGATTCCGGGCATACGCCCAGGTCCCATAATTTGATACGGACCCACCGGGACCGTTAAAGCATGGATTTGTGCCCGTTTACCAAAAATATTGACCAAAGTCAACTAAAATCAACTTTTAAGGCAAAAATTCTTATTTTCAGTAGTGTTTAACATAAAAGCTTTCCGGAAACTTGTCCGGACTGTACACACAAATTGAGGAGGGTAAAAATAAGATTTTTAATGCTTAAGAGCACAGATTCGAGTTCTAAAATATAAGATGACCTTTTGGGTCATCACACTCGACGAAGTAGTGACAAGGCTATAACAAGACACCCACATAATAAACCTATACAGATAACAGTATATGTACAAGAAAATAACAATAATAGTTAAACATGTACTATTGGGAGGGGGACATGCTAAAGGAGAACAAGATATACGAGATACAATGGAAATGATAACCAGAACAATAAACATGATTTTAATCAGTGAAAATAACTAAACACAATGAAGAAAATTGTACGGTATCACCCTTCGTAGTTTTACTCTCAACCTCACAATGATACTGCATGGCATCACCCTATATGCCTTTACTCTCACTCTCAATATAAATCAATAGAAATGGCACGACATCACCGTTAGTGCATTAACTCTCATAATATGGCACGGTATCACCCTTCGTGCATTAACACTCACAATATGGCACGACATCACCCTTCGTATATTAACACTCACAATATAGCATGGCATCACCGTTCGTGCATTAACACTCTCCCTTACCACATAACAATGGATAAGTAATCGTAGGGAGATAGAATCAACAAGAATAAGCTTTACTTCAACAATGGTTCCACAATACCAATCTCAACTTTGGAATCAATACTCAATTATCACAAAAGCCTGTAAACACGATAAGAACGATAAATTTAGTAAGTAACTAGTCTAAGCATGGATAACAAGATCAAAGTAAGCAATAAACTACAAGGAACAAGTCTCCACCCACATGCTTTAACCCGACAACAACGCATAAGTACTCGTCACCTCACATATACGTTGTACCCAACATCTAAACATGTAGTAAATAGACAAACAAGTTCTAATCCCTCAAGTCAAGGTTAACCACGACACTTATCTCGCTCCAAAAGTCCACACAAAGCTCAACCATAGCTTTGCCTTTAAAACAAGCCTCCGAACCAATAGAATATAGCAAATTACCAACCAAACGATTCAAATTAAATCTTAGGAACTACCCATGATTGCAAAGAATTCAATTTAGGTCATTATTGAAAAAGTCAACAAAAGTCAACTCCCAGTCCCGCTTGGTCCAAACCCGAAATTCGGACCACAACCCGATTACATATTCACCTCTGAGCCCGGTTATGTAATTTATTTTGGAATCCGGCCTCAATTTGAGGTCTAAATCCCCATTTTACAAAAATCCCTAATTCTAACCAAAACCCCCAATTTCCACCATGAAAACACAAGATTTGTGGTTGAAATCTTAGAAAATGTAGTGAAAGATTAAAAGAAACTAGTTTAGAATCACTTACCAATGATTTGGGGAAGAAAGGTTCTTTGAAAGATCGACTCTAGGGTTTCTTGCTTTGAAAGTTTGAGAGAATGAACCAAAATTCCGTCTAAGTCCCATTTTGATTAGTTGCAGATGTCGCATTTGCGACCTGGGGTTCGCAATTGCGAATCCCGCAAATGTGAAAATTGCTTTGCAAATACGAAGACTCCCCCATCTCTGCTAACTTCACATTTGCGATGGTTTATTCGCAAATGCGTACTTCGACCTTCCGAAATTGCGACCGTTTGTTCGCAATTGCGATCACTATACCCCCTTGACCCACTTCACAAATGCAAAGTTTTGTTCGCAAATGCGAACTTGAGGTGCCCCATCTACTCTTCGCAAATGCGATGAGTTGATCGCAAATGTGAACCCATTAGAGGTTGCAAATGCAAAGCCTGGCCTCGCAATTTGCGAGGTCAGAGGCCTGCACCAAATATGAAGCACACCAGCAATGTTCTAAGTCAAATTTTACTTTGTTGCCTGCCCGAAACTCACCCGAGCCCTCGGGGCTCTAAACCAAATATGCACACAAGTCTAAAAATATCATACAAACTTGTTCGCATGATCAAATCACCAAAATAACACCTAGAACTATGAATCGGACACCAAAATCAAATGAAATTTTCAAGAAACTTTAGAATTACTATAATTACAACCGGATGTCCGAATCACGTCAAACCAACTCTGTTTCTCACCAAATTTGATAAACAAGTCATAAATATATTATTGGACCTATACCTGGTTCCGAAACCAAACTATGGACCCGATATCCAAAAAGTAAAATATTTCAAAGTCATTGAGCTTTTAACTTTCAAAATCCAACAAAGTGCGATAACTCGGGCGAGGGACTTCCGAATTCAATTTTGTAACGACCCGGCCGGTCGTTTTGAGTATTACAACCCCGATTTCTCATTTACTACTCAAATTGTACTTTACTGTTGTTGTGTGACTTGCCGGGGCAATTGGTTCGGGTCCAGTGAGGTTTTTGAATGAATTGTAACACTTAGTTCCAAGGTTTAAAGCTTAAGTTAAAGTAGTGACCGAATGTCGACTTATGTGTAAAACACCCCGGAATGGAGTTTTGATGATTCTAATAGATCCATATAGTAATTTTGGACTTAGGAGCGTGGCCAAAATATTATTTGGAAGTTCGTAGTGGAATTTAACTTGAAATGCCAAAAATTAAATTTTTGGAAAGTTTGACCGGGGGTTGACTTTTTGATATCGGGGTTAGAATCCAATTCTGGAAATTTGAGTTGGTCCGTAATGTGAAATGTGACTTGTGTGCAAAATTTGAGGTCAATTGGACGTGGTTTGATAGGTTTCGCTGTCGTTTGTAGAATTTGGAAATTTCAAAATTTATTAGGCTTGAATCCGTGTGTAGTTCGTATCTTTGAGGTTGTTTGATGTGATTTGAGGCCTCAAGTAGGTCCGTGGTGTGTTTTTGGACTTATTGGTATGTTCGGATGGGGTCCCGAGGGCCTCGGGTGAGTTTCGGATGCTTAACAGATCACATTTAGACTTAAGGAAGTGCTGGGGCTGCTGCCTACTGGTGTGATTGCACCTGCGAAGCTTTTGATCGCATGTGCAAAGCCGCATGTGCGCGAGATCAGTCGCAGAAGCGGCCAAGTGTGAAGCTGGGCAGTGCTCGCAGATGCGAGGAATTTTCCACATCTGCGAGGCCACAGGTGCGGAGATGTTGGCGCAAATGCGAACTGGGGCTGGCGTGAGGCGACCGCCGGTGCGAAGGGGAATGCGCATCTGCGAGCCCGCAGATGCGAGAAAGGGCCACAGATGCGAGGTTTTGGAAGGCTGGCTGTTTCCGCAGGCGTGCATTTTCGTCCACAAAAGCGGATGCGCAGGTGCGAGCCCAGGCACCGCAGGTGCGAAAATGCCTGGGCAGTGTTAAAAACGAGGGTTCCGAGATTGTTTTCTCATTTTGGACATTTTTGGAGCTCGGTTTGGGCAATTTTGGAGAAGAATATTTCCACACAACTTGGGGTAAGTGTTTTTAACTCCCTTGTGATTATATTTCATGAGTTAATCTTCATTGTTCGTGTAAGATTATTGAATCTTCAAGAGAAATAGGAGGTAATTTCTACAATGTCACAAAATAAATTTTTCAAGTTTGAATACCGATTTGGAGTCGGATTTGAGTGAAATTAGTATGGCTGAACTTATAATTGGATGGGTTGTCGTATTTTGTGAGTTTCATCAAATTTCGAAACGTGGGCCCTATGGGTGATTTCTGGGGCGTAATTTCAGATTTTGTGGAAACTATTAGCATTTTTATGTGGAATTAATTCCTATAAATTGTATGGACTGAATCAAATTAATTGTGGTAGATTCGAGCCGTTCGGGAGTTGATACGCACATAATGGGATTTCTGGAGCATTGTTTAGCTTGCTCGACATTTGGATTCGACTTGTTTGAGGTAAGTAACTCTTCTAATCTTTGAGTTGAGGGTATGAACCCCTGAATATATGTATTTCGTGAATTGTTGGGAGGTGACGCACATGCTAGGTGACGGGCGTGTGGGCGTGCACTATAGAAATTGTGACATATTTATTTCTGTGGAATTTGTAGTTAAATAATCGTGGCATTTTCCATACAGTTTTATGAGTTAAAGATATTGAGCTGAAAAGCATATTAAAAATCATTTTGAGGTTATGTGCCAGTATTATTGGGACCCCCAAAGGTCATATTGCTGTGAATTATTTGTTTAAATTAAAAATTAATACTCAGTTACATTCATTTCATTGCATATCATATCTCAGTCTCTGTTGTTATTTATTGATACATCATATCATCATTTTTGGGCTATTTTTCATGACATTGTGAGCCCGAGAGACTGGAGAGATTGATGACTGAGTGAGGCTGAGGGCCTGATTGTGAGGATGAGTGTGGATCGGGGATGCCCGCCTGTAACATACTTTATTATTATAGCACATGAGTTGTCCGTGCAAAACGTGAGTTGTCCATGCAACACGTGAGTTGTCCGTGCAGATTATAGTGCTTGAGCTGAAGGAGCCCCTCCGGAGTCTGTACACACCCCCAATAAGCACAAGTACCTACTGAGTATGAGTGCCGAGTGCTGAGTGACTGGGAGGCATGAGTGATTGTGAGGTATGCCCGAGTGGCAAGAGTGATTGTGAGGTATGCCCGAGTGGCACGAGTGAATGCGAGGTTTGCCCGAGGGGCTGTATATGAGTGATGTTCTGCCCAAGGGGCTGTTTATGATTTTATCACTGAGTTGCACCGTATTGGCATGCACACATGACATACATGCATAGAGATGTATTTTCCTCATGCTGTACAACATCACATCATTCATTATTTCTCACACATATTTGACAGGTGGGCATAGTGATGCATTTGTTTTACACGGGTTATCCGGAGGGAAAATGACAAATCTTATTTATTATTGAAAAGATTTTGGGAGAAATTTATTGTTTTTAAACTATTCACATTATTGTCAACTTTGGTAAACGATTTGGATTTTCACTGATGTATTTGAAAGGAAGAACTATTATTTTTGAAATCATGATTTGACCGAGCATTTTATCTCCGAGTTACTTATGGTATTATTTGCTTTATGTTGTTGTGGACTATTGGTTGTGGACCCAACCTTGGTAGAAGCTCGTCACTACTTTCAACCTACCGCTAGGTTTGTTACTCAGTACATGGGATCGGTTGTACTAATACTACACTTCTGCACATTGCGTGCAGATGTTGGCTGATGTTATTGTTGTGCTCGATGGTTGCGGGACTTGAAGATGTACCTGTGTTCCTGTTGTAGCTCCCTCTTATTCAGGGTAGCCTTAGATATATAAAAGCTCTGTTTATGTATTATTCCAAATAGACTATGCATTTATTTCATTTCGCTTTGTATACTCTATTCTTAGAAGCTCATGATTTGTACTACCAGTTCTTGGGGATTGTATAAGATTAAGATCTTTATTCACTTAAATTGCTTTAATAATTATTATTGGAATTGGATAATTGAAAGTTGGCTTACCTAGCGGGTTGGGTTAGGTGCCATCACGACTAGATGGATTTTGGGTTGTGATAAGGTGCTATCAGAGCTCTTGGTTCATAGGTTCTACAAGTCATGAGCAAGTGTCTAGTAGAGTCTTGTAGTTCGGTATGATGACATCCATAGTTATCTTTGAGAGGCTACAGGTCATTTAGGATATATACTTCCCATATTTCTTTCCTTATCGTGCGAGATTCATTTACCTTGGGACATAACTCTTTGAATTCCTTCCACGTATTTGTATGCGCACATGAGCGCTCGGTATCAGCTGTGCATCGCTGGCTTGTGATTCTATGAACGAGGTTCGAGGTGAGTATTCTGTGTTTTGGTGATGGGCCAGTCTAGAGGACTTGAGGCCATCGTTAGACCGTAGCTTGAGCTCGGTAGCTTCAGTTGTAACTTGTATAATTGGACTCATATATCCGATAATGACCTTACAGTGGAATTTATGGCTCGATGAGCGGTGGAATGGCTTTATGATGAGTATGATGTAACTACGGGATGTGTTAAGACGATTTGAATGTGACGAGAAGTGTTTCCTTGAAATGTAAAGGAAGCCCATTGGGTGCTTGATTTTTGTTTCGATGTGACGTACAGTCTCGAGTGTGAATGTTTTGAAGGATCTTTCACGATTGTTAAATTTTGGGATAAATTAAATTCTCATGTCAAGTTAGTGATTTTGGACTCAAATAGACTAAGTGATTGCATAGTAATTATGACTGCGAAAGGGTATATCAAGATACCAATTTGAGGTTAAGCATGTGGTTATTCCATGCGGAGTAATCTACGTAGGTGTATTCCTTATGATGTGAGTGGACAGTTTCTTTTCTGCCAGTGGGGCATATGTGTGGAGATTTTTATTTGAATCTGGCTAAGAAAGTTGACTTGAGTGTCAAGAGAATGATTGTGAGCTCAGCGGATAATTTGGGGTATTTTTATGGTTGGCGTTGCATGAGTTGAGAAGAAGTTTCGTGAACTGACTGTGGCATTATGACAGTAATAGAGTATTGGTATTGTGAGTTATGGAATGTTTTAATCTATGGCTTTGAGCCAAGTGGGGGAGCCTGCTATTGATAATTCAATTTCATGATTATATGTAAAGGTTTAGTTTTAGGCTGAGGCATACTGGTGGGTTAGTTATGACTTGCAAAAGTTGAGATCGATGATGACTCGAATAAGGAAATTCCTGGATACGGGTTATATTGCACTTATGAGTATATGAAAATCGTGGGATGGGTGAGTTATTATTTGTGAATGATGTAGTGCGCACGGAGTATGAATTTGATAGGTGGTATTAAAGTAGAGTTACTTCTTTGAGAGTTGTTGTGCTAATGGGGCACGTATCTTTTGGTCCATTTGGGCGGTGTAATTTGGATTTGAACAAAAATGGGTGACTCGTGATAAGGTGTTAACGGATATTGAAAATTTTTCAGATTGGTATATCGCTAGAATCAGATAGTTACATTGGATGGTGTAGGGACTTGCGAAAATTCTATATGACTATGGATTCTACATTTTGTATAAGGAAGGTAAGAAGAACAATTTCAAATTCACATAAGGCATCTCGGAGTGAGTGTTATAGTTGTGGTATTTTTAAAGGTGCTTAAGAAGAATACAATTGCTTATGGGCCGTAGGGCATTGTGGTTCTATGCTAAGGTTTGTAGGGTAAGTTGTGGTTAAATATCATGGTATTTTAGCAAGAAGAAGTATCAATCTGAAGACAAATTCGGAAAGGACTCGGAGAAAACAGGACAACTGGTAGTAGGTTGGATCAGTATGGTAATGGATATGATCGGTTCTTTGGGTGCTTATGATGTGGGGGTTTTCTATAGGTGCTTTGTGGCAATACACCTGGACTTAGCGACCTGCGTGGCTTGGTCTTGTTAGAGGAATTTAGTTTTAAGGGCTTGATTATGTGCAAATGGATTCCAAAGTATTCTTGATGGTTTCTACCGGTGTGGAGAACGTGTTGTGTATTGTGATTTCCTACTGGAAAGAAGCAAGAGAAAGGTTACTAACTAAAATTGTATGTAAATTATTGGTGACTCAAAGTTTATAATAATATTCTTGTGCTTTTCACATGATAGCAAGATAGATATTATGTGTTGTACGAAAGCTAGATTTTCATGTACAAGGTGGAAGTATAGTCTTGAAGATAAGGTAACAAATGTTGGACAACATGGACGGTTTCAAATAACTAGATGAATACTATTACTACTTGGTGTTGTATGAGAAAGGGGCGGACTTCAGAAGGCGCATTGTATTTTTGACTTACGGATGTATAAATTAGTATTGCGGTACTCACATGGTTGATAGACTGCTGATATTCAAATTTTGTCGAGTGGCACGGAAGAACTTTTAAAGTATTTCTCGTGGGATGATCGTGTATGAGAGAGGTGTTAGGCATTCGGGCGGTGGAGATAGAATCAAATATGGTAATTCGCGTGTTCTATGGATTTGGAGATTAGGAGTTACCAGGAGCAGATTGTTTCATGGTTGTGGACTGTGAAGTTGTGGCCGGAGCTAGCCAGATGATAAAATGTGTTATGATTCAGTCATTATGGATTTTCGGAGGGATTTTTTTATCTATTTGTGGGTAACCTAAGCTGATTTGGGGGTCCATAGGTAGGCCCAATTAAGATATGTATTCTACACCGAGCCGGAATGGTTGGCTCCATACTACTATTATTGAGGGATGTGTCATTCGGTTGATGTTGAACTTATCTGTGTTCTCAAATGATCTGTGAGTTACTCTTTTATGCTATGAGGAGTTGTGATTCATTGGTTATGTGCACAAATGGTGCAGTTCTATTTGAGCTTTATAGCGGAATTTGAGTGTGATGAGTATTTGGGTATTGCATGATCGATAGCGTAATGGTTATGTCCTTTCAGGTTTTGTGTGGTATTTATGTCATTTGCCTCTCCGTCGTTATTAATTTGGAGCAAGGTGGCTCGGGTTATATAATATGAACCTCGTGTTAGAATCGGGTGATGGTTCTACGGTGTATGATGAATTTTCAGTGTTTCGTTGTGGCGGTACTTGTTAATCTGGCGGGGCAGTTCTCTCATTTGAGTCATTTTCCATGACTGGGTACATTTGAATGTTGCGTATTGGTGCACGGATGGCACGGGTTGTGGCTCTGAGTTATATTGGTGCAGTATGTCTGTGGAACCGTTATGTTTAGTAATATAAGATCATTGGACATGGAATGGGTACTATCAGGTTTAATTTCGGTATATTCGGGAGTATAATATTGAAAGTTGGCTCAAAAAGTGATTATGGCTCTGGTTGGGGCGAGAGATCTCCATGACTTGTTGATCTAATAAGGGGTTACGAGATTCTGTGTGTTTCTTTTATTACCAACAGTGTACGGAGGTGTGGGGATGAGGTTTTGATCGATATAGGGTTTGATGCTAGTACTTGGTTGGTTTGAAGTAGTAACTGTGATCATGAATAGTGCTACGATCGGGCGAGTTGTCAAATATTCTGGGTAAATTATATCCGTGATTATAGTTATGGCTCGATGAAGCTTGTTCAGACTCATACAACATGTAAGTGTAAGATTTGTGTCTTGAAAAGAAATTTTAAAGGTTGGAAATTAGATTCCAAGGTTTATGGGCTAAAGTTAAATCAATGATTTCAATTGTATTGTGTTGTCAAGCTCATATGGAATAGGGTGATGTGGGGTCACCCTCGGGTACGTGTGTGGTAAGATGGAACAATGATTTGATGGCTTGGAAACAACTCTTGGCACGTTCGAGGACGAACGTATGTCTAAGTGGGGGAGAATGTAACGACCCGGCCGGTCGTTTTGAGTATTACAACCCCGCTTCCCCATTTACTACTCAAATTGTACTTTATAGTTATTGTGTGACTTGTTGGGGCAATTGGTTCGGGTCCGGTGTGGTTTTGGAATGAATTGGATCACTTAGTTCCAAGGTTTAAAGATTAAGTTAAAATAGTGACCGGATGTCGACTTATGTATAAACGACCCCGTAACGGAGATTTGATGATTCCAATAGCTCCATATGGTGATTTTGGACTTAGGAGCGTGTCCGGAAAATTATTTGAAAGTACGTAGTGGAATTTGGCTTGAAATGCCGAAATTTAAATTTTTGGGAAGTTTGACCGGGGGGTTGACTTTTAGATATCGGGGTCGGAATCCGATTCTGGAAATTTGAATAGGTTTGTAATGTGAAATGTGACTTGTGTGCTAAATTTGAGGTCAATCGGACGTGATTTGATAGGTTTCGGTGTCGTTTGTAAAATTTGGAAATTTCAAAATTTATTAGGCTTGAATGCGTGTGTAGTTCGTATATTTGAGGTTATTTGATGTGATTTGAGGCCTCGAGTAGGTCTGTGGTGTAATTTAGGACTTGTTGGTATGTTCGGACGGGGTCCCGAGGACTTTGGGTGAGTTTCGGATGCTTAACGGATCAAATTTGGACTTAAGGAAGTGTTGAGGCTGCTGCCTACTGGTGTGATCGCACCTGCGAAGCTTTTGATCGCAAGTGCGAAGCCGCATGTGCGCGAGATCAGTCACAGAAATGGCCAAGTGTGGAGCTGGGTGGTGCTCGCAGATGCGAGGAATTTGCCGTATCTGCGAGGCCGTAGGTGCGGAGATGTTGGCGCAGATGCGGACTGGGGCTGGCGTGAGGCGACCGTAGGTGCGAAGGGGAATGCGCATCTGCGAGCCCACAGATGCGAGGTTTTGAAAGGCTGGCTATTTCCGCAGGCGCGCATTTTCTACGCGAAAGCGGATGCGCAGGTGCGAGCCCAGGCACCGTAGTGCGAAAATGCCTGGACAATGTAAAAAATGAGGGTTCCGAGATTTTTTCTCATTTTGGAAATTTTTGGAGCTCGGTTTGGGCGATTTTGGAGAGGAATATTTCCACACAACTTGGGGTAAGTGTTCTTAACTCCCTTGTGATTATATTTCTTGAGTTAATCTTTATTTTTGGTGTAAGATTATTGAATCTTCAAGTGAAATAGGAGGAAATTTTTATAATGTCACAAAATAAACGTTTCAAGTTTGAATACCGATTTGGAGTCAGATTTGAGTGAAATTAGTATGGTTGAACTTGTAATTGGATGGGTTGTCGTATTTTGTGAGTTTCATCTGATTTTTAAACGTGGACCCCACAGATGATTTCTGGGGCGTAATTTTAGATTTTGTGGAAACTATTAGCATTTTTATATGGAATTAATTTCTATAAATTGTGTGGACTGAATCAAATTAATTGTGGTAGATTCGAGCCGTTCGGGAGTTGATATGCGCATAATGGGATTTCTGGAGCATTGTTTAGCTTGCTCGACATTTGGATTCGTCTTGTTCGAGGTAAGTAACTCTTCTAATCTTTGAGTTGAGGGTATAAACCCTGAATATATGTATTTCGTGAATTGTTGGGAGGTAACGCACATGCTAGGTGACGGGCGTGTGGGCGTGCACTATAGAAATTGTGACATATTTAATTTTGTGGAATTTGTAGTTAAATAATTGTGGCATTTTCCATACAGTTTTATGAGTTAAAGATATTGAGCTGAAAAGCATATTAAAAATCATGTTGAGGCTATATGCTAGTATTATTGGGACCCCCAAAGATCATATTGATGTGAATTATTTGTTTTAAATTGAAAATTTATACTCAGTCACATTCATTTCATTGCATATCATATCTCAGTCTCTGTTGTTATTTATTGATTCATCATATCATCATTTTTGGGCTATTTTTCATGACATTGTGAGCCCGAAAGACTGGAGAGATTGATGACTGAGTGAGGCTGAGGGCATGATTGTGAGGATGAGTGTGGATCGGGGATGTCCGCCTGCAATATACTTTATTATTATAGCACGTGAGTTGTCCGTACAGATTATAGCGCTTGGGCTGAAGGAGCCCCTCCGGAGTCTGTACACACCCCCAATGAGCGCAGATACCTACTGAGTGCGAGTGCCGAGTGCTGAGTGACTGGGAGGCGTGAGTGATTGTGAGGTATGCCCGAGTGGCAAGAGTAATTGTGAGGTATGCCCGAGTGGCACGAGTGACTGTGAGGTTTGCCCGAGGGGCTGTTTATGATTTTATCACTGAGTTGCATCGCATTGGCATGCACACATGATATACATGCATTGAGAAGTATTTTCTTCATGTTATACAACATCCCATCATTCATGATTTCTCACACATTTTTGACAGATGGGCATAGTGATGCATTTGTTTTACACGGGTTATCCGGAGGGAAAATGGCACACCTTATTTATTATTGAAAAGATTTTGGGAGAAATTTATTGTTTTTAAACTATTCACATTATTGGCAACTTTGGCAAACGATTTGGGTTTTCACTGATGTATTTGAAAGGAAGAACTATTATTTTTGAAATCATGATTTGACAGAGCATTTTATCTCTGAGTTACTTCTGGTATTATCTGCTTTATGTTGTTATGGACTATTGGTTGTGGACCCGACCTTGGTAGAAGCTCGTCACTACTTTCAACCTACCTCTAGGTTTGTTACTTACTCAGTACATGGGGTCGGTTATACTGATACTACACTTCTGCACATTGCGTGCGGATGTTGGCTGTTGTTGTTGTTGTGCTCGATGGTTGCGGGACTTGAAGATGTACTTGCGTTCCTGTTGTAGCTGCCTCTTGTTCAGGGTAGCCTTAGATTTATAAAAGCTCTGTTTATGTATTAATCCAAACAGACTATGTATTTATTTCATTTACGCTTTGTATACTCTATTCTTAGAAGCTCATAATTTGTACTACCAATTCTTGGGGATTGTATAAGATTACGATCTTTATTCACTTAAATTGATTTAATAATTATTATTGGAATTGGATAATTAAAAGTTGGCTTACCTAGCGGGTTGGGTTAGGTACCATCACGACTAGTTGGATTTTGGGTCGTGACAGTTTTCGGGCATATGCCTAAGTCCCAAATCACGATACGGACCCACCGAGACTGTCAAAATATGAATCTGGGTCCGTTTGCTCAAAACGTTGAACGAAGTCAACTCAAATGGATTTTAAGGTAAACATTTCATATTTTCTCAGTTTTAACATAAAAGCTTTTCGGAAACATGCCCGGACTGCACACGCAAATCGAGAAGGGTTAAGATGAGGTATTTAAGGCTTCAAAGTATAGAATTAGGTTCTAAAACATAAGATGACCTATCGGGTCATCACATTCTCCACCTCTAAAACAACCGTTCATCCTCGGACGGACATAGAAAACTACCTGGGTTAGTAAAAAGGTAGGGATATCTACTCCGCATGTCCGACTCGGACTCCCAAGTAGCTGTCTCGATAGACTGCCCTCTCTACTGCACTCGGACTGAAGGATAACTCTTCGACCTCAACTGACGAATCTGTCGGTCTAGAATAGCCACCGGCTCCTCCTCGTAAGTCAAATCCATGTCCAACTTGACAGAGCTAAAATCTAATACGTGGGACGGATTACTCTGATACTTCCGGAGCATGGACACATGGAACACCGAATGAATTGCTAATAAACCCGGTGGCAATGCAAGCCTGTAAGCCACTTCTCCCACTCTCTCAAGAATCTCAAAAGGTCTGATATACCTAGGGCTCAACTTGCCCTTCTTTTCAAACCTCATTACACCCTTCATGGGTGATACCCGGAGCAATACTCTCTCTTCGACCATGAATGCAAAGTCACAAACTCTACGGTCGGCATAACTCTTCTGCCTGGACTGAGCTGTGCGAAGTCGATCCTGAATAATCTTGATCTTATCCAAGGCATCCTATACCAAATATGTACCCAACAACCGAGCCTCCCCCAGCTCGAACCATCCAACCGGCGATCGGCACCGCCTACCGTATAATGCCTTATAGGAAGCCATCTAAATGCTCGACTGGTAGCTGTTATTTTAGGCAAACTCCGCAAGCGGCAAGAACTGATCCCAAGAACCTCCGAAGTCTAACATAAGCGCGGAGCATATCCTACAATATCTGAATAGTGCGCTCGGACTGTCCGTCTGTTTGAGGATGAAATGTTGTGTTCAACTCAACCTGCATGCCCAACTCATGTTGTACTGCCCCTCAAAAGTGCAAGGTGAACTACGTACCTCGATCAGAAATGATATACACGGGCACACCGTGAAGACGGACGATCTCGCGGATATAAATCTCTGCCAACCGCTCTAAAGAATAGGTAACTGCCACATGAATGAAATGCGCTGACTTGGTCAGCCTGTCCACAATGACCCAAACTGCATCGAACTTCTTCTGAGTCCATGGGAATCCAACAACGAAATCCATAGTGATACGCTCCCACTGCCACTCGGGAATCTCTAACTTGTGAAGTAAACCACCAGGTCTTTGATGCTCACACTTTACCTGCTAACAATTTAGACACCGAGCTACATATGCAACTATCTCCTTCTTCATTATCCTTCACCAATAATGCTGCCGCAAGTCCTGATACATCTTGGTGGCGCCCGGATGAATAGAATACCGGGAAATGTGAGCCTCCTCAAGAATCAACTCACGAAGTCCATCCACATTGGCACGCAAACACGACCCTGCATCCTCAAAACGCCATCATCTCCTACCGTAACCTGCTTGGCATCACCATGACGCACTGTGTCTCTAAGGACAAGCAAATGAGGGCCATCATACTGCCGTTCCTTGATACGCTCAAACAAGGAAGACCTAGGGACTGTACAAGCTAGAATACAACTAGGTTCAGAAACATCCAATCTCACGAACTGATTGGCCAAGGCCTGAATATCTAATGCAAGCAGACTCTCACCGACTGGAATGTACGCAAGGCTGCCCATACTAACTGACTTTTTACTCAAGGCATCGGCCACCACATTGTCCTTCCCGGGATGATACAAGATGGTGATATCATAGTCTTTCAATAGCTCCAACCACCTCATCTGCCGCAAATTGAGTTCCTTTTGTTTGAACAAATACTGCAAGCTCCGATGATCCGTGAATACCTCACATGACATGCCGTAAAGATAATGCCTCAAAATCTTCGGCGCATGAATAATGGCTGCCAGCTCTAAGTCATGAACAGGGTAATTCTTCTCATGAACCTTCAACTGCCGCGATGCATATGCAATCTCCCTGCCATCCTGCATCAATAATGCACCGATCCCAACACAGGATGCATCACAATATACCGTATAAGATCCATAACCTATGGGAAACACCAACACCGGCGTCGTAGTCAAAGCAGTCTTGAGCTTCTGAAAGCTCGCCTCACACTCGTCTGACCATCTGAACGGGGCACCCTTCTGGGTCAACCTGGTCAATGAGGCTGCTATAGATGAGAACCCCTCCAAAAACCGATAGTAATAGCCCACCAAACCCAAGAAACTCCGGATCTCCGTGGCTGAAGTGGGCCTAGGCTAGTTCTGAACTACCTCAATCTTCTTAGGATCCACCTGAATGCCCTCTGCTGATACAACGTGACCCAAGAAGGCGACTGAGTCCAACCAAAACACGTATTTTGAAAACTTAGCATATAAATGGCTATCTCTCAGAGTCTGAATTACAATCCTAAGATACTGCTCATGCTCCTCTCAATTGCGGGAGTAGATCAAGATATCATCAATAAACACAATCACAAAAGAATCCAGATAGGTCTTGAACACCCGGTTCATCAAATCCAAAAATGCTGCTGGGGCATTTGTCAGCCCGAATGACATCACTAAAAACTCATAATGCCCATACCAAGTCCGGAAAGCTATCTTAGGATCATCGGATGCCCTAATCCTCAACTGATGGTAGCCAGACCTCAAATCGATTTTTGAAAACACCTTGTTACCTTGAAGGTGATCAAATAAGTCATCAATCCTCGACAATGGATACTTGTTCTTGATGGTGACCTTGTTCAACTACCGATAATCTATGCACATCCTCATCGATCTATCCTTCTTCTTCACGAACAACACAGGCGCACCCCAGGGCGAGACACTGGGTCTAATGAAGCCATTATCAAGCAAATCTTGCAATTGCTCCTTTAATTCTTTCAACTATGGTGGGGCCATACTGTATAGTGTAATAGAATTGGGCTTAGTGCCCGAAACCAAGTCAATACAGAATTCGATATCCCTGTCGGGTGGCATCCTCGGCAGGTCTGTAGGAAATACCTCTGGAAACTCACGGACAACTAGTACTGAATCCATGGAAGGAACTTCCGTGCTAGAATCACGGACATAAGCCAGATAATCTAGACACCCCTTCTCTACCGTACACCAAGCCTTCATATAAAAGATAACCCTGCTGGTAGAATGGCCAGGAGTCCCTATCCACTCTAATCGAGGCAACCCCGACAAAGCTAAGTTCACCGTCTTGGCGTGACAATCCAGTATAGCATGATAAGGTGACAGCCAATCCATACCCAAAATAACATCAAAGTCTACGATATCGAGAAGTAGAAGATCTACACTATTCTCTAGACTCCCAATGATAATCACACATGAGCGATAAACACGATCTACTTCAATAGCATCTCCCACAGGTGTGGACACATACACAGGAGCACTCAAAGAATCACGAGGCATAACCAAATATGAAGCAAAATAAGATGACACGTAGGAATAAGTAGAACCCAAATCAAATAGAAATGAAGCATCTCTACTACAAACTGAAACAATACCTGTGATAACAACATCAGATGACTCAGCCTCAGGCCTGGCTGTAAAAGCATAGCATCGGGGCTGGGCCCCACCACTCTAAACTACATCTCTAGGACGGGCCCTAGCTGGCTGGCCTCCACCTCTAGCGGCCTGACCTCCACCTCTATTGGCCTGACCTCCACCTCTAGCTGTCTGACCCCACCTCTAGCTGGCTAGGCGGGCGGTGAAGCACCCGGTGCCGGGACCATGGCACGAGAACCCTGATGTTGTGAGTTGCTCGATGCCCGAGGGCAAAGCCTATCAATGTGCCTCGGATCACCACAAGTATAACAGGACCTCGGTTGCTGTGAATGCTAACCCTGAAGCTGACTATGTCGACCTGAGTAACCACCCTGAAAACTCTGGAGCGGAGATTCACTAATAGGAGCTGGTGGTGCACTGTAGGCTAGCTGGTCGGAATAAGGCATATGAGGGCCACCACCACCTGAAGCATTGTGGAATGCCTGGAGTGCTGAATGAAACGGCCTGGGAGGATGGCCTCTACCAAAAGTACCCCTACCTCCAAGCGAGGCATCGCTAAACCCACTAGAATAACGAGATCTCTTGTCATACCCCTGACCTACCCCCCTGTGCAAGAACCATATCGACTCGCCTGGCAACATTGGCAGCCGTCTGAAAAAAAATCTCACTCCCAGATTCCTTAGCAATCTGCAACTTGATAGGCTGAGCAAGTCCCTTAATAAACATAGCCGGTCCATCACCGGCCTGTGCCGCACCAACCGGCTGAACTACTCCAACTGGCGGGGCTGCTGAAGCCTGATACTGGGGAGCCATCTGCTCCGGAGCGGGAGTAGTGGGAGTTTCTTCTCCTCCCCCATCCTGAGAGATGGCTGGTTCCATGAGAAATGTACCAACCTGGGCCACACTCCTCATAAGGCCCACCAAAAGGACCAAAGCATCCCGAAGTATTGGGTGGTGATGAACCCCTCCGGGACCTGATCTGGTCCGACAGGAACAGTCTGGGCTGGAACCTCCTCGTCAAAATCTACCTAAGGCTCCACTACTGGTGCTGCTGCTCGAGCTCTGGGCTGAGATCTGCCCCTGCCTCGGCCTCTGGCACGGCCTCGGCCTCGACCTCTGCCCCTTGTGCTGCTCAGCTGATAATGCAGTACGTGTTCTCGCCATCTACTTAGAACAAGAGTAGAAGAGTTCAATTAGCAATGAGAGAACAAAATAACACGACAGAGAAGAATAAAAGTGAAATTTGTTCCTAAACTTTATAGCCTCTGGAAGATAAGTACAGACGTCTTCGTACCGATCCTTCGGACTCTACTAAGCCTGCTCATGACTTGTGAGACCTAGGCAACCTAGTGCTCTGATACAAATTTGTCATGACCCGAAATTCCCACCTTCGAGACCGTGATGGCGCCTAACATTTCACTTGCTAGGCAAACCAACGTTAGAGGATTCTTTAAACCAATTTTTAGTCAATTTCAATAGCAAAATCAATTAAGCTAAATAGATGCTAAAACTGAAATATGGAATAACATAAAGCCCATCATATTTGATACAATATGGATATGGAGTCACAACTTACGAGCTTCTAAAATTTACTACAAACAGAGTCTTGAAAGAAAATACAACTGTTCTGAATGAAGAGGAACAGTAAAATAAGGAAACTAGGAAGGGACTCCAAGGTCTGCGGACGCCAGCAAATCTATCTTGAGTCTTCGATACGCAAATTCGGATTGCCGAGTCTCACGATCAGCTAGGTGCGGTGCCAATATCTGCACAAGAAGTGCAGAGTGTAGTATGAGTACAATCGACCCCATGTTCTCGTGAGTGTCAAGCCTAACCTCGACGAAGTAGTGACGAGGCTATGACAAGAAACCCACATAATAAACCTGTGCAGATAACAGTATATGTACAAGAAAACACCAATAACAGCTAAATATGTACTATTGGGAGGGGGACATGCTAAAGGGGCACAAGATATAAAAGATACAACGGAAATGATAACCAGAACAATCAACATGCTTTTAACCAGTGAAAATAACTAAACACAATGAAGAAAATTGCACGGCATCACCCTTCGTGCTTTTACTCTCAACCTCACAATGAAACAATGATACTGCACGGCATCACCCTTCGTACTTTTACTCTCATTCTCAATATAAATCAATAGAAACGTCACGATATCACCCTTCGTGCACTAACTCTCATAATATGGCACGACATCACCATTCGTGCATTAACACTCACCATATGGAACGGCATCACTATTCGTATATTAACACTCACAATATGGTACGGCATCACCCTTCGTGCATTAACACTCTCCCTTACCACATAACAATGAACAAGTAATCGTGGGGAGATAGAATCAACAAGAACAATCCTTACTTCAACAATGGTTCCACAATACCAATCTCAACTTTGGAATCAATACTCAATTATTACAAATGCCCGTAAACACGATAAGAATGATAAATTTAGTAAGTAACTAGTCTAAGCATGGATGACAAGATCAAAGTAAGTAATAAACTACAAGGAACAAGTCCCCACCCGCATGCTTTAACCCAACAAAAACGCATAAGTACTCGTCACCTCACATATACATTGTACCCAACATCTAAACATGTAACAAATAGACAAACAAGTCCTAATCCCTCAAGTCAAGATTAACCACGATACTTACCTCGCTCCAAAGGTCCACTCAAAGCTCAATCACGGCTTTTCCTTTCAAACAAGCCTCCGAACCAATAGAATCTAGCAAATTACCAACCAAACGATTCAAATTAAGCCTTAGGAACTACCCGCGATTGCAAAGAATTCAATTTAGATCATTATTGAAAAAGTTAACAAAAGTCAACTCACGGGCCCGCTTGGTCCAAACCCAAAATTCGGACCAAAACCTGAATATCCATTTACCCCCGAGCCCGGTTATGTAATTTATTTTGGAATCTGACCTCAATTTGAGGTCTAAATTCCCATTTTATAAAAATCCCTAATTCTACCCAAACCCCCCAATTTTCACCATGAAAACACAAGATTTGTGGTTGAAATCTTAGGAAATGTAGTGAAAGATTGAAAGAAACTAGTTTAGAATCACTTACCAATGATTTGGGGAAGAAAGGTTTTTTGAAATATCTCATTTAGGATTTCTTGTTTTGAAAGTTTGAGAGAATGAACCAAAATTCCATCTAAGTCCCATTTTTATCAGTTGCACATGTCGCATTTGCGACTTGGGGTTCGCAATTGCGAACCCCGCAAATGCGAGAATTGCTTCGCAAATGCAAAGACTCCCACATCTCTGCTAACATCGCATTTGTGATGGTTTGTTCACAAATGCGAACTTCGACCTTCCGAAATTGCGATCGTTTGATCGCAATTGCGATCACTGTACCCCCTTGACCGACTTCGCAAATGCAAAGTTTTGTTCGCAAATGCGAACTTGCGGTGCCCCAGCTACTCTTCGTAAATGCGAACCTATCAGAGGTCGCAATTGCGAAGCCTGACCTTGCAATTGCGAGGTCTGAGGCCTGCACGAAAAACTGAAGCACACCAGCAATGTTCTAAGTCAAATTCCACTTTGTTGCCTATCCGAAACTCACCCGAGCCCTCGGGGCTCTAAACCAAATATGCACACAAGTCTAAAAATATCATACGAACTTGCTCGCGTGATCAAATCGCCAAAATAACACCTAGAACTATGAATCGGATACCAAAATCAAATAAAATTTTCAAGAAACTTTATAATTGCTATATTAACAACTGAACGTCTGAATCACATCAAACCAACTCCGTTTCTCTCCAAATTTGATAGACAAGTCATAAATATAGTATTGTACCTATACCGGATTTCGGAACCAAAATACGGACCCGATATCCAAAAATTCAAATATTGGTCAAACATTTCAAAGTCATTAAGCTTTTAACTTTCAAATTCCAACAAAGTGCGATAACTCCGGTTAGGGACTTCCAAATTCATTTCCGGGCATACGCTCAAGTCCTAAATCACGATACGGACCCACCGGGACCATTAAAATACGAATTCGTGTCTTGTTTCCGCAAGTGCGATTGCAACCAGCAACTGGCCAAAACCAGCATTCCTCAACTTCAAATTTTGATCTAATTCCAATCCGATTCACACCCGAGCCCCCCTACTGGGACCCCGTCCAAAGATACCAACACATCCCAAAGTACAATACAATCTTAGTCGAAGCTTTAAACCACGTAAAAAAACATCAAATATCATGAATCGCGCCTCGAATCAAACTTATAAATTTTTAAATTTCCTAATTCTATATCTTGTGCCGAAACGTATCAAATCAATTCGGAATGACTTCAAATTTCACACACGAGTCATAAATTACATAACAAAGCTATTCCAAGGCTCGGAATCCCAAACGGATATCGATAACACTAAAATCTACTTCAAGTCAAACTTAAAAAATTCTTAAATCTTTAGAATGTCAACCTTCCATAATAAGCGTTGAAATGCTCCCGGGTAGTCCAATACTCAAACCGAACATATGCCCTAGTCCAAAATCATCATACGAACCTATTGAAACTTTCAAATCCCGATTCCGAGGTCATTTACTCAAAAGTCAAATCTTAGTTAATTCTTCTAACTTAAAGCTTTCGAAATTAGAATTTTCTTTCAAATCAACTCCGAACATCCCGAACTTAAATTAGGACAACACGTACAAGTCATAATACCTGAAGTGAAGCTACTCAAAGCCTCAAATCGCTGAACGACGTGCTAGAGCTCAAAACGACCGGTCGGATCGTTACACTTTAAGTTTTGATGCTTGCTTTTTAAAACCTATCTTGAAAAAAAGATTTTATCTGCCCGGTCTATGTGTTGGGACAAGTGTGTGCTTGGAAGATAGGTGATCTTTGACTAGCCGCTAATATATTATTTTATGAAAAGTATAAAAAAAATTATTTTTTTAAGTTGTTTGATGGTGTGATACAACTATGAGCCATGATGTTTGATTTGATGGTTTGATATGGTTGTGAGCCATGATGTTGGGGCATTGTGTATGCCTTTGTACATCACTCGAGCATTGTGTATGCTTCTTGATATATTTGGGGCATTCTGTATACTTCAATGAACATTGTGTATGCTTCAATGAGCATTGTGTATGCTCGGTTACATATTTGAGGTATTGTGGTGCCGTTGAGGACTTATAGAGGTGTTGGTTATTTTTTTACTGCAGTGAAGATAAGTTCTTAGTGTATAGTGGGTGAGATATGTGTGTTCTTGTTAGTTAATTGTTATTAACTTTATTAATACCTATATATTATGTTATTGTATAATTATTGTGTTTAGTATATTGTTCTTGTTGTGGTGTGTTTATATTTTCTAATACTTATTCCAGAGGTATTTAAATTGTCGGGTCGAGGATCTTACTGAGTGAGCCACCGCATTATTCGTGGAGACTTTCATTTCGGCTTTATCTAGTTCGTGTTAGTAGTTCCTTTTTCTTTAGGGTTTGCATACCTGTCAATAAAACTCATATTACTCTGTTAGATGTTCCATGATTTTAGTTGGGATTTGGGCTAGAGTTTTATTATTTGAGTGATTGTTGGTCTTTCTATCAATTGACTAAAGTATTGGTTGATAACTATTTCGTCTTTAATTATTAATAATATTTTTAGGCTTGCACTTATTTTTCTCTCAGTGTTTGTGTGATAGATATGCGAAATAGGGTGGCGTACCTACTTTTGAAAGACAAATTATGGCCTATAATAGTATTATGGAAGATACTAATGTATATATTAATATCTTGTTAACCAAAGAAATAAAATTAGTGCATACAACTTAAAACTCTTAAATTATACAACATTAAATCATCACTAAGAGAAAAGATAATGCAACAACATCAACAACCCAGTATAATCACACTAGTGAGGTCTGAGGAGGGTAGTGTGTACGCAGACTTTACCCCTATCCTGGGATAAAGATGTTTTCGATATATCCTCGACTCCTTCCCTCCAGCAACTCTTCACCTTACTCTTGGAATGTCTCGAACTTACAACCTCTAAGACACTGATAAAAATATAAAACTGGAAGTTGAAAAACTCCAATAAAACCACGTGATGGAGCAACAAGCCAACAACCTTCCCATTGGTCTGCCACATGTCTTGTCTTATCATTCTTTCTTCGTGGCAAAATAAAATAATTATTACTTTCGTTTCAACTAACGTGACAATGTCTGATTAGGTATAGAACTTAAGAAAAAAATTTTTTAAAATTTGTGATGTAAAATAAATTTTAGAAACTTGTGTGGACATAGTTATTTATTAAAGGTAAATTAAAAAATTTAGCGTGAAAAATTTTAAATTTAAGAAATATGACATTACTGTTTGAACAAACTAAAAAGAAATATATGACACATAAATTAAGATCGATGAAATAATGTACACTAAATAATTATGTTGCAAATGGTTCCTTCCCTGCACGATTTAACATATTCATCAATCGATGTTTTAAATTACGATTACTTTAATATATTATAAAGTCAAATGATGCTATCACTTACAACCCAACTTAGGCAAAACAAAATCTCAAATAATCATTCTTGCAAAAGGTTCTTTAACCCCTGCACGATTTATAATCAATGCTCTTAAATATTCATCAATAAACATTTTAAATTAGAATAACATTAATATATCAGAATGTCAAATGATCATGCAGTATCACTTACAACTCAACTTGAAAAAAAGAAACAGAATCTCAAGTAATGTGAAACATTACAAAAAAATTGAAATTAACAATTGAACTTCGTCGCTAATCTGTTGCTATAAATAACAAATATTTCTATTTAACTGCAGAATTTATCCGTTGCTAATTCTTACTATTTTTTAGTCGTGAAAATATTATAGAGAAATTAACTAAATTATGAGATATTATATTCCACGATCTTGGGATATATACAATATTGACGTCTTCAATGGAATTCATTAGTTTCCAATATCTTCACATATTATGAGACTTTCTTATCTTCTTTGTATTGTTCGCAGCCAACTATCTTGCGAATATAGTATATGGACCACAAATTGCTTTTTTCAACGCCCTCATTAATTGCTAGTGATTTTAAAAATAAAAAAAAAACATTCTCTACATATTGAATTAAGGTGCCTAAAACGTGAAGCAAATGACCACAACAATCCATAACCGATTCAATAATTATAATATTCCCTACATATTGAATTGTTCTTTTCTACTTGTAAACCATCATTTATAAATATAAAAATACCACCTTCTGACATAGTAGTATTATTGTCATTAGTTCAATTTGTCATATAAGCAAAAAGCAATGGGATAACAATTTCTCAGGAAATCATATGAACTAGGAAAAGACAAAGTAAATAAACAAGTAAAAATAGTACGAGCTAGCCAGTTTTTGGACTGGTCATTCAAAAATAGCCAGCGTTTGCCAAGTCATTGAGAAATAACCACTTTTTTGCTGCAACAGAGACCGGTCCAGTATAATATACTAGAGTTCGGTGCACCTATGTATGAACTTCCAGCATATTATGCTGGAACTCCAACACTCGAAAAGTTCCAGCATTATATACTGGAGATTCGAGCACCTGTGTATGAACTTCCAACATATTATACTGGACCGGTATACTTTGCTGGAACTCTGGTATATTATGCTGGAGTTCTAGTATACTTATACTGAAACTCCATTATATTATGCTGGAGTTCCAATATATTTATGCCGGAACTCCAGTATAATATGTTGGAGTTCCAGTATACTTATGCTGGAACTCCAGTATAATATACTGGAGTATTTTTCAGATTTTGAACAGTGTTTTCGTTCAGATTTATCATTACATGAAAAGTGGCTAAATTTCGATTACTTTTGAAAGTGTGATTATTTTTGAATTACCACTTGTAAATCTGGCTATTTTTGAATTTCTCACAATAAGCAATGGCTTATAAGGCCCAAAATGGTGAAATCACCGGAATGGGCCATACAACTTTTTGGTCCAGATATAGCTAGTGCCATGGCTGCTTTACACGAATGTCCCCTTTTTAAGGTTACTGCTTAAATTTTGTCTCTATTTTAATAAATTATTCAAATATTATCCTTGAGAAATTCCCGTTAAGACTCATGTCCGATATTTGCTCATATAATTTTTAGTTTACTCATAAAATATTATATTGTGATTTAACGTTCACAACAACTTACAAAATTATAGATCATTGTCTAATATCTTCTCATACGATTTTCAATTTGCTAAAAGGAGAATCTTTAGATCGTGGCCTAAAAAGTCATCTATTGTAAGAAAAATAAAATAATAATCTATTTACTAAACAATTGATAGAAAGAGGGACAATTGGCGAAAATTTCAGCAGTGCCATTAACCCCTTCTATGGATGCACTTGCTATTAGGTTTTTTGAGAGCATTAGGGAGAAAGGATTATCATCCATAAGTTTTCTTTTAGTTAATTACACATTCTTTCGATAGCGAGTATGTGAAGGGTAAATATATCTGGGGTGTGACCCTCCACAAGCTTCCTGGATGGTAAAAAGGGTGATGAAGGCAAATAATACATTGGAGAAAGCAGGATACTTAAATGAACATATCTTGAAGACTTGCCACCTCTCAATTAAGAAGATATACAACAAACTTAGAGGAGATTATCCAAAGGTGAGTTGAAGGAGACTAATATGCAATAACTCACGATATCCTAAGTGGATATTTACACCACAACTAGCAGCATTGGGAAGGTTATACTAATTTGTTAGCTGTCATGGATATAGAAATCGAAGCTAAGAAGAACTATCTAAATAAGAAGAAATCAGAGAAGAATAACCTCCATTTCTATTTCTGCAAAAAGTGTGTCTCTGTACAGTGAAGGCCACTATTTAAACTAACTAACTTTTCTAACAAACTAACAGAATTTACTAATTGCTAACTAACTAGCATTCTAACTCTAGTTAACATTACATTAAATTTAACCACAATTAACTATTAGCTTGTTGCTTAGCTACTGATTAATACTCTCTCTCGAGCTGATAATTGTGTTTCACCCCATGTTTTCGTACGTGAGAGTACATCGTAAGTCAATTGATATAAGCTCAGAAATGAGATCGTCTTTGAAAGTACATAAAGTAAGTTAATCATGTTACCTTGGTGGTTACAAATCTTTAAGATCATGGATAACAAGTACCAAGAGGGTTGAAAGGCTTAGAAGCTAAACAAATTGAAGAAAACAAGTTTCGTCGAAAATGTCGACAAGTTGGGAATGTTATAACATGTACTTTTGGGGTGAGACTAGGGTGCTTAACATGATAAAGAGGTTATGTTATAAGTTATTTTACTCGTATGATAGTCATGTATTACGTTTTAAAGTCAAGCGAGTTATGAAATAAAGTTGGCAAAGATCATCATAAGTTACATTCATAAATGTACTTAAGGTTATCTTAATGTTGATTAAGTTAAATGGATGGACTAGACGTGAACTAGTGAATAAAGTTGCTAATTGAGGATAGTTGGAGTTGTGGGTTATTTTCTTTGTTATAAATATATAGTATAAGGCTAGAATCATTGATGAATGACTTCATTATCATATTAGTGATACTGTTATGTTAAAGTAAGAAGTCTATAAGGGGTGATATGGGGTATACGGATTCTAATCGGAGCTTGTCGCTCGTCGTGAAGTAGTTGTGACTTGTTGTTGTTATATAGTGTCTTGTTATTGATACTTATATGTTATTGGATTGATCCGGTTGTTGTTGTTGGTATATGGTATTGTAGGAGGCCCTTGTTGCAGGGGAGATTCTGCCGAATTTACGTAAACGAGCTACTAGCTTAAGTTACGGACTAGCCTTTACTCAACACTGATTTTGAATCTCCTTATGCTATGATAGATTGAGTTGAGTTATTTGAAGAGTTGCTTGGAAGGTATTAAGGACTCAACGGGGTCAAGATATGTTAAGGCTATCCCTTCTTTCCTTTTGGCATGATCCAAGTGATACAAACAAAACAAGCAAACGCGCAACTTTCACAAATGACTCTATTCTTAGAAGTACTAGATTTGCATATGTTTGATTCCCCATGTATCCTGTTATTATATCATCTGTTCATGGGTCTCAGAAAATACGTAAGTTGATAAATATTATTTCGTTATATTAACCGAAAGCATATTAATCTTATGACATCCCGAGAGCTCTTATAAACTTACTTATTATGCATTGTATTCATTTATACATGTACATTGACCCATGACCAGATGTCATTATATGCGCGTATATTATGTATACATGGGGTATGGGGAAAGGTTACGGTATTATATACACACCACCACCTGATTAGTTGGTATACGTTGATAATTTCGCCCACTGAGGCCGAGATGATATGATGGGATGCCCTAAGATGCTTGATGATGTAATGTATGCATATACCTATGCATGATATGACATTTATACGCATATGCATGACATTATAGATGTTTCATGATTCACAGAGCTATTCACGCTTACAGGTTGAGTCCTTTACTCTATGTTTCTTTCATGTCTTTTATATACTGATTTTCATGTCTTACATACTCGGTACTTTATTTGTACTGATGTCCCTTTTGCTTGGGCATGCTGCGTATCATGCCCGTAGGTCCCGATAGACAGGTTGACAGTTCTCTTAGTAGGCTATCAGCTCAGCGGAAGGTGTTGGCGCACTCCACTTACTCTGGAGTTGCCTATTTTGTCAGTATACTTTGGACATGTATTGATTGGTATGGTGGGGTCCTGTTCCAACCTTTATGACGTTTATGTACTCTTAGAGGCTTGTAGACAGATGTCATATATATGAATGATTGAATAACCTTGTCAGTCTATGTTTTAAGTATACATTGATCATGTCGGCCTTATAGGTCTATATGTCACATGTATAAGTTTGTATTCCATGTTGGGTCACCCATGTCAAGTATTTCCTTATGTTCTATATTGGTTATATCATGATGACCCTTCTGGACCAATTACCCATGATGGTATGATAAGAAAAATATGTTACATTGGTACTCGATTGGGTAAGGCACTGGGTGCCCGTCGCGGACCATCGGTTTGGGTTGTGACAAATTGATACAGGTTCTTCAATCCCATCTTGTTCAGTAGATGCTCATGTTGAGATTTTCCCATACCTTAAGTAAGTATATCTGCTAGTTGGTCTTCAGTATTCACATACTCCTTTTTCAGCAGACCTTGACACAGCTTCTCTCTCACAAAGTGGCAATCTATGTGAATGTATTTTGTCCTTTCATGGAAGATTGGATTAGCTGCAATTTGGATTGCTGCTTTGCTATCACATATCAGGGTTACATGTAGTTCAACTTTTACACCAAGTTCACTGAACAATCCTACTAACCAAGTGATTTCAGTTGCACATGATGCCATGCTCCTAAACTCAACTTCTGCAGAACTTCTGGACACAATACTCTGCTTCTTAGATTTCCAGGATATTAATGCACTTCCAAACTTCACCAAATACCCTGTGACTGACTTCCTAGTTTGTATACATGCCCCCCAATCTGAATCACAATAAACACTAAGTTGATTTGTGATTCTGCAGGCAAGAACAACCCCAGACCAGGAGTTTCTTTTATGTACCTTACTACCCTTAGTGCTGCCTCCATGTGAGAGCTTTTAGGACAATGCATGTACTGACTAAGAACCTGAACTACAAATGCAATATCAGGTCTTGTCATGGTGAGATACAGTAGTCTTCCAATGAGATTTTGATAAGTAGCAGGATTTTTAAGAACTTCATCTACTTGAGTATTGTCATTCTTGAAGCAGTTATCATACTTTACTGAGGTTAGCTTTTGATTCAGCTCTAATGGTGTTCCAGCTTGTTTTGCACCACTTAAACCTGACTCAGAAATCAAATCCAATGCATATTTCTTTGACACAAAAGGATCCCTTTCTTGGACCTTGAAAACTCAATCCCTAAAAAGAATTTCAGCTCCCCTATATCCTTCATTTTGAATCTTTTCTTGAGGTATGATCTAGTATCACATAGTAAATGTTGGTTATTCCCAGTGATCAAAAGATCATCAACATATACTAGTATAACAACTATATCATCCACAACCTTCTTGTCAAACAATGAGCAGTCATAATGACTTTGTTTAAATCCCATGTGGAGTAGAGCCTCTGCTAGCTTCATATTCCACTGTCTAGGTGTCTGCTTAAGCCCATAAAGAGATTTGTGTAGTTTGCAGACCTTTCTGTGAGTCTCCATTAAGGAAACCATTATGGACATCCATTTGAAAAATTAACCATTGTCTGGAGGCTGCTAAAGAAATAACAGACCTAACAATGACAATCTTGGCCACATGAGAGAAAGTTTCTCCATAGTACAAACCTTCTTTTTGGCAGTAACCCTTAGCCACTAGCCTGACTTTAAACCTCTCTACTTCCCCGGATGCTTTGTACTTAATCCTATAAACCCATCTGTAGCCAATAAGAGTCTTCCCAGGTGGTAGATCTACAATACTCCAAGTGTGATTATCCTCTATGGCTTCAATCTCCAACTTTATAGCTGTCACCCACCTAGGATCAGATGCAACTTCTTTGAAGAAAGTTGGTTCTGAAAGGACTGAATATGCTAAAAGAGCTTGTCTATAGGATTGAGTGATATGAGAGTAGTCTAAATAGGAAGATATAGGATAAACACATTTTGAACCTTTGGAACAAGTAACATAGTCTTGTAGCCACAAAGGTGGCTTGTTTGGTCTAGATGATATTCTATGTTCTTCGAGAGGCTCATCAACTTGTTGGGGAAAACACAGGTACATCATGACCAATATCAGCAGGAGTGGTGGAAGCAGCTTCTTCTAAGTCTGCTACAGGGTTAGGATCTTCTTGAAATAAATCTGCCGGCAGCTGATTTGAGATGGTGTCAATAGAGACTTCTGTTGCTAGTCATGAAGGTGAAGGAGAAGTGGCATTACTCAGAGTAGGAGATAACAGATCTAAGATAGGAAAGACAGGATTTTCAGTAACTGTTGCATGCTTGAAGGGAAAAACATTATCTTAAAACACAACATTTCTGTCCACTGTGAATGTTTTTGAATGCAAAGTATATAATAGGTACCCCTTTTGAGTAGAATAGTAGCCTTATAACACAGTAGGTATTTCTCTGGGTGAGAACTTATCCAGCACTTGAGGACTTGTTGCATAGCATAAGCATCCAAATACCTTGAGATGAGATAATGAAGGAGGATGCAAATACAACATCTCAAAGGGTGTTGTATCCAATAACCTTAGAAGGTAGTTAATTGAGTAAGTATACTACTGTAACAACACATTCTCCCCAAAATCTTAGAGGTATAATAACTGAAATCTTAGTGATTTAGCTATTTCCAAAATGGTTTTGTGCTTTCTTTCTGCCACCTCATTTTGTTGGGGTCTATATACACAAATGCTTTGATGCAAAATGCTAAGACTGGATAGCAGATCTTAAAACTCAGTACTTAAAAACCCACTTCTATTATCAGTTCTTAGAACTTTTACAGTAGTAGAGAATGCATTTTTTGCTTGAATAAGAAAGTTTCTTAGGACTACAATAGCATCTGACTTAGAGTGTAGTAAGAAAATCCAAGTGTACCTGGTATAGTCATCAACTATGGTGATAAAATACCTCTTACCATAATGTGTGAGCACTCTATATGGTCCCCATTTGTCATAGTGAACTAATTGAAAGGCAGATTTTGTAGTAGTATTACTTAGCTGAAAAGGCAACTTGGTTTGTTTGGCCACAGGACAAATAATGCAGTGGTGAAGATCAACTGCTGTCAGTCTACTTAATGCCTCTACTTTTTTTTTATATATCTATAGGAGAATGTCCTAACCTCTTATGCCAATAAATTGCTAGAAACAGAAATACAAGAAGAAGCTGACATATTATTTACTGTGTTAACACACTTATTTGTTGCCTGATATAAGTCTTGTTTTGAGGTGCCTCCTTGCAGAATGTACAACCCATGTTCTTCTCTACCAATCCCCTTCACCTGACCACTGAAAGAGGTCCTGAAAATTATAGAAGTCAGGGAAGAATCCAACTATACACTTGAGCTCGTTAGTGAGTTTTGAAACTGACAGTAAGTTGAACTTAAAGCCAGGAATATGCAGAACATTAGAGATCTCCTGATTACTTAATACAAAAGCATATTGTGTGTGACACTGTCACAACATTTTCAGTAGGCAAATGTACTTTGTTCTATTTTGTGTTTGGAAGTGTTCTATAAGTGTGCAACATCTCTAAACTTGAAGTCATGTGGTTTGAAGACCCAATGTCAACTATCCACTTACTATTGACACAATGAGACATAAAAGTATTCACATGATTTAGAATACCTGCAGCAGCAGCCGCCTTGCTAGATGAATCTGATCCTTCTGAACTTCCTTTAGAGAGCAGATGAATAATTTGTTGATATTGCTCAGGAGTGAAAATAGGAATTTGAGGTAGCATCTGTTGGAAGAAAGCAGGTTGACTCATTTGTTATGCTACACCTGAGTTAGATGATCTACTTCCTCTATATTGTTGATTGCCAGCAGGTGTCATATTAGTAATCATATTACATCTCTCTCCACAAGTAACTCCTGCATTGCCTGCATAATTTGCATAATATACAGGGCTGACTCCTTTTCTTTTGGCCTTGAAGTTAGGGGGATATCCAATCAATTTGTAACAATTTTCTTTTGTATGTCCCTTATAGTGACAATATTCACACTTAACTTGGCTCATTTTGGACTTATAACTCCCGGCATTGCTCACATTTTTACTGTTGTACAAGGATGTACTCTCCAAAGCCTCAGTAACCTGAGCAACTTGTGTTGTGCTTTGCGAGATTTCTTTGGCTTTCCTGATCTACTAATAAAGAATAAGCTTTGTTTATGCTCGGAAGAGGATACATCATCATGATCTTACTCCTTGATTGAGAGTAGGACACATTCAACCCAGTGAGAAACTGAAGAAGCCTTTGATACTCAAAGTGTTGAGCATACTTCTTTGACTCAGGACAAAGACAACCAGGACAAGGCATGAGGGTATCAAACTCATCCCATAACTCTCTAAACTTTGAAAAATAGTCAGTTACAGTCATAGTTCCTTGGGTCACTGTGTAAACTTCCCTGTGCAAATACAGAATTCTCGAGCCATTTACTTTATCAAACCTCTCTTTCAAATCCTCACAAACCTTATGAGCACTAGATTCATACAAGACACTACTCAACAACCCTGGCCTCACAGCATTCATTATCCATGAAAGGACTATAGCATTAACTTTCTCTCACAGATCATGAAGCTCAGGCTCAAATTTGGACTTAGAAAATCTACCATCGACCAAACCTAATTTACTATTACCTAGCAAGACAAATCTCATTGCATGACTCCACAAGGCATAGTTATTTGATCCAGTAAATTAAAGAGAGATCAGAGAACTACGTGGCGTATCTGTTGGTTGTAGGTACAAAGGATGATTATGATCGATAGAAGAAAATGTAGTAGTGCCAGTCGTGAAATTGCCATAAGTAGAAGTTGTAGCAGTGTGAATAGGAGTAGTATTGTTGAGTTATTTATCTCCAATCGCCATTGTTGGCTGAGAAACGGCTTCAGAAGAAACAGCTCACAAACCCTAGCTTCAATCAAAGGTTACTCTAAGTCAATTTAGCACTCAATTGGAGAATTTAAGTAACAGAGAAGACGAGATTTGTTTGCAAATCAGCTTAGATTCTAACCGGTGGCTCTGATACCATATTAGCTGCCATGGATATGGAAATCGAAACTAAGAAGAACTATCTAGAAGAAGAGGAAATCAGAGAAGAATAACTTCCATTTTTATTTCTGTAAAAAGTGTATCTCCGTACAGTGAAGGACACTATTTAAATTAACTAACTTTTCTAACAGACTAACAGACTTTACTAACTACTAACTAACTGGCTTTCTAACTCTAGTTAACATTACATTAAATTTTACCATAGTTAACTATCAGCTTGTTGCTTAGCTGTCGATCAACATAATTAAGATAGATTATCAAAGTGGGGTGTGGTGACTGAGCTAATTTGTCCTCTGTGTGACACATGCTGAAACCATTGAGCATATATTTTTTAAGTACAACTTCCTTGCTGCCCTATGGTGAAAATGCTCACATGGATGGAAATAAAAAGAGGGTGAATGGGATGGAATCAAGAACTGGCCTGGACAGTTAAGAATGCAAATTGAAAGGATACTAAAGTTGGAATCTACATATTAACAATGAAAGGATGTGTGTACTACTTGTGGCAAGAGTGGAACTTAAAAATCTTCCAAAAAATGCCGAGAAGTGTTGAAGTTTTAAGCAGATTAATAACACACGATGTTCATTGCAGGGAACAGTGGGATCGAAAACTTGCGGGACAATTGAGAAGGATGAAGTTCTTTCCTTCGTTTAAATTCTGTCTACTTTTATAAACAAGGGGAAAGGGAGGAAGTGGAGATGAATGTACAAAGTTGGGGCTGTCCAACTTTATGGGATTTGTTTTGCTGGTATATATTTTTTCCCTTGGTAAATAATATATATATATATATATATATATAAAGACGAGACAGCTACGTAGAATCAATTATTCCTAAGAAAATACAAAATGACACTCAATGCTATTTACTATAGCCTAAGGTTGTAACTAAAGGAAAACATTTGTTTCTTTTGATGACAATTAAAGTGAAAGCTTTTCTAATAAAAGCTCAAAATACTAGTAATATATGATCAAATTCATTCATTATGTATACCCTGCCAAATCAAAGCCAAAATAACCATTTCAAACTTTTTCCATTAATAAAGCTTGCAAGTGACCTCAAGCAAATTTTCTTGAAGCCACTTTCCCCTATATAAAATAAAGGATACTATAGGAAAAATTTGAGTCGAAGGTCTTCGAAAACAATCTCTCTAACTCTATATGGTAGGGATAAGATCTCCGTACACATTACCATTTTCAAATCCTACTTGTGACATTACATTAATTATATTGTTGTTATTTTTGTTGTTATAGAAAGAATTAATAGGAGGTGAAGGAATTTTAGTAGTCTAGTTTAACATTAACTTAGCTGCTGACGATTCGAATTTCCACGTTACAATTTTTTATCCAATTATCCCTTTCCCTCCTCCCTATGTATAATAGAAAAATATTAACAAAAAATAATAGGATTGACAATAGCATTAAAAAAAGGGCAAAGGGCCAAATATACCCCTCTATTTTCGCAAATGGTCTAAGAATATCCCACATTATACTATTGGGTTATTATACCCCTGCAGTCATACTTTGGGTTCAAATGTATCCCTCATTTAAACGGAAGAACACGTGTGATCGTCCTGTTGGTCAATTCTAAATATCTCCTAATTAATTAAAAAGACCTATTATCCATGCCCGAAATTTTTTTTTTTGGGTATAAACTGGAAAAAACTAAAAATATATTTTTACTAAAAACTGAAAAAAACGAAAATATTTTTTTTCATGTTTTTACAAAAAACTGCTTTAAAAAAACTAAAAACTATTTTCTAAAATAATATTTTTGTAAAAACTAAAAAAAAATTGAAAAATAATTTTCTAAAGCAATTAAAACTGAAAAAAACTGAAATATTTTTAACTAAAAACTGGAAAAAAAAACATTTGTTTTATCAGTTTTTACAAAAACACTACTTTAAAATTTTGCTTTTTAGTTTTTTTTTCAGTTTTTACAAAAATATTATTTTAGAAAATATTTTTCAGCTTTTTTTAAAGCAGTTTTTTTGTAAAAACTGGAAAAAATATATTTTCGTTTTTTTTTCTTCCAGTTTTTAGTAAAAAATATTTCAGTTTTTATAAAAAAATATTGCTTTAGAAAATTAATTTTCAGCTTTTTTCTTTTCTATTTTTTTAAAAATATTGTTTTAGAAAATATTTTTCAGTTTTTTCTAAAGCAATATTTTTGTAAAAACTAATTTTTTGTTTTTTTTCAGTTTTTAGTAAAAATAATTTCAGTTTTTTTCAGTTTTTACAAAAAAAAATTGCTTTAAAAATTGCTTTTCGGGTATGATTAATGAGTTAGAATTAACCAACAGGACGATGACACGTGTCCCTCCGTTTAAATGAGGGGTATATTTGAACCCAAAATATGACTGCAAGGGTATAGATAACCCAATAGTATAACGAGGGCTTTTCTTAGACAATTTTTAAAAATAAAAAGGTATATTTGGCCCTTTGACGTTAAAAAAACCCGTATCTGTTCCATGTGATCAAGAATTGAAATCATTGAATCAAAATCGACAACAAAGTCTTTGACTTGTTAAGCCAAACAGATAAGCTACACAGTGCATTCAATGTTGACAGCAAACGTTAAATAAATACAATAACCGCATAGCATTGAATTGGTCATATTAAAGAAGAACCAAACGTTTAGCCGTTCTACAAAATATGGAAAACAAAATACTAATCAATTTCAAGAATAATTTGTAGGCAAAGGAGACAAATTTAACGAGATAAAATAAATCTAATTTATTCTCTCACCACAGAAATAAATTTACATAAAAGAATTACTACAAAATAGGGAGATGAATTTATACAAGGTGTATTCTAACAAGGAATTTGCTCAGTAAACCACTTCATAACCGAAAAGGGTGCTTTGATTAATCCCAAAGCCAGCTCTACCAATACTGTTACGCAAATACAGCATGGACATATGCAACTCAAGATAATTCTGCAAAAAATAAAAGAATAATAATTAATACAGAAATCTTGGTTTATTTATACCCAAATCAAGAAGAATTATATCAAAAAATAAGTTATAAATAGTTAATCTTGTATTTGTTCACTAATCACTATATTAAACACCTCTAGTTAGTGGTGGAGCCAAAAGAATTCCAAGAAAACAAATTGCAAGAATATCACACTTAGAATTTAAACTTGTAACTTTAAAGTAATTCTTGAATGACCTTTGTTGTTGCACTAAAAGTTCCTTTATGTCATGAAAATTCAGCAATTCATATACATAAGAAAAAGGAAGCCTGGTTCACAAAACATAACATGTTTAAGGGATACGATGTACACAGCCTACCCTAATACAAGTATTTAGTGACGGACGGCTCGAATTCGTAACCTCACGCGAAAACAACAACTTTACTTTTTGGAACTGCCCTTCAATTCATTTACAAACATAGTTTAATTTATTTTTATTTACACATTATAATTTTATGACGAACTAGATCTAATTCTAACTTTGATCAAATGGAAGAAAATTAGATGGAAAGAGGAGAGAAATTGAACTTACCCAACAATCCAAATAACAACACCAACGATGGAGAGGAGAAGGGCGACAAAGGCAAAAGGAAGACCCAATAGAAAACCTAAAGGACGACATTGACAATCATCTCCACAACAACACATGATTTCTTTTCTTTTTCTTTCTTTCTTTCTTCTTTTTCTCCTTCTTCTATGAGATGGGCTGTCAAGATTTATTTTCTCTCTTTAGTTTTGCAGAGAGAAATAGGGGGGGGGGGGGGGGGGGTTAATATCTATAGTGAACTGAATGCTCCAAAACCGAATGGACTATGGTTTTATGTCGAGGGATAACCCAAAATTAAACCTTCCTTCCTAGCAGCTTCTGTTCTATTTCTGAAGAAACGTACAAACAGATAGATAAAATTCACGTCTCACCAAACACGTTTACATTTATTACGTACAGTTGACCAACCCACCCACCCCCCCCCCCACACTCATTTTAGTTGGAAAAAGGGTCAAATTTGTCCATCTCAAATTTATCTTATGTTATACTATCGATCTAAAAATATCTTAATGTTATATTAGTGGTTCAAATATATCAATCTTCTGTTAGAATTGTTCAAAATGGACGCCCAATCCTACGTGACATTGACTTCTTGGCTAGGTAGACACCCTGTGATGAGGTGGCATGTCACGTGGTGTCCACCTCACCAAGATGTCGATGTCAAGTGGGATTGAGCGTCCATCTTGGACAACTTTAACGGAAAAGGAATATATTTGAGCCACATATATAATGTCGGGGTATTTTTAGATCGATAATATTACGGAATACTTAATTAATATTGGATGACTAAAAATTAAAGTTAAAATGAATATAAGTTTATTAAAAGATTAATTTAAAATATAAAACAATGTCACAAATTGTAAAAATTCTCACTTTCAATTGAAGAAATATTTCTTAATTTCTTTTTGATAATCGTGGTCTAGGCTAGCTTGCGCTCATCTTGATTAGTGTTACGGGAAGTCTATTACCTTCCCATCAGCAAAAGTGTCGTGTAACTCTGTCCATCAAAACTTGGACAAATGACAAGAAATCACATAGTGTTGTTGCCTTCATTGAAATTTAAAAATGAAACCTCATAATTCTCAATCTACTCATGATTACTAGGCAACATCCTTAGGTGCAGAAATATATCTTAAATTAAGAAATCAAAAATTATTTCGTTTAACTCTTGAAAATGAGATGAAGTAGTTACTCCCTCCGTCCAAATATATGTGACAATGTTTGATTACGGACAAAGTTTAATAAAAAAAATGAAAATTTTAGAAATTTATGGCCTAAAATAAGTTTTACGTATTTATGTGTTGTAATTCATTTCATTAAGGGTAAAGAAAACTTTGTCTAGATATTGTATTTTTTTGAAATAGATTAAAAAAAAAAAGAGTAACACGTGGATTGGGACGAAAGAAATACTACTATTTTTAGAATTGGTATGATTAGTTAGATTTTCTTCTTTTATTTTGGTCCAATATTTTCTTCTTTTCGCAGATCTGCCGCTATGTTTTCATCACTTTTCCCCTTAGTCAAAATTAGCTTTGGGGAAGTGACTTCCTCTTCCATTTTTTCAACAGAGTGGTTGATCTGTTCGTCACCTTCAATACAAACGGTGGTTTGCACTTTGCACTATAGTGAATTTTAATATTATGTGATAGGCTGATAGCAGGTTGTTCTAATTATTTTTATTAGATTGTTAATTACTACTTAGCATGAAAGTTATTTATAATTATTTAATTAGTGATTTAATTGTATAATTATTTTTACTTGTGAGTGCATCGAACATAAACCCTTAATAGAATTGTATACCCAATTAGTATATCCATTTTTATTAGCTCCAAATTATACCCAAAAAAAGGCCTATATTAATTGCTGAGAAGAAAAAAAGCATGATTTGCATATACAGTAAAACTTCTTTGTAACAATTATCCTACATAATAACATTTCACTATAATGATCAAATTTTTTTTGAGACCAATTTTTCATGTTAAGTTACAATATATATTCTACATGTAACAAAAAAAAATATCAAAACAAACGGGACTACTGTAAAAACATTTGCCACACAGTAATCTTTTTACCGATTCAAAGCATCAAAACACTTTCCTTGTATCAAATGACATCCCTAAGACAGACATTACAAATACACTATTTTCTTTCGTTTTCATAATCACGATTCACGAGACAACTACGAGGAATATTTGAAATAAACTTTTTCAAATAATTTGGTATCTCTAACAAATTTTGAAAACGACACATTGTGTGTATTCCCCTGGACCTCTTCGCGTTGGCCATATCTACTATTTGAGCTGTTAGCTACATGTCACATGTGCTAATGAAATGATGCTAACTTCGAGAAATGCGGAGATGGTTATTTAGAGACCGAAAAGATGTTGTTTTTATCATATTTTTTGCATATTTTTTAATTACTTTAAAATATTAAGTATTTATAATAATAATTAATATTAATTAATTAGAATAAACTATCTACGTCACACTCTTAAAGATGACATTTTTTAGGGCCCTGTATGCAGAGGCGGATTCAAGATTTAAAGTTTTTGTGTTCGTATATTGACCTTTAAGTAAATATACAATAAATAACTGGGTTCACAATCAAATATTTATGGATATTTAGTTAATTTTTTAATACATATACAGGGTATATACAAAAACTATTGAGTTCACGGGAACCAACATATAATAAGGTAGATCCGCCCCTGCCTGTATGAATGCGGGATGATTCGTACACCGAACTGCTCTTATTTTAAAATATTAACTATTGTTTTCTCCGTCCTATTTTATTTGTCATATTCTTTTTTAGTTTATTCAAAAAGTATATCATATTAAGCCCAAGGCAGAATTTATAGTGTGGTTATAATTAGGGGTGCCAGTGGATATTTGAAAACCAACTAAACCGACCGAATCGTACCGCGCCGAACTGATTTTTAAGTTTTCTGTAATAAAATCGTAGGTTTTTATATAAATCTACAACTGTACCGATAATTAGGGTAGGTTTTTTATTTTATGAAAATAAACCAAAAAATACTAAACCATACCGAATACATTTATATGTGGGAATTATATATGTTAAGTTTAAAAATAATAATTAAATTTTTCCTTGGGCCTAGGAATTATGAAAATTGTTACGAGCCAACAAGTAATTAAAATCAAAACCTTAATTCCCAAGCCTAATATGCTACTCCTACTGAAACTAAATTATTTCTAACATATTCACTAGCAAGACACAAAGTATTCTAGTGGTTATGAGTAGCAAACTTTACTGTATTAAATATGTTTTCTTTCGTATAATTTTGATTTATCTTTTTGAATATTTAATCTTCTACAAACTTTATTCATGAGTCCCGGCTTGATTAATATTTTTCTACTCGTGTGATTTATCTTTTCTTTATCTTTGCTTAATTTCTTTTACACTGTTGTAGAGTAATTGATGGATCTATACTTTGGCCATTTTTTATATTTTCTTAATTCATCACCATTTAAACAGTAAATTTGTCTAGAGAGTTTTGCTAAGTCCTGTAAAAGTATATATGTTATGGCATTCTACTTTTACTAGTGACTTTTACATGATATTTAAAAAAATATCAAAAAATAACCGAACCGTATCGATATCGAAGAGAAACCGACTTGATCGGGACAGTTTTAAAAAGTCTAATTTGGTTATACATAATAGAATAACCGAAAAATTAGTATGGTACAAATGTTATAAAATAACCGGCAGAACTGAACCATTGACACCCCTAGTTACAACTCCATGGACAACTACTTGTTGCATACTTTTTCCGTCTAAGTTTACTTGTCCACTATTGTGTCACGCTCCGACATCGGGGAGCGCGACCAACGCTCAACAGAGTTACCCCAGTCGAGTAAGCCTACACAGTGTCGTCTACCTCACTCGCCCATGAACAAAGAGAAGAATACATTTTATTAATTAGACAGTAAGAGGTCATGTGAATAACACCAACTTATTTTCAATAGTTACGTCATTAATGTCACGACCCAAAATTCCACCACAGGCATCGTGATGACACTTAGTCTCTAAAATTAAGTAAGCCGACTATAACAACAATTCAAGCCATTTGTTTTTTTATTTTTTTAAATATATATTTAATACAAGTGTCAAAACCAATAGCGGAAATATTCAAACAAAGTCCCAAGACTGGTAATACTGAGTCACGAACTCTAACTGGATATATGAAATGATATCAAGGATCGAATATACAATACTGTTTGAATAATATTTAACAGTACAATGAAATGGAAAGACTCCAAGGAACTGCGATGACCAAGAGGCTCTACCTTGAATCCTTGCGATCAACCCACTAACTCTACCCGAGTATGATATCTCCAATATCTGGCTCTGCACAAAAATGTGCGGAAGTATAGTATGAGTACACCACGGTCGATACCCAATAAGTATCAAGACTAACCTCGGTGGAGTAGTGACGAGGTATAGTAAAGATACTCAATAGTCAAATAACCTGTGCAATATAGCAGTATACAATGGTACTGGAAAATAACTAGCAATAATAGCAACAAAATCAACAAGGGATATAAACAACAAGGCAACAAGAACACTATAATTATTACTCAAACGAATAAGGAAAACAAGTACAACCAATTAAACATGTCCTTCAAATATAAATCTTTCACATATAATTCTTTCGAATAAATACCTTTCGAATATATTTCTTTCAAATAAATATCTTTCAAATATACTTCTTTCAAATAAATATCTTTCGAATATACTTATTTCAAATAAATGTCACTCTCTAACCCCTCATTTCATAATCATAAAATACGGGTCTCAGCCCACTTTCATATTTTCGTAACATGGGTCTCAGCCCACTGTCACATTTCTACGGCACCTCGTGCACATATTTCTATCATAACTGCACGGACAACTCATGTGCCAATAATACAATTATTATTTACTCACTCACCTCGTGCCCACATCTCATATCACAACTGTACGGAGAATTCACGTGCCAATATCATAATCATCATATTTCGTCGGCACCTTCTGCCCACATATCATATCACATTTGCACGGACAAATCACGTGCCAATAACATAATCCATCCGGCAATAGCCACAGGCTCACAATTTCAACATGGATCAGACTATGATCAAGTTTACCGAAATAACTAGACAAGTTGCACAAGATATAATAATAAACACAAGGAGAATCACAACATTACAAAAGAATCATCAACACCATAATCCCACATCATCATATAAAAATCATCAACATAATAACCCCATATCATCACATATCATCCCTGACAATAGCCACCCTTATCTCTCCTATAACCACCCTTATCGCTCCTATAATAGCCTCACTTATCCCTCCGCCCTGACAATATCAATAGCCACCCTTATCACTCATATAGCCTCCCATATTGCTCCTATAATAGCCTCCCTTATCGCTCCGTTTAATAGCTTCCCTTATCACTCCGCCCAGACAATATCCCAACACACATAACAACAGTGAAATGCCACCCTTATGCCTACATAATGTCAATAATGGAATGACACCCTTATACGCCGCTTAACAGTTACCCAAATCACACAACAATTCACATAGAATATTATCACTACAGCACAACATCATCAGCTCATATTTACAAATTTCTCGTACGCCATAACCATTACAAAGGTACAATAAAGTCAATTAATTTCACAACAGACAGTCCACGACTCAACACAATGTATATAAAATCTCAAAAACAACCACAAGGATGGAAAAATAACTCATCATAGGACAACACTTTCTTAATCTAAATTTTAGATAAATATATAAACGCCTCAATTTAAACATATTTAATTAATTATTTGCAGATGAAAAATCCATAATGTGATTATTTCCAAGAAATATCAAACCAACAAACACCCAGAATTCACATAAAAATTCAAGTGAAATCACACCAAATTATCATATAGAATACAAACTCGACAAACGAGGAAAGAGGTGTGACAAATCAAGGATTTACTAAGTTCCAACAATTTTCCAATTTAATACATAAGGGCGTCTACGAATTTCAACCGATATAATTTGCATATCTAAACCAAGTACGTACTCGTCACCTCGCGTACATGGTTTTCAATTATACAATTTTCACATAAGACTCAATGTCTAAGGGATAATTCGCCCACTCAAGGTTAGGCAATATACTTACTTTTTTGAAGTTAGGCCGATAGTCCAAAATAGCTTTCTCACGTGAATTGACCTCCAGACGGCTCCAATGTTTCTTGAGCCTTCCTTACATTACTACGAGGTTCCGAAAATCCTAGCAACTTCAATCTATTTAGAAACATAACAAAAGTGAACCATAATTAGGAAGATATTCATGGTTTTAGCTCATTTGAGCATTTTATCAAACACTAAGTGTGCAAATTTGGTTACAAGGTTCTTCTACAAGATTTTCTTCACTCCACAAGCCCAATCCTTACTTATTTGAGCTCAAAAATCTTTCCGCAAACCTTATTGGTACAATCATATATGCATAACACTCTTACACCCAAGAATCATACTCCCAATCACCCATGTTTTACCCCAAACTCGAAATTGAAGACTAGGGGGTTGAATCTTACCTCTTAGATGAAGATCTTGTGATTGGCTTCCTTGATTCTTGAAGATTGGATGATTAGAATGTTTGGTTACGTCCTTATCTCTTTAAAATTCTCTTGCCTCTCTCTAAAACCCTCAAAAAAATACCCCAAAATAATCCCTAAAGAATATTTATCAAAATGAGGTCGGATTATAAAAATAGGAAAAGTAACCCTCTGAAATCAGGTCTGCGGTCACATAATGGACCGCATAATGGGTATGCGTGTCACACAATGCATCGCAGAATCGATGACCAGAACTGGGCTGCGCTGGCCAGGTCTGCGACCATTTTGCGGTCGCATAACCACTTCTGCGGCCTGCAGAATGGTTCTGCAGTCGTAGAATTGCATTCTGCTAGCCTTTGGTAATTTGGTCATAACTTCTTGTAGGAGTATCCAAATAATAAACTGTTTAAAGTGTTAGAAACTAAACTCAAAGATCTTTCATTTGATATGTAATACACTATATAACACTTCGTATCATGAGAGTTATGCCTGTTTGAAATTAGGTCTTGTGCGAACTCACTTGAAACTTTAGTCTATTACGAAATTTCCAACTTGATTTGGACTTAGGACTATCCTTAAACCATAAACTATTATTAATGTACCTCAAACATATATTATCATATCCAATTTATATCCATGATATTAATAGTCCTCGTCTGCACACAAAATAATATACTTAGCACACATCAACTTTCTTAATAGCGCTTAAGTACTTCGAAATTTTTCGGGGTGTTACATTCTCCCCCACTTAAGAACATTCGTCCTCGAATGTTTTAAAAGTCACTTCTAATAATAGAGTTATCATCCTTTTACCTCCAACCATTATGCATAGGCACTTATGACTATATGAGTTTTATACTTCCTATCCAAAATCTCAACTTACTTATGGCCCTTAAAATTTGGCTATCCTTACAAATTCTTAAAAATTTCGGCAGAGTTTACCCTGTAACTGGGCCTATCCACCTGCCAGAGAATTACCAAACTCACCCTATCAATACATCTACAACTCGACAAAGCATCACAATGTATATCAACAACACTAATCTCAACATTACCGGCATTATATTATCAAGAGTGATATCTGGACATGAACTGTACATTTTTAAATCATAACACCTAGAAAGTACCTTTCAAATCAAAACCAATTTCTATACAATCAAGCAGAAATATTTTCTTCCCACAACACTTTCGGCCTTCAAGGTGACCTTCTCGACTTACAAACTTTGCCATAAGACATTAACGTAGGCAACCCCAACTTTCGGACTTATCTAACAAGGATGACAATTAGGTACCTCTCATAAGCTAACTATCCATTAACTTCACCTCCACTAGCTTCCACCGGAATAATAGATAAAGGATTTCCAACTACCTTCTTAGACATAGACACATGTAACACCGGGTACATTAAGGACCATGATGGGGGAAACATCATGCTCATAGTTTGGCCCATTTCCTTCAGATTTCATAAGGCTTGATTTCCCTTATTAACACATCGTGTTAGTCTCAACCGGCGGTAGCAATTTCGTTCCTACACACACATTATACGTATGCCCATAATCACATCTCTGGTCATAATAATTGTTCATAATTAATTCCAGTATCCTCAATTAATCTTATATTAACCAAAATCTCATTTCAGATTTTTCACAACACTAACAACAACACGTGAGGCATGAAGACCTCATAATTATTTACCTGAATTAACAAGTCACATTTAACGCCACCTGGGCACTCATCTCATAGGCTAAAAATCAATATTTATAGCATGAATATGGTTAAATATGCATAGAAAATACATACAAAATTATCAAATAAGCCTAACAGGCATGACTCCCTATTAATACTATAGTACAAATTTAATTTCACAAAGGGAGAATTTAAACTCATAAATTTTTCACCACAAGGACCTTGTCCTTATATAACTTCCACCGCGGCTTGTAACCCATTTTAAATATTTCACATCATATAAGAATACGAGGATCTCGTCCTCAACTCCGAATCACAAGTATTTTGCACATTGTGCCCACTGAGATTTTTCATTCCCTTTCTTTTTTCTTTTTAATAAATTACGTAAATAATTTTTCACAACACATAATAAATCCCTCATATCAATAGGGCATATAATTCATAAAATTGAGACCAATTATTTCAAAATCACATCAAAACCCACTGTAGTAAGTGATAGAAAGTCACTTTTGGACTTATAGCCCTCGATCGTGTACAAAAATAAAAATTAATAGACACGGGCTAACATCATCAAATCTCCCAACATGGATAAACATATAAGTGTACCACAAAATTACGAAGCTCACCCATAAATGGAGCATAATAAGAGGACTCGCCTCAATATTCAGAACCGAATCAAATTAAGGGAAATATCCCTTTATAACAAACTGGGATCGTACCTGTAACGACACCATCTGGTGTAGTGGCCTCAGCCACACCATAGTAAATATATCAATGGGTTGGGCCTCCCCCTCTAGGGCATCCCTTACCCCCTGTCCTCCACCCCTAATTTGTTGTGCACGTGGAGTATTAACTGGAATAATGCTTGTAGCTTGAGTGTTCTAATGAAATCCACGCCTCCCAAGTCTGGGACAATCTCTCATGATGTGCCTAGTATCACCACACTCATAACAATCCTCTGAGGTCGCGACTGCTCGTACTGAGTCTGTGCCGGATAACTGGAATAACCACTATAAGAACCTCGTGCCCGTGGTGTACTATAAGAACTTACTGGAGCACCCCGAGTAATCTGATGTACGGGTTGAGCTGGCCGACTGCTCGAGCCTCCGCCATAATGGGTCATAGATGAAGAGTAAACTCTATTGAACCCTCCAGAGCTTCGAGACCTTTTGGTCTCTTTAGATTCATTCCTCACTTCGAACGTGTTCTAACATCCTGGCAATCTCTACTACTTGCTGAAATGGAATGTCAGTTTGCAATTCTCGAGCCATGCTTATTTTAAAATCATAATTGAGCCTTTCAATGAATCTGCGGACTCGCTCTCTGATTGTAGGAACTAAGATAGGTACGTGTCGGGCTAACTCACTAAACCTGATAGCATATTCTGACACTGTCATGGTGCCCTGACGCAACCGTTCAAACTCTGTGCGACATGCATCCTGTAGAGTCTGGGGAACAAACTCTTTCAAAAATATTTTCGAAGATTGAGCCGAAGTTGGTGGTGTTGTATCGGCTGGTCTGCCCTCTTCATAAGCTTGCCACCATCGATATGCTGCTCCTAACAATTGAAATATAGTAAAGGTAACTCCGCTCACCTCTAAAGTACCCATGGTGCGGAGAATACAGTGGCATTTTTCTAGAAATCCTTGGGCATCCTTAGTAGTTGTGCCACTAAAGGTAGGTGGACTATACCTCTTAAATCTCTCAAGTCTCTTTTGTTCTTCTTCTGATGCCTCCGGCCTGATCTTAGGCTGAACCGGAATAACATGATGTACCGGTACTATATCCGGAACCTAACCAATGTGAACCTGCTGTTCTGAAGTGCAGACGGTAGGATTCTGAGTTACTCCCCCAATCTGTGCAATATTTGGTACAACAAAGATCAATCCCGCCTGAGTTAATATACCAAACATATTCAAGAACTGTGCTAAAGTCTCCTGAAGTCCGGGGGTAACAAAAGGTACTTCTGGTAACTATCCTCCAACTGGAGCTATTGACGGCTCCTCAACTGCTGCTCTGATAGGTGCTCTAGTCGCGGCACGTGCCCTTCTTCGGCCTCTACCTCGGCCTCTTGCGGCCCTAGCAGTATGCACGATTGTCTGCTCAGCTGACCTGATAGCACGTGTCCTCACCATCTGTCAGAGAATAGAGATGCAAAGGCTCAATTCCAAATTCAACAAATTCCATGCGACAAGAATGAAAGAAGCGGAAATTTCTTAACAGTTCCGTAGCCTCTCGAAGATAAGTACAGACGTCTCCGTACCGATCCGCAAGATTCTACTAAACTCGTTCGTGACTCGTAGAACCTATGAACCTAGAGCTCTGATACCAACTTGTCACGACCCAAAATCCCACCACAGGCGTCGTGATGGCACTTAGTCTCTAAGACTAGGTAAGCCGACTATAACAATAATTCAAGCCATTTATTTTTTTTAAAATATATAATTTAATACAAGTGTCAAAACTAATAGCGAAAATATTCAAACAAAGTCCCAAGACTGGTAATACTGAGTCACGAACTCTAACTGGATATATAAAATGATCTCTAGGATCGAATATACAATACTGTTCGAATAATAATTAACAGTACAATGAAATGGAAAGACTCCAAGGGACTGCAATGACCAAGCAGCTCTACCTTGAATCCTTGCGATCAACCCACTAACTCTGCCCGAGTCTGATATCTCCAATATTTGGCTTTACATTAAAATATGCAAAAGTATAGTATGAGTACACCACGATCGATACCCAGTAAGTATCAAGACTAACCTCGGTGGAGTAGTGACGAGGTACAGTCAAGACACTCACTAGTCAAATAACCTGTGCGATATAGCAGTATACAATGGTACTGGAAAACAACTAGCAATAATAGCAACAAAATCAACAAGGGATATAAACAACAAGGCAACAAGAACACTATAATTATTACTCAAACGAATAAGGAACACAAGTACAACCAATTAAACATGTCCTTCAAATATAAATCTTTCACATATAATTCTTTCGAATAAATACCTTTCGAATATATTTCTTTCAAATAAATATCTTTCAAATAAATATCTTTGGAATAAATATCTTTCAAATATACTTATTTCAAATAAATGTCACTCTCTAACACCTCATTTCATAATCATAAAATACGGGTCTCAGCCCACTTTCATATTTTCGTAACATGGGTCTCAGCCCACTGTCACATTTTCACGGCACCTCGTACACATATTTTTATCATAACTGCACGGACAACTCACGTGCCAATAATACAATTATTATTTACTCACGTACCTCGTGCCCACATCTCATATCACAACTGTACGGAGAATTCACGTGCCAATATCATAATCATCATATTTTCGCGGCACCTCGTGCCCACATATCGTATCACATTTGCACGGACAAATCACGTGCCAATAACATAATCCGTCCGGCAATAGCCACAGGCTCACAATTTCAACATGGATCAGACTATGATCAAGTTTACCGAAACAACAAGACAAGTTGCACAAGATATAATAATAAACACAAGGAGAATCACAACATTATACAAGAATCATCAACACCATAATCCCACATCATCATATAAAAATCATCAACATAATAACCCCACATCATCACATATCATCCCTAACAATAGCCACCCTTATCTCTCCTATAGCTACCCTATCGCTCCTATAATAGCCTCCCTTATCCCTCCGCCCTGACAATATCAATAGCCACCCTTATCGCTCATATAGCCTCCCTTATCGCTTCTATTATAGCCTCCCTTATCACTCCGCCCCGACAACCACCTGCTATCAAACCACCTGCATCCATTAAAGATGCAGCACCCCCGACAAAAGGGACGTTAGTACATATGGAATAGTACTAGTATGTAAAACTAAACACCCTCTCAATAGAACGAGGAACAGTAAACGGAGAATAAAATATGAAATCAATAAGAGACTCAAACAGTATCAAGGTATCAAATTAGGGGAAAGGTAAATTTCAAGTAAGTTTCAGTAATTTAAGTTGGGAGATCTTTAGCACCGATACATCACCGTATTTTAGAACGGAGTCCAATCTCAACCCGACCAGCTAAGCCATCTCACCTCGAGACATACACTCACAATACTACCATGTGTGTTGTATGGCATCCGATCTCAGTCCGACCGGCTAAGCCATCTCACCACAATACCGTGTGGGTCGACATCACATCACATCTCACTTACAATAATCTCATCCCATTTAAGGGAAAACATCTCAACTCACCAATCTCATCCCATATAAGGGGAAATAGTCTCATCATATTAACACGGGGATTTACCCCTCAATCACTCCTACACAGGCACGTGTAGTTTCGGAGTTAGGTTATTCCAACCTACCCTTCCTCGGTGGCTAAACGATATTCCCAAGGCATTTATTATTAAAATTATATACCATTAATTTCATATTCTTTTACAAGTCATTCATTTTATTGGTACCATTGGCTATAACATAATATCATTCTTAGCACGTTGGCCGTACTTCATAATTCATGCTCACTATTCCACTTTCAAAGATTATCACGGATTGTCAACAACAAAGATTTTTATTCTACACTTTAAGCACATATTTGAGCAATTTAGGGTCTTAGGCACATATGATTTCTTACACAATTTAATGTGATCACTGTCATTTGGGCTTGACTTGAAGTCACAATATTTTAATACATACTCATACTTTGAACACGCTCCCGAAAAATAACATAATATGATAAGAATATTCCGGAATACATGTTGAATATATTCCGACACCAAACATATTCAGAAAGTCAATTTATAATGGACAACTCAGGACTTACAAGAGCATCGTGGGAATTAAATTTTAAGAGAGAAGTTTGGCCAACATACCTCGCCTCAAGCTTTTTAATTTACTACAATATTTCAAAAATCTTAGCCACTTCGATCTATTTAGATATATAGCAAAATTGAACACAAATTAAGAAGGAGTTCATAGTTCCAGTTCCCTTGAGCATTTTATCAAACACTAGGTGTGCATTAAGGTTTCAAGGTCCTCATATAGTGGATTCTTTCATCCCACTACCCAAATGAGCCCAACAATCTTTCCACTACCCTTGATGGTACATGCATGCATAATGAACAACTTCTACCCCCCAGAATTTCCTTACTCATTACCTATTTCTAATTAAATCCCAGAATTAAGGGCAAGGGAATAGAATCTTACCTCTAGGATGAAGACCTAGTGAGTTCTTCTTGTACATTCTTCAACTTTGAGCAAGAATTGATGAATGATAAGTTTAGGAACTTCCCCTCTCATTCTATGTCACTCCCTCTCTCTAAAAATATAAGTTTTAACCTTCTAAAATGATCTATAAGACTATTTTATAAGAATGGGGTCGGGTTCAAAAATTAGAAAAATAAAGCCCCGATGCAGATCTGCTGTCACATATGCGACCGCATAATATTTCTGCGGTCCACAAAATGGATCACATATTGGCCCTCCGGAACTGGGCACTTTTGCCCTACTCTGCGACCGGTCAGCGGTCCGCAGACCATTCTGCCATCGCATAATGCGCCGCAGAACTTTCCTCCAGAAGTTTTTGTGTTGGGTCTGTGATGGGTTATGCGGCCCGCAAAATAATAATGCTGCCGCATAATGGACCGCATAATGGTCCAAACATTTGCCCAGATTTTTGCTTCAGTCTGCGGCAGATCTGTTGTCTGCAGATCAGTTATGCGATCGCTGAAACTCCATGCACTTCCAAATTCTTTTTCTTTAACTCTCCAACGCACTGTTCACCCCAAAAAGTCTTAAACGCTACAATCATCAACACATAAGCCTACTTCGTCACCACGAAATCCCGAATTTTAGGTAACATTTTACGTGGCCTTACATATTGACTTGATATTCCCCTTAAGAAATAATAAATAACATGATAGTCTTTTTGTATTACCTTATTTATTAATCAGAGTTGGACCTAGGATTTGAAGTTTGCGGGCAATTTTAGATTCAACCAAAGTTTGCTTTCTATGTAGGGTGCCATTAGTGACGGGCCTAAAATCTTATACAAGCGGGTTCAGTCAAAATTCACGGTAGTCAACTGTATAAACGTATGGTAGTCAATTATATAAGCGTTCCGGTAACCAGAATTTGTGCATGACTTTGTTTTGTTCATCACATATCCTAAAAATAATTTTTTAGAAGTTGGGGATCCGAAAGAAAAGGAACAAAAAAAGTCTATTTTTGTTTTTTAAAATTGTCTATATAATTTAGCAAATTCAACAAGTTTAGCATGCAATTTTAACAAAAAATATTTAACCAACTTAAAAAATCTTACTGTAACTCTAAACAATTTGACCGACAAAGTTGCTACAAACAAGACACTGAAAAGAAAGAGTTAAAACTAAACTAAATAATTCAAGAAAAAGACTTACACAACAAGCTAAAATTTTCAGTATAACAAAATATAAAATTTCTACATAAACTAAACTAAATTAAATTAAAAGACTACAAGTAATTTTGATAAAGCACTCTCATGTTTTATCAAAAATTATGAAAGAGAGAATCAAAATTCACTTTGGAGAAAGATTTGAATTTTTAAAAATAAAATGGAGTTTAACAAGAATAGCTTTTATTGGATTTAAGCAAAGAAAAGAAAATCATAAAGAGAAGCGGAAAAACAAAGACAAAATAAAAAGTTATCTGACTTTGATGCTTTGACAGAGATACTGTCACAACCCCAATTTCCCTCCGTAGGATATCGTGATGGCACCTAGTCTTATGGACTAGGTAAGCCTAATACTTACTGAATTAATGACAAACTCAACCAAAAACTATTAAACATGAACATAAATTTCTATACAAAGCTTACACTCCCAAAACCGGTAGTATAAGTCATAAGCTTTACTGAGTTTACTAGAAAATTTTTTAAGTACAACTGTTTTGGAATAAAAATAAACAGTACAAGTACAATATCAGAATGTGACTCTGAGGCCTACGAACACGACGACAGGTATACCTTGAGCCTCCATAGCAAAGTCCAAACAACTAGCTAATGATCAACTAACTCCGAAGTATCTGGATCTGCAAAATAATATTCAGAAAGCATAGCATGAGTACACCACAGAGATACCTAGTAAGTGTCAAGACTAACCTCAGTGAAGTAATGACGAGGGGCAGTCAAGATACCTACTAAATCAAATAACCTGTACAAGTATGAATGTGAAACTATCAGGGAACAATATCAGAATAAAAGTAAGCATGATAACAATACTGAACAATGCTTGTAATAGGAAACTAAGAGCAACAATTAGCAGTAGGGAAATAAATAGGTAATAACGCCGTGGAGTAAGCTGAATACAGTTAAAGTTCGATGAAACCAAGTAGAGGGAACAAGTAATAATTTAATAGGAGCAACCGCTTCCATACAATATTTGTTCAAATATTTTCCCGAGGTATTTCACCTCATAGTCACATTTTACGAGTTTCAATTCGTGAACCCTATTCACTTGGCATCTCGTGCCCACATTACAATTCATAACCGCACGGACGACTCACGTGCGAATAGAGTGACAGTATCAAATATCCACACGGATAACTCACGTGCCAACAATAATAATGATTCATGACCGTATTGACAACTCACATGCCAATATACCAACTCCCACATAGAAGGAAAGTAAACGGGAGTACATATAAATGGTCAATAACATCAGGATTCATCTTCTAAAACTGATATGGGTGATTAATTAGGTGTATGCTTGTGCAAGTGTTCTATCCCAATTCAAGTCAACAAGTAAGAATAGAGACAATGAATGGCACAAAAGAAACGATCACCACAAAATGTACAAGGTATAACTCACACAAGGTAGGGACACCACTACAAAATATCAACAATAAAAATGTCTCTAGGCAATCACAAGTCATCACAAATCATTCTCCGACGTATCCCACCTTGTCTCGCCACGTGCACAATAATATTCTTACCTTATCTCGTCACATGCGCAAACCCACATATATGGCCCACCTTGTCATGCCGCATGTGCAAATATCAATAATAATAACAACACGGACAACTCACGTGTGAACACCCCGGCAATCCTCTCAATAATATCACGTGTGCCAAAACATAACGACACAATAAAATAATTTTCACAACATGTGCCCATATTCCACAATATTTCCTCTAAACAGTTTCAATACCACAGCCATGCATAGCTCTCGGCTCAACAACACTAAGTACAATAACAATAATAATAACAACAATAATGACAACACAAGAATACAACAAGTAAATCAACACAAGAACTTCAGAACACAAAGAAATGGAAGAACGAGCTCACAAGGAAAGACACAATGGGGAATAATGGTCTCAACAAGAATAACTCAACAAGGGAGAGATAATGTGTAACAATAATTCCACAAGAGTGTAATTCGACGATAATAGAGATAACATGAATCAATGACTCCAAATAAGAATATGTCAACAATGAAAGGGATAACAAAACTTCAATTAAGGCTAAGCAATTACAGAAGAAATAATAATAACTTCAATTAACGTTAAGCAATTATGAAAGAAATAATAATAACTTCAATTAAGGTTAAGCAACTACGGGAAAGACAACAAGGCAATAAATAGGCAACAACTTCAATTAAGGCACATAAGAGTTTAATTAGCAACAAGGGTAGAACATGAATCAATCAATTTCAAATAAGGCACGTAAGGGTAAATGTAGTAAATGGAGGATTTAACATGCTAAAACAACTTTACATCTAATGAACACAAGAACCTAAGAGCCCTAAACGGTCAAATTTTCACAAATAAGCCAGAGTACGTACTCGTCACCTCGCGTACCCGGCCTTCACATGACACAATTAGCACAAATGATTCAAATCCTAAGGGGTAGTTCTCTCCCACAAAGTTAGGCAAGATACTTACCTCAAAGAAGCTGTACCGATACTCTAAAATGATCTTCTCTAGTGAAACAACCTCCGGACGGCTCAAATCTATCCAAAATAACTTCAAATCATAAATAAAACTCATAGGAAATAATTTCGAATAATAAAGCTTCGTTCTTTAATTAAAACTAAAAGTCAACCCCCGGGCCCGTATCTCGAAACCTGATAAAATTTATAAAAACCAAACACCCATTCTTAAACGAGTCCAACCATACCAAAATTATCAAATTCCGATATCGAATCGCCCTTCAAGTCCTCATTTTACATTTTTGAAAGATTTTAAAAAATTTCCATTTTCTTGCATTCAATTCACTAATTTAATGATAAAAACTATTATAGAATCATGAAATATAATTAATTTCAGATAAATAACACTTACCCAAATAAAACACGTGAAGAACCCCTCAAAACTCACTCAAAATATGACTAAAATGGTGAAACCCCTGTTTTTAGAAACCTCTCCAGGCAAGTCGCATTTGACACCTGAGATTTATAAATTGCATTTGACACCCGAGACTTATAAATCACATTTCACACCTACGATTTGCCTTTGTTCCCTTAGACACCAAAAAACCACTAGTCTTTCCCGACACGAAAATGGACAGAACTCTCTCATACGACCTCGGAATGCGACCATTCTTGTTGCTATGATTCTGTAATTACGATACAAATCTGATGGTTCAATTGAATAACAAATAAAAGGTTGTTTTCACAATGTGGTACCCTTCATTCCAAAAGAAATGACGTCAAAATATCAAATAAGAGCGCGACACAATCCAAACCCATCTGAAACTCATCCGAGCCCCATGGGACCCCAATTAAGTATAATAACAAGTCCTAAAACATGATACGAACTTGATCGAAGCCTCAAATTTTCTCTAACAACACTAGAATCATGAATCGTGCATCGATTCAACCCTAAGAAACTTATGAACTTCCGAATTCCAAAACTAATATCGATTCATACCAAACCGACTCTGATTGACTTCAAATTTTGCAATAGTCATAAATCATAGTACAGACCTATTCTAACTTTCGGAACCTAGATCCAGCCTCGACATCAACAAAGTTAACTCCCGATCAAACTTTCCAAAATCTTCTATTTTTTTCAACTTTCGCCAATTCATGCTGAAATGGCATACAGACCTCCAAATCAACATCCAGACATGCTCCAAAGACCAAAATCACCATATTGAGCTATTGGAACCATCAAAATGCTATTTTGGAGTCGTCTACATAAAAGTCAAACTCCGGTCAACTCTTACCGCTTAAGCTTTTAAAATAAGAATCCCTCTTCCAAAACAATCTTGAATCATCTAAAATCCAAACTCGACCACGTACGCAATCATAACACATAATACAAAACTGCTCCAGACCTTAAGCCGCCAAATGGGACAGTAATCCTCAAACAATCGGTCAGGTCGCTACAGGTACAAACTTGAGACCCTTACTATATTTTGAACCCACTTGACTATTGCTCTAATTCTCATATTTATGTTAAATAGGTTCATGTACTTTTTATATATATATATATATATATATATATATATATATATATATTTTATATTTTTCTGATGAAATTTGTAGGTAAAAATAATATTTTTTTACGATGAAACAAGTTCAACTAAACTGTAACGACCCGACCGGTCGTTTTGAGAGTTGTAGCCTCATTCCCCCATTTACTGCTTGTGATGACCCAAAATGTTATTTTTAAATTTAATAAGTAATTATGTATTCTAAGACCTCAAAAAGTATCATATATTATTCCTCGACTTGCGTGCGCAGTCCGTAAAATTTTCCGAAAAGTTTTCATATAAAAAATGAATTCAAATGTGAAATAGAGCTTTAATACTCAAGTGAGTTGACTTTGGTCAATATTTTGAGCAAACGGACCCGGATCAGTATTTTGACAATTCTGGTAGGTCCGTATCGTGATTTGGGACTTGAGCGTATGCCCGAAATCCCGAGATATGGAATTTTGATAAAAAATTAAAAGCTTGAAAGCTTAATGATTTCTAAGAAATTACTGATGTTGGATTTATTGACCTCGGGTCCATATTTTAGTTTCGGAGACCGGTATAGGTCCACTATAATATTTATGACTTGTCTGCCAAATTTGATGAGAATCGGAGTTGATTTGACGTGATTCGGACGTCCGGTTGTAAAAATATAAGGTTTAAAGTTTTCTTGAAAACTTCCTTTGAGTTGGTGTCCGATTCGTAGTTCTAGGTGCTATTTCGGCGATTTGATCGCGCGAGAAAGTTTGTATGATGTTTTAAGACTTGGGTGCATGTTTGGTTTGGAGTCCCGAGGGCTCGGATTGATTTCGGGTGGTTAACGTATCATTGTTAGACTTAAGAAAAACTGCAGAAAATCTGCTTCTGGTTTCCTTCTTCACATTCGCGAGGGGAGTCTCGCGTTCGCGAAGAGGAAATTTGGACTGGCACTTTTTGTGCTTCGTGTTCGCGAGTGAGGGAACGCGTTCGGAAAGAGTGGAGGTGCAAAGCTTGGCGTTCATGAAGGGAAAGGGGTTGGCCAGGAAAATGGCCTTCGCGTTCGCTAAGGGCATCTCGTGTTCGCGAAGGCCAAGCCAGACAATCTTCGCGTTTGCGAAGTAGCCCTCGCATTCGCGAAGAGTAAAATTTGTCAGCAGGAATTTGTGCTTCGCGAACGCGAGGCACTGACCACGTTCGCGAAGAGTAAAAGTTCCAGAAACAGAACTTAAGTTCTGGAAAATGGGATTCGTCCCATTTTCAACCCTTTTCCATCTTTGAGCTCGGGTAAGGCAATTTTTGGGCGATTTACACGGAAAAATATTGGGGTAAGTGTTCCTTATCCTATATTGATTATATTTCATGATTTCATACTCATTGTTATCATGAATCCGTGAAAGTTTGGAAGAAAAATCAGATTTTTATAAAATCTTCCAAAAACGAAAAATTAAGATTTGAAGGTCCATTTGATATCGGAATTGGACAAATTTTGTATGGTTGAACTCGTATCGGAATGGGTGTTCGGATTTTATGAGTATTTCCGGGATTTGAGATGTGGGTCCCACTGCCGAATATTATAATGAATTTCGGATTTTTATCCGGAAAATTTATAAATTCATATTGTATTAATTCCTATTATTAGTATTGAATATATTGAATTGTTTGTGAATAGATTTGAAGCTTTCGGAGGAAAATTTAAAAGGAAAAGTTGTGGTTGGATAATTGATTTGGAATTTTCAAAGCGAGGTAAGTGTCGGGGTTAACCTTGACTTGAGGGAATAGAACCCTTAAATTATTTGTTATGTGAAATGCACGTGAACGACGTATAGGCAAGATGACGAGTGTCTATACGTCGTCAAATTGATTGTTTGCCTATTTACTTGAAAAATCATAAATTGTTTGAAATCATGAATTAATAATTATATTAATTTTTTCTCTCCTATTCTTTGTGAAACATTAATCCTTGAATTCTTGCATTAATTGTTTCATGCTATTTGAATTATGTGTCTTAATTGTTATTTGACATTTAGCATATTAAATATTAAACTGCCTATTTTCTTCCTGATTTTCATAATAATTTGAAATTTGTCATTGTTTGTTTTATAATTAAATCATAATTATTGTATGTTCGTTGTCTTATAGTTTTATATTAATTGTTGTATATATCGGGAAAATTTCTTCTATAAGAATTGGTAAATGAATATGTTGGAGGAGCGGGTTGCACGCCGCAACAGAATTGATTGGAATGGATATATATTGGAGGATCGGGTTACACGCCGCAACAGATTTATTAAAAAGTCAATATTGGAGGATCGGGTTGCACGGTGCAACAGACTTATTAAAAAGTCAATATTGGAGGATCGGGTTGCACACCGCAACAGACTTATTAAAAAGTCAATATTGGAGGATCGGGCTGTACGCCGTAACAGACTTATTAAAAAGTCAATATTGGAGGATCGGGCTGCACGCCGCAGCAGACTTATTAAAGAGTCAATATTGGAGGATCGGGTTGCACGCCGTAACAGACTTATTAAAAAGTCAATATTGGAGGATCGGGTTGTACGCCGCAACAGACTTATTTAAAAGTCTATATATATACTTGATTGAAATAAATACACAACAGAATTGAATGTGAATATATTGTGAGAGCGGAGTTGCACACTGTAACAGAATTGGTTGAAATAATAATGGATTATGACTACTGAGTTGGCTTCAATTATTATAAATGAGTTACCTGATTTATTTCTATTATTTATTGTCGTTATCAATATTACGTACAGGTTAATGTAAGTGAACCACCTTAGCCTCGTCACTACTTCGTCGAGGTTAGACTCAGCACTTACCAGTACATGGGGGTGGTTGTACTGATATTACACTTTACACTTCTTGTACAGATTTTGGAGTTGGTCCCAGCGGCGTGCCATAGACTTGCTCAGATTTCAGCTATTCGGAGGAGACTTGAGGTATAACTACATGGCGTCCGCAGTTCTGAAGTCCCCATCTATTTTACTTTAGCTGTGTGCTTATTTCCAGACAGCTTTACTTTATTCAGACCTTTATTTGTATTTATTCTAGAAGCTCGTACACTTGTAACACCAATTCTGGGATGGTATTTAGACACCGTTGTTTTTATGGTTTATTTCACTATGTTTCAAACTTAGCTTCCGCTTTTGTTTCCTTGATTATTAATAATTTAAAATTATTTTTAAAATAGTTAATTTTATTCTAACATTGGCTTGCCTAGCAAGTGAAATGTTAGGCGCCATCACGGTCCGAAGGTGGGAATTTCGGGTCGTGACAATTGGTATCAAAGCACTAGGTTACATAGGTCTCACGAGTCACGAGCAAGTTTAATAGAGTCTGAAGGGTTGGTACGAAGATGTCTGTACTTATCTCTCAGAGGCTATGAAGTTTAGGAACAATATCACTTCTTTCTTATTCTGTCGTGCTATTTTATTCTATCATCAATGATTGAACCATTCTACTCTTATTCTCTCGCAGATGGTGAGAACACTTAATACCTTTACCGATGGACAGGGACCAGAACCCCCGATGGCAACTATGGCCAGGGTTAGAGGTCGAGGCCGAGGTCGTGCTAGAGGCCGAGGTAGAGCTCAGTCCAGAGCTCGAGCAGCTATACCTGTTGTAGAACCTCAGGTAGACCTTCAGGAGGAGGTCCCAGTTCAGAATGTACCAGTTGGACCAGTTCAGGTCCCGGAAGGATTCATAGCCACTCCAGTGCTTCAGGATGCTCTAGTCCGATTGGTGAGTCTTATGGAGGGTGTGGCCCAGAATGGTACATTTCCAGTGGCACCAGCCATCTCACAGGCTGGGAGAGGAGCACAAACTCCCACTACTCCCGCTCCGGAGCAGATGGCTCCCCAGAATTAGGCTCCAGTAGCCCCGCTAGTTGGGATAGTTCAGCCGGTTGTTGCGGTACAGACTGGTGATAGACCCGCCATGTCTTTTGAGTCCTTATTGAGACTAGATAAGTTCACTAAGCTCTTTCCAGTTCACTTCAGTGGTATACCTTCTGAGGACCCACAAGATTATCTTGAACGCTGCCGTGAGGTGTTGCGGAACATGGGTATAGTTGAGACCAATGGGGTTGATTTTGTTGTATTTAAGATGACGGGTTCCGCCAAGAGGTGGTGGAGAGATTATACATTGACCTGACCAGTCGGATCACCTGCATTACCCGGGAGCAGTTCTCTCAGCTATTTCTGGATAAGTTCCTCCCTATCACACTGAGAGAGGAATTCCGCAAGCAATTTTAAGCATCTATAGCAGGGCAGTATGACTGTTACTCAGTATGAGTCCCGTTTTATGAATTTGTCCCGTCATGCTTTCCTTTTACTACCTACGGAGGGAGAGAGAGTGAGGAGGTTTATTGAGGGACTCACTCACCCTATCATACTTCAGATGGACAAGGAGACCGGATTTGAGATTTCTTTTCAGGCGGCTGCTAATGTCGCCAGGAGGATCGAGATGGTTCTTGCATAGGAGAGAGGGAAGAGGTCTGATAAGAGGCCTCGTCAGTTTGGTGGTTTTAGTGGTGCCTCGTATGGAGGCAGGGGTAATTTTGGTAGGGGTCATCCTCCCAGACCGTTTCATTCAGCACTTCATGCATCTCCCGGTGCTTCAGGGAGTCTTAGTCCTATTATGCCTTACTTTGGGCAGCTAGTATTCAGTGCACATTCAGCTCCTATCAGTGCACCACCACTCCAAAGTTACTACAGTGGTTATCCGGCCCATTTGGGTCAACTTCAGCTTCAGCAGCCATGACATCAGGATAGGTGTTATAAGTGTGGGAACATTGGTCACATCAGGAGGTATTGCCCTAGCTTGGCAAGTAACAGATCTCGGCAAGATTCTCGTGCCATCATACCGGCACCGGTTACTTCACTTCCTGCTCAGGAAGCTAGAGGTAGGGGTCAGGCAGCTAGAGGTGGAGGTCAGGCTATTAGAGGTGGAGGTCAGGCCATTAGAGGTGGAGGTCAGACCGTTAGAGGTGGAGGCCAGCCAGTCAGAGGCCGTCCCAGGGACGTAGTTTAGAGTGGTGGGGCCCAGCCCCAATTTTATGCTTTTCTATCTAGGACTGAGGCCGAGTCATCTGATGCTGTGCTCATAGGTATTATTCCAGTTTGCCATAGAGATGCTTCAGTTCTATTTGATCCAGGATCTACTTATTTCTATGTGTCCTCCTATTTTGCTTCATATTTGGTTGTGCCTTGTGATTCTCTGAGTGCTTCTGTGTGTGTATCTACACCGGTGGGAGACTCTGTTGTAGTAGATTATGTCTATCATTCGTGTGTAGTTACTATTGGTAATTTTGAGACTAGTGTGGATCTTCTACTTCTTGATATGGTAAATATTGATGTCATCTTGGGTATGGATTGGCTATCTCTTTATCATGCTATATTGGATTGTCATGCCAAGACAATGACCCTAGCTATGTCGGGGTTACCTCGATTAGAGTGGAAAGAAATTCCTGGCCATTCTTCCAGCAGGGTTATTTCTTATATGAAAGCTTGGCGTATGGTAGAGAAAGGGTGTCTAGCCTATTTGGCTTATATTCGCGATCCCAGTGCGGATGTCCCTTCTATGGACTCAGTACCAGTTGTTCGTGAATTTTCAGAAATATTTCCTGCAGATCTGTCGGGGATGCCACCCGATAAAGATATTGACTTCTGTATTGATTTGGCTCCGGGCACTCAATCCTTTTCTATTCCACCATACCGTATGGCCCCGCCAGAGTTAAAATAATTAAAAGAGCAGTTACAAGACTTTCTTGATCAGGTATTCATTAGACCTTGTGTCTCACCCTGGGGTGCACCAGTATTATTTGTAAAGAAGAAATATAGCTCGATGCGGATGTGTATAGATTATCGGTAGTTGAATAAGGCCACTATCAAAAACAAATATCCGCTGCCAAGAATTTATGACTTATTTGATCAGCTTCAGGGTGCCAAGGTATTTTCGAAGAGTGATTTGAGATCTGGTTACCATAAGTTGAAGATTAGGGCATCTGATGTCCCTAAGACAACTTTTCGGACTCGGTATGGGCATTACGAGTTCCTAGTGATGTCATTTGGGTTGACAAATGCTCCAGCAACATTTATGGATTTGATGAATCAGGTGTTCAAGCCTTATTTGGATTCTTTTATGGTTGTATTCATTGATGATATCTTAATTTACTCCAGCAGTCGAGAGGAACATGAGCATCATCTTCGAAGTGTGCTTCACACTTTGAAGAATAATCAGTTATATGCCAAGTTTTCAAAATGTGAGTTTTGGTTAGACTCAGTTGCCTTTTTGGGGCATGTTGTATCGGCAGAAGGCATAAAGGTGGATCCTAAGAAGATTGAGGTTGTTTAGAGTTGGCCTAGACCTACATCAGTTACAGAGATCCGGAGTTTCCTGGGTTTAGCAAGTTATTATCGTCGGTTCGTGGAAGGGTTTTCATCTATTGAAAGCCTATTGACCAGACTAACCCATAAGGGTGTCCCATTCAGATGGTCAGACGAGTGTGAGTTGAGCTTTCAGAAGCTCAAGACCGCTTTGACTGCGGCATCAGTATTGGTATTACCCACAGGTTCAGGATCGTATATGGTATATTGTGATGCATCTCACATTGGGCTTGGTGCAGTATTAATGCAAGATGGCAAGGTAATTGCATATGTGTCGCGGCAGTTGAAAGTTCACGAGAAGAATTATCCTGTTCATGACTTAGAATTGGCAGCCATTGTTCATGCGCTGAAGATTTGGAGGCATTACCTCTACGGTGTCTCGTGTGAGGTATTTACAGATCATCGTAGCCTTCATTATCTGTTCAAGTAAAAGGATCTTAATTTGAGGCAGAGAAGATGGTTGGAGTTGTTGAAATACTATGATATCACCATTTTTTATCACCCCGGAAAGGCCAATGTGGTAGCCAATGCTTTTAGTAGAAAGGATGTGAGTATGGGTAGTCTTGTATATATTCCGGTTAGTGAGAGGCCATTAGCTGCAGATGTTCAGACTTTGGCTAATCAGTTTGTGAGGTTAGATATTTCAGAACCCAGTCGGGTTCTAGCTTGCACAATCGCTCGGTCTTCTTTATATGAGCGCATCAGAGAGAGGCAGTATGATGATCCTCATTTACTTGTCCTTAAGGACACGGTATGGCATGGTGATGCCAAACAGGTTGCTGTGGGGAAAGATGGGGTTCTGCGAATGCAGGGCCGTATTTGTGTGCCTAATGGGGATGGGCTTCGTGAATTAATTCTTGAAGAATCACACAATTCCAGGTATTCTATTCATCCAGGCACCGCCAAAATGTATCAATATTTGCGGCAACATTATTGGTGGAGGAGAATGAAAAAGGATATAGTTGCATATGTAGCTCGATGTCTGAATTGTCAGCAAGTTAAGTACGAGCATCAGAGACCTGGTGGTTTTCTTCAGAAGTTAGAAATTCCTGAGTGGAAGTGGGAGCGTATCACTATGGATTTTATTGTTAGGCTCCCACGGACTCAGAGGAAATTTGACGCAGTTTGGGTCATTGTGGACAGGTTGACCAAGTCAGCCCATTTCATTCCAGTGGCAGTTACCTATTCTTCAGAGAGGTTAGCTAAAATTTACATTCGTGAGATTGTCCGCCTTCACGGTGTGCCCGTGTCTATTATTTCAGATCGAGGTATACAGTTTACCTCATATTTCTGGAGGGCTGTACAGCGTGAGTTAGGCACGCGGGTGAAGTTGAGTACAGCATTTCATCCACAGACAGACGGACAGTCAGAGCGCACTATTTAGATATTGGAAGATATGCTTCGCGCTTGTGTTATAGACTTTGGAGGTTCTTGGGATCATTTCTTATCACTTGTGGAGTTTGCTTGTAATAATAGCTACCAGTCGAGCATTCAGATGGCTCCATATGAGGCATTATACGGAAGGCGATGCCGATCGCTAGTTGGTTGGTTTGAATCAGGAGAGGCTCGGTTGTTGGGTACTGATTTGGTATAGGATGCCTTGGATAAGGTCAAGATTATTCAGGATCGACTTCGCACAGCTCAGTCTAGGGAAAAGAGTTATGCCGACCGTAAAGTTCGTGATATTGCATTTATGGTTGGAGAACGAATATTGCTCCGGGTTTTACTTATGAAAGGTGTAATGAGGTTCGGAAAGAAGAGCAAGTTGAGCCCTAGGTATATCAGACCCTTTGATCTTCTTGAAAGGGTGGGTGAAGTAGCCTGCAGGCTTGCATTACTACCTAGTTTATCAACGGTTCATTCGGTGTTCCATGTGTCTATGCTCCAGAAACATCATGGTGATCCGTCCCATGTGTTAGATTTCAGCTCAGTCCAATTGGACAAAGATTTGACTTACGAGGAGGAGCCGGTGGCTATTCTAGCTCGGCAGGTCCGACAGTTGAGGTCTAAGATTTATCCTTCAGTTCGGGTGCAATAGAGAGGTTAGCCGGTAGAGGCATCTACCTGGGAGTCCGAGTCGGACATGCGGAGTAAATATCCACACCTTTTCTCCAGCTCAGATACTTTTTTCTAACTCCGTTCGAGGATGAACGTTTGTTTTAGAGGTGGAGAATGTGATGGCCCAAAATGTCATCTTTAAATTTAATAAGTAATTATGTGTTCTAAACCTCGAAAAGTACCATTTATCATTCCTCGACTTACGTGCGCAGTCCGTAAAATTTTCTGAAAAGTTTTCATGTGAAAAATGAATTAAAATGTTAAATAGAGCTTTAAAACTTAAGTGAGTTGACGTTGGTCAACATTTTGAGAAAAAAGAACCAGATCAGTGTTTTGACAATTCCGGTAGGTCCGTATTGTGATTTGGGACTTGGGCGTATGCCCGCAATCGAATTCCGAGGTCCCTAACCCGAGATATGGAATTTTGATGAAAAATTAAAAGCTTGAAAGCTTAATGATTTCTAAGAAATTACTGATGTTGGATTTATTGGCCTCGGGTCCGTATTTTGCTTTCGGAGCCCGGTATAGGTCCACTATAATATTTATGACTTGTCTGCCAAATTTGGTGAGAATCGGAGTTGGTTTATGATTCGGACGTCCGGTTGTAAAAATATAAGTTTTAAAGTTTTCTTCAAAACTTCCGTTGAGTTTGTGTCCGATTCGTAGTTCTAGGTGTTATTTTGGTGATTTGATCATGCGAGCAAGTTCGTATGATGTTTTAGGACTTTGATGCATGTTTGGTTTGGAGCCCCGAGGGCTCGGGTTGACGTATCATTGTTGGACTTAAGAAAAACTGCAGAAAATCTGATTCTGGTTTCCTTCTTCACGTTCCCGAGGTGAGTCTCGCGTCCGCGAAGAGGAAATTTGGACTGGCACTTTTTGTGCTTCGCATTCGCGACTGAGGGAACGCGTTCGCGAAGAGTCAAGGTGCAAAGCTTCGCATTTGCGAAGGGAAAGGGGCTGGCCAGGAAAATAGCATCTCGCGTTCGCGAAGGCCAAGCCAGGCAAGCTTCGCGTTCGCGAGGTAGCCCTCGCATTCACGAAGAGTAAAATTGGTCAGCAAGAATTTATGCTTCACGAACGAGAGGCATTGACCGCGTTCGCGAAGGGTAAAAGTTCCAGAAAAAGAACTTAAGTTCTGGAAAATGGGATTCGTCCCATTTTCAACCCTTTTCCATTTTTGAGCTCAGGTAAGGCGATTTTTGGGCGATCTTCACGGAAAAATATTGGGGTAAGTGTTCCTTATCCTATATTGATTATATTTCATGATTTCATACTCATTGTTATCATGAATCCCTGAAATTTTGGAAGAAAAATCAGATTTTTATAAAATCTTCCAAAAACGAAAAATTAAGATTTGAAGGTCCATTTGATATCGGAATTGGACAAATTTTGTATGGTTGAACTCGTATCAGAATGGGTGTTCGAATTTCGTGAGTTTTTGCGGGATTTGAGACGTGGGTCCTACTGTCGAATATTTTAATATATTTCATATTTTTATCCGAAAAATTTATAAATTCATATGGAATTAATTCCTATGATTAGTATTGAATATATTGAATTGTTTGTTAAAAGATTTGAAGCTTTTGGAGGCAAATTTAAAAGGAAAAGCTGTGGTTGGATAATTGATTTGGAATTTAAAAAGTGAGGTAAGTGTCGGGGTTAACCTTAACTTGAGGGAATAGAACCCTTAAATTATTTGTTATGTGAAATGCACGTGAATGACGTATAGGTAAGGTGACGAGTGTCTATACATCGTCAAATTGATTGTTTGCCTACTTACTTGAAAAATCATAAATTATTTTAAATCATGAATTAATTATTATAATAATTATTTTTCTCCTATTCTTTGTCAAACATTAATCCTTGAATTCTTGCATTAATTGTTTCATGCTATTTGTATTATGTGTCTTAATTGTTATTTGACATTTAGTATATTAAATATTAAACTGCCTATTTTCTTCCCGAGTTCCAAAATAATTTGCTATTTTTCATTGTTTGTTTCATAATTAAATCATAATTATTGTATGTTTGTTGTCTTATAGTTTTATATTAATTGTTGTATTTATTGGAAAAAGTTCTTCTATAAGAATTGGTAAATGAATATGTTGGAGGAGCGGGTTGCACGCCGCAACAGAATTGATTGGGATGGATATATATATATATATATATATATATATATATATATATATATATATATATATATATATATATATATATATATATATATATATTGGAGGATAGGGTTGCACGCCGCAACAGACTTATTAAAAAGTCAATATTGGAGGATCGGGTTGCATATTGGAGGATCGGGTTGCACGCCGCAACAAACTTATTAAAAATTTAATATTGGAGGATCGGGTTACACGCCGCAACAGACTTATTAAAAAGTCAATATTGGAGGATCGGGTTGTACGTCGTAACAGACTTTTTTAAAAGTCTATATATACTTGATTGAAATAAATACACAACAGAATTGAATGTGAATATATTGTGAGAGCGGATTGCACACTGCAACAGAATTAGTTGAAATAATAATGGATTATGACTGCTGAGTTGGCTTCAATTATTATAAATGAGTTGCCTGATTTATTTTTATTATTTGTTGTTGTTATCAATATTGCGTACATGTTAATGTAAGTGAACCACCTTAGCCTCGTCACTACTTCGTCGAGGTTAGGCTCATCACTTACCAGTACATGGGGTCGGTTGTACTGATATTATACTCTGCACTTCTTGTGCAGATTTTGGAGTTGGTCCCAGTGGTGTACCATAGACTTGCTCGGATTTCAGCTATTCGGAGGAGACTTGAGGTATAATTGCATGGCGTCCGCAGTACTGAAGTCCCCGTCTATTTTACTTTAGCTGTGTGCTTATTTTCAGACTGCTTTACTTTATTCAGACCTTTATTTGTATTTATTCTAGAAGCTCATGCACTTGTGACACCAATTCTGGTATGGTATTTAGACACCGCTGTTTTTATGGATTATTTCACAATGTTTCAAACTTAGCTTTCGATTTTGTTTCCTTGATTATTAATAATTTAAAATTGTTTTAAAAATAGATAATATTATTCTAACGTTGGCTTGCCTAGAAAGTGAAATGTTAGGTGCCATCACGGTCCGAAGGTGGGAATTTCGGATTGTGACACTGCTCATTTTGTACTTTTAGCTGTTGTGTGACTTGCGGGGGTAGTCGATTCGGGTCCGGTGAGGTTTCGGAATGAATTAAGACACTTAATCTCAAGGATGAAAACTTAAGTTCAAAAGGTTGACCGAATGTGGACTTAGGTGTAGACGACTACAGAATGGAGTTTCGATGGTTTTGTTAGCTCCGTTAGGTGATTTTGTACTTAGAAGTGTGTCCGGATTGTGGCTTGAAGGTCCGTAGTGGAATTAGGCTTGAAATGGCGAAAGTTGAATTTTTAGAAAGTTTGACTGGGAGTGGAATTTTTGATATCGGGGTCAGATTCCAATTCCGAAAGTTGGAGTAGGTCCATAATGTCATTTTTGAGTTGTGTGCAAAATTTGGGGTCAATCGGACATGATTTGATAGGTTTCGGCATCGTTTGTAGAAGTTGGAATTTCTTAATTTCTATAGGTTTGAATTGGGGTGTGATTCGTATTTTTGATATTGTTTGATGTTATTGGAGGGCTCGACTAAGTTCGTATCGTGTTTTAAGACTTATTGGTATGTTTGGTTGAGGTCCTGGGGGCCTCAGGTTGATTCCAGATGGTTAACGGATCAAAAGTTAAAATTTAAAGGTTGCTGAAGCTGGAGGTTACTAGTGTAACCGCACTTGCGGAGCTTTGATTGCAGGTGCGAGCTCGCAGGTGTGGGCTAGGGTGCGAGTTTAGAGGAGAGTGTGAAGGTGCGATGGAATTGCTGCGCAGATGCGACAGGGGGACCGCAGAAACGAAAATATGCATGGGAGTTGGGTCCGTAGAAGCGACTTGGAGGCTCGCAGAAACGTGTCCGCAAGAGCGGAGTAAGGGACCGCAAGAGTGGAAGAAGCGGGTATGTGGTCACTTCTGCAACACTGCAGAAGCGGGTAAGTTTCCGCAGAAGCAGAAGTGCTAGGCAAAACATTGAAAAGCAAGGGTTCACGATTTTGCTTCATTGCAAACATTTTAAGCTCGGGGTTTGGCGATTCTTGAGAGGATATGCGAGGGGTTTTCTTGAGGTAAGTCCCTTGTGTTAATTTTGTATCAATAATGTTGTTTCCCTGTTGATTTTTCCACCTAGTTGGGGTGTATTTAAGGTGTAAATTGAGAGTTTGAGGCTAGGGATTTAGAGAGTTTGATTTGGGGATTTGGGTGACGATTTGGTGTCGGATTTTGGTAAATTTGGTATGGTTGGACTCTTGGTTGAATGACTTTCGTGTTTTGCGACTTTTAGCAGATTTCGAGACGTGGACCGGGGGGGCGGTGATAAGTGGGGATTTTGACTACTTATTAGCGCCTTTTTACTTTTGTTTTAGTCTAAAAGCATTGAATTGTGTTCCCAAAACTAATGAAAAGTGCAGAATTGCCGAAATATTGGAAGTTGGACTCCTGAGATAAAATCCGACTCAAAAAATTGTAGTCGGAGATCAAGGCAACAAAAGGGTACAGAAGCATACAAAGTACGGTCCGCAGAACAAATTGCGGTCCACATAATTCCATCTGCGGCCACAAACAACGAAGGAAATCCCTGTAGAATTTCTAGCAAACTGCGGATCGCACAGGAATAGTGTGGCTGCAAACGAAGAGTTTGATATCAACTTCAGAGGGTGTGCAAATTTCCAAGTTCCAAGTCCCTCAGAATTGCGGGCACGAGAAGTGTCTTGCGGTCGTTGACATAAAAGTGCATACTGTAAAAGACTAGGTTGTGGCCGCAATTCTAAATCTGTGGACCAAAGAACTGTTGTCTCGCAGCCGCAGTTCATAATTGTGCAGCCGCAGAACCTAAGCTCCTGCAAGATGAAGAATTCTACAGACCGCACATGGAATTGTGCGGAAGGAGAACCTCCCGAAGGGCATTTTTATCAGAAATTTGCAGCTTTGTATAAATATACGAATTTCATAAAATTAGGTCAACTTTTTACATCAGCAAGTCCTGTAGCCATTTTTCTTTTCCTCTTTTGAAGTTTTCTATTTTTAGAGTATTTTACTATAGATTATATCATTTCAACTTTATAATATGAGTTTAATTAGTATTTCTTCTTCTATTTCTTCAATTTCAAGCATGAGTAGCTAGATTGTTACTAGGAATTTGACCCAACCCTAGTGTATAAACCTTATGAGTATCTAATTTAGTGCTTGTTTATGATTGGGTGTTTATTATTTAGCCTTATTTATGTTTTAATCTGTGGAATTAATGGTTGCAAACGTTAGTTCATGCTTATTTGACTTAATTTCTACTTGAGAAAGAGAAACTTAGTCTAGGAAAATTTGGCTAACAAGAAATTGGGTCAATCGAGAGATTGATTAACCTAATTAAAGGTTTCAACCTAGAGATAGTAATAACCAGACTTGAGGTTTTATCAACCATTTTGTGTGATACCTATTTGGACTTGAGAAAGCCAAATTGGGCAAAATCTCTCTCTGACCGAGAGGTATTGAGTGGGTATTTGAGAGTTGATAGCTATAATATACCCCGATAAGCAAAACAGGCATTAAGGGTTTTAACCCATTAGGAGAATATCTAGGTGATGGTCATAGCCCTAGGCTTTTTACAAACTTGAAAAACATCAAAAACAATTATCCTAGTTTTATTTCTTTACTTTGAAATCTTTAGTTTTAAAATAGAAATATCAAAAAAACCATTTTGTGGAAGTGCAATCTAAGATAGTTCAAATTTACGCATTAGAATATATACGCCTAACTCCCATCTAGCACCCTGTGGATTCGATCCCGACTCTTCGTTGGGTTACTATAATTGCAATCGACCGTTTCATACCATGTTTTGAGGTGTGCATTGTGCGCGATAGACAATTTTTGGCGTCGTTGCCGGGAGTTACAAATGGTGTTAGCTATATATTTGGGTGTGTTTTTGGAATATCTTCTTTTCCTTCCGTGTTACTAACGTGTTGGCAAATTGTAGGTTCAACCATGGCAAACAATGAGCTCGGAAACATTGATTTGGGGGACGTAGACGTTGAGAATGATCAAATGTATGAGGTTCCTCTTGAACCTCAATCCAATATACGAGGCCGAGTGCTTCATGAAAATGTGCCCACTCCACCCCACCTCCCCCATGAGCGGCTCCACACCGGTGTTGCTGAATGAAGGATATGCAAGTGCAATAGTCTCTCCCCGCATTAGGGCAAGCAACTTTCAAATAACTAACATGATGCTCACCTTGCTTGAGCAACGAGGGTTCTTCACCGGAGCTCCGGGTCAAAATGCATACAAACAATTGAAGGGGTTCGTTGATACGTGTTGGGGGAGTAAACAAACAAATGTCTCCGGGGATGCTTTGAGGCTAAGGATTTTCCCTTCTCTCTACGGGGGAAAGCTTTAGATTGTTTGGAACGTTTGACAAACTATTACATTCACACTTGGGATGAATTGACGGAGAAATTTATTTCTAAGTACTTCTCTCTCGGGCGCATGGCTATACTTCGGAATGGAATTCTAGCATTCCTGCAAGATCCCAATGAACCACTACACGATATATGGGAACGATATAGAACAATGGTTAAAGAGTGTCCCAACAATGATATGACAGAGAACATGATTCAACAAACTTTCTATCGGGGGATCAACACAACCAACCAATGTTTAGTGAATCAACTTGCCGGTGGGAACTTCATGACTACGCCTTATGCTGAGGCATGTGATATTTTGGATGAAATGGCGGATACTTCATCGGCGTGGCAATCACGGGCTAATGTTTCACAAGGTGATCCCAATGTGATTCACCTTCACAAAGAGTTGCATGACCATGGGCAAGCCATAGCCGAATTGACTACCATCATGAACTAATTGGTAAAGGCTCAACTTCAACAAGTGCAAAACCCGAGGCAAGTCAATGCAATGGAGGGAGTAAGTATGACGGTGAACAAGGGCAAAGAAACAACTTCCAAGGCCCAAGCCAACAACAATGGCTACCTCAAAACAATCAAAGAAATTGGAATTCTCACAACAAAGGTAATTAGAGTGGTGGAAACAATCAAAGCAATTGGAATAACAACAACAATCAAGAAAATTGGAGTGGTGGCAATAATCAAGGGAATTAGCATAACAACAATAATCAAGGCAATTGGGGAGGTAACAATCAAGGCGGATGGAGTAACAATCCAAGCAATTGGGGGTCGGATTTTCAAAGGCCTCCGATGTATCAACAATCTAGCAACACGCTTCCTTATCCTTCGCATGGTCCTAGTTCTTCCAACAATGAAATGGGACGTATTGAGAACATGTTCAAGAAAATGATGGAGAAGAATGCCGATTCTGATGCCTAACTTGCCTCACACAACACATCGATCCGCAACTTAAAAGTGTAAATGGGAAAAATCTCTCAAGCTCTAAATTCTCGTCCTAAGGGGGCACTACCAAGTGACACGGTGGTGAACCCAAAGGGTGGGAACAACACGGGGCATGCTATAGCCGTTACTACAAGAAGTGGAAAAGGTGGGAATGTACCCACCTCAAGTCAAAGGCAACTTGTGGATGATGAGCAAGTGGTATAAGAAGAAGAGATCCCGAACAATGTAGTGCAAGCAAATGAAGAAGTGTGGATTGATATTGATGACAATGTGGAAGAGACTTAAGAGGAAGTGAACCCGTCTAGGGATCACGTTGTTGACATACTGGAACTGGTAGTACAAAAGGCTAAGGCACCATTGCCTAAGCCTACTCCTCCATATCCTCAAAGGTTTTCCAAACAAAATGCAGAGAATCAATTCTAAAGGTTCATTGACATGATGAAGAGTCTCTCAATCAATGTGCCATTAGTTTAAGCCTTGGAACAAATGCCCAATTATACAAATTTTATGAAAGATTTGGTGACAAAGAAGCGGTTAATAAATTTTGAAACTATCAAAGTCACTCATCAAGTGAGTGGAATTGTGCATTCAGTGGCTCCTAAATTGGAATATCCCGATGCTTTCACAATCTCTTGTACCATTGAAAGTGCTGAGTTTGCTAAAGCTCTTTGTGATCTTGGGGAAAGTATCAATTTAATGCCCTATTCAGTTTTCAAGACTTTAGGAATTGGGCAACCAAGACCCATATCTATGAGATTATAAATGGCCGATCGTACCATGAAGAGACCGTTGGGAGTGATTGAAGATGTATTAGTTCGTGTTGATAAATTCATTCTTCCAGCAGATTTTGTCATTCTTGATTATGAAGTGGACTATGAGATGCCGATTATTCTTGGAAGATATTTCCTTGCTACGGGGAAGGCTCTTATTGAAGTGGAAGCCGGAGAACTCACTTTCCGGGTTGGTGATGAAAAGGTGATATTTCACGTGCGCAAATCTATGCGGCAACCTAATAGCAATGAAATATTTTCTTTTGTGGACTTGGTGAGCGATGTGATTATTGATGATACAAGTGGCACGATAAATGTGGGTGATATGTTGGAGGTTGTCTTGCTCAACTTTGATGATGAGGAGATGGATAGCTTTATGGAATATGTGAATTCTTTGCAAGGAATGGGGTTGTACAACTATACACCCCGGAAACTCTCCTTGGATCATGAAAATAGGAAAACTCCTCATACAAAGCCCTCAATTGAAGAGCCTCCGACCTTGGAGTTGAAGCCATTGCCTCCACATCTTCGATATGAATTTCTTGGTCCTTGTTCTACTTTACTGGTTATTCTTTACTCTTCTTTGACTAACGTGGAGGTTGACTCCATATTGGCGGTGCTACATAAGAGGAGGAAGGCTATTGGATTGACATTGGCGAATATTCAGGTAATAAGCCTTACATTTTGCAAGCATAATATCAACATGGAGGAAGACGCAAAACCATCTATTGAACATCAAAGGAGACTCAATGAGGCTATGCAAGAAGTGATCAAAAAGGAGATTATCAAGTGCTTGGATGCCGGGGTTATTTACCCCATTTTCGATAGTTCGTGGACTTCTCCGATGCAATGTGTTCCAAAGAAGGGCGGAATGATGGTGGTCACCAATGATAATAATGATTTGATACCCACAAGAACGGTGACCGGGTGGAGAGTGTATATGGACTATCACAAGCTCAACAAAGTCCCCTTCCTTGACCAAATGCTTGATAGGTTGGCCGGTCATGCTTTCTATTGTTTTCTAGATGGATATTCGGGCTACAACCAAATCCTTATTGCTCCGGAAGATCAAGAGAAAAAAACTTTTATATGTCCCTATGGTACTTTCGCATTCAAGTGGATGCCATTCGGTTTATGTAATGGACCGATGACTTTTAAAATATGTATGATGTCTATCTTCACGGACATAGTGGAGGACTACCTTGAGGTTTTCATGGATGACTTCTCGGTATTTGGGGATTCCTTTGATGATTGCTTGGCAAATTTGGATAAAGTATTGGCAAGATTTGAAGAAACAAATTTGGTGCTAAATTGGGAGAAGTATCATTTCATGGTTGAGGAAGGCATTATCCTTGGCCATAAGATCTCTAAGAATGGCATTAAAGTTGACAAGGCAGAGATTGAGGTGATTCAAAACTTCCACCTCCAACTTCGGTGAAAGGTGTGCGAAGTTTCTTAGGCCATGCAGGGTTTTATCGACGTTTCATCAAGGATTTCTCTAAAGTGGTGAACTCGTTGTGCAAACCTTTAGATAAAGATGCTAAGTTTCACTTCAGTGATGATTGCATGATAGCCTCTGAATTGTTAAAGTTCAAGTTGACAACCACTCCCATTATCACCGCTCCTAATTGGTCATGTAGCGGTTGGAGCTGTTTTGGGGAAACACATCAACAAGATTTTTCATCTGGTCTACTATTCTCGAAAGATCTCCTTGCATTGTGTTTGCAATTGAGAAGTTCTGCGCATACTTGATGAGATGTGTGTTTTAGTTGCAAGAGTTTGATATTGACATCTAAGATCGAAGAGGGAGCAAAAATCAAGTGGCGGACCACTTGTCTCATTTGGAGGAGGAGGGGAGGCTGCATGATGGCCTTGAAATCAATGACTCCTTCTCCGATGAGCAACTCTTGGACATTTCAATGAAGGAGGTGCCATGGTTCGTGGATCTAGGAAATTTCCTTGTGTTTGGAATTTTCCTAGATGAGTTTTCTTCAAACCAAAGGAAGCAGCTCAAACAAGATTGTCAAGATTATTATTGGGATGAGCCATACCTTTTCCGAATTTGTACGGATGGGGTAATTAGAAGATGTGTACTGGAAGAAGAGCAAAGTGATATTCTTGTGGCTTGTCATTCTTCGCCATATAGTGGTCACCATGGTGGAGCAAGAACGGCGGCCAAAGTGCTAAGTTACGGTTTCTATTGGCCCACTCCTTACAAGGATGAAAATGATTTAGTGAAAAGATGTGATGAATGTCAAAGGGCTTGTGGAATATTGAAGAAGAATGAAATGCATGTCACGACCCCAAAATTCAACTAGTCGTGAAGGCACCTAACCCAACCCGCAAGGTAAGCCAATTAACAACTAACCAATTCCAATGAAATTAATAAGGCAATTAATTAAAAGAAAATATCTGAAACTGATACATCTTCCCAAGAACTAGTAGTACAAATCATGAGCTTCTAAGATTATAATTTACAAAGCTGGTATGAAATAAATACATCATTTGTTCAAAACGCACATAAACAGATTTTTATAAATCTAAGGCTACCATGAACAAGAGGCAGCTACAACTGGAACGAAGGTACGTCTTTAATTCCAGCTCCCGTCGATCACAACAATATCAGCAACCAACATCTGCACGCAAGGTGCGGAAGTGCAGTATGAGTACAACCGACCCCATGTACTCAATAAGTAACAAACCTAACCTTATATTGAAAGTAGTGATGAATTGGAATAAAGGTCGGGTCCAACACCAATTGCCAACAACAGTCTATAACAACGTAAAACAAGTAATAAAAGAAGTAACTCAGAGATAAAATGCTCAGCTTAATTATGATTTCTGAAAATAGTTCTACCTTTCAAGTGTATCAATGAAAACCCAAGCCGTTTACCGAAGTTGCCAAAAATATGAGTAAGTTTGAAAACAGTAATTTTCCTAAAACTCCTTCCAACAATAAATAAGATGTTTCATTTTCTTTCCAGATAGCTAGTGTAAAATGCATCACTATGCCCATATGTCAATATGTGTGAGAAGTCATGTATGACGTGATACCGTACAACATGAGAAAAGTATATCTCTATGCATGTATGTCATGTGTGCATGTTAATGCAGCGTATCTCAGAGATGAACGCATGTACTCACACTCTCAGAGTACTCAATCTCACTGTCTCACACTTTCCACTCATCATGCTCAATCACTCAGTACTGTATATGGCCAATCCGACCCAAGGAAGATCCATCCCGGAATATATACATCAACTGACCATCAGTCAATCAGTACTAAGTAGGGCCAATCCAGCCTGTGGGGAAGATCCGTCCCCAGATATAAATACTTCAGACAAGATCCATGTCCAGGGAAGATCCATCCCTCAATATAAATCAACCGTGCTCACTAGGGGTGTGTGCAGACTTCGGAGGGGCTCTTTCAGCCCAAGCGCTATAAATCACACGGACAACTCACATGCTGCACGGACAACTCACGTGCTATAGTATCAATATCTGGATCCGCACGGACAACTCACGTGCTATAGTATCAATATATGGATCCGCACAGACAACTCACGTGCTGCAAGGACAACTCACGTGCCATAGTATCAATATCCTCATAATCAGGCCCTTGGCCTCACTCAGTCATTAATCTTTTTAGTCTCTCGGGCTTACAATGTCAGGAAAAGGGGCCCAAAAATGATGATATGATATGTCAATATGTAGCAACAGAGACTGAGATATGATATAAAATAAATAAACATGACTGAGTATGAAATTGCAATGTAAGCAAATAACTCAACAGCAGTAACGACCTCAATGGGTCCCAACAGAATAAGCATGTTGCCTAGACATGGTTTCTAATATGAATCACAACTCGATAACTCTAGTACGTAGAGATTTAATAAATACACATAAGTTCAGGTAACTACACAGCACCACAGGAATAACAGAGTCACAGTTCACACGGTGCACGCTCACACGCCCGTTACCTAGCATGTGCATCACATCAACACCAAACACATAACACGTATAATCAGGGTTCATACTCTCAGCTCCAAGATTAGAAGAGTTACTTACCTCGAACAAGCCGAATCAAATGTCAAGCAAGCTAAACAATGCTCCAGAAATTCCATTCTACGCGTATCAACTTCCGAACGGCTCAAATCTAGTCATATTTAATTCGATTCAGTTAACACAAATTATAGGAATTAATTCCATATCAAAATACAATTTTTTCCACAAAATCCGAAATTACACTCAAAAATTGCCTGTGGGGCTCATGTCTTAGAATACGATGAAACTCACAAAATCCAATAACTCATTCAATTACGAGTTCAACCATACAAATTTTACCAAATTCCGACATCAATTTGACCCTCAAATCTTCAAATTAAACCAAGAGGATTTTCGCAATTTTCCATCTTAAATCACCAATTAAATGTTAAAAACAACCATGGATTCTGGTAATTTGACCAATAATGAGTTAAGAACACTTCCCCCACTGTTTTCCTTGAAACTCTCCCGAAAATCGCCTCTCCCTGATCTCCAAATCATCAAAAATGGAAAATGGGACAAAGTCCAATTTTCATAACTTAAACTCACTGCCCAGGCTTTTCTTCTTCACGAACGCGGCCCTTGCTACGCGTTCGCGAAGCACAAAATGTGATGCCAAAATTTCCTCATTCGCATTCGCAAACTCCTCGTTGCATTCGCGAAGCCTTCCTATCTCTGCCTTACGCATTCGCGGGCCTCGAGCTGCATTCGCGAAGGCATAATGCCAGGTAGGCCCGCAACTCCCCTTCCTCTTTGCGTTCGCATCAGCCCACTCGGGTTCGCGTAGACTTCCATAGCCTCTGCTCCGCATTTGCGTCTACTGCATTGCGTTTGTCATGGGAAAATTCCCAGAACCTCAAAATCCTTCTTGGTGAACGCGTGAGACCCTTCGCGCTCGCGAAGAACAACACCAAATATCAGCTCCAGAAGTTGCAAAACAAGGAGAAATGGTCTGAAACCTCACACCTGAGGCCCCCGGGACCCCGCCCAATCATACTAACAAGTCCCAAAACATAACACAAACCCGCTCGAGGCTTCGAATCACATCAAACAACGCTAAAACCACAAATCATACCCCAATTCAAGCTTAATGAAACTAAAAAATTTCAACTTCTACATTCAATGCCAAAACCTATCAAATCAATCCGGAATGACTTCAAATTTTGCACACAAGTCATAAATGACATAACAGACCTATTCCAATTTCTATAATCAGATTTTGACTCTTATTAAAAAGTCAACTCCCTGGTCAAACTTCCAAACTTAAACTTTATATTTTCGCCATTTCAAGCCTAATTTAACTACGGGCTTCCAAATAATTTTTCGGAAACACTCCTAAGTCCAAAATCACCATACGGAGCTATTGGAATTATCAAAACTCTATTCGAGGGTCATTTACACATAAGTTAATATCCGGTAAACCTTTTCAACTTAAGCTTTAAACCTTGAATTTCATTCTTCCAAACTAACTCTGAAATACCTGAAAACCAAAACTGACAATTCACACAAGTAATAATACATCGTATGAATCTATTCAAGACTTCAAATAGTTGAAAGGATCTTAAATGACCAAAATGACCGGTCAAGTCATTCAATGCCTCTCACTACTATTTTAGAGATTGATATCTTTGATGTGTAGGGAATTGATTTCATGGGTCATTTTGTGAGTTCTTGTGGAAACACCTACATCTTGGTCACGGTTGATTATGTGTCTAAATGGGTCGAGGCCATTGCTCTACCCAACAATGAAGCAAGAAGTGTGGTGACATTCTTGAAGAAAAATATTTTCACAAGGTTTGGTACTCCGCAGGCTATCATAAGCGATGGGGGGTCGCATTTTTGCAACAAAGATTTTGAAACTTTACTTATCAAGTATGTTGTTAATCATAAAGTTACGACTCCCTATCATCCAAAAGCTAGCGGTCAAGTGAAAGTATCCAACCGGAGATAAAGAGTATCTTGTCCAAAACAGTGAATGCTAACCGGACGGATTGGTCCAAGAAGCTCGATGATGCATTATGGGCTTATCGGACGGTATACAAAACACCTATCAGAATGTCTCCATACTGGTTGGTGTTCGAAAAAGCTTGTCATCTCCTAGTGGAACTTGAGCACAAAGCCATGTGGGCTTTAAAGAAGTTGAATCTTGATTGAGATGTAGTCGCTAATTTAAGGGTTGCACATTTGAATGAATTGGATGAGTTTCGGTACCATGCATATGTAAGTTAGTCCTTGTACAAAGAAAAGATGAAATATATGCATGACAAATACATTTGGAACCAAGAGTTCAAAGTGGGTGATCTTGTTCTGTTATTCAACTCACGGTTGAGGATGTTTCCCGGAAAGCTAAAGTCAATATGGAGTGGTCCCTTTGAAATTGAGGTTGTGACGCCTTTTGGTGCATTGGACTTGAAGAACAAAATAATGAGGTATTCCAAGTCAATGGTTACCGGATGAAGCACTATTTGCAAAAAGTTGGTGATGGCCACGTTATGGCGGTGATTCATTTCAAATGAGGGTAATCTGTGTCATGTCGCGACGTTAAATTAGGCACTTCTTGGGAGGCAACCCATGTTTCTTTTTCTTTTCTTTTCTTCTTTTGTAGTTAGGTGTTATTTTTTATGCTAATTGGATTTGAAGTGTGTTGTAGGGATGAGTGTACTTTACAGGAATTGTGGCCAGAAATTGGTTAAGTATGGAAAGAATTGCGGACCGCAATTGTATTGTACGGACCACACAATTATGGTTGCTACAGCAAAAGGTGCTCTGCGGCCACACAATTACATAGCAAACCGCACAAATTGAAGGTAGAAAATGACAACTCTCTGAAGTTGGACTGTTAGAAATGTAACGATCCAACCGGTTGTTTTAAGATCTAGCACATCGTTCAGCAGTTTGAGGCCATGAGCAACTTCACTTCAGGTATTATGACTGGTACGCATGGTCGGAATTGAAATTTCAGAAGTTCAGAGTTGATTTGAAAAGAAAATTCTCATTTCGGAAGCTTTAAGTTGGAAGAATTGACTAAGGTTGAATTTTTTAGTAAACGATCTCAGAATCGGGATTTGAAGGTTCCAACAGGTTTGTATGATGAATTTGGACTTGGGCGTATGTCCGGATCGAGTTTTGGATGACCCGGGAGCGTTTCGGCGCCTATTATGGAAGTTGGCATTTTGGAAGAATTTCATAAATTTGGGTTAAAGTGAATTTCAATGTTATCAATGTCCGTTTTGGATTCCGAGTCTGGAAATAGCTCCGTATGGTGATTCTGGTATTGGGAGCGTGTCCGGAAGTGGATTCGGAGGTCCGTAGGTCATTTTGGAGTCATTTGGCTAAAGCTAGAAATTTGAAGGTTTTTGAGAAGTTTGACCGGAAGTGGACTTTTTGATATCGAGGTCGAAATCTGATTTTGGAAGCTGGGGTAGGTCCGTAATGTCAAATGTGACTTGTGTGCAAAATTTGAGGACAATCGGACGTGATTTGATAGGTTTCAGCATCGATTGTAGAAGTTGAAGTTTCAAAGTTCATTAAGTTTAAATTGGGGTGCGATTCATTATTTCGATGTTATTTGATATGATTTGAAGGCTCGACTAAGTTCGTAATGTGTTTTGGAACGTGTTGGCATAATTGGTTGAGGTCCCGGGGGCCTCGGGTGTGTCTCGAATTGAGTTCGGACGGATATTGGACTCTGAGGAATTGCTGGTTTCTGGGCATCTAATTTCCTCTTAAGCGATCGCGAAGAAAGGGCCGCGATCGCGAAAGGTTAAGTGGACTGTTGAGATTTTTACTCTACACAATCGCGTATAATGGTTCGCGTTCACGGAGGGTCGAGCCGAAGGTTATTCGCGTTCGCGTCGAGGCTATTGAAAATGCGCTGTGTTAATGGGGCTGGCCCGTTTGGTGAAGGTTGTTCTATGCGATCGCATAGAGGTGTTCGCGATCGCGAAAGTGGAAGGGGGTTGAGCAATGCGATCATGTTCTGGGCATCGCGTTCGCGAAAGGGAAGCTTTTAGACAGCTGATTGATTGGCCTTCGCGATTGCGAGTGGAGTTTCGAAATCGCGAAGGGGAAAGACCTGGGCAGTGTTCTTTTAAAATCGAGGTTTTGGCTCATTTGCACTTCATTTCCTCCATGGCAGCCGGTATTGGAGCGATTTTGGAGCTCCATCTTCATCATCTACATCAAGGTAAGTGATTCCTACCTATTGCAAGCTAAATACAAGGTTTATATACGGATTTAGGTATGAAAACTAGTAGAAATTTGAGACTTTGAAGAAAGACTTAGAACTTGGTATTTTGGATTTTTGCCACAAAATTTGGGCATGGAATTGGGAATAAATTATATATTTGAGTTCATAAGGCTATGGGTAATAATTATCTTCAAAAATTTTTGGAATCCGGGCACGTGGGCCCGAGGGTGATTTTATCGACTTTTCGAACGGAGTTGGGAATTGGTGTAAATAGGATTATAATGAGTATTAGAGTATATATTTATGGATTTGCTTACTTATTGACTAGTTTTGGAGCGTTGGGCATCGATTTGAGTTGATTGAATGTCTTGGGAGCCGGTTATGAAACTTCGGAATGAGGTAAGTCTTCTTTCTAACCTTGTAAGAGGGAATTAACCCCATAGATGAACTAAATTATTGTGTGCTTCTATTTGTGGGGGCTACATACGCACGAGGTGACGAGAGTCCGTACGTAGCTACTAGCTATGCCTATGTCCGGGTAGTTTTAGGCTCACATGATGCCTTGTTGATATTGTTATTGATTTATGTTTATTGTCTGCCTTGAGAGGGAGCGAGATTGAGTTTTCTTATTAAATGTTTTGAAAGGAGTTGAAATTGAAGAACGTAAGATTTAAAAGGGTTTGTTTGAACTTCGAAATTTCGAAAAGGATTGAGTAATGCTATAATAGCTTAAGAAATCTATGTGTAACCGCGTCGCATGTATGTTTCGCGAGTGGGGTAATTTTCTTAAAAAGCTATAAGCTAAGATATGATTTTAATGTTAAATTTATATTTGACCACGTTGCAAGTATGATCCGCGAGCGGGGAGATTCCTTAAATTTATATTTGACCGCATCGCACGTATTATTCGCGAGCAGGGTATTTCCTTCTAACATTCTTATGGGATCGGGTCGTTTGCCTCGGTAGGATTTATGTACCACACTCTCATGGGAACGGGCCGTTCGCCTCGACAGGTTAATAGATGCATCTATGGTTTGTGCTGTTCGACCCTCGGCAGTGCACAATTTACTTTTAGGTTGGATCGGGCTGTATGCCTCGGCATTTCATATATATATTATCCTCATCGAATCGTGCGTAACGTTTAGAAAGAAGCCAGTGTATCTGAGGGTTTTTCCCTGATTTGGATTATGACAACCTCTTTGATGAAATCCACTATATCTATATATATGCTCTGGTTATGGAAGGAACTTGCTAGTTGAGAGCGTGAGTAAATTGTAAAGAGGAAAATTATACTATGTATTTTATATGTGTTTGTTTCATATATTTACGCTGTCTCATATTCATTCACTTCTTTACTGTACCTGATATTATCGGATCACTAGTAAGTGTCGAAGTCGACCCCTCGTCACTACTTCTTCGGGGTTATGCGGGACACTTACTAGGTATGCGTTGATCTACGTACTCATACTACATTTGCTGCATATTTTTGTGCAGGTATACATATGTTTAGCGGCCTTGTGGGCGCAGAGGCGCGATTATGGCGAGGACTTAGGTGAGCTTCATTCTATACGATGCTTCGCAGCCAGCAGAGTCTCCTTCAGAGTATTGTATTTTCCTTCATGTGCAAATTTGTATACCGGACAGTTATTGTATTTTATTTTAAATTCCTAGAAAAAGCTCATGCACTTGTGACACCGGGTTCTGTGATAATTATGGGATGTTCAGTATTGAAATTAGAAAACATTGTTATTTATTCTGTAAATTCATCTTTTACTAGATAAATTGAAGTAAATTTATGATTTCAAAAATATTAAAATGAAAATTTAATTAACTATTTAGTGTTAGCTTGCCTGACAATGGTGTCCGGTGCTATCACGACCTCTAACGGATTTTGGGTCGTGACAAGAAAAATAGCCAATCTGAGGCCGCAAGACAAATTCTGCGGTCCGCAAAAAAATCTGCGGCCGCAGACCAAATTCTACGGACCGCAAAATGCAAGGGCAACTGGGCCCTCAAGTAACAAAGTGCGTACCGCAATTGGAATTTTGCATCTGCACCCACGTCTCTTTCCCTTGGAAGAAACCGTTTGATATAATAGAGAATCTAGGCCATAGTTCCCCTTTTCTATCTCTAAGCTTACAAATTGCACAAATTTGAAATTTCTTCTTGAATCATCTGTCCACATGCCTAGCAACTGTGATCACTCATTTTCTTCACTCATTCACATTTGGTATGCTTCATAATCTTGTTAATTTCTTTATATTTTTAGACTTTTAGTAGAAATTTAGACCATTAGTGTGTTGAATCTATTTGCACAACTATGTGGGGTAAATATGTGGTGGGTAGACTGAAAAATGCTCTAAGGAGAATGGGTAAATAGATTTTCATGCTTAGATGTTGTTTCCATGTCAAAATTGTGCAAATATTTCAATCCCTAGGTAAAAATGATGGTTTGTTTGTAATTGGTTCAAATTTGCGGCCGTACAAGAAATTGTTCGGTTCGCATAAGCTCGGTCTAGGGTACTTTAGTAAGGCATGGTTCTGCAGCCGCAATAAAAAATGTGCGGACCGCAGAAATCACATTGTGGCTGCAGAACACCTTATTTCTTGTGATCAGAGAGGTGCAAAATTTGTGACTCTCATGTGCGGCCGCAAGACAATTTGTGCGGACCGCAGAAAACTTGTTGTGGCTGCAAAATAGCCAATTCTCTGTCACCAGAGAGTTGGCATATTGGTGTTATTTGTGATGTGGATGCAATGAGAAATGTGCGTACCGCAATCCATTTTCGCAGACGCAATGGAAAATTATGCGGTCCGCAATGAGCATTTTGCGGCCGCAATGAAAATTCTGCGGACCGCAACTCCCTACCCTGCAAGCATGTTTCTACCGTATTTTTCACTGTATCTTGTATTGTGTCCTTATTTAATTTTGTGTCTAAACTTGAATTGCAACTAACAATCACCTTTGCTTGGCACAGAACATGGTTAGATCTAGAGGCAGAGGCGACACTTCAAAAGGAAGGGGTAACCCCTCTCGGGGTTGAGGAAAGAGACCCTTACCTAGTGCCTAACAGCTTGAAATCAGAAAGAAGACAGAAACCGGCAGAGGGAGAGGTGCAGACCTCTTGGAGACCAGTTCCTATGTCCTGTCTAGGGACGCATCAGAGGGAAACTCAACCTTTGTACATGAGCAGTCGGCCATCTAATCAAGGCTGTGAGGGAGATATCAGCTCAGGGATGAGACGTAATCATCACATAGCACCTCCGAGGGTTCGAAGAGTGACAGTCAGTCTTATGAGCCTTCCACTACACTTGTTCCCCAGGCACCAGAGACATCCTTGTAGTGACATCCCAGATGATGGCAGAGGGGGAGATGCTACAGCTGCAGACCTTGAGAGGTCGAAGAAGAAAGAGGTGTGGGAGAATCGGTTTGTCAGTTTGGCTGCCTTCACCAATTTTCGTGAATGGTGGCCAGTGAGGTTGCTCACTCTTGAGCGACGGTTTCAATTGAAAGATCTTGCGAGGTATAACCCTGCAGTATTGAGACCTTTGTCCACATTGATCAGCACGCACTGAACACTTACTTGGGTTTTGATGATGTCGAGCCGACCGAGTACTTAGAGAAATGTGCACTTGGGGATGAAGCTTGGCCTTGGCTAGCTGAGATTTTAGCAGATCTTGGGCCACCACCACGATGGATCACAATAGGAGTTTCTATTCACAGGAGTACGCTGAGCTTTGAGGCAAAGGAGTGGCATACCTTTGTATGCAGCCGACTAGACCCGAGCCAAAATGAGACATATCCTCCTATCCCGCGGGCAGTTCTAGTGGCTTCAATCATGGCCGGGTACCCCATCAATGTGGGCGCCGTGAGGTCGGCCAATATCTCTGTGGTTGCTCAACAAGCTGACACACCTACCTGTATCACAACACCATTATAGAGTGTCTTATGAATGCGAGGGTAGAGTTGAGGTACTTTGATATGAAGGTGTGGGCGAAGAATCCCTTCTCATGGTACTTATTGATGGATGCACACAACCTTAAGAAAAATGGTCACTCGTCTACCACCACAGGCCAGTCTGATGAGCCATTGGTGGTAGTTGTAGAGGCAGTTGACATTCAATCCACTTCAGTCGAGCCTTTAGCTAGTTTTGCAGCTATGCCTCAACCACCACCCTCACTGCCTACAATAGTACTTGTCATAGGTTCCACCTCGGCTTTGAAGCCGGTGCCGATGCCTACTGCACCACTCTCTGCGCTGCGAGTCTCCCAGACATTAGCGAGCCTCAACAACTGGATGCAGACAACTACTGCAAAGCTATCTGATTTATCCAATACTGTTGCAGCACAGTCCACTATGCCGGCACCTCAGATGCCCCCATCAGTGGAAGACACTCTGAAGAAGCTTCTGGACAACCAGAACACTATCATGGCTGCATTGGTACAACATGGGTCAGTGATCGAAGATCTAGGAAAATATGTTAAGAAAATGAGAAAGTCCCAGGCCTCCAAGAAGTTAGTGGACAAGCTCCGGAGACAGCAAGCTTGCAGCAGCCGGAGATATTCCATTTGATATGCTGATTGACCCACACCATCCAGGCCCAGATCCTACAGCACCTACAACACCACCTAGCCAGTCTGAGGAGCCAGACTCTGCTGCTGACACTGCTGAGGCAGTGCGTCAGATGTTCACCAACCCAGTCACTCCCAGAGTTGAGGATGATGAGATCCAGTTGGAGGAGACTGAGGGTGGTGACGCTGTTGTGGACACATAGATGGTCAAGGAGCCATATGGAATTTTCTTCACTCTTACCCTTCCTTTACTCCTATTTTTTTAAGCATTGGGGGCAATGCTTATGTTTATTCGAGGGGGTGGAGTTTATTTGATCTGATTTGATGATTCTAAGACAATTGGTTTGTAATAACTTGACAATATTTTGCTTCTTTTTCCTTATTCTATATATATTCTCTCTTTCTTCTCTCATTATGTATATATCTTCTCTCATTATGTATATTTGCCATGCTTTCGATAGTTTTTGTTTTGTAGCCTCTTTATGTTTATTTTCTTATTAGTTAGTGTTTAAATTAGTAGCTTCTTTTTTATTTAGTAGCTTCTTTTTATATTTTAGTAGATAATAAGCCTTTGGTTTTCTTAATGTCATGGTTCTTTCCAAAGGTAGTTTTTGTGTGAACTGGGTGACTCTTCCCAACGATGGATGGCGTGACAACCTTCTTAAGGGACTGAGTCCGTTTTTTGGTGTTTAGATAATAATAGCAGTAGTAATGAATAAAAATACCAAATTAAGTCATGCTCGAAGAGTCAAACATGCTTCACTTGGTACCAACACACTTATCTACGTGCTTATTGTTAGAAACAAGATTTTTAAAAGAAATAACTCTTGTTAGTGACTTTGTGACTCTTATGTTGACTTAGGCAATCATCGAGTGGTTTAATCGAACGATAGTGATTTTCAATCTTGAATGTGATCATTGTGGGCCCTTGACTCTATCCTCTTTAACAATCCAGTTGTGTGAGGGGTGAGATATTTTGTTGCTAGTCCAAGTACTCGTGCGAATGGTCTAGAACTTGCCATGAATGTGTGTAAAGGCAAAATCTTAAGTTTTTCTTGGCTTGAGAAGTAATTGTAGGCTTTCCTTGACCCACTTAAATTTTCCATTGCCTACCAATGTTGTTATCCCTATTCAACTCATTTGAGCCTCGAGCCTTTCTCACTTGATAACCATGTTACAAGCTTTTACCCTTTTTATCGTGACCCTCTCTTATCACCCGAGCTTTTCTTAACACTCTTATGAAATAATTGGCTAAAAATGTAAGTTTGGGGGGGAGGGGAGACGAGGAACTTGAAAGAGGTATCAAGGCATAAAAAGAGAAAAGAAATGATGAGAAGGAAAGACACGTAAAGGAAAGAACAAAAAGAAAAATGCAAAAGAAAGTGAATAAGTGGAAGAGTTGAAGGGATTCAAAGAAAGGTAATGATCCAAAATATGGAGAAATCAAAGAGGGAGAAAATGAATGTCATGATCAAGAAAGAGTGATGTTAAGTTTCTCTAGTTCCCCAAGAAAAAGAAAGTGCCTCAAAGAATTGGCAAAGCATGAGCCGAGAACAAAAGAATTGAGTGCTTAAGGAAAGGTGTAACCACTCAACCATATTGCATCTAACCCTAACCCAAAAGCCTTCATTACATTCCGAAAAAAGTCCTACCTGATTTCAAGCCGAGTAAGCTTACATTAGTGGCGATCAACATGAGGGGCAAGCCTATAGTACTTGAAGCTGTACTTGCGACATTCTCTTGAGAGAGATGAGTGAACCTTTCATAAGCCTTTGGATTGAGTGCTAAAATTCTTAAGTGAGCTATGTAAACGGAGAGTAGAGCAGGAGGAGTTTAGAATCCACAATGACCTACATGAGAGAGCGAGCTTCCTTGATAAATAAAGTCAACTCTTGATACTCAAGTGTCACATTAGAACTATATATGTGTCACGACCTAAAATCCAACTAGTCGTGATGGCATCTAACCCATCCCGTTAGATAAGCCAATTAACAACAATCCAATTCAATGAGATTTTCTGAGAAAATAAATGATGAAATAACTTAAGTTTTACACACTTCCCAAGGACTGGTAGTACAAATCATGAGCTTCTAAGATTAGAATTTATAAAGATGGTATACACTTCCGAAAAATAAACATTTTCTTTTCAATGATAACGGTAAAACTCAAATCTTTTGCCGAAATCACCAAAATATGAGTACATTTTGTAAAAACTGTGATTTTCCCCAAAAACCTTTCAACAACAGATAGGATGTTTCATTTTCAAATGGCATGAGGAAAATGCATCTCTATGCCCATATGTCAATGAGTATGTGAAATCATGAATGACGCAATATCGTACAGCATGAGAAAAAATGCATCTTTATGCCTGTATGTCAAGTGTGCATGTCTATGCGATGCAACTCAGTAGAAAAACCATATGCATACTCTCAGAGTATCAATTCACTCAGTCTTCCCAATCACTCAGTCTTTGCAGTCACTCAGTTCTCCCAGTCACCTAGTCCTCACAGTCACTCAATCCTCACAGTCACTCAATTCTCCCAATCGCTCAGCATTCGGCACTTGGCACTCGCACTCAGTAGGTACCTGTACTCACTGGGGGTGTATACAGACTCCGGAGGGGCTCCTTCAGCCCAAGCGCTATAACAAGCCAATCATGGCATAAATTAATGAAACATGCTGCGGCGCGCAGTTCGATTCCATAAATATTCTTACCATCAGGCCCTCGGCCTCACTCAGTCATCAATCTCTCCAGTCTCTCGGGCTCACAATATCATGAAAAATCAGCCCAAAATGATGATATGATGAATCAATAAATAGCAACAGAGACTGAGAGATGAAATAAAATGAATGAACATGATTGAGTATGAAGTTACAATTTAAACAAATAATTCGACAACAGAAGTGACCTCAGTGGGTCCCAATAATGCTAACATTTGCCTAAGCATTATTTATAACATGAGTCACAACTCGAGAATTCTAGTACGTAGAGATTTCATGATTACAGATAAATTCGGGTAACTACACAGTACCACATGAATAACGAAATCACAGATCGCGCGGTGCACGCCTACACGCCCGTCACCCAGCATGTGTGTCACCTCAACACCAAACACATAACACATATAATTAGGGTTCATACCCTCAGCTCCAAGATTAGAAGAGTTACTTACATCAACCTTCAAGCTCCAAAAATACTACAATGGTCCAATTGATTAAAATGTCCAAATATCACCCACAATTCAATACCTACCATTAGATATCCCAACTACATCAAAATAAATATGAAAAGATTCATAAATATCCATTTAGGCTTTATAATTCGGCAACAAGCCTTCAACTATCCCAAATTATCCAATAGGCTCATCCATTAGCCTATTTAATTCCATTCTTATCATTTAATACTCATTTGGAGTCATTACTAGTACTATGTTAATTACTCAACAACATTAACTCAATATTCATTGTCTTCTCCAACAAAACCCTATGTTCAAGAACACCCATTTCAAGAACTAGTGTTGTATCTTGTCAAAATTATGATTCCCTATTCAATTCGTTCATCAATTAAGTTATCAAGTCTATGGGAATCATTAAAAACTCAAAACAATTCCTTTTATATTAATTCATCACTATTCATCTTCTTCTTTGCCCAAAATATCATTTTCAAGACCCTCCCTTAGGGTTCATACAATATCCCATTACAACTTCAAATAAAACTCATAAACATGCTACCCATACTCCAATATGACATATATATGAAGCTCAAGTGAAAGGATTACCTCTTGGTGGAAGAATCTAACTTTTTCTCTTTTTGGTGTTCTTGAAGATTCAACCCATTTCCTATGGATTTGATCCATAATAATGTTAGTATTATCACTAAATGATGTTATATAATCATATTTGTACCAAAATCACTTACCTTGAAGTGTATCCATGGTGGAAGAGCTCCTCCTTCTCTCTAAAAATCCATTCCAAGATGAAGAACTAACTCATTCTCTCTCTAAACCCACGTTTTTCAGTTCCTTAAAATAACACTTGAAGCTGTGTAGCCTCCTGCGTAGGCTAAGCACAAAGGCTACGTAGGGTGGACTTCCATTCCCCTTCAATATGAAGTTGCTGGATTTGCCTACGTAATGGTGCGTAGGCTACGCTGCTATGTTGCGTAGGCTATGCTACTATGCTACGTAGGCTACGCAAGACTCGCGTAGCTGTTCTGCCATCCTTTAGTAAAAGGTCATAACATCTTGTAGGAATATCCAAATGACAAACGGTTTGAAGTATTAGAAACTAGATACATAGACCTTTATCTTAATAGGTTATATACCACATAAATTGTCATATCTTGAGAGTTATGCTCGTTTGAAGTTAAGTCTTGTGCGTACTCACTTGAAACTTTATCCCATCATATAATTTTCTACTTGACTTAGCCTTAGGGCTCTTCTTAGACCATAAACCATTATTAATGAACCTCATACATATATTATCATAATCAATTGATATCATTCAAATTATCAGTCTTGTTCATACCCGAATTAATATAATTAGCACCCGCCAATCTCCTTAATGGTCTTAAAAAATCTTTGAAATTTTCCGGCGTGTTACATTCTCCCCCACTTAAGAACATTCGTCCTCAAATGTTTTGCAAGTCATTATTAAGAATATCATTATCCTCCTTTCACCTTAACCATCATTCTTAATCATTCCTGACTTCATATGGGTCTTAGATATTCTTCCAAAAATTCGACTTCCTTAAGGCCCCAAAATTTGGCTAACTCTCTAAATTCTTAAACGTTTCGGCAGAGTATCCCTTGCAATTGATACTATCCCTAAACTTTAACCTATCTAGAATAAGCCACCACATGGGCACCAATTTCAACATAATTCAACAACCAAATATCTTTACATAATATGATATCTAGGCCCCACACGGTCGCACATATATGCTCAATGTTCAACAACAAACTATGACCCACGTGGCTGCGCATATACAAAAATTACATCAAATAATACTGTATTATTTTAAACAGTTGTATTTTTATACCTCGCTCATTCCAACACCGGTTACTCTATATTGCAACACATATTACTATCATGCATATCTATATTCTCTTTCTATTATGTATACACCAAGTTGCACGTGAAAGAGCATTTCTTGCATACATTAAAATTCTATTTCTTCCATTCGAAAACTTTCTCATTAATATAAAAATTACTTCTAAGCATAGTTTGTCCTCATAGGACCCTTGATTCTCTAGTTGCCAACTCCTTCCATAATATTTTTTTTATCCCATCCGAATACTAACAAGATATTTGTCTTGCTTAGGTCCATCCATCACGTGGGTGATTTATACCTTCACTTGTACTTGTAACTTTTGAGTTTCCTTTAGATCTCAATTTGAATAACATCATATCTTAAAAGTTCACTACGCAAATATTAATTTCACTTCCTCCTTGTGGAGCAAGTTTATCATCTATTCTCGAACATCAGTGTACATGTTTCTATTTTCTTAACCTTAACCAACTCATAGATACCACCATGTCCTTTGTGATATTTCTCTTCCATAAATTCATATTGTATTTGTTATTATGCCTACCATAGGCTTATTACCATGGATTATAGGCTTCCAACTCCCAAAGTGACAATTCTATTAGGATAATACTTGCACCATTTAGTCTCTTTTTCTTTTCTGACCCCGTGCTTCTTACTGGAGCACATTATTTGGTTTGCAAAAGTATTTCGTACTTGGGAACACGCATAATATAACCTTTTCTTGCCTCATTCCATGCCAAGTGTTCATATACTTTATTTTCATTTATAACCTTCATTTGTTCTACTAAGTCCAACATATGACCAAATTACTTCCTTATTTTCGCCCTCGCATTGAATTTAATTCAAATGACACATGCTCTAAAGTTATAAGAATCTGCTCAATAATAAAATGCTCAGCTCGTGTTCATTATCTTGACACTCAAGTCAACTTTCTCAACCAGATTCAAATTGAAATTTTAACACCTACGCCCTGCTGGCAAAAAAGAAACTCTCTACTCAACATTATAAGGAACACACCTACGTAGATTACTCCGCAGGGGATAACCAACCTGCTTAGCCTCAAATTGGCATCTTGTTATACCCTTTCGCAGTCACAATTACTATGCAATCACTTAATCTTTCTGAGTCCAAACTCATTAACAAGACATGAGAATTTAATTTGTCCCAAAATTTAACAACGTGAAAGATCCTTCAAAACATTCATACTCGAGATTGTATGTCACATCAAAACGAAAACCAAGCGCCCAATGACCCTTTTTTACATTTCAAGAAAACACTTCTCATCACATTCAAATCGTCTTGACACATTTCCCAGTCACATCATACTCATCACAAAGCCATTCCACCGCTCATCGAGACTTAAATTCCACTCGTAGGGACATTACCGAACATATGAGTCCGAATGTACAAGTTACAACTGAAGCTACCGAGCTTAAACAATGGTCTAACCCTGGCCTCAAATCCTCCAGACTGGCCCATCACCAAAACGCAAAATACTCATATTGAACCTCGTTCATGGAACCATAAGCCGGTGATGCACAACTGATATCGAGCGCTCACATGTGCACACGAATATGTGGAAGGAATTCAAAGAGTTATATTTCAAGTTGAATCAATTCCGCTCGATAAGGAGAGAAAGATGGGAAGTTTATCCTATAATGCCATGTAGCCTCTCAAAGATAAGTATGGACGTCATCATACCAATCCGCAAGACTCTACTAGACACTTTATCATGACTTGTAGAACCTATAAACCTAGAGTTCTGATACCAACTTGTCACGACCCAAAATCCAACTAGTCGTGATGGTACCTAACCCAGCCCGTTAGGTAATCCAATTAATAACAATTCAATTCAATAAGATTTTTTGAGAAAATAAATGATAAAATAACTTAACTTTTACACACTTCCCAAGGACTGAAAGTACAAATCATGAGCTTCTAAGATTAGAATTTACAAAGCTGGTATACACTTCCGAAAAATAAATATTTTCTTTTTAATTATAACAGTAAAACTCAAATCTTTTGCCAAAATCACCAAAATATGAGTACGTTTTGTAAAAACTGTGATTTTCCCCAAACACTTTTCAACAACAGATAGGATGTTTCATTTTCAAATGGCATGAGGAAAATACATCTCTATGCATACATGTTAATGAGTATGTGAAGCCATAAATGATGCAATATCGTATAGCATGAGGAAAAATACATCTCTATGCATGTATGTCAAGTGTGCATGTTAATGCGATGCAACTTAGTAATAAAACCATATGCATACTCTCGGAGTACCAATTCACTCAGTCCTCCCAATCACTCAGTCCTCATAGTCACTCAGTTCTCCTAGTCACTCAATCCTTACAGTCACTCAATCCTCACAATATATATATTATGGTATGGCTGAGGTCGCTACATCAGATGGTGTTATTACAGGTACGACCTCAATTTAATATAAAGGAATAATTTCCTTAACTTGATTCGATTTTGAGTATCGAGACGAGTCCTCATATTGTGCTCAACTTATGAGTGAGATTTGTAATTCTATAATCTACTTATGTGTTGACTCCTGTTGGGAGATTCTATGGAGATAACTGTCCCTATCATTCCGTGTTGGTCACTAATAAGAGCTGCGAGGCTAAAGGTGGCTTTCTGTTATTCATTTCAGTAAGTTTTGATGTAATTTCCAGATAATTAATTACAAAATATGAATTATATACCCTACCAGTGTAAGGTTCATTATGTGTTGTGATTTTGTTTAACACAAATTATTTAAAAGGAGAAAATAGAAAGTTTTGATTGGCACGTTGTGCATATTACTTGTGATTCGGAACTGAGGACGAGATCCTCACATTTTAATATAAATTGATATGTTTAAACTGGGCTACGAGCTACAGTGGAAGTTATATAAGGACGAGATCCTTGTGATGAAAATTTTTGTGTTTAAGTTCTCCCTAGTGAAATTAAATTTGTACTCTAGTACTAATAGGGAGTCATGGCTGTTAGGCTTATTTGAAAATTCTTGTATGAAATTCTCTTTGCATACTTGCCAAATTCGTGTTGTAATTATTGAGTTTTAACCTACGAGGTAGGTGCCTGTCCAGGTGGCATTAAATATGACTCGTTAATTCGGGTAAATAATTATGAGGTCTTCATGCGTCGTATCTCGTTATCAGTATTGTTAAGGTTTGAAACGAGATTTTTGTTAACGTGAAGTTAATTGACGATTCTGTAATTGATTAAGAACAACTATTAAGACCAGATTGACCCAGAAGGGTACTCCGTTCAGGTGGACCGAAGAGTGTGAGGAGAGCTTTCAAAAGTTTAAGACCACTTTGACTACAACCCCAGTATTGGTATTACTTACATGTTCGGGGTCTTATACGGTGTATTGTGATGCATCTCGTATTGGACTTAGTGCAGTAATAATGCAAGTGGCAGAGTGATTGCTTATGCGTCGCGGCAGTTGAAAGTCCATGAGAAGAATTATCCTATTCATGACTTTGAATTGGCAGACATTGTTCATGCGCTGAAGAATTGGAGACACTACCTCTACGGCATGTCATGTGAAGTATTCACAGATCATCGTGGTCTACGGTATATATTAAGACAAAAGATCTTAATTTGAGGCAGAGAAGATGGTTGGAGCTATTGAAAGACTATGATATCCCCATTTTGTATCACCTTGGAAAGGCCAATGTGTTGGCCGATGCTTTGATTAGAAAGGTTGTGAGTATGGGCAGCCTTGCGTATATTCCAGTTGGTGAGAGGCCGCTAGGTGCAGATGTTCAGACTTTGGCCAATCAGTTTGTGAGTTTGGATGTTTCAGAGCCCAGTCAGGTTCTAGCTTGTAAAGTCACTCGGTCTTCTTTATATGAGCATATCAGAGAGCAATAATATGATGATCCTCATTTGCTTGTCCTTAAGGACACAGTGCGGCACGGTGACGCCAAACAAGTTGTTATGGGGGAATATGGAGTTCTGCGGATGCAGGGTCGTATTTGTGTGCCAAATATGGATGTGCTTCGTGAATTAATTCTTGAAGAGGCACACAGTTCCAGGTATTCTATTCATCTAGGTGCCCCCAAAATGTATCAAGATTTGCGGCAACATTATTGGTGGAGGAGAATGAAAAAGGATATAGTGGCATATGTAGCTCGGTGTCTAAATTGTCAATAAGTCAAGTGCAAGCATCAGAGACCTGGAGGTTTGCTTCAGAAGTTAGAAATTCCTGAGTGGAAGTGGGAGTGTATCACTATGGATTTTGTTGTTGATCTCCCACGGACTTAGAGAAAATTCTATGCACTTTGGGTCATTGTGGACAGGTTGACCAAGTGAGCACATTTCATTCCGGTGGCAGTTATCTATTCTTCAGAGCGGTTAGCTGAAATTTACATTCGTGAGATTTTTTGCCTTCATGGTGTGCCCATGTCTATTATTTCTGATCGAGGTACGCAGTTCACCTCGCACTTCTGGAGGGCTGTACAGCATGAGTTAGGCACGCGGGTTGAGTTGAGTACAACATTTCATCCACAGACGGACGGACAGCCAGAGCGCACTATTCAAATATTGGAAGATATGCTTCGCACTTGTGTTATATTCTTGGGATCAATTCTTGCCACTTGCGGGGTTTGCCTATAATAACAGCTACCAGTCGAGCATTCAGATGGCTCCATATGAAGCATTATATGGGAGACGGTGTCGTTCGCCAGTTGGCTGGTTTGAACCGGGAGAGGCTCGGTTGTAGGGTACCGATTTGGTACAGGATGTCTTGGATAAGGTCAAGATTATTCAGGATCAACTTTGCACAGCTCAGTCTAGGCAAAAGAGTTATGCGATCGTAAATTTTGTGATATTGCATTCATGGTTGGAGTAAGAGTATTGCTCCGGATTTCACCTATGAAAGGCATAATGAGATTCGGAAAAAAGGGATAATTGAGCCCTAGGTATATTGGACCCTTAAAATTCTTGAAAGGGTGGGTGAAGTAGCCTACAAGCTTGCATTAACACCTAGTTTATCAGCAATTCATCCGGTGTTCCATGTGACCATGCTCCGAAAATATCAGGGTGATCCGTCCCATGTGTTAGATTTCAGCTCAGTCCAATTGGACAAGGATTTGACTTATGAGGAGGAGCTGGTAACTATTCTAGCCCGGCAGGTCCGACAGTTAAGGTCTAAGAGTTATTCTTCAGTTCGGGTGCAATGGAGAGGTCAACCTATTGAGGCAGCTACCTAGAAGTCCGAGTCAGACATGCGAAGTAAATATGCACACCTTTTCACCAGCATAAGTACTTTTCTAATTCCGTTCGAGGACGAACGTTTGTTTTATAGGTCGAGAATGTGATGACCCAAAATGTCATCTTTAATTTAAACATTCATTTCTATGTTCTATGACCCCGAATAGCACTATTCATCATTCCTCAACTTGCGTGCGTAGTCTGTATAATTTTTCGAAAAGTTTTTATATGAAACATTGATTAAAATATGAAATAGAGCTTTAAAACTCAACTAAGTTGATTTCGGTCAACATTTTAAGCACACTGACCTGGATTAGAATTTTGACAGTTCCAATAGGTCTGTATCTTGATTTGGGACTTGGGTATATGCCCAGAATCGAATTCTGAGATCCCTAGCTCAAGATTTTGGCCATTTAACGGAAACTAGAAATTTATAGGCTAAAGGCTCCAAAGTTTGACCGCGAATTTGACTTTATTGATATCGGGGTCGGAACCCGATTCTGGAAATTTTAATAGTTTCGTTATGTCATTTATGACTTATGTGCTAAATTTGAGGTCAATCGGAATTGATTTGATAGGTTTTGACATCGAATGTAGAAGTTGGAATTTCTTAGTTTCATTAGGCTTGAATTGGGGTGTGATTCGTGTTTTAGCGTTGTTTGATATGATTTGAGGCCTCGACTAAGTCTGTGATATGTTTTGAGACTTGTTGGTATGTTTGGACGGGGTCCCGAGGGGTTCGGGTGTGTTTCAGGGTGGTTTCAGACCATTTCTCGGTCATTTTTAGCTGCTGGTTTTTGGCTAAAGCAGTGTGCTATGCGATAGCGGGTAATTGTCCGCGATCGCGATGAGTAAAATAGGACAAATTGACCAGTGCTTTGCGATCGCGGATGATCTTTTGCGATCGCGTATAGGAAACTTCTGTTGCACTGCCCCGATTTTGGAAGCTTATATCTCGCAATCTATAAGGAATTTGGAGATGATCCAAAAATAAAAGTTGTAGCTCTTTGTGTCTAGTTTTCATAAAAGCAAACCATTTGATAAGGCGATTTTAAGGCGATTTTTACGGAAAAAATTGGAGTAAGTGCTCCTTATCCTATATTGATTATATTTCATGATTCCATACTCATTTACATCATGAATCCGTGAATTTATGGAAGAAAAATTAGATTTTTATAAAATCTTCCAAAAATGTAAAATGAAGATTTGAAGGTCAATCCGTTGTCGGAATTCAATAATTTTTGTATGGTTGAACTCGAATCGGAACGGGTGTTTAGATTTGTGAGTTTTTTCGGGATTCGATATGTGGGTCCCACTGTCGATATTTAAAATAAATTTCGGATTTTAATCCGAAAAATTAGTAAATTCATATGGAATTAATTTTTACGATTTGTATTGAGTATATTGAATTGTTTATGACTAGATTTGAGGCTTTCGGACACTAATTCGCAAGGCAAGGGTTTATTGGAATCTTGAATTTTGTTGCGAAGCGAGGTAAGTGTCGTGGTTAACCTTGACTTGAGGGAATAGAAACCTTGAATTATTTGTCATGTGAAATTCATGGGAACGACATATAGGCAAGGTGACGAGTGTCTATACATCGTCAAATTAATTGTTTGCATGATTATTTGAAAATCATAAATTATTTTAAATCATGAATTAATTATTATAGTAATTGTTTCTCTCATATTCCTTGCTCAATATTATGCCTTGAATCCATGCTATAATTTTTACATGCTTATTTGATTTATGTGACTTAATTGCTACTTGACATTTAGCATACTAATTATTAAATTTCATATTTCCTCCTTAATTTCCATAATTAATTGCTACTTGTCATTACTTATTTCTAAATAAATCATAATTATTGTATGCTTGTTTTCTAATAATTTCTTATTGAATGTGGTATTTATTGGAGTATTTTTATTACATTTAAGGGTTGTTTAATTTATATTGTTGGGGCGGATTGCACGCCACAGCGAAATTGAAAATGAATAAATTGGGGGATCGAGTTGCATGCCGCAACGGATTGTATTTTAAGTTTATATTATTGGAATGGGTTGCACGCCGCAAAGGGGAATTTATTGAAGAATTATATTGTTGGAACGAGTTGCACGCCGCAACGGAAATTGATTGAAATAATAGTTGGTTATGACTGCCGAGTTGGCTTCAACTGTTGAAATGAGTTACTTGTTTTATTTCTATTATTGTTGTTATTACTATTATTGCGTACAAGTTAATGTAAGTGACATGCCTTAGTCTCGTCACTACTTCATCGAGGTTAGGCTCAGCACTTACAGAGTACATGGGGTCGGTTGTACTCATACTACACTCTGCACTTCTTGTGCAGATTTTGGAGTTGGTCCCAACGGCGTACCATAGACTTGCTCGGATTCAGCAACACAAAGGAGACTTAAGGTATAACTGCACAACGTCCGCAATTTTGATGTCCCCTTCTATCTTATCTTAGCTGTGTATAAATATCTTTCAAACAGCTTGAATTTTATTCAGACCTTTATTTGTATTATTCTAGTAGCTCCTGCACTTGTGACACCAGATTCGGGGATGTATTTGGATGGTTTGTTAGTTATGGTCTTCCGCACTTTATTTCAGTAATGAACTTCTGTTTAATTTAATCTGTTTAAAAATGGTAAAAATTATTCTAACGTTGGCTTGCCTAGCAAGTGAAATGTTAGGCACCATCACGGTCCCGAAGATGGGAATTTCGGGTCGTGACAAGTCCGATCTCAATCCAACAAATAGTTACATAAGCATACAAAGTGAGGTTAGCAGAAGAAATTCTGCGGCCATAGAAGAAATTGCGGTCTGCAAATTCCATCTGAGGCCGCAAACAACGAAGGAAACCCCAACAGACTTTCTAGCAAACTGCGGACCGCACAGGAATTGTGTAGCCGCAAACGAAGAGCTTGATATCAACTTCAGAGGGTGTGTAAATTTTCAAGTTCCAAGTCCCTCAGAATTTCGGACAGCACAAGCATTGTGCGGCCGCAGACATAAAAGTGCGGACCGTAGAAGACTAAGTTGTGGCCGTAGTTCTAAATATGCGGACCGCAGAAATGTTGTCTCACGGATACATTTCAAAATTGTGCGGTTGTAGAACCCCAGCTCCTGCAAGATGAAGAATTCTGCAGACCGCACATGGAATTGTGCGCCCGCAGAACCTCCCGAAGGAAATTTTTGTGAGAAATCTATAGCTTTGTATAAATAGGAATGTTTCATAAAATTAGGTCAACTTTTGAAATCATCAAGTCCTGTAGACGTTTTTCTTTGCCTCTTTTGGAAGTTTTCTATTTTTTAGAGTATTTCACTATAGATTTTATCATTTCAACTTTACAATATGAATTTAATTAGTATTTCTTCTTCTATTTCTTCAATTCAAGCATGAGTAGCTAGATTTTTACTAAGGTTGTGACCCAACCCTAGTGTGTAAACCTTATGGGTATCTAATTTAGTGTCTGTTTATGATTGGGTGTTTATTATTTAGCCTTGTTTATGATTTAATTTGTGAAATTAATAGTTGCAAGCATTAGTTCAGGCCTATTTGACTTAGTCTCTACTTGAAAATGAGAAACTTAGTCTAGGAAAACTTGGCTGACAAAAAATTAGGTGAATCGAGAGATTGATTAACCAAATTAAAGGGTTCAACCTAGAGATAGTAATAACCTGACTTGAGCTTTTATCAACCGTTTTGTGTGATACCCATTTGGACTTGAGAAAGCTAAATTAGCAAAACCACTCTCTAACTGAGAGGTATTGAGTGAGTATTTGAGAGTTGATAGCTATAATACACCCCGATCAGCAAAACAAGCATTAAGAGTTTTATCCCATTAGGCGAACACCTAGGTGGTGGTCATAGCCCTAGGATTTTTACAAACTTGAAAAACAATAAAAACAATTATCCTAGTTTTATTTCTTTACTTTGCAATCTTTAGTTTTAAAATTGAAATAGCAACAAAACCATTTTGTGGAAGTGAAAACTAAGATAGTTCAAATTCACGCATTAGAATATATACTCCTAACACCCATCTAGCTCCTTGTGGATTCGATCCCGACTCTTCCTTGGGTTACTATAACTGCAATCGACCGTTTCATACCTAATTTTGAGGTGTGCATTGTGCGCGATAATCAGGTGATTTTTGAGTCGATTTTTGACTTTTGACTAGTAACTTAGTATTTTTCTTCTGGAATTGATCCCTTTAGCCCGTGATGATTATATCGAATTATTTATGGCTAGATTCGAGGCATTCAGAGGCCGATTCGGGAGGCAAGTGTGTGTTGATATGCTCGGATTGAGGTAAGTAACAGTTCTAAATCTGGTTTGGAGGGTATGAAACCATGTATTATGTGTCATGTGTTTGGTTTTGAGGTGTCGCACATGCTAGGTGGCAGGCGTGTGAGCGTGCACCGTGGGAATTGTGACTTGGTCAATTCCATGGAACTGTGTAATTGAATAATCTATTGTTATCCGTATATTTTACATGTATTAGATAAATTAAACTACAAAACATGTTGGAAATCATATTCCACGTGATGACACTGTAGGGACCCACATAGGTCGTGTATATGTTGGATTACATGCTAAATTATTGTATTGTCCTCAATCACAGTTTTATTTGCATATCATATCTCAGTCTTTATTGTTCATTATTGATACATCATATAATTTATGTTTTGGGCTGATTTACAGGATTTCTGAGAGCCCGAGAGATTGGAGAGGTTGATGACTGAGTGAGTTCGAGGGGCTTATTATGAGGATATTTATGGGATCAGGTTGCATGCCGTAACATATTTCATTGATATATGCCATGATTGGCTAGTTATAGCGCTTGGGCTGAATGAGCCCCTCCGGAGTATGTACACACTCCCAGTGAGCGCAGGTACATACTGAGTGTGAATGCTGAGTGCTGAACAATTGAGACGAATGAGTGACTGTGATGAATGAGTGGCTATGAGGAATGAGTAATTGTAAGGTTGGAGTGAATGGGAGGACTGAGTGACTGCTGCTCTATGAGGATGCATTTAACCTCATTTTTGTTCCATTTCAGTTGTCATATATCACGGTCTTGAAATTTCTAAGAGCTATTATCTTCTACTTCAATTGAACTTGACATTAGTTAACTATATTTGTCTTAATTGTCGGATTTGAAAGCATGCCTACCTTCGTAATTTGAAATTACTGTAATTGAACTATAACTGTGAAGCTCGTCACTACTTTCAATTCGTTATTTAGTATTGTTACTTATTGAGTTGGTTGTAGTCACACTACACCCTATACTTCGTGTGCAAATACAGGTGGTTCTGGACACGGTGGGTGTTGATTCCATCGCACAGTTGCTCTTTGGAGATTCCAAGGTAGTTGCCCGGCGTTTCATGGACCTTATCTCTCCTTCTCTATCTTCCTCTTATTGTATTTAGTCTCAGACTATCATAGACAGTATTTTCCATACTTGTGATATATAGATGCTCATGTACTCTGTGACACCTCGATAGTTGGGAACTTCCGCGTTGAGTTTTGGGTTTTTATCCTGCTTATGTGAACTTTTATTATCTAAACAACTTTAATTCATTTTCTGTTAAAAGTGCTGGAAATATTTTGTAATGTTGGCTTGCCTAGTACCACGTTAGGTGCCATCACGACATGTTAGGATTTTGGGTCGTGACAAGTTGGTATTAGATCCTAGGTTACATAGGTCACACGAGTCATGAGCAGGTTTAGTAGAGGCTTGCGGATCGGTACATAGACGTCTGTACTTATCTTCGAGAGGCTGCCTAACCCTTAGGAAAACTTTACTTTTTGTATTCTTATCATGTGGATTTATTGATTTCGGTAACTAAACTTCTGTATTCTATTCTCTAACAGATGGTGAGGATACGTGCTACCGGACAAAATGGCTAGACACCAGTACCACCAGCTAGGGCAACGAGAGGCCGAGGTTGCGGTAGGGGCCGCAGTAGGGGCAGAGGTACAGCTCATGGAACAGCTAGTGCAGCATCTGCAGATCCACCCGTTTCTCCTGCTCAGAAGCAGGTTCCAGATATAATTGAGCCAATAGGGCCAGATCAGGCACCAGCTGTGCCCATTGTGATTCCAGGCCTTCAGGAGGCTCTAGCCTAGATATTGACTGTTTATACTAGCCTTGCTCAAGTGGTTTCGGCTCAGGCCGCACCAACCACTTCTCAGGCCAAGGGAGGTACTCATACCCCTGCCGCCCGTACTCCAGAGCAGGTGAGGTAGGGACTCCAGACACCAGGGGTACTACCAGCCCAGCCGGTTGCTGCTACTCAGGCCCAAGTGGTCTCCATTATGACTGATGATGAGCAGAGGAGACTTGAGATATTTGGTAGGCTTCAGCCTCCATCATTTAGCGGGTCTGAGTTAGAGGATGCCTAGGGTTTCTTGGATAAGTTCTAGCGGATTCTTCGCACTGCGGGTATTCTGGAAACCAATGGGGTCTCATTCACTATTTTTCAGTTTGCTAGGGCTGCCTTCAGATGGTGGGAGGGTTATGAAAGGCGTAGGCCGGTCGGTTCAGCACCATTTACATGGCAGGAGTTCTTCGTTCTTTTCTTGGAGAAGTTCATGCTGCAGTCTCGCAAGGAGGAGCTGCGCAGACAGTTTGAGCAGCTACGTCAGGATGGCATGTCTATGACGCAGTATGAGATGAGGTTTTTTGAGTTGGCTCGTCACGTAGTTTGGTTGGTCCCACTGATAGGGAGAGGATTATGAGGTTCATTGATGGCCTCACATATCTATTGTAGTTGCTTATGACTCGGGAGAAGGTGTTTGGTGCTACTTTCGATGAGGTGGTTGACATTGCTCGGCAGATAGAGATGGTTCGTAGCCAAGAGCGTGGAGAGAGGGAGGCCAAGAGGCCTCGTGGATCGGGTAGTTTCAGCGGCAAGGGTCGTCCTTATAGGTATGCTCAGACGGCTCGCCTAGTTCACCGTGGTGCATCATCCAATCATGGTTCATACAGTGCTCATCAGGGTCAGTCATTTCTCAGTGCCCTTCCAGCTTAGTGTTCGAGGTTCCCTTCAGTCCCCACCACCAGCACCGGGAAGTTGCTTTGAGTGCGGGGAGTTTGGGCATATGTGGATGTAGTGTCCTCATCGTCCTGGAGGTCCAGTGTAGCCAAGGAGTCAGGTTGCGACTTCAGCACCAATTACTTCACCACTCGCCCAGCCAGCTCAGGGTGGGGCTCTGTCAGCTAGGGGTCGCCCAACAAGGGGAGGCCGATCAGGTGGCGGTCAGGCGTGATTTTATGCTATTCCTGCCATACCAGATATTGTTGCTTCAGATGCAGTGATCATATGTATTGTTTGAGTATGCCACAGGGATGCCTTTTTATTATTTGACCTTGGTTCCACTTATTTATATGTATCATCATATTTTTCTCAATATATAGATATGCCCCGTGAGTCCTTAGTTTCATATGTTCATGTATCTATGCCAGTGGGCGATACTATTATTTTGGACAGTGTATATCAGTCGTGTGCAGTGACTATTAAGGGATTGAAGACTAGAGTTGATATCTTATTGCTTAGTATGGTTGATTTTGACGTGCTCTTGGGTATGGATTTGTTGTCTCCATGTCATGCCGTTCTGGATTATCATGCTAAGTTCATGGCATTGGCGATGCCAGGGTTTCCAAGGATTGAGTGGAGAGGTTCTCAAGACTATGTTCCCAGCATAGTGATTTCATATTTGAAGGCCCAACGGATAGTTTGGAAGGGCTGTTTATCTTATCTGGCCTTTGTGAGGGATGTTAGTGCTGATACTCCTTCTATTTATTATGTTTCGTTAGTGCGATATTTTTCGAATATGTTTCCTGCAGACCTATCGGGCATGCCGCCCGATAGGGATATTGACTTTGGTATTGACTTGGTGCCGGACACACAACCCATTTCTATTCCTCTGTATCGTATGGCACCAGCTAAGTTGACGGAATTGAAAGAGGAGCTTCAGGAACTCATTGATAAAGGGGTTTATTAGGCCTAGTGTGTCACCTTGGGGCGCACCAATTTTGTTTATGAAGAATAATGATGGTACTAGGCGGATGTGCATTGATTACAGGCAGTTGGACAAAGTTACAATCAAGAACAAGTATCATTTGTCGTGCATTGATGATCTATTTGACCAGCTTCAGGGAGCGAGGGTGTTTTCCAAAATTGATTTGAGGTCTGGGTATCACCAGTTAAAGATTCGGGACTCGAAAATTCTAAAGACAGCATTCAAGACCCGTTATGGTAATTATAAGTTCCTTGTGATGTATTTTAGGCTGACCAATGCCCCAGCAACATTGATGCATCTGATGAATAGTGTATTTCAGCCTTATCTTGACTCATTTGTCATAGTGTTCATTGATGACATCCTGGTGTACTCTCATAGCCAGGAGGAGCATGCCCATCATTTGAGGATTGTGTTGCAGCAGTTGAGGGAGGAGAAGATTTATGCCAAGTTCTCCAAATATGAGCTTTGGCTTAGTTGAGTGGCGTTCTTGGGGCAAGTGGTGTCCAATGAGGGGATTCAGGTGGATCCTGAGAAGATAGAGGCGGTTCAGAGTTGGCCCAGACCGTCCTTAGCTATGGAGATCCGGAGCTTTCTCGGCTTGGTCGATTATTATCGTCGCTTTGTGGAGGGTTTCTCGTCTATTGCATCGCCTTTAACCAAATTGACCAAAAGGGTGCTGTTTTCAGGTGGACGGATGAGGGTGAAGAGAGCTTTCAGAAGCTCAAGACTGCATTGACAACAACTCTAGTTCTAGTTTTGCCTTTAGCTTTAGGCTCTTACACAGTATATTGTGATGATTCTCGTATCGGTATCGGATGTGTCTTGATGCAGGAGGGTAGAGTGATTGCTTATGCTTCGCGTAAGTTGAATCCCCATAAGAAGAACTACCATGTTCATGATTTAGAATTAGCTGTCATCGTTCATGCGTTGAAGATTTGGAGGCATTATCTCTACGGTGTGTCTTGTGAGGTGTTTACAGATCATCAGAGTCTCCAGCACTTGTTCAGATAGAAGGATCTAAATTTGAGGAAGCGGAGATGGTTGGAGCTGCTAAAGGACTATGATACCACTATTGTGTATCATTCTGGGAAGGCCAATGTGGTGGCTGATGCCTTAAGTAGAAAGGCGATGAGTATGGGTAACCTTGCATTCATTCATGTTGGTGAGAGACCTCTTGCAGTTGATGTTCAAGCCTTGGCCAACCAGTTCGTGAGATTAGATGTCTCAGAGACCAGTCGGATTCTAGCTTGTGTGGTTTCTCGGTCATACTTATATGATCACATCAGAGAGCGCCAGTATGATGATCCCCATTTGCTTGTCCTTAAGGACACGGTTCAGCATAGTGATGCCAGAGATATTACTATTTGGGATGATGGGGTGTTGAGGATGCAGGGTCAGATTTATGTGCCTAATGTTGATGAGCTACGTGAGTTGATTCTTGAGGAGGTCCACAGTTCGCAGTATTCCATTCATCCGGACACCACTAAGATGTACCAGGATTTGAGGCAACACTATTGGTGGAGAAGGACGATGAATGATATAGTGGGGTTTGCAGCTCGGTGCCTAAATTGTCAGCAGGTAAAGTATGAGCATCAGAGACCGGGTGGATTGCTTCAGAGGTTAGAGATTCCGGAGTGGAAATGAGAGCGGGTCACCATGGATTTTGTAGTTGGGTTCCTGCGGACTTTGAGGAAGTTTGACGCTATTTGGGTGATTGTGGATCGGCTGACTAAGTCCCATACTTCATTCCAGTTGGGACTACTTATTCTTCAGAGCGGTTGGCTGAGATTTGCATCTGCAAAATCGTTCACCTTTACGGTATGCCAGTGTCCATCATTTTAGATCGGGGCACGCAGTTTACATCATAGTTTTAGAGAGCCGTGCAGCGAGAGTTGGGCACCCAGGTTGAGTTGAGAACATCGTTTCACCCTCAAACGGACGGACAGTACGAGCGCACTATTCAGATATTGAAGGACATGTTATGCACTTGTGTCATTGATTTTGGGGGTTCTTGGGATCAGTTTTTGCCGCTCGCGGAGTTTGCCTACAACAATAGTTACGAGTCGAGCATTCAGATGGCTCCATATGAGGCTTTGTATGGGAGATGATGTAGATCTCCGGTGGGTTGGTTTGAGCTGGGCGAGGCTAGGCTATTGGGTACTGACTTGGTTCAGGATGCCTTGGACAAGGTTAAATTGATTCAGGAGAGGCTTCGCACGGCGCAGTCTAGACAGAAGAGTTATGCTGATAGGAAGGTCCGTGATGTTGCTTACATGGTTGGGGAGAAGGTTCTTCTCAAGTTTTTACCCACGAAGGGTGTTATGAGGTTCTAGAAGAAGGGAAAGTTGAGCCCTCGATATATTGGGCCTTTTAAGGTATTTCACAGGATTGGGGAGGTGGCTTACAAGCTGGCCTTGCCACCTAGTTTGTCGAGTGTGCATCCAGTATTTAATGTTTCTATGCTCCAGAATTATGTCGGTGGTACGTCTCATGTTTTGGGTTTCATCACGGTTCAGTTGGATAGTGATTTGACTTATGATGTGGAGCTAGTGGCCATTTTGGATTGGTAGGTTTGAAAGTTGAGGTCAAAGAACATAGCTTCAGTGAACGTGCAGTGGAGAGGTTAGCCAGCTAGAGAGGCTACTTGGGAGACCGAGCGGTAGATGCAGAGCAGATATCCATGCCTATTTGAGACTGCAGGTATATTTTTAGACCCGTTCGAGGACGAACGCTTGTTTAAGAGGGGGATGATGTAACGACGCGGCCGATCGTTTGGAGAGTTGTAGTTCTGTTCCCCTATTTACTGCTCATTTTGTATTTTTTAGCTGTTATGTGACTTGTCGGGGTAGTCGATTCGGGTCCGGTAAGGTTTCGGAATGAACTGAGATACTTAGTCTCAAGGATGAAAACTTAAGTTGAAAAGGTTTACTGGATGTGGACTTAGTGTAGACGACTCCAGAATTGAGTTTTGATGGTTCCGTTAGCTACGTTGGGTGATTTTGGACTTAGGAGCGTGTCCGGATTGTGGTTTGTAGGTCCGTAGTGGAATTAGGCTTGAAATGGCAAAAGTTGGATTTTTGAAAAGTTTGACCGGGAGTGGACTTTTTGATATCTGGTCGGATTCTGATTCCGAAAGTTGGAGTAGGTCCGTAATATTATTTGTGACTTGTGTTCAAAATTTGGGGTCAATCAGACGTGATTTTATAAGTTTCACCGTCGTTTGTAGAAGTTGGAATTCCTTAGTTTCTATAGGCTTGAATTGGGGTGCGATTCGTGTTTTTGATGTTGTTTGATGTGATTGGAGGACACGACTAAGTTCGTATGATGTTTTAAGACTTGTTGGTATATTTGATTGAGGTCGAGGGGGCCTCAGTTTGATTCCGAATGGTTAACGGATCAAAAGTTGAAATTTAAAGGTTGTTGAAGCTGGAGGCTACTGGTGTAACCGCACCTGCGGAGCTTTGATCACAGGTGTGAGCTCGCATGTGCGGGCTGTGGTGCGCAGGTGCGAATTTAGAGGCCGCAGAAGCGGAAATAGGCATGGGAGCTGGGTTCGCAGAAGCGACTTGGAGGCTCGCAGAAGCGTGTCCGCAAGAGCGGAAGAAGCCGCAGAAACGGGTATGTGGTCGCTTCTGCGACACCGCAGAAGCGGGTAAGTTTCCACAAAAGCGGAAGTGCTAGGCAGAACATTTAAAAGCAAGGGTTCACGATTTTGCTTTATTGCAAACATTTTAAGCTCGGGTTTAGGCGATTTTTGAGAGGATGTTCGAGAGGTTTTCTTGAGGTAAGTCCCTTGTGCTCATTATTGATCAATAATCTTGTTTCCCCGTTGATTTTCTCACCTAGTTGGTGTGTATTTAACGTGTAAATTGGGAGTTTGAGGCTAGGGTTAGAGAGTTTTGATTTGGGGATTTGGGCGATGATGTGGTGTCGGATTTTGGCAAATTTGGTATGGTTAGAGTCGTGGTTGAATGGGCTTTCGGGTTTTGTAACTTTTAGCGAATTTTGAGACGTGGGCCAGGGGTGACTTTTGAGTCGATTTTTGACTTTTGACTAATAACTTAGTATTTTTCTTCTCGAAGTGATTATATAGAATATTTTATGGCTAGATTCAAGGCATTCAGAGGATGATTCACGAGGCAAGGTTGAGGTATATAACAGTTCTAAATCTAGTTCAGAGGGTATGAAACCCCGTATTATGTGTCATGTGTTTGGTTTTGAGGTGACGCACATGCTAGGTGGCGGGTGTATGAGCATGCACCGTAAGAATTTTAACTTGGTCAATTTCACGAAATTGTGTAGTTGAATAATCTGTTGTTATCCGTACATTTTACATGTATTAGAGAAATTGAACTGCAAATCATGTTGGAAATCATATTTAAACCATGTGTTAACACTGTAGGGACCCACAAAGGTCGTGTACATGTTGAATCATCTGCTAAATTGTTGTATTGTACTCATTCATAGTTTTATTTGCATATTATATCTCAGTCTCTATTGTTCATTGTTGATACATCACATCATTTCTATTTGGGCTTATTTTCATGATTTCGGAGAGCCGTAGATACCAGAGAGGTTGATGACTAAGTGAGGCCGAGGGAGTGATTGTGAGAATATTTATCGGATCGGGCTGCATGCCGCAGCATGTTGAATTTATATATGCCATGATTGGCTTGTTATAGTGCTTGAGCTGAAGGAGCCCCTCCGGAGTCTGTACACACACCCGTGAGCGCAGGTACCTACTGAGTGCGAGTGCCGAGTGTTAAGCGACTGAGAGGAATGAGTGACTGTGAGGAATGAGTAATTGTGAGGTTGGAGTGAATGGAAAGACTGAGTTACTGCTGCTCTCTGAGGATGCATTTGACCTCATTATTATTGCATTTCAGCTGTCATTTATCACTGTCTTGAAATTTCTGAGAGTTATTATCTTCTGCTTCAATTGAACTTGACATGAGTTAATTGTTTTAGTCTTAGTTGTCGAATTTGAAAGCATACACCTACCTTCCTAATTTGAAATTACTGTAATTGAACTATAACTGTGAAGCTCGTCACTACTTTCAGTTCTTTATTTAGTATTTTTACTTACTGAGTTGATTGTACTCACGCTACACCCTACACTTCATGTGCAGATCTAGGTAGTTCCGGACACGATGGGTGTTGATTCCATCGCACAATTGATCTTTTGGAGATTCCAAGGTAGCTACCCGGCGTTTCACAGACCTTGTCTCTCCTTCTCTATCTTCCGCTTATTGTATTTAGTTTTAGACTATCATAGACATTATTTTCCAGACTTGTGATGTATAGATGCTCATGTACTCTGTGACACCCCGATAGTTGAGAACTACCGCGTTGAGTTTTGAATTTTTATCCTACTTATGAGAACTTTATTATCTAAACGGCTTTAATTCATTTTCTGTTAAAAGTGTTGGAAATATTTTGTAATGTCGGCTTGCCTAGTACCACGATAGGTGTCATCACGATAGGTTCGAATTTTGGGTCGTGACATCTTCCTGTAAGGTGGGTCTGCCTCTGGGTGCCACTACTAGTATATCCCTATTTTTTAAAGACATATATGTATTGTTATACCCCATTTTGACACGGGTCAAAACAAAGTATAACATATTGGAAAGACCAAGGTTTAATTAAAGAGAGTCGCCACCTAATTATTTTAACGATGAATTAGGACACCAATTTTAGGTAATGTTTAAACTTAACCTTAGAAATTCTAGGTACGGATTCTAATTATCTCAAAAGGAAGGGGTAAGTCACCTTTTAATATCCATAAAAAAATGGTTAACCAACCAAACTTAGGTTTATTAGTTAGAAGAATGTTTGGAACGTAATTAAATAATTCACTTTGAAAACACTACTAAGTGCCTAAAATTTGTAATTGAATGGATATACAAATATGGATTAAGAAAACGGCCTTTAGAGTCGGACTTTGAAACACATGACTTTGTTTAACTCCAAATGTGATAAAGGTCCAAAATCATTGAACTCTATAACTTTAAAAAGAGAGCCTGCCAAATTCCATTTTTTGAAAACTCGCATTTTTAAAAGAAATGTAGTAATCCAAGTTTTTTAACTTACTAAGACGTGATGAAGAGAAAACAGTTTTTCCTCCTTAGGTCTCATATGAAAAATAGTAAACCCCAAAACGTTGAGTGCATTGTATCCTTTTAAGTCTTTAAAATACTTTGCCAAAACTAAAGTTGTGATCTTAAATGATAAAATTAATCATTAATCATCAATCATAGATTCAAATAAAACAAATCACATAGATTAACAAACATGAAGAGTAAGTAAAAATAAAAGCCGCCATAGGGGACCCAAGCGATTAGCTTGTTTTCTTGATATCTGGTACATTCTAAGAAAATGTGTTGTATTGACTCCATGAGCAAGTATGGGGGAGTCTCACATTAAGACTCCACGGGTGGATAAGGAGAGTCGTGTCGCTCCAAGTGTTCATGCAAATAAAAAGGAAGCCTTATACTTTTGCAGGGCAGCGAACTGAGGCGGGGATCTTAGGTGCACTATCGAACTCTGACCTAAGAACCCACTAACTTAGACTTAAATGGGACATTCTTTTTGTTTAAAGAGAGAGGCAGCAGCTTCAAACAGAGTTTAGGGTTAGGAGGCGGTTAACAACCATGAGGTTTTGTGGGTAAAAGGGCGGCTGAAAACCATCTCCCAAAATCTCTTCAAAGGCTAGTATTTATAGGCTGATTTCTAGTGTTCTTGGTTTTAGGCGGGATTTTGAATAGAAAAATTGAATTTTGAGTCAAGTTGGCCGTTCAAATTTGAACGTTGGAAGCCATGGCAGAGATAGCAGTATTGAGCAGAAATTTTAAGCCAAAAATGGTGAAGCGTTTTCTAGGTTGGATTGGGGAAGATTTTGGCTTTTGGTCAAAAGAGGAAGAAGAACGTTGGACACCATCTGATGAAAGGGAAGGGTTAAGATTAAGGATCCAGAGAGTTCTATAAGTTTGGACTGCTAATAATTGGGCTTTTGGGTCTGAAATATGTCCGAAATTATTGGGCTATAGAAAGGGCCGAATCTCCTTCTTCTTTATCTTTTATTTGGGCTTCTGAAATCTTATCCATATTATAATTAACAAAGCTATTAATATGAAATAAGTAATTAGATCTTAATATGCCTAGTAATAAATATTTATATTAAAAAATTTGCTAGTGTTTAAATAATTACGAATTTGTGTTGTAAAAATCTATTTAGTAGATAACCATTGATTTAAAATGGGCATGCAACAAATATGTAAATCACTTGAATAAATATATTACAAATAGGAGTAGGATTAATACAATGCAGTGAACAATATTTATAAAGGAAAATATTATTGGCTGATTTACTTTGACTTAAATTATTTGAGAGATAAAACCGTAGTAGTAATAGTAGTAGTAGCAACAACAGTAGTAATAATTATTATTATTAATAATAATAATAATAATAATAATAATAATAATAATAATAATAGTAAAAGAATAAGAAGAAGAACTCTAAATTGTACTAAAAATAACACATTAAATATTCTTACATCATTAATGATATTAGAAACTCAAGTAAACAATTTGGAAGAAAGAGCGGCAAAATTGGATGTCAACATGTATTCACATGAAATATTTGCTAAACTTTATGGATGTCTATGACTCCTTTTAGTATAGTATAGGTCCACCTCTATTTATTATATGTTAGAAAATAAATTAAAAATAAGTAATACTTAATAAGAAGGGTAAAATAATTATAAAATGATAAATCACACATTAATTTTTCAAATTAAATAAGTAAAAATAGATGTTTATTTTTAATATTATGAATAAGTAAATTTGGACGGATAGAGTAAAAATTAGACCGGAAGAAGCTCCTCATGTCTTAGGCGCTACTCTTCTAGCAATATAACTTTTTCTATTGTGATTTTTAAGCAAATTTGATTGTAGGAATAAAAGAGAAATACTTCTATTAGTTAAAATTATATATCGCCCACCATGATCCTATAGTCCGCTTATCGAGGGACAGAAAGATGGATCTTGAGAAAGAACAAACTTTATATTTATCGTAGTATTGAGGATAGATATTAGCGCATATTCAGTCCTTTGGTTCATCTGAATTTAATATTTTTGATGCGAAGAATTTATAAAAATTTATTAAAATTATAATTTATCTATCTATCTATGCTAATCTATTTTATTATAAAAGTACGAATGTTAAAACATTAAATTTTGAACGACTAAAATATCCTTAAATTATCGATCGATTTTTCTACCCTTTGAAAAGTGAATTAAGTTACATTCTATGTTGGATAATATTTAAGATTTTCAAGTTGGCTAAGAATTGGTCACTTTCAGTCTCATACCAAAACTTTGTCTTTGAGTTTCAATAATAAATACTTAACCTACTTTAGAAAAACTATTAGCATTAAATTTTCCGTTCTTCAACCAAATCTTCTCTCTTTTTTTGTTATTATTTATGTGCTTTATATATATACTTTACGATTAATCGTTTAAAATAAATTTCAAAAATATTATATGGTCAAGAAGTAGTTTCGCATGCCCCATCAAGATTTATATATTAAATGTTTCAGTTCTACCTTTTGTTTTGTTCTTACAATTTTATTATCTATATATCATGCTAACATGCAAGTCTATCATTCAATTCGGGAAAAACAAAAATTTTAGACAGTAAAAGTCACTTTCTTGATTTGTTGTTATCTGTAGTTTTTTTTCTTTTTTTGGTCGCATTTGATTTCTATTTTTGATTGATACGACCGAAATATTTGGATGTAGAAGTACGTATAGTCATAGTTGTAAAAGGTTACACAAGTTTCAGTAGAAAAAAAAGGAGCTCATAGAACTATTCCCACGCGTAATAGAAAGATGTGATATTATGATAATTCACTTGTGTGTAATGTATAGATCCGATCACAGGAATTATCTATAGGAAAATATTTAAAATTAACCATTAAATGTCGTTGTAAAGTCATATTACCCACGGAATTGATTAGTATATTGTGTATATATATCTGATGCTAATAATTATTTAAAAAAAGAATATATGCAGTTGAAAGTTTATTATTTTAGGTATGCGTTTCATAATAAATGTCGCAAGACAATCGTGCAAAGCACGAACATAGAGACTAGTACTATATTAAAAGCACGAAATTCCTTAGCGAAATGTCGTTCGCCTTATTTATCCCTCTAAAATAGAGTTCACACAAAACAAAATAATCATTTGATTATTTTCCTAATATTTTGAAATAATCATTTAATTATTTTCCTAATATTTAGGAATATTTACTTAAGTTTGTTTCTATTATTTAGGACTTTACAGTCAGATAAATTTCAGTTATTAAATCTCTTCTAAAATTTCGGAATTTAACATCAAAATTTTACTTGTATAAATCTTCTCATTGTTTTAATCGTGCTTAACTACATAAAGTATTTCAAAGAGAGTCTCATAATGAATAAATTTCTTCCGAAAAGGCATTCTAAGATTGGCACGTCAGGTATGCATAGTGTTCAACTTATGTTAAAAGGTTATCGTTTCTACAAATTTGCCGTTTAATGCTTCTTCGCGTTGCCATATAAAAATTGTTTTATTGTTAAAAGCATTGACACTATTATTTAGAAAGTTAATTTTAATATTCTTTTCGATCTTTCATTGCCATAAGTATAAACCATAATTTTTGATAAACGCATATTCATGTTCAGACCAACAAAAAAGAAATTATTTTTGCTTACAAATAAACAAAAGCACACATGAGAAACTAAGATGCACTATAAAAGATTTTTTTTATACAAGTAGTAGTGAGACGGCTTATATAAACTAAATTTATCACTTCTTTTAATTAGCACTGGTCGTAAATGTAATTTATTGTTGGAATGACAACAAATTGAAGGAGGCTTCATAGATTATACAGTTTCTAAATAGTGCAGGAGATAAAAATGCTATAAAAATAGATTTTTATACTGGACAAAAATAGTTATTTAAATTATTATTTTCAAAATCAACTAAAATATTAAAGACTTTTGAAATCAATTAAAATTTATACTATTGAATCTTTTTTATTTAAGTTATATAAGGAACTTTAAAACCGATTAAGATTTACCTTATATAAAACATTTAATTTCTGCAATTTAGTAGTAATACAAGATAGAAATTAATGACAAAAGATAAACTGGTAGCGCAAGAAAAGACTATGCAATGGGTAATTTAAGATGTAACTTACAATTGGCAATCTAAGATATGACATGCAATCTAATTTTTTTAATATTAATTCATGCTATACTATATATTTTATATTAAATTATTTGTTATACAATATTAAGTTAATATTAATCATTTTAGACTTTACATTGTCCATTAGTATCAATAACGCCAACCTCTTCATTCCAATTTATTTAATTAGACTTCCAATTTATTACTCAAACATAATTTATAATAATATTTATGCGACTTTTACAAACAATTTACTCACTGGAGCTACTATATTAAAAGCACGAACGTCTTTAGCGAAATGTCATTTTCCTTTTTTGCCCTTATAAAATAAATTTTATATTGGACAAAATTATAATTTAAGTTATATTCCTAATATTTAGAAATAGTAATTTAATTATTTACCTAATATTTAGGATTTCTAAACCAACTAAATTAGGTGTGTTAAATCCTTCCTAATTTGAATTGTGTCATATAACAGATTTGTAAAAAAAATAAAATATTAACTCATAAAAATCTTAGGAGTCTTATTGTTTGTTATTAAATTTTATATATCCGATTAATTCCTTAGATTATTTTAGGAAACATTTGGAGCACTTTTGAATTCCTTTAAGGTTTAGGACTAGAACACTTTGAAATCCTTTTAGGTTAAGGAGACTAAAAAATTTCATTAATTCTTTACGTTTTAAAAGTTTCACTTTTCTCCGTTAGTGATTGGCCACAATATTTACAAGTCTGTGATGAGCCTTTCTCCTTAATTTGTTTTATGTAAGTAGTTTCTTTTATGAATTAGAGCTTTATTTTGTTTACTATTGCGTATTAGAGAGAGTAAAAGAAGTTATTTAGATTTGTGGCAGAAGAAAGAAGACTGGGAATAAGAGGAAAGACTGTGAAAGAGAATTATTTTTTTCTATCTCCTCATACACTAATTTTATTGTTAAATTTGCAACAAGTACAACTTTGGAGAGAATCATATTTGAGCAATTATCAAGTTTGTCTTGCTATCTATAACTTTGTATTCTCCTGCTTTTACTTAATTTCTTTTTTATTTTTTATCTTTGCATGGGTAAAGAGATAGATTTTTATAATTTTCATATAAGTAGAATGTATTTATGTGAATAACTTAAACGTAAAATACTCTGACTCGAACGAATGATATGAACTGTTCTTATTTGATACTTTCGTTAGAGCTTGAATTTCACAAGTTATAAATTTCAAAACATAGGTCTTTGGAGGAAACTTATAGTAGATATATAATTTCGGTAAATCATGTTTTACTCCTTTAATTTGTTTATTGCATTCAAATTACCGATATAAACTCTCCGAGAAAGACTAATTAAGCAATAATAACTAAACTTCAATTTTCCTTATTCTTACTCATAAATTTATTATAACTGGTTGTAGAATTAAAACCAATTAGTTTTGTATAATTCAATTATCTTAGGAAAAAATAGAGAGAAATACTTTTTTTTGTGAAAGACCTATGTTTGATTTTTTGGGTATACAATAATATGTATCTTATCTTTTAATCAAACACTACTTTTATAAAATTTATGTAACAAAAAAATAAATACATATACTAATAATTATAATAATTAGATATAAAATATACTTTTGACTCAGTATTAAATTTTAGAAATACTTTTGAAATGATATATAGTTTAATAATATTTACATAATTTTTTTAAGTTTTATATTTATGAACATAGAGTACACGCGCAAAGTGCGTACTGTTGGCCCAAGTGAAGTTTTGTTTTGAAGATTGACAAAGGAAGCTCAGGCATGAACCAGGTCCATCCCCTGTGTATACAGACACGGGCAGATTCGAGCATGAGGAATGCACGTGAAGGAGATAAGCTTAACTTGTTATATCTGATATCTGCTGATCGAAAAGTTTGCATAATTGATAAGGAGAAGGACTCCTTACTCAAAGAGAACACTATCCAAGATAAGGGAGGAGTTATAAGTTGAGGATAACTAGAGCTCTTCCACAAAGGAAGAGTAGCATTAGAACTCTAGTTATTTCCCATTCTACTAATTCTATATATTGTAGGATGTTCTCATTCTACGGTCACGCACAAAAGCAGTAGTTAAACGTGAGTTGAGAGCAAAATAGCAAGGCATTTTGCAAACAATTCTTGTGTGATTCAAGTGTGCGAACCTGAAGCTACATGAACCAGATAGAAGAACCAGTTCCAAGTGTCTGTCTTTTATTCTAGTTCAATTGTAGTAGATGATTTTTAATTTGTACCTTTCAGCTTTATCCAGAGGCAATTGTAATGGGTACTCTGTGTATTCAAGTTAGAGTTAACTTGAAATTGTCGCAATAGTTAGAGGCTGGTTGCCACAACGGGATTAGAGTTAATCCTTAGGTTTACAAAAAGTTTTGTAAATGCTATTTTAGCTCATTGATTTAGTGAAGTGTTGGGGAAAATCCTACTGAGTAGTAGGTCATGAGTTTTTCACCTTTTGAGCCGGATATTTTCCACGTAAAAATACTTGTGTTCTTTACTTTTCGCATTTACTATTTCAGCAACAATAGGTTAAGGAACACTTAGAAGAACCAGGTCCTTCTGTAGTCAGTACACGCAAAAGTTATACACCACACAAATTATCCCTCCCCCTCCTTCTTTTGTGGCATTGACGTATAAAACATCGATTGGTATCCGAGCAGGTTATCCTTGAAGAGGCTAACACCTTAGGAGAAGATTAAGATGAGTGCACTACCTGGAAACGGGGAAGGGCAATCCACTGCTAGGCCACCACTCTTCAACGGCCCGTATTACTCTTGGTGGAAAAACAGGATGAGAGATCACATCATAGGAGAAGACTATGAGTTATGGGATATTATCACAGATGGCCCACTAGCTACCATGAAGATAAATGCCAAAGGAGTAGAGGTGCCAAAGACAAGAGCTGACTATACTGCTGAGGACTTGAAGAAATGGGAGAAGAATGCTAAAGCCAAGAAATGGCTTGTTTGTGGACTCGGTTCAAATGAGTACAATAGAATCCAAAGTTGTACCACTGCTAAGGAAATCTGGGATACTTTACAAGTGGCCCAAGAAGGAACACCTCAAGTGAAGAGGTCCAGAGGAACTCTACTGTATTCTCAATATGAGAACTTTACCATGAAGGAAGGGAAAACCATTCAAGAGATGTACACAAGGTTCACTACATTGGCAAATGAACTAAAGTCTCTTGGAAGGATTATTCCTGAAGAAGATAGAGTTGAGAAGATTTTGACAAGGGTTCTGCCTATTACTTGGGAGAGCAAAATCACTGCCATTCAAGAATCAAAGAATATTGCCACTTCCCATTGGATGAGTTAATTGGAAATCTCATTGCTTATGAACTTAGGAGACAAACCATGAAAATGGATGTACCTAAGAAGGAAAGCAGCCTGGCAATCAGAATCACTGAAGGTTCTGATCTAGAAGATGATAAAGTGGCTATGATCACCAAGGACTTCAAGAAGTACTTGAGGAGAGGAAAGGGTCCTTCAAGAAGTGGAAGTTATAGTAAATCAAAAGTTCTTGAGAAGCAAATCAATGATGGATGCTACAAGTGTGGAAAGACTGATTACCACATCAAAAACTGTTCCCAATGGAAAATTGAGCGGAAGAAGGAAAAAACTGAACGAAGGAACATGAAGAAGGAACAGGTTCAACCCAAGAAAAGCAACAACAAAAGATCAACCAAGGCTATGGTCGCTGCTTGGGGAGAAAGCTCAGATAATGATGATGGGGAGGAACAGGCACTTATGGCCATTGGAGAATCTGATGAAGAAATTGAGGTAAGTGTAATTCATCTCAAAGACAAAATTAAATTATTGTCTAAAGAAAGGTTGTATGAGATACTTCTAGAGCTGATTGATGAATCTGAGGATGTAAACAATGAAAAGGAACAGTTGTCTAAAGAATGTATGATTTTGAAGGTTAAGTGCAAAAACCTGGAACTTACGGTTAGTGAAATTGTATGTAAAAACATTGTGTTGAAGAACCAGGTTCATGCACTTGACTCAATTGCCCTAGAGCTTAGATCTAAAAGTCTAAAACTGAAATTAGGAATAGGTAAAAGGATAGCTGATCACACACAGCTCACTCTAGAAGAAAACGCATGTAAAATGAAAGATGAGTTGTATAAAAGGGATGAGCAGGTAAGAATTCTAAAGGAGGATTTAAGCAAGGTCAAGCATGAACTAGACAGAACTTGTAAATGGAACAGGTCTTCCGATGCACTTTCATGGCTACAGGAATATCATAGTAGCAACAGAAGAGTACTTGGCTTTGGGAACCTGGCACCTAAATGGGATCCTAAAATCAAGTACCTCACACTTCCTGAGAACAAGATTTTCACACACTGTGGTAAAATAGGTCACTATAAAAGTGAATACACTGCAAAAGAAAAGTCAAGTCAAAAGAACAAAGAATTTGTTCAAGGGAAAATAGGCTACCAAGTTGGGCTAAAAAGAATTTGATTCATCATTTTGCCTATAGAAAGGGACCCAAACTAGTTTGGGTTCCTAAGACTAACCCCTGATTTTCTTTTGCAGGTGCAAGTGAAGGGGAGCAGCCAAATATGGTACATGGATAGTGGCTGCTCAAAGCATATGACAGGAAGCAAGAACCAATTCCTTTCACTTGAGGACCTCAAAGGACGTAATGTCTCCTTTGTAAATGGGAAGAAAGGTGAGATCATTAGGGTTAAAAAGGTAGGTAAGACTGATTCTCACTCTATTGAGAATGTCTACTTGATAGATGGACTAAAGTACAGTCTAATAAATGTATCACAATTGTGTGATAGAGGTAACATGGTAGCATTCACCTCTACCAAATGCTTTGTAATTAATCTTACCACTAACAATATTGTTTTGCAGGAAAAAAGAGTGAACAATATATATATTGTAGATCTGTCCACACTTTCAGAAAATGAACTCACTTGCTTAAGTGTGTTGGATAATGATCCCCTCCTTTGGCATAAGAGACTTGGACATGCCAGTCTGAGTCAACTCAACAAATTAGTTTCCAAGGACCTGGTGATAGGGCTGCCTAACATCAAGTTCAAGGAATATAAAGTTTGTGAGGCTTGTGCAATGGGGAAGTAGGTAAGATCCTCTTTTAAATGCAAGAAAATGGTAAGCACCACCAGGACGATGGAACTGGTCCATATGGATCTTTGTGGTCTAATAAGAACATTAAGCAAAGGTGGTAAAAGTTATGTGATGGTGCTTGTTGATGATTATTCTAGGTTTACTTGGACATTGTTTTTAACATCTAAAGATGAAGCATTTGACATGTTTACCTCTTTTGTTAGAAAAACACAGAAACAACTAGGTAATCAACTTGCATCAATTAGGTCTGATCATGGCACTGAATTTGAGAATGCTAAATTTGCTGAATTTTGTGATGAACATGACATAAATCATAATTTCTCTACTCCTAGGACTCCACAACAAAATGGAGTAGTTGAAAGAAAGAATAGGACACTTGAAGATATGGCTAGGACTATGCTTCTTTCTAGTAAACTGCCCCATAGCTGCTGGGCAGAAGTTGTAAACACTGCATGCTATATCATAAATAGGTGCATGACTAGACCTCTTATAGAGAAGACTCCCTATGAGTTACTTAAAGGGAGAAAACCAAACATATCCCATCTTAGGGCATTTGGATGTAAGTATTTTGTGCACAATAATGGTAAAGACTCCCTAGGTAAGTTTGATCCCAGAAGTGATGAGGGAGTATTCTTGGGATATTCTTCACATAGTAAAGCTTATAAGGTCTATAACAAAAGAACTATGTGTGTAGAAGAAAGTGTTCATGTAGTTTTTGATTAAATTAACATTCTTTTTGAGAGACAAGAACATGATGATGAAGCAATTGGGCTGGTAAGAAACTCAAATGAAACCATAGCCCAGACTGAAGCTGCACTAGAGGAAGGAACAAAAGATGGAACAGGTCCTTCCACCCAGGCAACATCACAGAGGGAATAGAACAAAGAGGAAATGATCCTCAAACCTCAACGGAACTTGTCTATGAACCTGTTCCTCAGCAATAAAACATTGAAGGAACATCAAGGGAAAACCAGCTGGTCGTAAAATCTTACAAGTATTAGAGTTCTTATCCCATTGAGAGCATAATTACTGATCCAACCTCTGGAATCAAAACCAGATCTTCAATAAAGAATATCTATGCTTTTGATGCTTTCTTATCTCTTATTGAACCTAAAAATATTGCTGAGGCTTTCCAGGATGCAGACTGGGTAAATGCAATGCAAGATGAACTCAACCAATTTGAAAGGAGTCAAGTTTGGCATCTGGTACCAAGACCCAAGGACATATCAGTAATTGACACAAAATGGGTCTTCAGAAACAAACTTGATGAAGATGGAACAGTTATAAGGAATAAGGCAAGATTGGTGGTTCAAGGATATAGCCAAGAGGAGGGCATAGACTATGATGAAACCTTTGCTTCAGTTGCAAGGTTGGAAGCAATAAGACTCCTCATAGCTTTTGATGCTTACATGGAATTCACTCTTCACCAGATGGATGTCAAGAGTACCTTCCTCAATGGCTATCTAAAGGAAGAAATGTTTGTAAAGCAACCTCCGGGTTTTGAAAGCAAGGAATGTCCTGATCATGTGTACAAGCTTGACAAGGTACTTTATGGGCTAAAGCAGGCTCCAAGAGCATGGTATGAAAGATTATTAAAATTCTTGCTTGGGCAAGGCTACAAGAGAGGTAAAATTGACAATAATTTATTCTTGAAAGAAAAAGATAAAGATCTCTTGGTAGTTCAGATATATATTGATGATATAATCTTTGGAGCAACTACTGATAAGTTAAGTAAAGAATTTGCTACACTAATGGGGAGTGAATTTGAAATGAGTATGATGGGTGAGCTTAATTTCTTTTTAGGCTTACAAATTAAATAAAATTCAAATGGAACTATGATCCATCAACAGAAGTATGTAAAAGAGTTGCTTAAAAGGTTTAAAATGGAAGATTCCAAAGAAATTGACACTCCTATTGCAACACTTACAAAGTTGGATATAGATGAACCTGGTTCATCTGTTGATCAGAAGTTTTATAGGGGAATGATTGGCTCATTGTTGTATCTCACTGCTAGCAGACCTGGTATTATTTTCAGTGTAGGCCTTTGTGCAAGATTTCAAGCAAATCTAAAGGAGTCTCATTTGACTGCAGTCAAGAGGATTTTGAGATACCTAAAAGGCACCACTGACCTATGTCTGTGGTATCCAAAAGGTAGTAATTTCAATCTAGTGGGATATGCTGATGTTGATTATGCAGGTTTTCTTGTGGATAGAAAGATCACCTCAGGCATGGCACACTTTCTTGGCTCATGTCTTGTGTCTTGGGCCTCCAAAAAGCAAAATTTTGTGGCCTTATCTACTGCTGAAGCTGAGTATGTTATTGTTGCTTCATGTTGTGCTCAATTGTTGTGGATCAAACAATAATTAATGTACTTTGGAATTGATGTTAGTTGTATCCTCATCTTTTGTGATAACTCTAGTGAAATTAGTATGACCAAGAACCCAATTCATCACAAGAGAACTAAGTACATAGATGTTATGTATCACTTTTTGAGGGACAACTATGAAAAGGGTTTGATCACTATGGAATTTTGTACTACTGACAAGTAAATAGCTGACATCTTTACAAAAACTCTAAGTAGAGATCACTTTGAAAGGAACAGGTTAGAATTAGGGATGATTAAGATCACCTAAAAAGACCAGTTCAAAATTTCATAATTGAAAAAAAAATTGAAAAAAAAACGAAAAAAGAATTTGATGGAAAAATATTTTGGTTAGAAAATTTGTAAATTTTGTATATAGTTAGAGTAGATTTTACTCAGTCTCATACTTTCAATAGCATACTCTTGTGCCACGTGCTAAAATGACTCATTAATCTCTAATGATATTATCTTTATTTTCTTGAAAAATTTAGACTTACACAAGAGATCTCTCAGTGAAGAACCGGGTTCATCAAGATTCCTTGATATGTATTCTACACTCAGCATAATTTGAAATAACTATATTTGGATCATGATTAAAAGAAGAGTCCCATCTAATCCCAAATCCTTTTTGGACTTATCCGTTACAAATGAACCAGTTTCGTTCAAGAGGAGTCCTAACCGCATTAAGTGCCTAGATTCTAAGGATAGTCTTGAACGTCTTTTCAAACTGACTTGCAGTTTGATTAGACTTCTGTAAAAGCTGTTGTTACTCAAGTGAACTCCTCCACTTTATATTTATTAGGAGTTATTTGTTTCTTCACTTCTAAACTTTCAAGCCATCCAAATTCTCTCAAACTTCTCTCCTCTTCTACTCTCACACAAACTCGTTTTCTATAGCTCCCAAACTCATAAATGGCAAACCTTTCTGAAAAACCTTCATCCCCACCCAAGGAAATCACATCCACACCATCTATCACACCTTCAACCACACCTCTGTCTAAGAAAGGAAGAACTAAGATGCTTGCTCGCAAGAATGTGGCTGAGAGCGCATTATCTAAGAAATTAGATAAACAATTGAAGGATAGCCAGGTCCAGAAACCTCAGAAATCCGAAGACTCATTTAAATCTGCTACTGAAAGGGAAGAAACAGTTTCTTCTGAGACTGAACATGTATCATCTGGCCTTAAAGTTACTCCTGAAACTATTTCTGAGGTTGCTACGAATTTGGAGAATAGGTTTGTGCTAGTAGGATCCATGGCAGGTGTTGAAACTACTGAGTCTGAAAGGGTTGGTGGTAAAAAAGAAAAAGGAAAAGAAAAAGAGAGTGAGGGTGCTCAGAGTACTGTGAGGGGAAAGGGAAAATGAGTGGTTGGTTTTTCATCCACTCTTATTAGTCTAACTAAATAATGAGGTGCAATGGTTGTTTGGGGTGAGGAATCTGCTACAATAGAGGAGGATGTGAGAAAAACTAGGGGAAGTGGGTCTGGAGAAGCTGCTGAAGGGCTGGTTCAACTTGGGAAAAATGTAGATGAACCTGTTCCATCTGGACAGGAAACTCTCGCAAACCTACTGAAAAGGGTGACTGCAAGTTACAATCCAAAGAAGAAAAAAAGTTTAAGAGTTAACACCCCTGACACTGCTAGGGCAAACAAGAAAAGGAAGGTTGCCTCTTCTATCCCTGTTGAAATTCCTCCCACAAGAGAAAGAGCCACAAGAATTCAGAAGAAGCAGAGTGAGGCTGAATTGGTGAGTGAGCATGTTGAGGCTGTTGAAATTGATGAGATAGACCTGGTCCTTTGAGATGAAGATGAGACAGAAGAAGTGGAGGTTCTGACTCCCAAAGCTAAGAAAGCCAAGACTTCCACCAAGAAGTCTGTTTCAAAGTCAAAGTCCGTTGAACTATCCACTTTGGCTAAAAGAACTATGTATGCTGTGAAAGCAAGAAAAGTGAAAATTACGGAGGAAGAAGAATAGAGTTGAGAAGAAGAAGTTGATGATTCTGATGCTGAGAAAGACAAGATGGTCAAATTTGGAAAGAGGACTATCTTGAAAGGCAGACTCCTCAAGAACTTGGAGGAGGAAGGAATGGTGATGCTTTTGGAGAAGTTACAGTTGCAAGGCTGGAAAGACATGGTCCTTCAGATGGATGGCAGGCTAGCCAGGAATGAAATTGTGGAGTTTATGGCCAATTGTGAGATAAAAGATGGTAGGGTCACCAGTGTGGTAAAGGGGGTGAAAGTAACTTTTGATGAGAAAGAACTGGGAGAGATCTTAGGTGTACCTGTTGAAGGGTACAATGATTATAAGAAACTAAAATGGCCAAGTCTAAAGAATCTCCCTACTGCCCTTGCCATTACTAGGAAATTTGGTGAAAATGAAGAGGAACTTGAGTCCAAGGCTATTTACAAAAGTGATACGAAGCCACCCCACAAAATGATGTTCGAATTTGTAAACAAATATGCGCTGTCTAGGTAGGAAAGGAGGCACATTGCCACATTCATGGACCTGGTCCTTATGGAATGTTTGGATAGTGGGAGGCAAATCAATTGGCCTGGATTTATAATCCAGCTTCTTGACAGGGTTCTAAATGGTACCAAGACTCATGTCATACCCTATGGCTTTATTCTCATAGTTGTACTTGCGCACTTTAAGATACCCATCAAGAAATGTGAGGTTGGTACAAGAAAGGATCATTTTGGGTCAAATACTCTGACTACTTGTGACTATGAAGTCCAAACCACTCCCAAAGAACCTGGTTCATCCAAAAAGGTACCAGTGAATAGCAAAGTGCGAGCCTTGATGCAAGAAAGTGGGGCTAAGGATGCTGAGATTGATAGGCTGAAGAAGAGGTTGGCAGAAGTGGAGACTGAGAGATATGCTCTCAGAATTGAACTGGCAAAAGAAAAGGAGAAGAATGATGGCATTCTTCAGGATATGCTGAAACTACTCCAAGCCAAAATTCAAGAACATGGTCCTTCCCAGCCTTAAGCCTCCTAGCCTAGTGTAGATCAACCAGTCACCCAGTTCGGGATTTTTTTTCTTCTTTTGCTCATTATCTAATATTTTTATTTCTTCTTATGTTTTGTGGTAGGATCTTATCAATCACTGAAATTCACTGTCTTTTGCTCTAACTGTTTGTTTATATTTCTTAGATGGCTAATATCCTTAGATTGATATATATTGATTAATCCATAATTGCATTTGAAGTAGCCTCAGTGGCCATGAGTAATTTTGTAAGATCTGGTTATCTTCCATATTTATGCAATTTTTCGATGATGCCAAAAGAGGGGAAAAGGTTGTGCTTATACTTTGAAAAGTGATATTTATAACCTAATGAACCTGGTCCTTGATGATAAGTGATAAAAAGGTAAAATATTCTAACATTGTGTTGATGTTGAGCTGAGTCGAAACAAGGCCTAAGCTTATGAAAGCACATAGTTTGTCATCATCAAAAAGGGGGAATTTGTTGGCCCAAGTGAAGTTTTATTTTGAAGATTGACAAAGGAAGCTCATGCATGAACTAGATCCATCCCTTGTGTATACAGACACGGGCAGATTCGAGCATGAGGAATGCACGTGAATGAGATAAGCTTAACTTGTTATATCTGATATCTCCTGATCGAAAAAGTTGCATAATTGATAAGGAGAAGGACTCCTTACTCAAAGAGAACACTATCCAAGATAAGAGAGGAGTTAGAAGTTGAGGATAACTAGAACTATTCCACCAAGGAAGAGTAGCATTAGAACTCTAGTTATTTCTCATTCTACTAACTCTATATATTGCAGGATGTTCTCATTCTATGGTCACGCATAAAAGCAGAATTTAAATGTGAGTTGAGAGTAAAATAGCAAGGCATTTTGCAAATAATTCTTGTGTGATTCAAGTGTGTGAACCTGAAGTTACATGAACCAGATAGAAGAACCGGTTCCAATTGTCTGTCTTTTATTCTAGTTCAATTGTAGTAGGTAGTTTTCAATTTGTACCTTTCAGCTTTATCTAGAGGTAATTGTAATAGGTACTCTAAGTATTCAAGTTAGAGTTAACTTAAAGTTGTCGCAACAGTTAGAGGCTGGTTGCCACAACGGGATTAGAGTTAATCCTTGGGTTTACAAAAAGTTTTCTAAATGCTGTTTTGGCTCATTGATTTAGTGAAGTGTTGGAAAAAAATCCTACTGAGTAGTAGGTCGTGATTTTTTTACCTTTTGAGACGGGTGTTTTTCATGTAAAAATACTTGTGTTCTTTACTTTCCGCATTTACTATTTCAGCAACAGTAGGTTAAGGAACACTTAGAAGAACCAGGTCCTTCTGTAGTCAGTACACGTGAAAATTAGACACCACACAAATCACCCTTCCCCCCTCTCCCCCCTCTTGTGTGGCATTGACATATAAAACATCACGTACCCTAAAACTAGTTATTATAAAAATATGAATATAATGTTGATAGACCAAAATAGCCTTAAAAATATAATTGACGTTAGATAAAATTATAATTTTTTAAAAAAATTGATAATAATAGGACTTGAAATTAACTAAAAGTAAAATGCTCTAAATTGGACATGGTGGCCACGAAATATTAATTCTACTTGGAGAATGAAACTGGACAAAGGATTAACTTCTATGAACTGTCAATCCTACCACAACTAAAATCTTCAGACGTTAGTATGTTATTCGATTCTCTTTGTTTACCCAAAACAAATTGGGTTACCGAATTATCTTAAACCTAATTTTATTCTTATTAAATTATTTTTATATAATCCACGAAAAAATCTAACTTTTCTATTTTTACAAACTTAAAAAATTCAAATTTGTTAGTTTGATTATTAGAAGCATTTCTATTTAGAGTGGACTACTTTGTTATGACTCTTGCCTTTATGGGACGTCATGTCAAGCCTTCCTAAATATACGAAGAAAGTTCTCTTTCGAACTATGTAGGAGGTCCTATATTTTTCAGAATTTTAAAATTCATTAAAAGTTTCAATGGATTCTCAATTAGAAATGGTTACCTGAATATGTTGAAAGTCCTCTTTCGATCGATTTTAAGATCAAAGTCCTTATATGAATAATAAATAAGGAGGGATTTTAATACTAACTTGGATCAGAGAAAGGATTTGACTTGAGAAGTCTTATTTGAATACTAAGGAATTTCAATTAGTAAGTCCTAATTTGAACACGTAGAATGTCCGGTTTTCAATCGATTTTAAAATTGAGTAACATTTTATTTGAAATATTCAAAAATGAAATATCAAATCGAGTTTTAACCATTTCAAAATAGAATTCTTAATGAATTAATATTTTTAAATACGAGCATTATTTTATATGATTTTTTAAAATTTTGTTCTTAGAGATAGGGTACATGGGCAACGCGCGTATTTTAACATTAATATATTAATAAATATGAACTCATAATTTAAAAAAGAAAATGAGTTCAAAGCTAAACACTTCAAAAATTAAACTCATAGAATTTAAAGTATGTCTGTTTCACCATTCAGTTTTCGAGATATTCCACTTCTTATTTTACTGGGCTCTGGACCTCCTAGTACAAGGCACTGTGGACTTCATAGGCCACTTAACACATATAGTCCATTGGCCAAAAGTTATTACATTCGTTGATCAAATATACACTAATAAAGTACACAAAAAATGTCTATTTTCTCATCTCTTTACTTTGATTGAAAAAGAATAAAAAAGGATGCAGGGAGTGAGGAGAAATGACAAGAAGATATTGAAACATAAATTTAAAAAAAATAATGAAAGTAGGAGTTCATTTGGTCATAGTACTAGAAAATAGATGCAAGGAAACCTTGGTATGCACGAGACAAGTATATGACACCAACCAAAAGCACTCTTTTGGAATTAGGTGAGTCAAAGGCCAAGAGCTCAACCAAAACTAGCTAGAGTTCCCTATGAGCTTGCCTGCAATCCAGTGAAACCCTTAGTCGAAGAGGACTCATCTCGTTGTAACCCAAAAAGAGCGTTAGTGGGGTTGGCTCCCCCTATAGAAATACAACAAATATGGGATAGCTGGGAAGTAGGGGTGGCAAACGGGCGGGTCGGGTTGGATATGAGCGGTTCGAAAACGGATAATTTAAAAAATAAATAAACTATCCGACCCGACCCGTATTTGAGACGGATAAAAAACGGGTTATCCGGTGATAATATGGATATTCATATTATCCATGGTTTTTTGAATATGATCACTTATGGGAGAATTCCTAGTATCTCAAACTTGAGGAACCCCCAATTTGAGGCTTTACAAATATAAAAGTTAAACACATTAGTTATCAATTAGTTATCTATTTGGTTAACCTTTTTCTAAGTGGATAATATGGTTCTTATCCATATTTGATCCGTTTTTAAAAAATTTATTATCCAACTCATTTTGTAATGGATAATATGAATGGATAACTGCATTCTTTTAATTATTTTGCCACCTCTGCCGGGAAGTATGGCCCTTCTCAAGCCCGAGGCCTAAGTTGGACTTTCTATTTCAACTATTATCTTAGGGGAGGCTATACAAAAATTTCCCTTTCCTATAATAATTAAAGGAAAACACAATTAGGTACTTCTGGACCAATTACCAGAAGGTTTTACATACTTCTCCACTTGTGACAACCCTTTGAAAATGACAATACTAAAATAATTATACATAATGATGTAGTTAGTTCCTCTTTACCTTTTCTTGGAAGAGGAAGATGTTTTTTTCTTTTAAATATTGGGTGGCTTTTAGGCCAAAATGTAATATATTTTGAGTATCAAATTCATATCTTAAGCCAATAAGTAAAATTCACCTGAAAATTCTTACACAACGATGTGAGACAAACTGTAATATTATTTAACATCCCTCCGTACATGTAACGTGCCAGTCCTAGGGAAGATTTTCTTTCTTTTCTTCATTCTTTTATGCGTTTCTTGTTTGATTTTTTTTTTTTTGTGTGAATAAATATGAATATTCAATCCAAGACTAAATGCAAGGAGTGGAGTAGCTCAGGACTATTCCAAACTGTTTCAAAAAATTCTCACAAATTGATGAGAGAAAACTGTGTTTTTTAATAGAAACCGGTTCCATGTTACTAAATTTGGTTGGTCTAAGCTATTTGCGTTTCGAAAATATTTGACGAAGCAATCAGCCAAAGGTGCAAAACTTTTCAATATGCTTGAACTGTTTGTAAATTAAAGTTTCGACTCTTTTTAGCCTTTGCCATGTTAGTCTATATTATATGCAGAAAATTAAGTAAAAGTACTAATACTTAATACGTAGCTACGTTCCCGTCCTTTGTTGGAGAAGTGAAAGGCTGGGGCTCGCAAAATAAGACTAGAATAGTATAAGATAATTAATGAGAGAGAAAATAAACAATCTTTTTTCTGAAATTTTTTCTCACTTTAATTTGAGTCAACTGTAACATGGTGTCAATATAGGCTTCCACAGATGAAAATGATATACGAGATATACTCTCTTTTGAAGACAAAATGATACATCTTTTACTCATATATATTTTCATCCAAAGTCCATTTTCACCTTCATGGAATTTTTGAATAACAAGCTTTACATGTCAAAGGTAGCTGCCAATCAGAGGTGGATTATGAAGCAGATTCAACTGAATTCATTACTTTCGGCTCGAATCACTTATTTAAAAAAAAAAACAACAACATAAATATAGGATAGATCACTTCTCTCCTGAATCCATAAATTTTAAATTATGGAATACCTTATGTTCATGTTAATGATGTCGCGGATCTGGTCCTCCACGTGCCACTCTATCTACATCCACCAATACCCTCCTTTTATTTTCCATCAATGTTTTTCCCCAAAATTAGAACATATTTAACGTAAAATCTGCTGGCTATGTATCCTTTTTCTCATGCTTTCAAGGCCCTGATATATTGAACTATTTACCTCTGCAAAGAATAATAATAATAGAACAAGGAATAAAACTGAACTCATGAGTGTGGAATTTGAGTTAGCCATATGTTGATTGAAAAATCAAGAATTGTGAGAGGTAAAAAGAACTAAAGGTGGCAAGTTTGATAATCAAGTAAGGTATCAAGAAAGAAGCATTCATGCAAATATATAAGGAACTACAAATGGACGTGTCCAAGAGTAATGATTTTTGGAACATGGGGCTTTTGTGTAATGATTTTTGCATTCATGTTAAGCCCATTATCTAAAAGTTACATAATCCATGTTGTCACTTGTCCCTACTTATGCACTTAAACTTTTGTTGTCTCCTTAATCAATTGTGGGATTGGTTTCTTTGAGTTGGATGGCTAGTCATCTTGTTTGTCGTTTAAGTCATTATTTCTTGGATAGTTTCTGAAAAAAGGTTTGCGCCCACAAAATCAACATAAAGGACTTTCTATGTATAAGCACTTTAAGTTTTATGTAATGACATTGTAAAAAAATAAGATATATAATCAAGTAAATCACTTATATATAAAATAATTATACGTTAATCTCCAAATAAGTATCAATTAAAATCTAATAAAAATAATGACTAACATGTTATCATTTGTTAAACTATGTTGACGGAGTAAAAATCTTTACATACTCAATTCATATAATTATACCTAGATCTATATATAAGTGACATGAGACAAAGGCTTCATATCCTATTACGAATAACTATTGTCACCCATATGGCATAGGTAAGATTAGATTCATGTATATTCTGTTTATATATATATATATATATATATATATATATATATATATATATATATATATATATATATATATATATTATCAACAAAAAAGGGCAATGAATCAATGAAGGCAGAAAAAAAGACGTTAATAAAGTATCAACAAAAACATTTTTCTCCACAAGGTTTACTTTAAAACATGAGACAAAAGTATGCATAGGCATGAAAGTTTCTTTTGTCATTGTTCTTCCATATATTATATCCTTCTTTATATTCGAATCGCCGCACCAAAATTGGAATTCTCCAATGGAATAATGAAGAATCTTTTGGTCATAAACACTTCTTAATGATTTTTTAAGACATAGTTGTTCTTTCAGGTTCCTAAATAGGCAAGTTGTCGGTCATTGTTTATCTTGAGAATGTGCTTATCCAACAGACAGTTTTTTGTGCTCTTTTTTCTTTTCTTTTTAATGAAGGAATCTATCGCTGAATCTTGTTTTCTGTCTGCTGTTTGCGAGGTGCTTGAAGACATCAATGGATAGCAACATGCAAGGGCGGAATTAGAGAATAATTTATCTGACTCATTTGGATCAAGCACTTTAGTTCACACCCTATATTTGGGATAAGTGTTAGCCTGCTATTTGTGTTTGCCTTTTTGTTAGGTTGTTCTTTTGATATTTTATACTTTTTTTATATAGTGAATTGCTCATCTCCGCCTATTGACATATGTCAATTGACCGAACCACGTTAAATGTTGGTGTCGCTTTTGGTATATTTCTCTTTTATTGTCTGATATATGTCTGTTTACCCTTTAAAATGGATAACAATTGAATTTATACGCGGTTCTAAGGATATGTGGACTAATTCAATACAAGTGATTAAGGACGTTAGATAAGCAAACAAAAGATAGAGTAAATCCCCAAACCAATGATGACAACGAGTCCGAGCTCGGTTAAATACTTAACAAGAAACATGCCTTTGGTTCCGAGCCAACACTTATGAAAAACTTATGAACGAAAGCAAGAACTTTGAATAACAGATGTATATTGCCTTGGTATGCATGTTACAATGTGTGTAATGAATAATCAACTTCCCCTTTGTATAGTAGGGGAGTTTTACCCTAGGTACAACTCTAAGATGAGTAAAAATCTTCCTTTTCGCTAGTCACTGATTTTTTGGTGATACGAGCCGAGATTCACGCCGTGATATTCGGTTGGGCACGGATATCACTGTTCTTTGTTAATCATGTGCGGTCATTTGGTAATGCTCTTCGAGATCTTGGGACTCGAACCGGACCCGGGGGACGTGGTTTCGATGGCTCCAAGGGCAGGTATTTTGCTTTGGGCCCTGATACTGACACAACCCAAAATCCATTAAAGGTCGTGATGGCATGGTATCAGAGCACTAGGTTCATGTAGGTATCACGAGTCATGAGCAAGTCTAGTAGAATCTTGCGGATCGATACAGAGTCGTCTGTACTTATCTTCGAGAGGCTATGGGGCTGTTAGGAATACTTCATTTTCTTGATCCCTCATCGTGCGATTTGATTCCTTTGAGGATTATGTCTTTGTTTCTTTCCTATTTAATCTTATGCGACGTGAAGCGCTTGTTATTAATTGGGAATCGAGGAATTCTAATGGTAATACAGATATGGTGTAGGATGTTTCTCCCTGCGTATTTGATTGGACTATTGTCGTCGCCTTGTGGAATGTCGTTCTGTTGTTTCAGCTCAGTATCAGTATTACCTAAGGTTTCGAGATTGGGCATTGATTGTTATAACAATTCGTTTATTGCTATCGAACAGTATTGTGTAATAGTAGGATGCTTGTCTATGCATCGAGACAGTGAATAACTTGAAAGGAGGTTTTACTCGGTGCATGATTCAAAGATTCAGTATTTTATTTTCGGTGGAGAAAAGACAATCGGACTACGAATGCTCAGGTTTAGGTCGATGGGGTAACGAGACTTGGTATTTTCGAGCGTGGTGGAACTTTTCATCTGTGATATGGTGACGTCGTCCTTGATGGAATGTGTTAAGTTCGCCGGTGTTATGGTCCTCTTCAATTCTCCTTTGGGGCAGAGTATTGTGAATGGTGCCGGGGGAGCGGCTGTTAGGGGTCGCAGTGTGCTGTGGTTTGGAATAGAATCGGTGATCCTAATATTGATGGCTCAAGGAAGATGATCTTCGGGGAGGTTTAAAGTTGGTAGCGTTCGATTGGTTCAAATGCTACAGAGATAGACTTTGATTTAAGGCAATAACTAGGCAACGAAGGATGAAGAAGAACATGTGGGAGGTGTCTCACGGTGGTTAAACTTCTAGAAGGCCAAGCGTGAGAAACAGGAGTTGAGTAATTGCTTAAAGGAGTGAGTTTGACCAAAGTGGGAGAGCGGTAGAGTAGCATATAGGTTCTGTGGTAGAATGTCTATACGCCTTGAGAAAAGTTTGGAGTGATTTGGGATTCATGGTGGATAGTGACTGGGTCTACGAACATAATTTAGAATATTGGCTATTATACGGCGGAGGATTGGATGCGACAGAAAGGAGTTGCGTGATATGAAGAAGGATACAACATGACTTTAGATTGGAATGTATTGTCGCACCTTTAGTTGATGTCCATGAGGAGTGAACGGACTTTACAGCTGGTGAATGAGCACGGGCTCAGGATGGTTTATTGGTTTTATGGTAATTGTACTCGGTGCAGCGTGGTTGGAGGATGTCGGCATGGAGTTTCCACAGGTGGGATATCTTCTGTTAGCAGGTTAGCGGTTGCGTGGTTGATGAAGTTTCTATGAAGAATTTTACTGGCTATCCGGTAAGAGGTCGAGTATATAAATGTGGCTAGTTATTCAAAGTGTTCATGAAATGGTTAACACGAAGATTTCGAGGAATTTAGTGGGTCGATTGTGCGAGGTCATATCAATGAAGCAGAAGGAATCTTGGTAGGTTCTAGAGTTATGTAATTGTAGCTTCAAGCTAAGTGGGAGAGCCCCACCGTCTACGATTGGATTGCATGGTTGTCTACTTGTGAGGTTTCTGGTTATCTGCATATTGGTGAGTTATTACGACTAAGGAAAGAAAACGTCAGTGGTAGTTTGAGCGAAGGATTTGAGGAATGTGTGCTATACTTGGGCTTTATCGATTCATGATCAGGCTTTGGAAAGACTCAGGATTTATGCTTCGTGTAGATAAGATATTCAAGGAAGGTGATTCAGCCGGGAGCTTCTTTGAAAGAGAATTCATGTGCTAGCAGAGCCTTAGAGTTTGATCATATTTGGGAACAAGTCAGAGTGGGTGAATCTCAACAATGGTTTTAGTAGATTCAAAAATTAAAGTGTGGTACCTAAGGACTTCGAGTCTGTGGTATGGTTAAGTATCGAGCTTTTGCTGTGGATTATAAAAGGGGCTTGGAGTGTTCTATGTTATCTTCGGTTTGCGGTGTAGCATTGTTGGAATGGGAGAAAATACCTTTGGATTCGTAAATGGAGCTATTGTTATTTCTAAGGAAAGTCCAGGGTAAATTTATGTCAGGACCCAAAATACAACTAGTCGTGATGGCACCTAACTCAACCCATTAGGTAAGCCAACTATTCACTATCCAATTCCAATGTAATTTAACAAGACAATTATTAAAGAAAATCTATGAAACCATTACATTTTCCCAAGAACCGGTAGTACAAATCATGAGCTTCTAAGAATAGAGTATACAAAGCGGAAATAAAATAAATACATAGTCTGTTTGAATAATACATAAACAAAGCTTTTATAAAATCTAAGGGTACCCTGAACAAGAGGTAGCTATAACAGGAACGCAGGTACAACTTCAAGTCCCACAACTATCGAGCACAGCAACAACAACAGCCAACATCTGCAAGAAATGTGCAGAAGTGTAGTATCAGTACAACCAACCCCATGTACTGAGTAAGTAACAAACCTAGCAGTAGGTTGAAAGTAGTGACGAGCTTCCACCAAGGTCGTGTCCAAAACCAATAATCCACAACAGTCCATAACAACAATAAGCAAATAATACCAGAAGTAACTCAGAGATAAAATGCTCAGCCAAATCATGATTTCAAAAATAATAGTTCTTCCTTTCAAATCCATCTGTAAAAACTCAAATCTTTTGCCGAAGTTGCCAATAATATGAATAGTTTGAAAACAATAAATTTCTCCAAAAATCTTTTCAATAATAAACAATATGTTTAATTTTCCTTTCGGATAAGCCGTGTAAAAATAAATGCATCACTATGCCCATCTGTCAAAATGTGTGAGAAATCATGAATAATGTGATACCGTACAGCATGAGGAAAACACATCTCTATGCATATATGTCATGTGTGCATGTCAATGCAATGTATCTCAGAGATTGTACTCATGTACTCACACTCTCAGGGTATTCAATCTCACTGTCTCGCATTCTCTCTCACTGTGCTCAGCTCACTCAATCACTCAGCGCTATACAATACCTATTGCGGCGTGCAGCCCGATCCCTGTTTATAGTCGACTGTGCTCACTGGGGGTGTATACAGACTCATGAGGGGCTCCTACAGCCCAAGCGCTATAAGCACGGACAACTCACGTGCTGCACGGACAACTCACGCACCATAATATCAATCCCTGGATCCGCACGGTCAACTCATGTGCTACGCGGACAACTCACGCGCTATGGTATCAATACCTAGATCCGCACGGGCAACTCACGTGCTATGCGGAAAACTCACGCGCTATGGTATCAATACCTGGATCTGCACGGACAACTCACGTGCTACGCGGACAACTCACGCGCTATGGTATCAATACCTGGATCCGCACGGACAACTCACGTGCAATAGTATAATATATATAAAGCCAACATGGCCTGCTACGACGTGCAGCCCGATCCCAAAAATATCCTCACAATCAGGCCCTCGGCCTCCCTCAGTCATCAATCTCTCCAGTCTCTCTCGCATGGGCTCACAATGTCATGAGAATAGCCCAAAATGATGATATGATGTATCAGTAAATAACAACAGAGGCTGAGATATGATATGCAAAGAAATGAATATGACTGAGTATGAATTTTCAATTTAAAATAAATATTTTTCACATCAATATGACCTCTGTGGGTCCCAATAATACTGCCACATAGCCTCAACATGAGTTTTAGTATGCTTTTCAGTTTAATTTCTTTACACGTAAAACTCCATGGAAAATGCCAAGATCATTTAACTACAAAATTCCACTGAAATAATTATGTCACAATTTCTATAGTGCACGCCCACACGCCCGTCACCTAGCACGTGCGTCACCTCCCAACAATTCACGAAATACATATATTCAGGGTTCATACCCTCAACTCCAAGATTAGAAGAGTTACTTACCTCGAACAAGTCGAATCCAATGTCGAGCAAGCTAAACAATGCTCCAGAAATACCATTATGCGTGTATCAACTCTCGAACGGCTCGAATCTAGTCACAATTAATTTGACTCAGTCCACACAATTTATAAGAATTAATTTCATATCAAAACGCTAATATTTTCCGTAAAATCCAAAATTATGCCCCAAAAATCACCCGTGGGACTCACGTCTCGAAATCCGACGAAACTTACAAAATACGACAACCCATCGAATTACAAGTTCAATCATACTAATTTCACTCAAATCCGACTCCAAATCGGTATTCAAACTTGAAAAATTAATTTTGTGACATTATAGAAATTTCCTTCTATTTCTCTTGAAGATTCAATAATCTTACATCAAAAATGAAGATTAATTCATGGAATATAATCACAAGGGAGTTAAGAATACTTACCTCAAATTGTGTGGAAAATTTCCTCTCCAAAATCGCCCAACCCGAGCTCCAAAATCCGAAAATGGGTGAAAATGTTGAACCTTCGAATTTAAGGTTTTGCCCCAGCGATTTCCGCATCTGCGGACAATATTTGCGCACCTGCGCATCCGCTTGTGTGAGAGAAATGTCCCGTGTGTGGACTTCAGTTGCCTGCCCAGTTTGCGCATCTGCGAGGAAACCATCGCATTTGCGAGGCCGCATCTGCGGGAAAGATATCGCAGATGCGAAACTCCTCAGCTTCCAGCCATCTCGCTTCTGCGCACAATCTTCCGCATCTGCGCTCACATAGGTGCGAAATTTCCCTCGCACCTACGACCAATGCCTCACAGTCCCTGCCCGCATCTGCGAGTTTCCAGGCTCGCTTCTGCGAGCTCGCACCTGCAATGGAATTTCCGCAGGTGCGATTGCATCAGATGGCAGAAACTTTAGCTTTTTCTCCTAAGTCCGAATTGATCCGTTAGCCATCCGAAACTCTCCCGAGCCCCTCGGGACCCCATCCGAATATACCAACAAGTCCCATAATATAACACGGACCTACCCGAGGCCTCAAATCATCCCTAACAATATCGAAACGACGAATTACGCCTCAATTCAAAATCAACGAACTTTGAACTTTCAAATTCTACATCTTGTGCCGAAACACATAAAATCAATCCAGAATGACTTCAAATTTTACACACAAGTCAAAATTCACATTACGGACCTATTCCAATTTTCAGAATCGGATTCTGACCCCGATATCAAAAAGTCAAACCCCCGGTCAAACTTCTCAAAAATTTAACTTTCGGCAATTCAAGCCAAATTCCACTACGGACCTCCAAAAAATTTTTCGGGCACGCTCCTAAGTCCAAAATCACAATACGGAGCTATTGGAATCATCAAAATTTGAATCTGAGGTCATTTATACTTAAGTCCGCATCCGGTTTCTATTTTAACTTAAGCTTTTTAACCTTGAAACTAAGTGTTCCAATTCCTTCAAAAACCTCACTGGACCCGAACCAATTACCCTGGAAATTCACACAATAACTGTAACGTACAATTTGAGAAGTAAATGGGGAAACGAGGTTGTAATACTCAAAACGACTGGCCGGGTCGTTACAATTTAGAAGCAGTCAGAACGGTTGGCAATGGTCGAATTGGCATGATAGTGGCAATGATCAGTTCCTTCAGCGTGTTAAGTTATACATGTAGTTTGTGGTTGTACACTTGGGCTTAAGCGCCACTACCACTTGGTTAACTTAGGAGGTATTTGATTCGAATGGCTTGTTCGTGTAAATGGATCCCGGAAGAGTTATGGGTGCTTAGATCACGACTTGAGGTTTGCATTTTTCTGCGATTATGGAAATTCAGTCACGTATTGCAATGGTTCTCCTGAAACGAGTAAAGTGAAAGGTTTCTATATGATGAAGTGTGTATCCTATTAGTGGTTCAGGAGTTATGATGAAATTCTTGAGTTTTCACATGTTGGTGAGATAGGTGCGGTGAGCGGCATGAAATTTAAAAATTGAGGATCAAGGTTGCAGTTCGGTGTTGATAGGGATGTCACGAGCTCGGACGAGCAGGGAAGGATTCAGATGTTTAGAGTGAGCTGGTATTGTCTTTAGCGTCACTAAGATCGGTGTCATGTGTAAGAGGCTTTGTGTACTGATTTGTGGACTTTCGATTCGCTTTACAACACTGTATGACTGGTGGTCTGGATGTGCAGGCTTTGCTACCTGGTGCGGAAGGTCATGGGAGCGTACCCCACGGGGATATTGTATAAGCATGACAAGTAGTCACTTGATTGATTAAAGATTTAAAACCAAGTATGGAGATTATGGTACTATCGCTAATGTGAGAATTTAGGCCCGAAGGGCGCTCAGTTTATTTGGTTTTGGAATGTGGAAGTTTGTTTCGGATTTGATGGTTGTTCTTGTGTGTCATGGGAAAAAGGGTTATTGTGGATCCTTGAAAGGTTATTAGCCTAGTGCGGTACGATCAGAAATCAGCTTGAGGTCAGTGTATGGATCTAAATATGAATGTGGGCTCTATATCAGGCTGGATGTGTTCATTATTTCAGCATAACATTGTTTTCGGAGAGGTCTTCGGGCCTTGGATGTTATTTCTGTTGTCGGCCCTTCCGTGTGGTCTCTATTGTGCCATGTGGGTTGTGAGGCGGTTTGATTATTCGCACTCGTATTGAGATCCCATATAGTTTGAGGTGTTATATGAGTAGGATGACTCTCAAGATGTAGGTCATTTATTGCACCTTAGTCGTGCTTGAGTTTTGTAGCGTATGGCGCTATATGATGGTATTGTGCACTTGGCATACTTATGGTTGACATTCGGGGTACTTCGTAGGTGTAAGCATTTTGGCTTGATGGGTACTTCCCTATTTATTGTCATATGTGGATCGGGTGGCACGCCGCTACGGGTATGTTATTTGGATCGGGTGGCACGCCGCTACGGGTATGTTATGTGGATCGTGCTGCACGCCGCAACAGTATCATGTGTGGATTGGGGTGCACGCCGCAACCGTATGATGTTGAGTACAGTCCCCCATACCTATTCTTGCGTGTCTTATTTCTCATGTTACGAGGAAGGTTCATAACACCTTTTTGGTTGTTTAATTTGTTGCGTAGGTTGAGTAGTTCTTTCTAGAGTTCATTTTCCTTATATACCGCAGTCGAGTTGTGGCTTGTTGGCACATGGTGGCATCATATGAGACTTTTGGTAGTGATAGTAGTGGCTTATTACTGGAACGACTTGTACTGGGTGAGGCGAGATTTTGGACCTGGGATTAGTGCGAACGGATTTATATGAGGCATGTTAAAGAGCAAATATCGTTATTTGGTTCATAATGAGGTAATGGTTCCTATCAGGAGGAGGGACTAAATGATTTGTTGAATACACAGTTGGTTATGAATTTCTACACATCTCTTCCATCGTGGCAGTGCTGCAAGAGTTGGAACATGACTTATATATGTCATGAGGTGTGTTGTGAACATCAGATTCGTGCAATTTCGGCTATTGTTGTTAGAGGATGTTATTGTGGTCATGTGAATAATGCGGTGCATGGTGTGAATTCAGTGAGAGTATACAATCATGTAGTGGTACATCGTGTAGTGATTGAAACGGTGTTCGTATGTTGGAAGCAGGCCTAGTAGAGAATTTTAGATATTGGAATTTGGCTCTAAGGCTTATTTGCCTAAATAAAGGGGAGGATCTTCAGATTTGCTCGGGCTAATGTGCTCAACTGAATTGTGATATCATGGGTAGGTGCACGAGGGGCTAGACAATGATTTCAGCAAACTCCGGAGCAGTTTTTAGCACATTCGAGGACGAACGTATATTTAAGTGAGAGAGAATGTAACGACCCAATCGGTCATTTTGACTGTTAGAACCCTGTTCCCCTAAATAAGACTCCCTGTATGTGCTTTTACTAATTTATGACTTGAGGGGATGGTTGGTTCGGGATATGGAAGTGTTCGGGTTAAAATCAGAGCACTTGGTTCCTTAGTTGGCTTTAAAAAGGACGAATTTGACTTCGGTCAATATATTTAGAAAACGACCTAGGAATCGAGATTTTATGGTTCCAATATGTTCGTATGATGATTTTGGATTTAGGCGTATGTTTAGATCGGGTTTTGGATGACCCGGGAATGTTTCAGTGCCTATTGTATAAGTTGGCATTTTGAAAGAATTTCATAAATTTGGGTTGAAGTGTATTTTAATGTTATCAATGTCCATTTGGGATTCCGAGCCTGAGAATAGCTCCGCGTAATTATTCTGGTCTTAGGAGCGCGTCCGGATGTTAATTAGGAGTTCCGTAGGACATTTCGGAGTCATTTGGCGAAAGTTAAAAATTTGAAGGTTTTTAAGAAGTTTGACCGGGAGTGGACTTTTTGATATCGGGTTTGGATTCCAATTCCAGAAATTGGAGTAGGTTCGTATGGTGATTTAAGACTTGCACGCAAAATTTGGTGTCAATCCGAGTAGTTTAAGTATGTTTCGGCGCATTCGGAGTAAGTTCGAAGAATTTTAAAATTCTAGGTTGAATCAATTTGGTTTGAGGTAGGATTTGTGATTTTGATGTTGTTTGATGTGATTTGAGGCCTCGAGCAAGTTTGTGTTAGGTTAGTGGGATTGGTTGGTGTGATTAGACGGGGTCCCGGGGGCGGCCTCGGGTGTGTTTCGGGTTAGTTTCGGATCGAATTTGGATGAAAGGTTGTTGTTGGTTTGCTGGTTCCAGTTTTGTTCTTCGCGAATGCGAAGGGAGTCCCGCGTTCGCGAAGAAGGAAAATGGTGGCTTTTCTCTTGTGCTTCACGAACGCGAAGAAGGGCTCACGAATGCGGAGGAGTCCTTGATGAACCCACGTGAACGCGGTGGGCCAGTACCGAACGCGTAGAAGGAAATGGAGGAGATGGGCCTGAGGTCGTTGGCCTTTGCGAACGCGAAGAAGCAAGGTCAGCTGGCCATCGCGAATGCGACGAGGAGGTCGCGAACGCAAAGAAGAATTTTGGCGCAGGGCATTTGGCCTTCGCGAAGCAGGGCATTGATCGCGAACGCGAAGAAGGGGCGACAGTGCTGGGCAGTGAGTTGTTTTAAACGGGATTGTGGCCATTTTCACTTCATTTCCGCCATGGGAGTCGATCTTGGAGCAATTTTGGAGATCCATCTTCATCATCTATGTCAAGGTAAGTGATTCCTACCTATTGCAAGTTTAATACTTGGATTATATATGGATTTAGACATGAAAGTTTATAGAAATTTGGAATTTTTGAAGAAAAACCTAGAAATTGGTATTTTTGGATTTTTACCACAAAAATGGCTATGGAATTGGATGTAAATGGTATATTTGAATTCTTGAGGTTATGGGTAATGATTTCCTCCGAAAATTTCCGGAATTCGGGTACTGGGCCCAGGGTAAATTTTAGGAATTTTACCATTTTGGATAGGGTAATTTATTTAGTAGTCTAATTTCGAATTATTGAGCATGTATTAATTGTTTTATATAACTTTTGGATAGTTTTCGATTTTTCGCCACCGAATTGAGATTTTTCGCGACATTGTGATCGGGAAGTGTTCTTTGAGACAAGGTAATTCTATTGCTTTAATTAAATAAGGATATAATTATCGCATGTTGCCCCCGATTACGAAGCGTCGCATGTTTTCCTATAAAAGCTTCCATCCTTTATTCTTTTTCTAGTTTTCGACCAAGCTTTTACCTTTGAGCTTTCCAGCTATTATGGGTGTACACAGGTCGGGTTTGTTCGGATTTTTTAATTATCAAACCAAACCAATTGTGTCGGGTGGGTTTTTAAATTTATAAACCAAACCAAACCAACAAAGTCGGATTTTTCAATTTCGATTTTTCTCGGGCTTTTTCAGATTATCGGGTTTTTTTCCGATAAAGTCTTCATAGCATAAAATATATAACTTGTGCTCCAAATATTTCTTAAGTTCTAGTAAAATACAACTATATAATGTGTTTTTCAAGAAACTAATACAATAATATGAGATAAGTCGTAGAATTATACTAAAATATTCAATAACAAAGATAAAAAAATTACATAAAATAAATATTACTAATTAATAAGACATATTGACAAGTAACATAATCTAAAAATACTATATATGTCATAAGTATAGCTAATAAGTACTAATATTATTTACATAACTAAGCACTAAAGAAAACGATAAACTAAGTTATGCATTTTCATTGTAAAAAAATGTAAAACTAAAATAATTATCCAACACTTTCGTCATTCCTAGTATTGAATTGAATTTCTTTTATTAGTACTAGTATTGATTTGAACTGTTTTTGAGTTACTACATTTATGGGCTATAAAATTTATTTATCATTCAAGAATGTTAAGTCTAAACTTAAAATAATACGTTAAAAGATAAAACTATGAAAAAGTTTAAGAAATATTTATAAATTACATTACAATAAATATTTATATGTATAAAATATTTTTCAAAATTATATAAATGTAATATCGGGTTGGTTTGGTTTCGGGTTGACTTTTTTTTAGTTAAAACCAAACCAAACCAATTATGGTCATGTTTTATTTTCCAATACCAAACCAAATCAAACCAAACCACATCGGGTTTTTTTTTTGATTTGACTCAGATTATGGTTTGGTGCGGTTTATCGGCTTTCTCTGTACACCCCTACCAGCTATCATCAAACTTCTTTCAAACCTTTATATCTTCATCCTTGTTCTTCAACTTCCATAGTGATTTCCATGTTTTTACCTAGATTTCCTTCAAATCTTCATATTCTGTTCTTCATCCTCAAAACTCGTTCATTCAAAACTTCATATCCTTTCTTCAATTTTTCAAACCTCCCCAGATAACAATGGCTAAAACATCCAAATCTATACCTCAGGAAGTTACCTCTCCATCTTCTCAATCGGCCATCGATACTGAGGCGGTTGCTCCTGAAGTAGTTGCCCTCAAAACGGCTTCTCCTGAGGTGGCTGCCGATAAACCGGCCCCCGAGCCTCCCTTGAAAGTGTTTATTCCCAGGGGCTGATCAATTGCAGACTACTTTAAGGTCGAGAAATCCTCACGCAAACAAGATTGGGGTGAAGGAGCATCAAGGTACATATGCTCCGTGACCGAAGACGTTCTTCCCGTGGTACGAAGGGACTGCAATTGGGAAGGCAAGGATGTGGTAGTCTCCGGGCCCGAGGATGCCATTACTACCCACGTGGATTGGTACTTAAATGTTTACACTTACCCCTTCACATTAGGATCGGTGGACCCGATTGTTCTGGAATTTTGCAAGATGTAGGAGGTGTGCCTCAGGAAAATCCATCCATCTCTATGGAGGATCGTGATCCTACTTTGCTACTTCGTGAACAAGATCGAGTCTCGTCTATTCACGATCGGTCATCTGCTTTATTTACACAATCCCCAAATTTTTCGAGGGGGACTGTTCAAGCTTACTCGCTGGGCTATCAAGGCCCCCTTTTTGTTTTGACGAAGACCGAGCCCAAGGCTGGTAAGGACGCTTCGTTCAGGTGAAGACCGAAGACTTAATTCCCCCCGAGTACATGCCATTCCCTGAGAAGTGGAACGCATCTCGTAAGTGTAGTCTTTCCTTAAGCGTCAAAATCTCTTTTCATTTTTTCTTTTTTTGTTTTATTTATTTCTTTCTTCTCATTCATACTTATGGTTGTACAGCTGTAGCCCGGGTTCCAAATACGGTCCCCCCGCTAAAGGAATAGATCGAGGGCATCTGTACTCAGATGACGTACTCCGAGCGCATGGCGCAAGCTTTCAAAGGGTAGGTGGGAAGCCCGTTCTCATAGTAAGACCTCTCTCCGAATAGTTAATACCATAACTCTAACTTTCATCATACTGACTTTCCTTCCCCTTTGTTGTTGTAGGTTTGCCTAAAACCACCGAACTTAGGCCTTTGGAAGGGGACGAGGACACACGCTTGCTTGTTGATCCCTCCATTGCGGGGCAGCCCGGGGCTGTCGTGGAGGAAAAGAAGAAATGAAAGAGAAAACCTCCAGGCTCCCTAGGATATGAGGTGAATAAAGCAAAGAAGAGGGTGGCTCGCAATCCTAGGAAGAGCTCTAGCTCCCCGGTGCCAAACTCTGATTCTCTTCTCCGGCTGAGGGACGAGCCGGAGGAAGACCTCATTATCGTCACCCACGGGACTACCCTTCCCGGAAGACAAGAGGCATCCGAGGGGGAGACTCGTGAGACCTCTTTCAGACTCGAGAGGTCGATATAGAGACCCGGGATGGGACTCCCCAGGACGCCGGCTCCGCTCTGAAGGAGTATAATAGAGATTTCGGGGACGCCCTCCTACACCGAGTCGATGCTCGAGGAGGCCCAAGCAGGAAAGAAGAAGTCCAATGAAGGGGCCCATGGCACGGACGATCCCCTGAATTCTTTTTTCGATGGTGTGAATTCGTCCTCTTTGGAAGATTTCTCCGGGCTTAGCGACCCGAATGTTCCGAAGAAGGACACATCCTCGGAAGCTGGCGGGCCGAGTTCGAGCCTGAAATTGAGCAACCAGTTCCCTGCTCCGAGTGTGGACCCCGGTCTTAAGAGATCGGTTATTCTGACCGTCCCGGAGGATGCCTGGGTCCTATCTACTCCCGTAGGGATAACTAGCTACCTCTAATGCCTGTTGACCGGGGAGGACAGGAAAAAATGAATGAGGTGAACGAGCTGTGGCTTTTTAATGAGGTGCAACAGACGATGGACCGGGTAAGGCATCATTATGTTCCTTTGAACTTTACTTAACTTTTGATATTTCTCACGTTTTTCATCTTTTTGCCGGCCTCGGTACTTCATCACGAGAGCTTACTTTTGTACCGAGTTGAGGTCAATGAGCCTGAGCTCGAGGTCAAGGAGCTTGCCCAGAAAAGGGATATGTACAAGATTTTTAGCGAGCAACAAGAAAGGGTCATTAAGAACCTTCAGGCCGAACTAGATCGGGCTCAGAAAAAAGCATCGGTCCTAAGGCGGGAACACGCCGCCTTGGTTGAAAAGGTAAAGGTCTTTGAAGTTATAAATGAGGAATCGGTCATAGTGGCTAACGAGAATACCCCACAGGTCTAGTAGAAGATTGACCAACTCTGAAAGGAGATAGGCGAAATCCAAGTCATGGCCGATGGGTTGGAAAGTAAGATGGATTTGCTAGCCTCGGAGAAGGAAACTGCCCAGGCAAAATTGTCCTGGGTAGAGGTTCAACTTCGGGTGGCGAAGGAGAAATCTAATAAACGGGCTCAACTAATATCTCCGAGCACAACTGAGCTCGGCCGCCGCAGAATGGGATACCCTTGGTAAAGAGCTCGAAGCAACAAGGTCCAAGCTGGAGACAACCTTAGCCGATGCTAACGAGATGGTGGCCCAGTATAAGGCCGATGTCGAAGTAGTCGAGGACTGCCTCAAGACCAATGCCGAATATGTGAGGCGGCTGTCTCGGAAGGAGGTCCTCGAAGAGATCCATGCTCGAGGCTTCGACCTGTCGGCCGAGATCGAGGAGGCAAAAAGACTTGAGGCCGAGGCGAAGAAGCTAGCCAAGCCCGAGGGTGCGGAGGGTTCCGAGAGATCTGAAGAATCCGAAGACCCCGATGGTTCTGGTGATGAATCGGGCTCCGGTGAAGACCAGGAGTGAATGCCTTAGGAGTTTTTAGTTTTTGTATTGTGTACATATTTTTTGTTCATTTTGAGGCCGTTTTTGTTGGGACTTTGTAAAGATATTCCAGATTATATAAAAATTTTCCTTTTGGCAATTTCAAGTCTCTACTATTTTAGCATCTTTTCATAATTACAAATAATTCTAATGCCTTATCACATAATCAAACGTACTAATAAGTCATTTATTTTTCGGAGGTCCGAACAGAACCTGACCTCGATGCAATTTTTGCTCGAAACGTTTGAAAACTCAGAGTGACCGAAAGTTTCCCAAGATGATTAAGTGTTCTTAGTCGATGCCTTTGCCGAGGGTAACCTTTTAGCAGGTTTTGAATTTTTCTTGAAGGCCTTATGTTTTGATTACAAGCTTCGAACGTCTCCGAGCCATTTTTTAAGGTGGCCGTAGCTTTTTAGATTTAGGCACTCCCTAATAGATTTTGTGCCTCTGAGTTTTAGTCCTTGGGCTCGGATAGAGGCAGTCTTTGGGCTTGATAGTCCCCAGGTAGGGATAGACATTAGGCTTGATGCTTTAAGAAGCAAAAATATGTAATAGCCAGGTAGAAACTTTCTTTCATTTCTGCGTGTAAAGTACAAGATTAAAAGCATGTAAAAGCTTGTATTATGGCTAAGGTGGACTACACGGGGACGGTTCACTTGACCGTTTGGCCCTTACAATAAATCCTAACCACCGAGCCTAGGTTGTTAAGCACAAAGTTTCCTTCTCTCCTTGCTAAGAATCTTGACCCGAGGGTGATGGCCCCCAGTATTCGAGGTCGATCTTGAGAGGGCTTGGATACTGTTGATGAGACCATTGAATCCGATTTAAAATTGGTCTTCGATTCTAAGTTAGCACTATTAACTATTGCCTCATTAAAAACCTTGCCGGAAAACCCATTTGGGACAAAACCGGTTTAAGTGAAAAAGAGTGCAACGCGTGCTTTCAGACCTCATAGTCACATTCTCCTTTGGTTGTTGCCTGCAAGTGTTAGTATGATTCACAATATTATAAAAAGGTGAATAAGATCATACCTTAGCAATAATATATACCGCTTTAAGTGTTTCGCGTTCTAGTTGTTCGGTAGTTGTGCACTGTTTCCTGCTTCGAGTTTGTACGAGCCTTTACCAGTAATCCCGATGACTCGATATGGTCCTTCTCAATTCGGCCCCAACTTCCCTTCGTTCGAGTTCCTAGTGTGCATTGTTACTTTTCTTAACACCAAGTCCCCGATATAGAATTGTCGGAGGTTGGCTCTTCGATTGAAATACCTTTCTATCCACTTTTTCTGGGCGGTCAACCGGACTAGGGTGGCCTCGCGCCTTTCATCCAATAGTTCCAGGCTCATGCTCATGGTCTCACTATTTGATTCTTCAGTCGCATATCAAAACCTGAGGCTTGGTTCTCCTACTTCGACCGGTATTAGTGCTTCAGCGCCGTAGACCAATGAAAAAGGAGTGCCACCGATACAAGATTTAGAGGTTTTTCGGGCAGAATTTCCTTCCATTTTTCTTTGGCATCAGTCAACCTTTTCTTTAGGTTTTGATGTATGGTCTTGTTTGTTGATTCTGCATATCCCTTCCCACTAGGGTAATAGGGTGTTGACAAGATCTTTTTGATCTTATGGTCTTTGAAAAATTTGTTTACCTTGCTACCGATGAACTGCTTCCCGTTATCACGCACTATCTCGGCGGTATTCCAAACCGACATATTATGTGGTCCCAAATTAAGTCGATGGTTTCTTTTTCCCGAACATTCTCGAACGCTTGAGCTTCGACCCATTTGGAAAAATAGTCGATCATAAACAATATGAATTGAGACTTACCGGGTGCCCACGGCAGGGGACCGGCAATGTCCATTCCCCACTTCATGAATGGCCAAGGTGACAAGACCGAGTGTAGTAGCTCTCCGGGTTGATGGATCATCGATGCATGCCTCTAATAACCGTCGCATCTTCGTACAAAGTCCTTTGCATCTTTCTCCATATCGATCCAGTAATAGCCGACTCTGATTATCATACGAACCAAAGACTCTGCCCCTGAATGGTTTCCGCACGTGCCTTCGTGAACTTCCCACAAAACATATTCGGTGTCTTCCGGCCTAAAGCATATGGCGAGCAGGTCATCGAACGTTCTTCTGAATGGAGTACCTTCGGACATGTTAAACCTGGCCCCCTTCGTACGTAGAGCTCTCAATTCTTTAGGATCCGAGGGCAACTTCCCCGTCTTCAAGTAGTCTATATACTTGTTTCTCCAATCCTAAGTTAAATTTGTTGAGTTTATTTCAGCATGGCCTTCTTCCACTACGGATTTCATAAGTTGTACGACCGTTCCTGAGCTTAATTCATCGTCATCAAGTGATAACCCCAAGTTAGCCAGGGCATCGGCCTCGCTATTTTAATCTCGGGGTACGTGCTGTAGGGTCTATTCCTATAATTGATGCAGTGTTACATGCAATTTGTCTAAATACCTTCGCATTCTTTCCTCTTTTACTTCGAACATCCCATTGACTTGATTTACCATAAGGAGGGAGTCACACTTAGCTTCGACCACCTCGGCCCCTAAGGTTTTAGCCAATTCGAGACCTACAATCATGGCCTCATACTCAACCTCATTATTAGTCAATTTCACAGTTTTAATAGATTTCCTAACTACGTTACCCGTAGGCAGATTCAACACAATGCCGAGTCTGGACCCTTTGGCGTTCGAGGCACCGTCCGTAAAGAGGGTCCAGATTTCTGAGGAAGTTCTCGAGGTTAACAAATATTCCTTTTCGACTTCGGGTATTAAAGCCGGCGTTAAGCCGGCCATGAAGTCTGCCAAAACTTGTGATTTTATGGCAGTCCGGGGTCGATATTCGATATTGTACCCGCTAATTTCTACCGCCCATTTGGCCAACCGGCCCGAGAACTCGGGTTTGTATATTATGTTCCTTAGTGGGTAAGAAGTTATGACGCAAATGGGGTGGCATTGAAAATACAACTTTAACTTTCTGGAGGCGCTTAGCAAAGCGAGCGCCAATTTTTCTAGGTGAGGATACCTTGTTTTGGCCTTGCCTAGAGTTCTACTAACGTAATAGATAGGAAATTGCGTACCTTCCCCTTTCCGGACTAAGACTCCACTTACTATTACCTCGGATACCTCTAAGTACAGGTACAACTGCTCGTCCGCCTTCAAAGTATGGAGTACGGGTGGACTCGAAAGCTACCATTTGGGTTCTTCCAAGGCTTGTTGGCATTCGAGGGTCCAAGAAAAGTTATTCTTCTTCTTCTTCCATAATGAGAAGAACCGGTGGCTCTTATCGAAAGACCTTGATATGAATCGGCCCAGGGCAGCTATGCGCCTGGTTAGCCTCTGAATGGCCTTGATACTGTCCACCACGGTGATGTCTTATATATCTTTGATTTTATCAGGATTGATCTCAATCCCTCGGTTGGACACCATGAATCCAAGGAACTTCCCTAATCCGACCTCAAATGTGTGCTTCTCCAGGTTCATCTTTATATTGCATTTCTTCAATATGGCGAAGGTTTCCTGCAAATGTTTCAAATGGTCCTCTGCTCACAGGGACTTAACTAACATGTCGTCAATATAAACTTCCATTGATTTTCCTATTTTTTCTTCGAACATCCGGTTTACTAGGCGTTGATAAGTGGCAACGACATTTTTTTAGTCCGAACGACATTACATTATAGCAATTGGTGCCGAATTTAGTGATAAAGGAAGTTTTTTCTTGATCATCCAGGTCCATCCGGATTTGGTTGTACCTGAAATAGGCATCTAGAAAGCTGAGTATCTCGTGCCCGGCTATCGCATCGATCATGCGATCGATGTTAGGCAAAGGAAAAGAGTTCTTGGGGTGCACCTTGTTCAAGTCTTTGTAATCTACGCACATTCTTAATTTATTTCACTTTTTAGGTACTACCACTATGTTAGCCAACAAATCTGGGTACTTAACTTCCCGAATGAAACCTATTTTAAGAAGATTAGATACCTCGTCTTTGATGAATGCATGCTTGACTTCGGATTGAAGCATGATAAGTGGGGAGTTTGACTACTTATTAGCGCCTTTTAGCTTATGTTTTAGTCTAAAAGTATTGGATTGTGTTCTCGAAACTAATGAAATTGTGCAAAATTACAGGAATGCTGAAAATTGGGCCCCCCCAGATGAAATCTGACTCAAAAAGGAGCAGTCCAAGCACAAGGCAACAAAGGGCACAGAAGTACACAATAAGCGGTCCGCAGAAAAAATTGCGGACCGTAGAATTCCATCAGCAGCCGCAAACAAAGAAGGAAAAATTACCAGACATTTGTGTAAATTGTGGATTGCACATGAATTGTGCGGCCGCAAATCTGGGCTAAGAGTCGAAGTTCAAAGAGTATGCAAAAAGACCAAGTCCAGAGCCTTAGTGAATTGCGGACCGCACAAGAATTGTGCAGCCATAATCCTAAATCTGTAGACCGCAGAAGAGTTGCCTTGCGTTCGAAGTCCAAAAATGTGCGGTTGCAGAAGAGTGCCTCGCAGCCACAGTTCAGAACTGTGCGGCCGCAGAACTCCAGCTCCTGCCACATGAAGAAATCTGCGGACCACACATGGAATTGTGTGGCCGCAGAACCTCCCGAGGGGTATTTTTGTCCGAGATTTTCAGCCTTGTATAATAGACGAGTTTCACAAAATTAGGTTACGTTTGAACCTCTGCCATTACTGTAGCCGTTTCTCTTTGCCATTTTAGGAAGTTTTACTTTGTTTTGGTGTATTTACAATAGATTTAATCATTTTAAGCTTTCATTATGATTTTAATTAGTCTTTCTTCTCTATTTTCTTCAAACCCAAGTACGAGTAGCTAGATTTCTACTACGGTTGCGACCCATCCCTAATGTGTAAACCTTATAGGTATCTAATTTAGTGCTTGTTTATAATTGGGTGTCTTATATTTATCTTAGTTCATGCTTTAATTGTGGAATTAATGGTTGCAAACATCATCTCATGACTATTTGACTTAGTCTCTACTTGAGAAAGAAAGACTTAGTCTATGATAACTTAGCCAACAAGGAATTGGGTCAATTGAGAGATTGATTAACCCAATTAAAGGGTTCAACGTAGAAATAGTAATAACCCGACTTGATCTCTTATCAACTATTTTGAGTTATACCCATTTGGTCTTGAGAAAGCTAAATTGGGCAAAACCACTCTCTGACTGAGAGGTATTGAGTGAGTAATTTAGAATTGATAGCTATAATACACCCCAATCAACAAAACAAGCATTAAAGTCTTTATCCCATTAGGTAAATACCTAGGTAATGGTCATAACCCTAGGCTTTTTATCCATTTGAAAAAAAAACCTTAAAAACAATTCTCTCTAGTCTTTTTCCTTTATTCTGTAATCAATAGAGTAAAATTAGAAATAGAAAACAAATCTTATTGTGGAAGTGCAATCTACATAATCCAATCACCCACATTGAAATATATACCCCTTAACTCCTATCTTAGCTCCTTATGGATTCGACCCCGACTCTTAGTTGTGTTACTATTATTGCAAGCGACTGTTTCATACCTCTTTTGCTGTGTTCTTTGGACGTGATCAGTTTTTGGCGCCGTTGCTAGGGAGTTAAAAACGGTGTTAGCTATATATTTGGATGTGTTTTTGCAACATCTTCTTTTTCTTCCGTGTTACTAACTTGTTTGAGAAATCGTAGGTACAACCATGGCAAACAATGAGCTTGAAAATATTGCTTTGGGGGATGTGGACGTCGAGGATGAGCAAGTTGATGAGGTTCCCTTTGAACCTCAAGCCAATAGAAGAGACCGGGTGCCTCATGACAATGTCCCCGTTCCACCCCTACCTCCAGTGGCTCCACACTGGGTGTTACCCAATGAAGGATATGCAAGTGCAATAGTCCCTCCCCGTATTAGGGTGGGCAATTTTCAAATCACCAACGTGATGCTCATTTTGCTAGAGCAGCGAGGTTTCTTCACCAGTGCTTTAAGTCAAAATGCATACAAACATTTGAAGGGGTTGTGGTCACTTGTTGGGGGAGCAAACAAATAAATGTCTCAGAGGATGCATTGAGGCTAAGGCTTTTTCCCTTCTCTTTACGGGGGGGAAAGCTTTATATTGGTTGGAACGTTTACCGAACCATTCTATTCACACTTGGGATGAGTTGGCAGAAAAGTTTATTTCTAAGTTCTTCTCTCTGGGGCACATGGCTACACTTCGGGATGAGATTTTGGCATTCAAGCAAGAGCCAAATGAACCACTACACGAGATATGGGAACGGTATAGAATAATGGTTAAGGAATGTCCCAACAACGATATGACAGAGAATATGATTCAACAAACTTTCTATCGTGGGAGCATCATAACCAATGTGTAGTGAATCAACTAGATGGTGGGAACTTCATGACTACACCTTATGCAGAGGCGTGTGAGATTTTAGACAAAATGGCGGAAACATCATCGGCATTGCAATCCCAGGCTAATATTCCATCAGGTGATCCTAATGTGGTCCACCTTCACAAAGAGTTGCATGACCATGGACAAGCCATTACCGAATTGACTACCACCATGAATCAATTAGCGAAGGCTCAACTTCAACAAGTGCAAAATCCTAAGTAAGTCAATGCCATGGAGGTAGTGAACATGATGGTGAACAAAAGGAGGACCAAAGGTCAGCAAGTGCAACACCGAGTGGAGAATTCTGTGCAAGAGGATAGTGGTTTTGATCAAAACGATTCTTACAAAGAACAAGAATAGGAGGTGCAATATGTGAACAAATTTCAAGGGCAAAGAAACAATTTCCAAGGCCCAAATCAAAAACAATGGCTACCTCAAAACAATCAAGGAAATTGGAGTGGTGGAAACAATAAAGGGAATTGGCATAACAATAACAATCAAGGAAATTGAAGTGGCAATAATCAAGAAAATTGGGGGGGGGGGGGTAACAATCATGGAGGATGGAACCATAATCAAGGCAATTGAGGGTCGGGTAATCAAAGGCCCCCGATGTATCAACAACCGAACAACCTGCATTCTTATCCTTCCTATGGTCCTAGTTCTTCAACCAATGAGATAGGGCGTATTGAGAACATGTTCAAGCAAATGATGGAAAAGAATGCCGATTTGGATGCCCAACTTGCCTCACACAATACATCGATCCGCAACTTAGAAGTTCAAATGGGGAAAATCTCTCAAGCTCTAAATTGTCGTCGTAAAGGGGCACTTCCAAGTGACATGGTGGTAAACCCAAAGGGTGGAAACAACATGTGGCATGCGATGGTCGTTACTACGAGAAGTAGAAGTGGTGGGAATGCATCCACCTCAAGTCAAAAGCAACTTGTGGATGATGAGCAAGTGGAATAAGAAGAGGAGGTCCCGAACAATATGGTGCAAGCAAATGATGAAGTTCGGATTGATATTGATGATAATGTGGAAGAGACTCAGGAGTATGTGAACCCATCTAGGGATCACATTATTGACATACCGGAACCGGTAGTGTAAACGGCTAAGGCACCATTGCCTAAGCCTCCACCTCCATATCCTCAACGACTTGCCAAACAAAATGGCGAGAATCAATTCAAAACATTCATTCAAATGATGAAGAGTCTCTCAATCAATGTTCCATTAGTCGAAGCGTTGGAACAAATACCCGGTTATGCGAAGTTTATGAAGGATCTCGTGACGAAGAAACGGTCAACGAATTTTGAAACTATCAAAGTCACTCATCAAGTGAGTGCAACTATGCATTCAATAGCTCCTAAGTTGGAAGATCCCGATACTTTCACAATTCCTTGTACAATTAGAAGTGTCGAGTTTGCTAAAGCTCTTTGTGTTCTTAGGGCAAGTATTAATCTGATGCCCTATTTGGTTTTCAATACCTTGGGAATTGGGCAACCAAAACTCACCTCTATGAGATTGCAAATGGCCTATAGGACCATAAAGAGACCTTTGGGAGTGATTGAAGATGTCTTGGTTCGTGTTGATAAATTCATTCTTCCGGCGGATGTTGTCATTCTAGATTGTGAAGTTGATTATGAGGTGCCTATTATTCAAGGAAGACCTTTCCTTGCTAAGGGGAATGCTCTTTGTGATGTGGAAGCCGGAGAACTCACCTTCTGGGTGGGTGATGAACAAGTGGTTTTCCATGTGTGTAAATCCATGCGGCAACCAAATAGCAACGAAGTGTGCTCTTTTGAGGACTTGGTGATGTCACGACCCAAAATCTCACCATAGAAGTCGTGATGGTACTTAGTCTCTAAGACTAGGTAACCCGATTACAATTAAAATTCAAGCCATTTTTTTTATAATCGAAACCAACAATGAAAATAATTATAACACCTTCCCAAGACTGGTAATACTGAGTCACGAACTCTAACTGAATACATGCATTGATCTCAAGGATCAAATATACAATATTGTTCGAATAAGAGTTGACAGGACAATAAAATGGAAAGATTCCAAGTGACTGCGATGACCAAGTAGCTCTACCTTAAGTCCTTGCGATCATGCTCTAACTCTGTCCGAGTCCGATATCTCCAATACCTGGCTTTGCATAAAAATGTGCAGAAGTGTAGTACGAGTACACCACAGTTGGTACCCAGTAAGTATTAAGACTAACCTCGGTAGAGTAGTGATGAGGTACAATCAAGACACTCACTAATCAATTAATCTGTGCAGTATAGCAGTATATAATAATAATAGAAACAAATAGCAATGATGGCAACATGAATCAATCAATGATATAAACAACAAGGCAACAAGAACACCATAAATATTTCTCAAACGAATAAGGATCACAAATACAACCAATCAATCAAGTCCCTCAAATATACATCTTTCAAATGTAAGTACTTCAAGTATAAATGACGAAAATAACAATGGATTCGTATAATATAGCCAAAACCGAGGTAGAATCACTTACCCCGAAGAATTCTTTGAAAATCCCATGAAATATCATCACAAACCGAGCTCCCAAAGTCCAAATGTGAAATAATACCCTAACCCTCATTTATATAGTACACAATATGACCACTCATTGTGTTGACCGCACATTTTCTTGTGCGGTCGCACATCCCAGGTTCTGGGGCCGCGATCCAAATTGTGCGACCACACTTCAGCAGTGACTGCACTACCAGGTTTCAGTAAATTGGCCAGAACTTTCTCTACAAATATCCACATGCTTAAAGGTATACTTTTCTGGAAACTAGATTCAAAGTACTACAACTTTCGTTTTTGAATCATATCCAAATTCCTTATAGATTACACGATATAAACTTCTGAAGTCAGACCAGCGAACCTGCAGAATCACCTTTTTGCGGCCGCGAGAAGAATTATGCGGACCGCACAATTTCAAGTGCGGTCCGCACATTTTCAAGTGCGGTCCGCACAATTACTACTGCTCCCACACTTTGGGAGTTTGCGGTTGCACTTCCGCACTCTAAAATATGCCCTCCGTGCTTCAACTATTCCACAACATCGTCAGAATGGCGAAATGCCCAAACTCGCTCAAAACTCACCCCAAAACTAACCCGAGCCACTCTTAATCCCATTCAAATATACCAACAAGTCCCGTAATATAATATAGACTTACTCTGGGTCTCAAATCACACATAACAACATCAAAAATACCCCGATCCTACGAATCGCAACCCAAATTCAAGTCTATGAACTATGAACTTCCAAATTGCAAAATCGATGCCGATTTATATCAAAACAACTCCGATTGACTTCAAATTTTGCACAAGAGTCTTAAATGATATAACGGACCTGTTCAAATTTCAGAATAAGGTTTTGACCCCGATATCAAAAACTCAACTCTCGGTCGAACTTCCGAATTCCATTTTTCCAACTGTAATTCCCCGTAAACTTTGGCCAAGAAATTTAAGATTTCGTGGTGCCAAGGTAGGCTAATGTATTGTATTTTCGGACTTATTAGGTTGAATAGTGCATTGGGGAGTTGAATCATTTCGACCTCGTGAAGCCAGGCCTATAGCGCGCTAGACCGTGCTATATCCCACGCGAAGCCAGGTCTGTAGCGCGCTAGACCGTGCTAGATCACTCGCGAAGCCTGGTATTTAGCTTGCTATAGAGCTCACGAAGCCTGGTATTTAGCTCGCGAAGCGTGGCCTGTATCTCGCTACAGAGCGTGCCTAGTCTGGTCTGTAGCCCGGTCCGAAAATTTGGAGAGTTTTTATAACCCGACCCCCATTTCATTTAACTCATTATTTTAATCAAATATACTACTAGTTTATTCACCTAGTAACTGTTACATATAACAAATCCCAAATTGGGTAAAACTTACAAAATGTTCAAATGAACTACTAACAAACAATACGACAAAGAAATCCAATGGCTATTGCTACCAAATACAATGTAGCAGTAGCGTAATGAAAGAAGGAATATACAAAGCTAGTAATTTGAAACATCCAATTGTTGCCGACGACCATAAATGTACACACTATTTGCCAACAATTTGTTATAGCACCTACAAAGCTCTCACCAGGCGCCATTTGTTGCAATCCAAAGGAGTAGGTATGTTTAAATCCTGTAGTTTTAAAGCAAAGCATTTTGGACATTGTGAACTTAGGGCTAAAAATTCCAGCATCATTGTTGATACATTGAACATGAATTTGAGATGAAATCAGAATAGAGACAGTACTGCCATTTGAAGTCATGTTGTACCCTGTGAGATGTTTGCTTGACTCCATGGTTCTGTATAATGTTAAACCACCCCCAGAATGAGCATGATAACATGCTAATACTACTGAGAAATAGTCTAACACCACACAAACATTACACAGTAGTCAAGCTCAAGCCATGTGATAACTGTCTGTGTTGGTACATCAGATTGTTGTCCAAGCCAAGCTGCTTGGGATGTATCTGACATCTGTGTTGTTGTAGTATTGTTGCATTAATGTGTTGGTCAACTCCCATAATGAGCATTGTGGCACTGCATCAAATGCAGTTGCAACAATGATGTGTGGTGGATTGGTATAACAGATTGAACTTTTTTTGAAATGATGGTTTGTTGATGCAGTTGTAGAAGAAGAAGTGTTGCAGCTGTAGCATCAATGAAAACTTATGTATATGTGCTGCTGACTTTCAATTGCTGTGTTTCCAATTGAAACTGGTACAGGCAGAACCATGATGTATTCTGGAACCTGCTGCTCGAGTGTAACATGATTTTTCTGTAGAAATGTTCTCTGTAGATGTGTTCTGAGATGGTCTCCATACCATGCATCTGCATTAAAACAAACTGAACCTGTATCTGTAACCTGCAAAAAAGAGGTTAGTAGGAAAGATTCTTCCCCCAGGTTCTTGTATGTTCTGGTAGATGTGATGAAGGGTAGATTGAGGACTCCAACAGCTCCTGCTCGACTCCAGTTTGATTTTTCTAAGGGAGTTTTGTCGAAGCAGTAATAATCTGAAGCTATATCTGCTACCTGCAAAAATTAGCAAACAAGTTAGTAGGAAAAGTTCTGCTACCATGTAATGCTGTAGGTTCAGTTTTGTTGGTATGTCATTGTTGTATGTCATCAAGACACCCCTCGAATGAGCTTGATACCATGCTAATACCACTGATGAGTAACTAGATTGTACACAACCATGTAGTATCTTCCAAACCACAGGATACATTGGCTCAGTAGCGCCAAGATACATTAGATCAGTAGTGCAGCTGTTCTTGTATGACTTGGTTGTCATGTTGATGGACTTGAGGATGATATAATTCAAGTTCCAGGATCCATTGGTATGATTTTGTGTACAATCGGCTGTAATAAACCAGTAAAGCCCTGGTGCATTCCTGATTGAACTGCTGGATAGTACCTTTCCAGTTACTGCTATAGTAATAGTTGAAAGATTATAGTTGCTACAAACAGTGACATAAACCTGCGGTGAGCTTAAAGGTTTTAGCCATTTGGAGAAGCTCAGATATTGCCTTAATCTTCCAGTATTAAGGTATGTTGTGCATCTAAAAAACTTTTGTAACGACCCGGTCGGTCGTTTTGAGAATTTAAGTCTCGTTCGGCGGCATAAGGCCCTAATCAGTTTCATATTATGTGTATTGACTTGCGTGCATGGTTGAATTCGGTTACCGATTGTTTCGGAGTGATTTGGGACACTTAGTCCCTAAAACGGAAGCTTAAGTCTTAGGATTTTTACCTTAGTCGGAACTATATGAAGACGACTCCGGAATAGAGTTCCGTCAGTTCCATTAGCTCCGTTGGGTGATTGTGGACTTAGGAGCATGTCCGAACTATAAATCCGAGGTCTGTAGCTGATTTAGGCTTGAAATGGCGAAAGTTAAATTTTTTGGAGATTTGGACCGGAAGAGGACTTTTTGATATCAGAGTCGGAATGTGATTCCGAGAGTTGGAAAAACTCTGTTATGTTATTTGGGACTTTCCTGCAAAATTTAACGTCATTCCGGGTTGATTTGATAGGTTTCGGCACGTGTTTTAGAAGTTAAAAGATTTAAAAATTTATAAGTTCGATTCATGGTGCGATGCGTAGTTTCAACGTTAGTTGATGTGATTTGAGGGCTCGACTAAGTTCGTATGGTGTTTTAGGATTGGTTGGTATATTTGGTTGAGGTCCCGGGGGCCTCGGGTGAGTTTCGGGTGCTTAACGGACTAAAAGTTTGATTTGTGTTACTGCTAAGTCTTCAGGCTTCTGGTATTTTCGCACCTCCTGTGAAGAGACCGCAGGTGCGAGAGCGCACGTGCGGAGAGGCAAGCGCAAAAGCGAAAAAATGGAGGAGTGCCAGTGGTCGCAGGTGCGAGGAAAATTTCGTATCTGGGATGCCCGCAGATGCGAAGTTTGAGGCGCATGTGCGAGAAGAGCTGGACTTGACAGTCTCCGCAGGTGCGGAGAATTTGTGTGCATCAGCGGCTCCGCAGAAGCGGATTTTGGCGCGCAGAAGCGAGAGGAAGCACAAGTGCGGTTTGGATGTGCGCACCTGCGGTCGCGCAGATGCGGCTAATTATGTCGCAGGTGCGGTCACGCCTGGGCAGAAAAGAGAAATTCTAGGGTTTGGTCTCATTCTTCGTTTTTGGACTTGAGAGCTCGGAATTTGGCGATTTTTTGAGGAATTTTCAGAGGAAGCTTTGGGGTAATGATTCCTAACTCGTTTTTGGTTGTATTCCATTAATCTATAGTTGTTTTCTCTATTTAGTTTCGGATTTTTGGTGTTGGAATTGGAAAAAATTGGAAGAACTTCTTCAATAAAGATTTTGAGTTTTGAAGGGGGATTTGTGGTCGGATTTGAGTAATTCCTATATAGTTAGACTCGTGAGTGAATGGCTGATCGTATTTTATAATTTTTACCCGATTTCGAGATGTGGGCCCGGGTCAATTTTTTAGGGTGAATTTTAGAATTTTTATTAAAATATTGATTTCATTAATTAGATAAGTCTATTATTGTTGTATTCATGTTATGCTATTGTGTTTGGATAGATTTGGGCCATTCGGAGCCGGATATTCGTGGAAAGGCATTGTGACCGATTGTTTGAGCTTGGTTCGAGGTAAGTATCTTGCCTAACCTTGTGGGGAGGGGGGGGGACTTCCCCTTAGGATTTGAGTCTTCTATGTTGATTGTAGTCCGTGTACACGAGGTGACGAGTGCGTGCACAGACTTATTTGTGGAAAGTTGGCCTTTTAGGGTTCTTAGGTCCTTGTATTCATTGAATATGCAGTTGTTCTTGTTATGATTATATATCTTAATTACTAGATTCACATCTGCCTGCTTAATTAGAATCAATTGCTTCATGATCCACTATTATTGTTACTTGATTCATATGTGCTTTAATTGAAACTGTTATCTCTTCATAGCCATGCTATCTTTCCATAACTGTTTATCTTTAATTTGGAATTTATATTATTTTATCCTATAATTGTTCAGTCTTAATTGAGGTTATGATTATTTTTCCGCTGCTTATCTTTAATTGAATTGTTGAATATCCTTCGTAATTTCCTCAACCTTAAAAGAAGTTTAGATATCCTATATCTTAGTCGACTTGTTTTATTTGGCATTATTTGATTCGTGATAGCTTCCCTGTTGTTGAAGTGTATATTGTGGGATCGTTGCTACACATTAGTTTTCCCTTTGTTGAGCTGTTCTCTTTACGCCTAGCATTCTTTACTATTGTTATTTCTTGTGAATTGGTTCTACCATTTCTTTATGAATTAAAGTTCTTGAGTTGATTTACTTGTCGTACTTTGTATTATTGTTATTGTTGCTGTTGTACTTGTTGTGGTGATGCACGAGGTTTCTGTCGTGCGGTTGTTATTATGGGGTTGCACGAGGTTTCTGCCGTGCTATTGTTACCATTGATATTTGCACATGCGGCGTGACAAGGCAGGATATGTATATATATGTGGGTTGCACATGTGGCGAGACAAGGTGGGAACATTATTATGCACATGTGGCGAGACAAGGCGGGCATTTATGTTATTATTGCACACGTGGTGAGACAAGGTGGGCTATGCCAGGGATTGATTTGTGATGATTTATGGCCTGGGGGCATTCTTGTTATTGATATTTGTGTAGTGGTATACGTACCTGTGTAATCTTGTAAAAGTTGTGAGAAAATATTCTACGTGTTGTCCATTCTTCTTCTTCCTTATGCTTATTTGCTGGTATGGACTATGTTAGGACACTTGCACAAGCATTCACGTAGTTAAGCACTCTTATCGGATAAGAGGTGTTCTTGATATTGTTGAGCATAGATGCTCACCCTTGTTTACTTGTCTTCTATGTGAGAATGACTCTATTGGCACATGAGTCGTCAGTGCGGTTATGAGATGTTATGAGGGCACAGGATGCCAAGTGTTAGAGTTCGGGTATTGAGACTCGTGAGTTATGATTTGTCCGAGGTTCGGTACCTCGTGGAGTTGTTGACTAAAACCTGATGTAAAAGCGATTATAGTTGCTGAGTTATTACTTGTCCTTGCTGTATTTGTGATTTCGGATTTAGGTTGTGTTCCATTCACCTTTTTGTGTCATTTTCATGATATTCCGCTGATAGTTGTTGTTTCCTTCCTTATTGCCATCACTGTACTGTGAGCCATATTGCATAGTCTTTATGTGACATCATACTTCTGTTGTTCATGTACTTATATCTGTTCAGTTTATTAGACCAGTGGGTGTCTTGACTGTTCCTCGCCACTACTCCACCGAGGTTAGTCTTGATACTTACTGGGCACCGCTGTGGTGTGCTCATGCTACTTTTCTACACATTTTTGTACAGATCCAGGTACTTTTTCGTTAGTTAGCTGTGTGGACTGTTGCTGTGGAGACTCAAGGTAAACCTGCTGCTGCGTTCGCAGGCTTCAGAGTCACCTTCAACTTCTCGTTTTGCACTGTTTATTCTTATTTCTAGACAGTTGTATTTAGAAGTTTTCTAGCAAATACTCTATATAGCTTATGACTTGTACTACCGATTTTGGGAATTTAAAGAGATTATATTTAAATAATGTTGTTGTTTTAATTATTGTTAGGCTTACCTAGTCCCTAAGACTAGGTGTCATCACGATACCCAACGGAGGAAAAATTGGGTCGTGACAACTTTATCTTTGAATTGCACAGTCCAATTTTTATAACACAAGAATGAGTTGTGCATTCACAGAGCTGCATAATTATCCTATCAGCTGTTGTGCTTCTGCTGTAATTGCAGCACCCTGTTGAAACAACCATCTTAATCGAATAGTTGAGCTGCAACACTACAAATGAATAGTTGGTTAAACTCTGTCGACCGCAATTCATCCTACTGTTCCAGCTGAGATCTGCCCTTTTGGAGTACTGATAGTGTATTGATATCTTCCAATTTTGTGCACAGTTAATCCCTTCCAAATAACAGAGGCAGCTGAGATTTGCCTTTTTGAAGTTTGATGTTGTAATTTGTTGACCAACACCCAGACTGAGCATGTAAACCTGCTAATTCCACTGGGAATTGACACAATAAGAGATAGCCAGTCAGTAGCTTCAAAGCCAAAATTGTTGTGCATCAACAGTACTGTTCCATATTGCTGTGACTTCCAGGTTCTCAAACAGCTACTGCTCGGGTCCTGTTTGATCTTTCTGATGAAATGTATTTTGTTGATGTATTGTGTGATGCTTAGTTGCAGCTTCAGTGTGAAAGAGGACTTATGTGTTTTTGCTGAAAACACCATCACTTGTAGCCAAATGTCAATTGCATCCACCTCATGCAGATGAATTAAAGTTCTGAACCTATCTGTGCAACTTGGTGACAGTACATTTCCAGTTGCTGATGTAGTAATAACTGTAAGGTTCCAGTTGCTACAATCCTTGAAACAAACCTGTGATAAGCCCCCACTTTTTTTCGATAAGCCCAGATACTGCCATACTCTTCCAGTAGTAAGGTACATTATGCACTTAGGAGACTGCATTTTTGAATTGCACACTCCAATATTCATACCAGTAGAGAGTGACATGCGTACACAGTGCAGCTCGATTTTCCTGTTAGCAGTTGTGCTGCTGATGTAGCACATTGCAAGTTGTATCCTAAATGTAACCTGTTGATTCAACCATCATCATCAAGTAGTTGAGCAGCAGCAGTCCAATTGAATAATTGGCAAAACTCCTTCGAAAGCCAGTCATCCAGCAGCTCCATGCACACTGCTTGTGTGTGTGTGTATGTGTAGCAAGTCAGTGCTTTGATAGCTGAAGGTGAATCTGTGGGTAGTCATGGTAGGCATCATTATAAAAAAGTCAGTCATGGTCAGTATTTCTGTCTCTTGCGACCCTAATCCTTAGATTAGGTATTTGACTCTTGTCTTGATTTATCAATGTCTTTCCAGTCTTAGTCAATTCATTGAAAGATTGGAATTCTACTGTACCTGCAAAAGAGAACACAATGTTAGCTAGAAAATTAGCCACGGTGTTTTCCTCCCTAAGGACATGTTGGAAAAGCACATTGAATTGCCTCTTCATTTGATTAATCTTCTTCACTTCATTGCTGATGCACCAGAGCACCTCCCATTCCCCTTCAATGGTTTTGTTCATAACCATTGAGTCACTCTCAATTATTAGAGGATGAAGATCCATTTGAATACAATAAGAAAGTTCTTCCATTATTGCCCTCGCCTCTGCGACCATGTTAGTTGTATTCCCTATCTGTTCTGCCTTTCCAAAGATCACAACTCCAACGTAATTCCTCACACATAAACCATATGAGCTTGGTCCTAGGTTCCCTCTAGAAGCTCCGTCGGTGTTGCACTTGAACCATCTCTCATTAGGAAGCTACCAGGTAACCCTTTTGGTGATAACAACTGGTTTATAATCTTCAAAAAACCTAATTATATCCGGCCAGAGAAGAGGTATACTTGGTAGTCAATAAAACCTTAGTTTAGCAAGATTATGAAGTGTATTGTTAACCTCATGTACCACCCTTTTGACCGAAATTGTTCTGCCTCCATGCTTCATAGCGTTCCTCCTCTTCCAAATTTCCCAAGATATAATTGCTGGTGCAGCCTGGAAGAGTGGCTTAAGTTTTGAACAGCAGGCAGAATTCCACCAAGCTCTAATGACTTGGTGGATCTGTATCATGTTGTCCACGATTCCAGCAGTCTGTAAAAAATACTTCCACACTTGTGAGGCAGTTGTGTTTGTAAGGAAAATATGTTGTAATGTTTCTTCTTGTGGTGGAAAGCAACACCAATATTTTGAAACAATTTGATATCCACTTCTTCTCCATAAGTCAGCAGTTGGCACCTTGCCTCTCCATAATATCCATAGGAAAAAAAGCAATTTTGAAGGGTAATCCTTTTGTCCATATTGAATTATTCTCTGGATTTGCTGTTTCTCTATGCCTCAAGATGTGCCATGCACTCCTAACTGTAAATTTACCCGATGGTGTTGGCATCCATATAGGTGTGTCCCAGTAGTCATCTATGTTTTCAAAGTGTACCTCTTACCTGATGTGGTCGGCTATATCTGTTGGGAATGTTTGATCCAGCGGCTGATCATCCCAACCATTTTCTGTTCTTAAGTCTGACACCTTTTGTAGCTCTTCATTGATGTCGAACTGTGGTGGTACCTGATGATATAGAGCTCCAATTCCAGTCCAATTTTCGTGCCAAACATTTTTTGAACCCCTATGTAATTGCCACATGATTTCATGTTCGACCTCATCTATTGCTTGTAACATTTTTCGCCAAACATGTGATCCCTCCCTGAATTGCACGACAGTAGGAATTTCCTTCTTGCAATATTTATTCCACATGAAATTTGACCACAATGACTTCGATGTTCTGAATTTTTACCACAACTTTGTGAACAGTGACTTAGATATATCAAATAGCGATCGGAACCTCAATCCTCCTTCTTCAGTAGGGAGACACAAGTTTAGCCATTTTGTCCAGTGCCTGCTTCTGCCTTCGTCGTTGGAACTCTAAAAGAATCTCGCAAACATTTTGTGTAAGTGTTCAATAACATTGTCTGGAGGGTCCAACACTGAAAGAATATGCGTAGGTAAACTCTAAAGCACGCTGGTAATAAGTGTTGCTTTGCCTCCGAAAGACAATAGTTTCCCCTTGTAGGAGTGTAGTTTTGCCTTCACCTTCTTCGTGAAATCATTGTAGTAATCCTTCCTTCTCCTTGTGTAAAATATTGGACAACCTAGGTAAGTGAACGGGAATGCTCCTTTTTGGAAGCCAGTGATTGAACTAACTGATTCATGAAAATTTCTAGACTCCTTTGTATGCATGTAGTAATAGGTTTTTGATTTATTGATCTGCTGTCCAGAAATATTTAATTTGTGAGAACGTCAACTACTTTCTTCAGAGAGTAAGGATTAGCAGATGAAAATATTATAGTGTCATCTGCATAAGCCAAATGGTTTAATAGATCTGTCCATTTGGGCATTCCAAATCCTTAGAATTTCTTGTCTAAGAACATATTGTTCAGAGATCTGGATAGAACTTCCGCAGACAAAATGAACAATGCCGGAGAAAGGAGGTCACCTTGTTTCACCCCTCTGCTGGACTTGAAGAACCCTGTTTCTTGGCCATTGATAAGACATGAGTATCAGTTGTTGACCAATAGGTTCCCTATCATGTTGATGAAATTCTTAGCAAACCCCATCTTCGTCAAAACATGTAGAAGATATTTCCAAGAAACCCTGTCGTAAGCCTTCGTCATATCAAACTTGATTACGACATTGGCTGATTTCCCTCTCAACCTTATGTCGGTTATTATCTCTTGTGTAAGCAGAACATTTTCAAAAATACTCCTTCCTTTAACAAAGCAAGATTGGTTGGGCAAAATCAACAAGGGAAGTACCTTCTCCATTCTATCATGTAATATCCTTGATATTACCTTGTCGATAAAATTGCTTAGACTTATTGGTCGTAAGTCTGAGAATGTTTAAACATGAGGTTTCTTAGGCAGTAGAACAAGATTAGTGTGTGTTATAGATTTTGGGAGTGGTTCCCCTCCATAGAACTCTTAAGGCAGCATGTAGATATCTTCCCCCACAATGTCCCAGCATATTTGGTAGAACAAGCTAGTGAAACCATCTGGTCCACTTGCACTATCCCCAGACAGAGCAAAAACTGCATCCTTCACTTCATCGATTGTAGGATATTTGTACAACTCCACATTCTGTTCAAGTGTTACCATAGTAGGTACATTGTTTAGCATTTCATAGTTAGTGGTATCCCCTGTTTGTGTAAACTGGTTGCTGAAGAACTCCACTACAGCATTTGCCATAAGTTCATGTGTTTCAAGCCAATTACCAGTTGTGCCCTGTATCCTTTTGAGATTCAATTTCTGTCTCTTGTCGTTTACATGGTTGTGAAAGAATCTTGTGTTTCTATCCCCTTCAGCAAACCAGTTCATTCCTGCCTTTTGTTTCTAGTATTGTTCTTCAATGCTGAGGTATTTTTTCAATTCTGCTTGTGCTTGTTGAAGTACAATTCTGTTTGCTATAGTTGGCTCCTCCTAAAATAGTATCTCCTTTACTCTGACAATATCCTCCATAATAGCTAGTTGCTTGAAGATATCTCCAAAAGTAACTTTACTCCAGTGTGAAGGGCAACTTTCACTCTTCAAATTTTGTTTGAACATCAAGAAAGGATCCCCAATAAAATCTGCCAACCAGTTTTGTTTGACTACTTATTTGAAGGTGTCATGCTTTGTCCAGAAATTGAGAAACTTAAAAGGTTTAACAAACTGCATAGATTCCTGCCCACAACTCATTAGTAAAGGTGCATGATCAGATCCTGTCCGTATAAGGTGTTCAACTTCTATATTTGGGAAGAGATTCTGGAAAGGTAGATTGACAAAGATCCAATCAAGTCATTTGAAGATGCATTGTTCATTTGGTCTACCATTCCACCAAGTGAAAGGTCTGCCCTTGTAATCAAGGTCAAACAAACCACAAGAGTTTACACAGAAGGCAAAGTCTTTATATTCAGACGGGTGCACTGGTAGTCCCCCTATCTTTTCATGTTCATGTAAGATCACATTGAAATCATCGCCGACGACCCAAGGCATATCCATGTCACTGGCCAAGTAATATAAGTAGTCCCACAGTTCCAGCCTTTCAAGTGATGAACTTTTGGCGTACACAAAAGTCATGATGATATGTCTTGATATTTCCTGATGAAATACCTTAATAGTAAGTTGTTGCTCGGTGTCCATAATCAATTCCTATTCCATACCAGTTTCAGTGAATATCCAAATTTTTCCGTTGATGTTCGACACAACAATTTTTATTCTAAGTCTCTTTCTGTAGGTTTGAATGTGTCTACAGTTCTGGAAAGGTTCCATAAGTGCAATAATTGAAAACCTATGTTGTCTCTGCATATTGATCACTCTCTGAAAGGCCTGTTATGTGTTAACAGACCTTATGTTCCATATGAGTGTTTTAATCATCATCTAGTTGTTGAGACTGCCCGCCTGGGCAAGATTCTTGTTGGGGGTAGGCTTTCTTTAACATGTGCTTTTTTCTTGCCCTTTTTTCCATTTCTCGATGTGATCCTAGGTGACAAATCTCCTTCCCGTGCAACAACTTTGAAGTTTCCAGTAGTAGATTCATCATCACCTTCATCTTCTAGTTGTTGTTTTTCCACTAAGGCATGTTGAACCTCCTTTTGAAGATGTGGGTGATGATGTCATGTAGTACCTGATTTAGAGATATTAACGGGACATTGAGTTGTATCTGCATTGGGGATCTAGTTGTTGATCCACAAAAATATTATTAGTAGTAGTTGCTGCTAGTTCCAAATTAACTATAGCAAGTCCTATGTGATCAATTGCCATGTTATTTTCCTGACCTGTAACAGTTTGTGACCTCACTGTGTTTGTTGAAGTCTCTAAGTCATTATCAGTAGCCTGATCTGTAGTTGCAATTCCAACCAAAGCTCCTACAGTATTCGAATTAAGTTACCCTGTGTCACTGTTGAGTACTTCATTTGTATGAAGTTTTCTGTGTGCTTGCTCTATCTCTGTATTGGTCGTTTGATCTTCAATTGTTAGAACTTTATTTGGTTTTAAATGTTTAGAAATTGAAGTGTTTGATTGATATCCATGTTGAATTGATGGTTCAAATATGTTCTTCTCATCAAGACGAAATATTTGGTATCGATTTTGCCCCATTTGGACGGCTGGAACTTTACCTCCGTCAAATTCAGTGTCTGCGGCGTTTTGTAGGTCATCGGAGATGACGATTCCCATGGTGGAATTGTCTGAATTTGATGGTGAGGTACGCCTAGTGATGAAGAACAATCTACACGGTTTAGAATTTTAATTTTTGACCCATAAATTGCTTGGGAATTTTCAGAAGATCCCAGGTGATTTTGCGCTACAGTGTTCGCGCCTCCAAAGTTAAAATCTGCAGCAGCTGGGGAATGGTTGATGGCATCGCCCAATTGGGGTTTGTTTGCATTGCTTAGGGGGATCGTTTGAGATAGGTCTGGTAGAATTCCACTACCTAATGGTGGATCTAAGGCCATAAAGGCATTGTAAAATTACTGTAGAAGGCAATCGCCTTTGTTAGAGAGAGGGGAGAGTGATTCTAGAGAGAGGAAATGAAGGACTAAAGATTTCACTACTCTATCTTGAATCAAACCTTGAAATCACATCAAAGGGTTGCTAGAGCTTCAAAGAGGTAAGAATTTCTTTCCCCAATCCTTCAATTTCGAAATCTAACAAGAAATAGGTAATTAGTAAGATGATTCTTGGATGTGAGAGTATTAGTTATACATGCTTGTATCAATAAGGTTTGTGGGAAGACTGTTGAGTTCAAATGGGTAAAGATTGAGTTGAAAATGGTAGAAATCTTCAAAGTCTTTAATTGAGGATTTGGAAGGCAATCCGATGTCAGAATTTGATATTTTTTGTATGGTTAAACTCATATTAGAATGGGTGTTCGGATTTTGTGATTTTTTGGGATTCGAGACGTGGATCCCACTGTCGATTTTTAAAATAAATTTCAGATTTTAATCCGGAAAATTTGTAATTTCATATGGAATTAGTTCCTACGATTCGTGTTGAGTATGTTGAATTGCTTATGATTAGATTTGAAACTTTTGGACACAATTCGCGAGGCAAAAGTTTATTGGAATCTTGAATTTGGTTGCCAAGCGAGGTAAGTATCGTGGTTAACCTTGACTTGAGGGAGTAGGACTTATTTGTCTATTTGCTATGTGATTTAATGTGCGGGTATAACGTATATGTGAGGTGACGAGTACTTATACATTGTGGTTGAGTCAAAGCATGTAGGTAGAATTTGTTTATCGAGAATAATTGCCTATTTAATTAAGATATTCCTGCTTCAGTTTATTAATTATTATTTGATCATTATTCATGAAATTATTATTCATTTCATTACTGTTAAATATTTTGGAAGGTGAAGTCGATATTCTGATTTTGAATTGATTGATAAGTGCATATCTCCGTATTTAAATACTCTTCCGAATTTATATTATTATTTTTATGATAAAGAAGAGTGTAAAGCACGAAGGGTGATGTCGCACCATTTTTATCATTTATACTATCATTGCCATGGTGAGAAAGAGTATAAAAGCATGAAGGATGTTTTCGTGCCACTTTTGAGTGTAAAAGCACGAAGGGTGATGCCGTGTCATATTCAGAGAGTGTAAAAGTACGAAGGGTGATACCGTGCCAAAAGAGAGTTAAAGCACGAAAGGTGATGCCATGCCAATTATTATTATTATTATTATTATTATTATTATTATTATTATTATTATTATTATTATTTATCAGTTTATGAGAGGAATGAGAGTAAAAGCACGAAGGGTGGTGCCGTGCCATTTTCATATCATCAGTTGCTCATTTTATTGTTAAGAAATTATTTGGTTGCTAAGTGATAATTCTCCTGCTGAAATTATTATATCAACCCCCTTCGCATGTTCCCTCCCAAATTTATAATGTGTTATTTATTGTTTTATTGTTGCTTCGTATTTGTATATACTTGTACAGGTTGTTTACGTATGTGTCCTGTCATAGCCTCGTCACTACTCTGTCGAGGTTAGGCTCGACACTTATGGAGTACATGGGGTCGGTTGTACTCATACTACACCTAGCAGCATACCATAGACGTGTTCGGATTCAGCTACTCAGAGGAGACTTAAGGTATAAATGCACAGCGTTCGCAGTTCTAAAGTCCCCTTCTATCTTATCTCGGTTATGTATTATCTTTCAAATAGCTTGAATTTTATTCAGACCTATATTTGTATTATTCTAGTAGCTCGTGCACTTGTGACACCAGATTCGAGGATGTATTTTGATAATTCGGTATTTATGGTCTTCCACATTTTATTTCAGTAATTGACTTCTATTTAATTTAATTTGCTTAAAATAGTTAAGATTATTTTAACGTGGGCTTGCCTAGCAAGTGAAATGTTAGGCGCCATCACGGTCCTGAAGGTGGGAATTTCGGGTCGTGACACCACCTTTCGCCAAAATACTTCAATTTATTCTACGACCTCCAAATCTAATTCCGGGCGTACGCCTAAGTCCGAAATCACCATACGAAACTATTGGAATCATAAAAACTCCATTCCGAGGTCGTTTGCTCAAAAAGTCAAACTCCGGTCAACTCTTTTCATTTAAGCTTTAAAAAATTGAGAATTGTTCTTTCAATTAAATTATGAATCTTCCGAAAATCAAACTCGATCGCACACACAAGTCATAATACGTATTACAAAGTTGCTCGGGACCTTAAGTCGATGAATGGGGAGTTAATTCTTAAAACGATAAGTCGGGTCATTACATTCTCCTACTCTTAAAACATACGTTCGTCCTCGAACGTGCCAAGAATTATTCTGAGGACATTAAATTACTGAGTGTATCCTTACACACATACTTGTGGGTGATTCTACGTCATCGCAATTTTATATGGGTCCGACAACACCATCTCAATTGAGATTATTCCTTTTATCCTCATTTATAAACTTTAAAGCCAATTTCTTACACTTCAATAAATTTCAAAAAGGCCCGATTTTCATATTAACACACTGTGTTAGTCTCAACCGACTGTAGAAAATTCGTGCCTATACACACATTATACATATGCCCATAACCATATCTCTGGTCATAATAGTTGTTCATAATCAATTCCAGCATCCTCAATTAATCTCATATTAACCAAAATCTCGTTTTAAATTTTGTTTCACAATATTGACAGCAACACACGAGGCATGAAGACCTCATAATTGTTTACCCGAACTAACGAGTCACATTTAACGCCACCTGGGCACTCATATCGTAGGCAAGCACTCAATATTCACTGCACGAATATGGCTAAATATGAACAGAAAATACATACAAGAATTGTCAAATAAGCCTAACAGGCATGACTCCCTATTAATACTATAGTACAAATTTTAATTTCACAAAAGGTAGAATTAAAAACATAAATATTCACCACAAGGATCTCGTCCTTATATAACTTCCATCGCGGCACATAGCCCAGGTTAAACATATCAAATCACATTAAACCACGAGGATCCCGTCCTCAACTCTGAATCACAAGTATATTGCACATTGTGCCAACTGAATTTTTCTACTTCTCTTTTCATAAATTCCGATAAACTATTTAACAACACATAATGAACTCTTATACCGGTAAGGCATATAACTTATGAAATTGAAAACAATTATCCCGAAAGTACATCAAAACCCACTATAGTGAGTAATAGAAAGTCAATTTTGGAGTCATAGCCTTCAGTAGTGTACAAAACAAAATGATAGACACGAGCTAACACCATCAAATCTCCCCAAAAAGGATAAACACATAAATAGGTTTTGTAATTACGAAGCTCACCCATAAGTGGAGCATAATAGGAGAACTCGCCTCAATACTCAGAATCGAATCAAACTAAGGAAAATATTCCTTTATAACAAATCAGGATCATACCTGTAACGACACCATCTGGTGTAAAAGCCTCAGCCATACCATATCAGTTATATCAACGGGTCGGGCCTCCCCCTCTAGGGCGCCCTCTACCCACCCGTCCTCTACCCTTAACTGAATGTGCATGTGGGGTAGTAACTGGAATAGAGCTTGTAGCCTGACTATTCTGATGAAATCTGCCTCTCCCAAGTATGGGAAAATCTCTCATGATGTGCCTAATATCACCACACTGATAACAATCCTTCTGCAGGTTCGGCTGCTCATACTGAGTCTGTTCCAGTTAACTGAAATAACCATTATAGGAACCTTGTGTCGGTGGTGCATTAAAAGAACTTACTGGAGCACTCCGAGTATTCTGAAGTTGTTTCCATGACCCTGATGATACTGAAATGTAGAATTATTAAGGACGCATGAATACCACAAGTCTCAGCATCATCCCATACAAATCTCAGCTCTTAATCATATACAAGTTTCGGAGAACCTTTCAATACTACATAAATACATCTCAGGCCAAAACTGATATAACACATGACCCCGCAATCTGATCGTTGATAGTGGATTCCCCTCACTTGGCGCGAAGCCATAGGAAACATTCCGATGATCCACAATACTAACCTTCATCGCTAGTACGGCACCGGTCATAAGACACCTCAAGCCATTTATTTGGCGCATGTCATCCTCGTGACAGTTAAACTCGCTTCCTCCAGCATCTTGGCTGCTAGTATGTACCCTTCGCTAAATAGAAATCTCATATGAACTACATAGTCTCTAATACCACCAACTATCTTCAGATATACATCCACCTCGTGACCCTACCACGATTGTGATGATTAGGAAACTAATTAAACCTTCTTAAGATCGTATTTATCAACCAAATGTCAGAACCATCTGCACCCCCATGTGCACAACTGAATGATCTCTCAATACTTCCGCATCCTCGATCTGGACGACACGTGGTAACAATGGTTGAGCAACCCTAGCTCCCTTATAACCCACTATAGTATCACGAACCATTGGCACATAGTTGATACCGAGTGCACAATTTCATACATGAGTAGATGCAAAAGAACATAAGATATATGCTTCAAGCTGAATAAATGTCGCACTATAAGGAATGAAAGAAGTGGAGATTTTTCCTACTAGCTCTGTAGCCTCTTGAAGATAAGTACCGACGTCTCCGTACCGATCCGCAAGACTCTACTAAACTCGTTCGTGACTCGTAGAACCTATGGACCTAGGGCACTGATACCAACTTGTCACAACCCAAAATCCCACCACAGGCGTCATGATGGCACTTAGTCTCTAAGACTAGGTAAGCTGATTACAATTATAATTCAAGCCATATTTTTTTATTTTTTTTTATTATCGAAACCAACAGCGGAAATAATTATAACACCTTCCCAAGACTGGTAATACTGAGTCACGAACTCTAACTAAATACATGTAATGATCTCAAGGATCGAATATACAATATTGTTCGAATAAGAGTTGAAAGCACAATAAAATAGAAAGACTCCAAGTGACTGGGACGACCAAGCAGCTCTACCTTAAGTCCTTGTGATCACACTGTAACTTTGTCCGAGTCCGGTATTTCTAATACCTGGCTCTGCACAAAAATATGCAGAAGTGTAGTATGAGTACACCACAGTTGGTACCCAGTAAATATCAAGACTAACCTCGATGGAGTAGTGACGAGGTATAGTCAAGACACTCACTAATCAATTAACATGTGCAGTGTAGCAATATATAATAATAGTAATAAAAACAAATAGCAATGATGGCAACAAGAATCAATCAATGATTAAACAACAAGGCAACAAGAACACCATAAATATTGCTCAAATGAATAAGGATCACAAATACAACCAATCAATCAAGTCCCTCAAATATACATCTTTTAAATGTAAGTATTTCAAGGATAAATCTTTCAAATAAAAGTTTTTCAATAAAAATCCTTAAATATAATCCCTTCAGATAAATATATATTTCGAATATACCATCTTCAAATAAATATCTTTCGCATATAATTCTTTCAAATAAATATCTTTGGATATAATTCTTTCAAATAAAAGTCACCTTGTGACACCTCATTTCAAAATCATAAAAATACGGGTCTCAGCCCACTTTCATATTTTTCACGGCACCTCGTGCCCATATTTATATCACAACTACACGGACAACTCACGTGCAAAAAATATAAGTATAGAAAAATATGCACGATCAATTTACTTTAGAAATAGTTTGAGTAAAGAAAATGACATTGTACTTAAATTAAAGCATGAGATAAACTACTAATTTGGATGTTAAACTAAATTCTTTTATTTAAAACAACTCAATCATCAAAAATAAGTAAAGACCAGAAATATAAATCTTCAGAGTCTCGTACTAAAAAGCCAAATCCAACACAATACAACAAGAAGCACAAAACACATAATAATAAAGTCAACTAGTACATCATGGAAGAAGACAAGAATTTACATATCACGGAAAAATAAAATTACCAAGGCAAGTGCAGCCATAAAGAAATATCAACAAAAGGGCACTCCCGAGGTACCACCTCGTAGTCCCAACACAAATATCAACAACAACAGGGCCCCCAGGCCATCACAAGTCATCACAAATCAATCCCCGACATAGCCCACCTTGTCTCGCCATGTGCGCAATAATAAAGTAAATGCCTGCCTTGTCTCGCCGCACGTGCATAATAATATTCCCACCTTGTCTCGCCACGTGCGCAAACCCACATATATAGCCCGCCTTGTCACGCCGCATGTGCATATATCAATAGTAACAATAGCATGGGAGAAACCTCGTGCAAACACCGAACAAACCTCCCAAAAATATCACGTATCAATATCACAACATCTCATAAATTGCACATCAAGAGCTCAAATACCGCAACATATCACAAATTGCACATCAAGTGCTCAAATATCACAACATCTCATAAACAGCACATCAAGTGTTCATATATTACAACTTGCCACAGAAATCGACAATAATACTATTTTTCACAATAAGGAGCCCACGACTCGATCATAATGTGTACAGCATCTTAACAAAATTTTCGGGAGTGAACAATTCAACCGAATAATATTTCACAATTTAGCACTTGCCTCAATATGATTCACGACCTTTATAATTCAATACCAAATTTCAACAATAGCATGAACTGAAAAGTAATTCATCAAGGAACAATACCTCTTTTAAATCACAACTTCAGGAAATAAATAGATTTATTTCTCTTATTAACTAAAATTTTCATTTAAATTATCTGTAGATAAAATCAATAATAAAAGTATTTTCCATAAAAATGGCAACTCAAACAAACACAAAGTTCACATAAAAGTCAAGTAGCAATCACACCAAATTATCATATAAAAACAACCTCGGCAAATAAGGAATGAGGCATGACAAATAGAGATTTAATAAGTCCCAAAAACATTCCAATTTCATACATAAGGGCGTCTACGAATTTCAACCAATGCAATCTGCACATATAAACCAAGTACGTACTCGTCACCTCGTGTACATGGTTTTCAATTACACAATTTTCATATAAGACTCAATGCCTAAGGGATAATTCCCCCACACAAGGTTAGGCAAGATACTTACCTTTAAGGAATTAGGCCGATATTCCGAAATAGCCTTTTTTCTTGAATTGACCTCCGGACAGCTCAAATATATCCAAATTAATTGTATAACTTTATTAAAATACATCGGAAATAATTTCAGATAATAAAACGTCGACTTAAAATTTCATATTAAAAAGTCAACCAAAATTTAACGCGGGACCCGCCTCTCGGAACCCAACGTACGTTTCATGAAATCTGAACACCAATTCCGATACGAGTTCAGTCATACCAATTTTATCAAATTCCGATAACGAATCGTCCTCCAAATCTATATTTTTCGTTTTTGAAAAGTTTTACATTTTTCCCAAATTTCCAACTCAATTAACTGATTAAATGATGAAAATAACAATGGATTTGTGTAATATAGCCAAAATCGAGGTAGAATTACTTACCCCATAGAATTCTTTGAAAATCCCATGAAAATTCACCACAAACCGAGCTCCCAAAGTCCAAATGTGAAATAATAACCTAACCCTCATTTATATAGTACACAATCTGACCTCTCATTATGCCGACCGCACATTTTCTTGTGCGGTCGCACAACCCATGTTCTGCGGCCGCGATCCAAATTGTGCGGCCGCACTTCAGTAGTGACTGCACTACCAGGCTTCAGTAAATTGGCCATAACTTTCTATACAAATGTCTACATACTTATTGGTATACCTTTCTGGAAACTTGATTCAATGATCTACAACTTTCATTTTTGAATCATATCCAAATTTCTTATACTTTACACGATATAAACTTCCGAAGTCAGACTAGTGAACCTGCAGAATCCCCTTTCTGCGGCCGCGAGAAGAATTATGCGGACCGCACAATTTCAATTGCGGTCTGCATATTTTCAAGTGCGGTCCGCACAACTACTACTTCCCCCCGCACTTTGGGAGTTTGCAGCCGCACTTCCGCACTCTAAAATGTGTCCTCCGCACTTTAATTTTTCCACAACATCGTTAGAGTGGCGAAATGCCCAGACTCGCTCAAAACTCACCCCGAAACTCACCCGTGCCAACCGAGATAATGTTCAAATATACCAACAAGTCTCGTAACATAATATGGACTTACTCGGGGTCTCAAATCACACATAACAATATCAAAACTACCCCGATCCTACGAATTGCAACCCAAATTCAAGCCTATGAACTATGAACTTCCAAATTGCGAAATCGATGCCGATTTATATCAAAACAACTCCGATTGACTTCAAATTTTGTACAAGAGTCTTAAATGACATAACAGACCAGTTCAAATTTCCAAAATCTGGTTTTGACCCCGATATCAAAAAGTCAACTCTCGATCGAACTTCCAAATTCCATTTTTTCAACTTTCGCCAAAATGCTTCAATTTATTCTACGGACCTCCAAATCCAATTCCGGGCATACACCTAAGTCCAAAATTACCACACGAAACTATTGGAATAATCAAAACTCCAGTCCAGGGTCATTTTCTCACAAAGTCAAACTCCAATTAACTCTTCTCATTTAAGTTTTAAAGAAATGAGAATTGTTCTTTCAATTAAATTTCGAATCTTTCAAAAATCAAACTCGACCTCACACGCAAGTAATAATACGTATTATAAAGTTGGTTGGGACCTTAAGTCAATGAATGGGGTGTTAATTCTTAAAATGACAAGTCGGGTCGTTATAGGTGACCGATGTAATTGTTGATGGTACAAGTTCCACAATCAATGTTGGTGATATGTTGGAGGCCGTCTTGCTCAACTTTGATGATGACTAGATGGATGGCTTCGTGGAATATGTGAAATCTTTGCAAGGAATGGGGTCGTACAATTATGCACCCAAGAAACTATCTTAGGATCATGAAAATAGGAAAACTCCTCCTACAAAGCCTTCTATTGAAGAGCCTCCTACCTTGGAGTTGAAGCCATTGCCTCCACATCTTCGGTATGAATTTCTTGGCCCTTGTTATACTTTACCGGTTATTATTTTCTCTTGTTTGACTAAAGTGCAGGTATATTCTACATTGGCGGTGCTACAAAAGAGGAAGAAGGCTATTGGGTGGACATTGGTAGATTTTTGGGGGATAAGCCCTGCATTTTTCATGCATTAGATCAACTTGGAGTAAGGGGCCAAACCATCTATTGAATATCAAAGGAGACTCAATGAGGCTATGTAAGATGTTGTCAAAAAGGAGATTATCAAGTGGTTGGAAGTCAGGGTTGTCTACCCCATTTCTGATAGTTCGTGGACTTCTCCAGTTCAATGTGTCCCAAAGAAGGGGGGATGACAGTGGTCATCAATGACAAGAATGAGTTGATTCCTACAAGAACGGTTAGCGGTTGGAGAATGTGTATGGACTATCGCAAGCTCAACAAAGTAACAAGGAAGGAACATTTTCCACTTCCCTTCCTAGAACAAATGCTTGATAGGTTGGCCGGTCATGCTTTCTATTGCTTTCTTGATGGGTATTCGGGATACAACCAAATCCTTATTGCTCCGGATGATCAAGAGAAAATAAGCTTTACATGTCCCTATGGTACTTTCGCCTTCAAGCGTATGCCATTTGGTTTATGTAATGCACCGACGATTTTTCAAAGGTGTATGATGGTTATCTTCACGGACATGGTGGAGGACTACCTTGAAGTTTTCATGGATGACTTCTCGGTGGTTGTGGATTCTATTGATGCTTGTCTTGCAAATTTAGATAAAGTGTTGGCAAGATGTGAAGAAATGAATTTGGTGCTCAATTGGGAGAAGTGTCATTTCATGGTTGATGAAGGCATTGTCCTTGGCCACAAAACCTCAAAGAATGGACTTGAAGTTGACAAGACAAAGATTGAGATGATTTCTAAACTTTCACCTCCAACTTTAGTGAAGAGTGTGCGGAGTTTCATAGGCCACGCGGGGTTTTATCGGCGTTTCATCAAAGATTTCTCTAAGGTGGTGAACCCGTTGTACAAGCTCCTTCAAAAAGATGCTAAGTTTAACTTCAATGATTATTGGATGAGAGCTTTTGAATTATTAAAGTTCAAGTTGACAACTACTCCCATTATCAGCGCTCCAAATTGGAGTGTCCCTTTTAAACTTATATGTGATGCAAGTGACGTAGCGGTTGGGGCTGTTTTGGGGAAACACACCAATAAGATTTTTCATCCGGTATACTATGCTAGTAAGACAATCAGTGGTTCCCAAGTCAACTATACCGTTACGGAGAAAGAGCTCCTTGCCATTGGTTTTGCAATTGAAAAGTCCTGCCCATACTTGATGGGTGCGAAAGTTATTGTCCACACGGATCATGTGACACTTCGTTATCTTATGAGCAAGAAAGATTCCAAAGCTCGGTTGATGAGATGCATGCTTTTGTTGCAAGAGTTTGATATTGATATCCAAGATAGAAAACGGAGTAAAAATCAAGTGGGGGACCACTTGTCTCTCTTGGAGGATGAGGGGAGGCCGAATCATGGCCTTAAAATCAATGACTCCTTCCCCGATGAGCAACTCTTGGCATTTCAATGAAGGAGGTGCCATGGTTCACGGATCTAGCAAATTTCCTTGTGTGTGGTATCATCCTGAATGAGTTCTCTTCAAACCAAAGGAAAAAGCTCAAACGAGATTGTCAAGATTATTATTGGGATGAACTATACCTTTTCCGGATTTGTACGGATGCGGTGATTAGAAGATGTGTACTGGAAGAAGAGCAATGTGAAATTCTTGGGGCTTGTCATTCTTCGCCATATGGTGGTCATCATAGTGGAGCAAGAATGGCGGCCAAAGTACTAAGTTGCGGTTTCTATTGGCCCACTCTTTACAAAGATGCAAGTGATTTAGTGAAAAGATGTGATGAATGTCAAAGGGCCAGTGGAATCTCAAAGAAAAATGAAATTCCCCTCACCACCATTTTGGAGATTGATATCTTCGATGTGTGGGGTATTTACTTCATGGGTCCTTTCATGAGTTCTTGTGGAAATACTTACATCTTGGTCGCGGTTGATTATGTATCTAAATGGGTTGAGGCCATTGCTCTACCCAATAATGAGGCGAGAAGTGTGGTGGCGTTCTTGAAAAAGAATATTTTCATAAGGTTTGGTACTCCGCAAGCTATCATAAGCGATGTGGGATCACATTTTTTCAACAAGGCTTTCGACATTTTACTTAGCAAGTTTGGTGTTACTCATAAATTCACGACTCCCTATCATAAGCTAGCGGTCAAGTGAAAGTCTCCAACCGATAGATAAAGAGTATTTTGTCCAAACCACTGAATGCTAACCGGACAGATTGGTCCAAGAAGCTTGATGATGCACTATGGGCTTATCGGATGGCTTACCAAACACCTATCGAAATGTCGCCATACCGGTTGGTGTTCGGAAAAGCTTGACATCTTCTGATGGAACATGAGCATAAAGCCATGTGGGCTCTAAAGAAGTTGAATCTTGATTGGGATGTAGCCGCTAACTTGAGGGTTGCACATTTGAATAAATTGGATGAGTTTAGGTACCATGCTTATGCAAGTTCGTTGTTGTACAAAGAAAATATGAAATATCTTCATGACAAATACATTTGGAACAAATAGTTCAAGGTGGGTGATCTTGTGTTGTTGTTTAACTCAAGGTTATGAAATGTTCCCCAGGAAGTTAAAGTCTAAATGGAGTGGTCATTTTGAAATTGTGGGAGTGACGTCTTTTGGTGCATTGGACTTGAAGAACAAAAATAATGAGGTATTCCGAGTCAATGGTCACCGGGTGAAGCACTACTTGGGAAAAGTTGGAGAGGGTCACGTCATGGCGGTCATTCATTTCAATTGATGGTATTCTCGTGCCGCAACGTTAAATCAGGCGCTTTTTGGGAGGCAACCTATATTTCTTTTTCTTTTCTTTTCTTTTATTCTTTTGTAGTTAGGTGTTAATTTTGTGCTAACTTGATTTGAAGTGTGCTATAGGATGAGTGTACCTTACAGGAATGGTGGACAGAAATTAGGCTAAGTGTTGCAAGATTTGCGGACCGCAGACGAATTGTGCGGACCGCACATTTACAGTTGCTCCAGCAAAAGTGCTCTGCCGACAAATAATTATCTTGCGGACCGCACAAGTGGAAGGTGGAAAATACCAACTCTCTGAAGTTGGTCCATCAGAAAAAGGGTGGATCTACGGCCGCACCAGGAAATCTACGGCCGCAGTAAGGAATCTGCGGCCGCACACACAATTCTGTGGACCGCAAATAAAAAGTCGACTCAAGCTCCCCAGGTAACAGAGTGCGAACCGCAACTCAAATTGTGCGGTCGTACTCGCCCCTCTTTCCCTTAAGAACATCGACAGTACAAATAAAGGGCTAGGGTTACTGTTACATTTTTCCCTCTCTGAGCACAAAAACTTACACTATATTGAAATCTCTTGGTAAATCATATGCCCACATGCCTAACAATTGTGATCACTCATCCCTTACACTCATTCACATCCGGTATGCTTAAATTTCTTGTTATAAGTTTTCATTTTTTCAATTATTTTTAAGCCATTTATCATTAAAACTCAATTGTACAATCATGTGGGGTAAATATATAGTTGTTTAACTAATACTTGCTTATTGGGGACTGGGTCAATGTATTTTCATGCTTTTATGTTGTTGTCATGTCAAAATTTGCACAAAAAGTGCAAAACCTAGTTAATCATACCGGATTGTTCGTATTTTTGAATTTTGCGGCCGCAAGACAAATTGTGCAGTCCGCAAAAGTTGATCTAGGGCAACACTAATGAGAAAGAATATGCGGTCGCAAGAAAATTGTGCGAACTGCAGAATTCCCATTGCGACTGCAAAACAATCATTGTACTGTCATCAGAGAGCCCACAAATTTGTGACTCAGATGTGCGGCTGCAATACAAATTGTCCGGACTGCAGAAAACATACAGCGGCAGCACATCAGCTAATTCTCTGTCATCAAAAAGTTAGCACATTTTGAATCTCTGAGTTGCGGCTGCAAGTGAAATTGTGCGGACCACACTTTACTTCTATGGCTGCAATGCTAAATTGTGCGGTCCGCAAGGCTTCATATACGGCCGCAAGAAAATTGTGCGCACCGCAGATCCTTATCCTTCAAGCACATTGTGTCTGTGACCCTCATTGTATTTTCTGGTGTTTTCTTGTATATCCCCTATGTCTGATTGAACATTGAATTGTAACTATCAACTGCGTCTATTTGATACAGATAATGGTTTGATCTAGAGGCAGATGTGATACTTCTAACGGGAGGGGTAAACCTTCTCGGGGATGAGACAAGAGAGCATTACCTAGTTCCCAACAGCAGAAAATCAGAAAAAAGAAAACAACCAGGAGAGGGAGAGGTGTAGATCTCTCTGAGACGAGTTCATATGCCCCGTCTAGGTATTTATCAAAGGGAAACTCAGCCACTGTTAAGGAACAACTAGTAGAACAGTCCAGGCTGTTAGGGAGATTTCAACTGAGGGACGAGTCGTCCTCATCCCACAGTACTTTCGAGGGTTCGGAAAGTGATAGTCAGGATTTTGAGCCATCCACTATACCTGCCCCTGAGGCACCAGACACATCATTTCAGTACATACCCGTTGATGGTATAGGGGGAGATGCCACAACTGTTGGGATTGAAAGAACAAAGAAGAAAGAGGATTGGGAGGACCGATTCATCAGCCTAGCATCTTTCACTAGTTTCCACACATGGTGGGTGTCGAGGTCGCTAACACTTGAGAGACAGTTATTATTGACAGATCTAGAGAGATACAACCTGGCCATGCTGAGGTAGTTTAGGGAGTGAAAGGGTGGACGTGGTTTACCCAGAGTGTGGTGGATTCTAAGGAATATCTTGTCCGGGAATTCTACGCCAATGTGGCGCATATCAAAAAGGGGACAAAGGTGACAAAAGTGAGAAACCTTAAAGTGCGATTTGACCAGCACACACTGTACACATAGTTGGGCTTTGATGATATTGAGCCAAAAGAATACCTGGAGAAGTGTGCACTTGGAGATGCAGTTCGTCTGTGGTTAGCAGGAATTCTAGCTGCACCAGGACCACCACCACCATGGGTCACCGCTGGAGTTCCTATCCACCGGACTGAGCTTCGAAGCAAAAGGGTGGCAATCATTTATTTATAGAAGACTGGACCCGAGTCAAAATGAGACTCACTTGCTGATTCCTCGAGCAGTCTTAGTTGCCTCCATTATGGCTGGGTGACCCTATCAATGTGGGTACCTTGATGTCAGCCAACATCTCTGTGATCACCCGGCATGATGTGTCTTCATACCCGTACCCCCACACTATTACAGAGTATCTTACGGATGAGGGGGTGGAACCAAGGAATTTTGATACAAAGGTAAGGCCGAAGAAGCCTTTCTCATGGTACTCACTTATGAATGTGAACAACCCAAAGAGAAAAGGTCAGCCTTCTACCACCACAGGACAGTCTGATGAGCCATCTGTGGTAGTTGCGGAGGCAGTTGATGTTCCATCCACTTCAGCCGAGCCTTCCTCTAGTGCCGCAGCTATGCTTTCACCATCATCCACAACCCTTTCTGCAGCTCATGCCACAGTTACCACTTCAGCTTTGAAGTCGGTGTCCATGCCTACTGCTCCACTTTCTATGCTATGAGTCTCCCAGACATTGGCGAGCCTCAAAAACTGGATGCAGTCAGAACTACAAAGTTGACTGACTTATCTAGTGTTGTTGCAGCACATTCTAATGTACAAGCACCCCAGTTCCGCAGACAGTTGAGGATATATTGAAGAATATCGAACCAGAATATCATCATGGCTACCTTGGTACAACACGGGTCAATGATCGAAGAGCTGGACAAAGAAGTAAAGAAGACGAGAAAGTCCCACGCCAGTAAAAAGTCAGTGGACAAGCTCCAGAAGCAGGTGACCAAGCTTGCTGCAGTCAGAGATATCCCTTTTGACATGTTGATCGACCCATACCCTTCAGACCCAGATCCTCCAGCATCATCAACACCGGTGGCACTAGCTGGCCAGTTTGAGGAGCCAGACTCTGCTGCCGAAAATGCCGAGGCAGTGCGTCAAATGTTCACAAACCTAGTCACTCCCAGAGTTGAGGGTGATGAGATCCAGTTGGATGAGACTGAGGGCGATGACATTGTTGTGGATACAGAGATGTCCAAGGAGCCATAGGGAGTTTTTCTTCACTATTTCCCGTCTTTTATTCTTATTTTGTTAAGCATTGGGGTCAACGCTTATTTTTATTTGGGGGGGGAGGGGAGTTTATTTGATCTTATTTGGTACATTATGAGACAATTGGCCTGTAATAACTTGATATTATTTTCTTTCTCTTTCGTATTATGTATATATTCTCTCTTTTTCTCTCATTATGTATATTCAGTAGTTTTTGTTTATTAGCTTCTTCATTCTTGTTTCTTTATGAGTTCTTAGTTTGAGTTAGTAGGTTCTTTGTTTGATTTAGTAGCCTCTTTATATGTCCTAGCAGATAATAAGCCTTTGGTTTTCTTAATACCACGGTCTTTCCAAAGGTAGTTGTGCGAACCCGATGACTCGTCCCAACGATGGATGGCGTGACAACCTTCTTAAGGGAATGAGTCCGTTTTTTGGTGTTTAGCTAATAATAGTAGTAGTAATGAATAAAAAGACATAATTAAGTCATGCTCGAAGAGTCAAACATACTTCAATTGGTACCAACACACTTAACTACGTGCTTATGGTTAGAAATAAGGTTTTCGAAAGAAATAGCTCTAGTTAGTGACTTTGTGACTCTTATGTTAACTCTGGCAACCATGGAGTGGTTTAATTAAACCATAGTGATTTTCAATCTTGAATATGGTCGTTGTGGGCCCTCGACTCTATCCTCTTTAACAATCCAGTTGCGTGAGGGGTGAGATGCTTTGTTGCTAGTCCAAGTACCCATGCGAAAGGTCTAGAACTTGCCCCGAATGTGTTTCAAGGTGAAATCCAAAGTTTTGCTTGGCTTGAAAAGTGATTGTAGGCTTTCCTTGGACCGTTTGAGTTTTTTATTGCCTGCCAATGCTATGACCCCTAGTCAACCCCTTTGAGCCTCAAACCTTTCTCATTTGACAACCATGTTACAAGCATTTACCCATTTTGTCGTGACCTTCTCTTGGCACCCGAGCTTTCCTTAACACTCTTTTGAAATAAATGGCTAAAAATGTAAGTTTAAGGGGAGAGACGAGGAACTTTAAAAAAAGGTATCAGGGCACAAAAAAAAGAAATGATGAGAAGAAAAGGCAAGAAAATTAAAGATCAAAAAGAAAAATACAAAAATAGTGAATAAGTGGAAGAGTTGAAGGGATTCAAAGAGAGGTAATGATCCCAAACAAGAAGAAATCAAAGAGGGAGAAAATTAATGTAAAGATCAAGAAAGAGTAATGTTAAGCCTCTCTAGTTCCCCAAGGAAAAGAAAGTGCCTCAAAGAATTGGCATAGTGTGAGTCGCAAAATGAAAAATGGAGTGTTTAAGGAAAAGTGTAACCACTCACCCATATTGTATCCAACCCTAATCTAAAAGCCTTCATTACACCCCGAAAGATGTCCTATTTGATTTCAAGCCGAGTGAGCTTACATTAGTGGCGATCTACATGAGGGGCAAGCCTATGGTACTTGAAGCCGTACTTGTGACATTCTCTTGAGAGAGACGAGTGAACCTTTCATAACTCTATGGAGTGAGTGCTAAAATTCTTAAGTGAGCCAGGCAAATAAAAAGTAGAGGAGTAAGAGTTTGGAGTCCACTATGACCTACATGATAGAGCACGAGTCCTTGAAGAGTAAAGTCAACTCTTGATGCTCAAATGTCACATTGCAACTATATGTGCATAAATGTTTAACTTGTCGCCTTGTTGATAATACATGAGTAATGTGGATAATTGTTGGTCCCAACTGATGTGTGGATGGCTCACCTTCGGCTCGCTAAAATGACCCTTAACTTAAGTTTGGGGGAGTTGATAAGTGGGGAGTTTGACTACTTATTAGCACCTTTTAGCTTTTGTTTTAGTATAAAAGCATTGAATTATGTTTCCAAAACTAATGAAATTGTGCAAAATTGTAGGAATGCTAGAAATTAGGCTCCCAAGATGAAATCCGACTCAAAAAGGAGCAGTCCAAGCACAAGGCAACAAAGGGCACAAAAGTACACAATATGCGGTCCGCGGAAGAAATTCTGCTGCCGCAGAAGAAATTGTAGACCGAAGAATTCCATCTGCGACCGCAAACAAAGAAGGAAAAATTAGCAGATATTTGTGCAAATTGCAGACCGCACATGAATTGTGCGGCCGCAAAGCTGGGCTAAGAGTCGAAGTTCAGAGAGTATGCAAAAAGACCAAGTCCAGAGCCTCACTGAATTGCAGACCGCACAAGAATTGTGCGGCCGCAATCCTAAATCTGCGGACGGCAGAAGAGTTGTCTTGCGGCCGCTGTCTAGAAATGTACGGCCGCAAAAGAATGCCTCGCGGCCGCAGTTCAAAATTGTGCGGCCGCAGAACTCTAGCTCCTACTAGATGAAGAAATCTGCGGACCGCACATGGAATTATGGGGACCGCACAAGGAATTATAGGGACCTCACATGGAATTATTTGTCCGAGATTTTTAGCCTTGTATAAATAGACTAGTTTCACAAAATTAGGTTAAGTTTGAACATCTGCAATTACAGTAGCCATTTCTCTTTGCCATTTTAGGAAGTTTTACTTTGTTTTGGTGTATTTACAATATATTTAATCATTTTAAGATTTTATTATGAGTTTAATTAGTCTTTCTTCTCTATTTTATTCAAACTCAAGCATGAGTAGCTAGATTTCTACTAGGGTTGTGACCCAACCCTAGTGTGTAAACCTTATGGGTATCAAAGTTAGTGCCTTTTTTATGATTGGGTGTCTATTATTTAGCTTAGTTCATGCTTTAATTGTGAAATTAATAGTTGCAAACATCAGTTCATGCCTATTTGACTTAGACTCTACTTGATAAAGAGAGACTTAGTCTAGGATAACTTAGCTAACAAGGAATTGGGTCAATTGAGAGATTGATTAATCCAATTAAAGGGTTCAACCTAGAAATAGTAATAACCCGACTTGAGCTCTTATCAACTATTTTGAGTTATACCCATTTGGTCTTGAGAAAGCTAAATTGGACAAAACCACTCTCTGACCAAGAGGTATTGAGTGGGTAATTTGGAGTTGATATATATAATACAGCCCCATCAACAAAACAAGCATTAAAGTCTTTATCCCATTAGGTAAACACCTAGGTAATGGTCATAGCTATAGGCTTTTTATACATTTGAAAAAACAAACCTTAAAAATAATTCTCTCTAGTCTTCTTCCTTTATTCTGCAATCAATAGAGTAAAATTAGAAATAGAAATAAATCTTATTATGGAAGTGCAATCTAGATAATCCAATCACTCATATTGAAATATATACCCCTAACTCATATCTTAGCTCCATGTGGATTCGACCCCGACTCTTTGTTGGGTTTCTACTATTGCAAGCGACTGTTTCATACCTCTTTTGAGGTGTGCTTTGGACGTGATCAAGGCCTCCTCTTCTGTTTAGCCGGTGGAACTTCGGGTCCATGCTCAGCTTATGAGTAGTTATTTCTGGCACGATCCCAGTCATATCAAATGGGACCAAGCGAAACAATCTATGTTAGCTATAAGGAATTTAATAAATTTTTTCCTAATCTCGGGGGTTAGCCCCGTGTCCAGGTATACATTTCGATCAGGCAAGTGTTCAATCAATATGACTTACTCCAGCTCCTCGACTGTTGATTTGGTGGCGTTGGAATCGTTAGGGGTGATGAACAACCTAGGAACTCCGTAATCATCATCCTCGCCTACTTCTTGCTTCTCCGAATCGGTCGGGGCCGGTGTCGGTGATTGCTATTTAGTTTCTTCCTTCCTAACCAGCTCTGAGTTTTTTGATGTCGAGTGCTCGGACATCGGGATCACCTCATCGACCGCGAACATTTCTTTTGCGGTCGACTGCTCTCCGTAAACCGTCTTGATCCCTCCTGGTGTAGGGAACTTCAGTGCCTAGTGTAGTGTCAGGGGTATTTTCCTCATGTTATGAATCCATGGCCTTCCGAATAGAGCATTATATCTCATATCCCCTTCAATCACATAGAACTTCATTTTTCGAATGGTCCCGGCGGTGTTCACCGGTAGGGTTATCTCCCCTTTAGTAGTTTCACATGCCATGTTAAATTCGTTTAAAACCCAGACCGCTAGCACTATTTGGTCTTGTAAACCCAGTTGTTCCATGACATTAGCCGAGCTACCTGGATCAATTAACACACGCTTAACTCGAGATTTATTTATGAATACAGATATTACCAATGCCTTCAGCATCCTCATGGTTGAAAGAGATGGCCCCCTCCGATATATAATCTTGGGTTCATTTTTCCCTTGTAATTGACACCTTAGTGCGCTTTAGCATTGGCCCCTGTGGAACATCGACTCCGCCAATTATTATGTTAATGACGTGCTGAGGTTCCTCTTGTTCGGTTTGTTTGTTGGAGTGCCTATTCCTAAAATGGTTTTTGGCTCGATCACTCAGAAATTCCCGGAGGTGACCGTTATTGAATAACCGGGCTACTTCTTCTCTTAGTTGTCGCCAGTCCTCGGTCCTGTGGCCGTGAGTGCCATGATACTTGCACATCAGGTTAGGGTCTCTTTAGGTAGGGTCGAACTGCAATGGTCGGGACCATTTGGTACCTTTGATGCGCCCGATCGCAGATACGATGCTGGCAGCATCGACACTGAAGTTATATTTCGATAATCTCGGTGCCTCCCTAGCCCCGAGTGGCCTGTCGAAACCATTTTTACTCACGATTCCCCGTCTATTGTGGCCTTGATCGCTACTTTTTTCATTCCCCGCAGGGTTACGCCCGGATCCTCTAACCCTTCGATATCCGCTATATGGTTGAAATCAATCTATGTTCGGTTTTGGTTCATGACCGATGACTCTTTTAGACCTGTCATTAGTTCTGATCAGATAAATGGATTCGGAGGGGGCCCCGAGCTGATCATCAGATAATTTGATTGGCACCTGTTCACTACTAGAAATTCGGCAAAAACCGACCAAGTTCGACCGACCAACTTTGGTCGGTCAAAAAAGTGACCAAAAAACCGACCAAAGTTGGTTCGTTTTTCAAAATATATATATTTTTTTTTTTATGAAACCGACCAACTTTGGTCGGTTTTCTTTGGCGCAAAAATACGGGAAACTAATTTTGTGTCCCGCGAAATTTATGTTTCAAGAAACCGACCAACTTTGGTCGGTTTTTCAATTAAAATAAATAAAAATTAATATTAAAAAAACCGACCAAAATTGGTCGGTTAATTTGGCCGGTCATTTAAAAAAACCGACCAACTTTGGCCGGTAATTTTACTTTTTAATAAACCGACCAACTTTGGTCGGTTATTTTCGTGCGAAAATACAATTAAAGAGTATAAATCAAATAAAAGACAGTCTTAAAACAAAATGTACCAATGTTCTAGTGGTAGAATAGTATCCCGCCGTAGTACAGACCCCGATTCGATTCCTAGATGGTGAATCTTTTTATCACACAATTAAAATACCGACTAACTTTGGTCGGAAAAAACCGACCAACTTTGGTCGGTTTTTTTTTGCAATATTTTTTTTTTTGAATTTAATTGACCGACCAAAGTTGGTCGGTAATTTCTGATCAACTTTGGTCGGTATGCCTTTCCGACCACAAAAATACCGTCCACATGTAAATGGTCGCATTTTGGTTGGTTTTTGGCCATTATCGACCAACGTTGGTCGGTTTTTACCGAATTTCTAGTAGTGGTTATGGAGGTCAACCCAAGTTACCGTCGGGTACTCTATCAAATTTTGTTTTAGCTGTTGTGAAGCCAATGAGCTTTGGGGGTTGATTCCTTGAGTGAATGCCTAAACGACCCAATCGTCCGCAATCGGAGGCATGTCCATCCATTCCATTTGAAACCTCGACACGAATTCCCTGAGCATTTCATTATCTCTTTGTTTTACTTTGAAAAGGTCGGTATTTCTGGTTTCGACCTTGATTTCCCCGGCGTGCGCTTTTACAAAAGCATCTACAAGTATAGAAAATGAATCAATAGAATCAGGGGGAAAGTTGTGATACCATATCATTGCTCCTTTAACAGGGTCTCCCCGAATGTTTTTAGCAAAACCGACTCGATTTCGTCATCCTCCTAGTCATTTCCCTTGATGGCACATGTGTAAGAGGTCACGTGCTCGTTTGGATCCATGGTTCCGTTATACTTCAGAATTTCAGACATACGAAACTTCTTCGAGATTGGCTTCGGTGCTGCGATCGAGGGGAAAGGCTTTTGGACAAATTTCTTAGAATCGAGGCCTTTCAATATCGGGGGTGCTCCTGGAATTTAATCGACTCTAGAGTTATAGGTCTCCATTTTTTTGTCGTTGTCTTCAATCTTCTTCTCCCCCAATTTCACCCGCTTTGTTAGTTCCTCAAGCATCTTTATTATTTCGAGGTTGGTGCCGGGCTCAACTTCACCAAGCCTTCCTGTGACCTGTTAATTTCTTTGAGTATTTCCCGAGATGGTTCGGGCTAAACTCTGCTGAGCGCGACTTTGGTTCTGCAACTAGGATATTGCCGCTTGTTGAGCTTGTAAAACTTTGACGATCAACCTCAGATTGATCTCGTCACCTTTACCATCGTGCGTACCTCGAGTTGTTGATCGGGCTCCTCCGCAAATGTTTTTCTCAGGGTCGGTCGACAGGTTCACATAGATGGCCATATGTGAGTTGGTATCGATCGGGTCCACAACTAGGACTTCATTAGGGTCAAACAGGGGCACCTCGTTACTAGGAACTATATTGTTGCTTTCGCCATGGTGGCCAGACTCAGCATCAACGTTCAAGTGCGCAGATTCAGAGTTTGACATTCTTAAGTTGACCTAAAATTAATATCTCAAAGAACAAGCATAAAACAGAGTGCGTTATGGAAACTTGTATCATATTACCACTATTATCCTTAGCCCCACGATAGGCTCCAAACTGTTTACCCCTAAAAATAGATAACAATTGAATATATACGCGGTTTTAGGGATATGTGGACTAATTTAATACAAGAGATTAAGAATGTTAGATAATCAAATAAAAGATAGAGTAAATAGCCAAACTAATGATGATAGCGAGTTCGAGCTCGGTTAAAGACTTAACAAGAAACCTGCCTTCGGTTCCGAGCGAACACTTATGAAAAACTTATGAACGAAAGCAAGAACTTTGAATAATAGAGAGAGTAAATTTATATTGCCTTGGTATGCGTGCTACAATGTGTCTAATGAATAATCAACTTCCCATTTATATAATAGGGGAGTTTTACCCTAGGTACAACTCTAAGAAAGGTAAAAATCTTCATTTCGCTAATCACTGATTTTCTGATGATACGGGACACGATTCACACTGTGATATCCGGTTAGGCACGGATATTATGACCCTTTGTTAATCGTGTGCGGTCGTTTGGTAATGCTCTCCAAGATCTTGGGACTCGAACCGGACCCTAGGGATGTGGTTTCGATGGCTCCGAGGGCAGGTGTTTTACTTCGGGACCTGATATGAGAGGCTCCTGGCTCTGATTCCGATTCCCAACGGTCGCGTCCTTTCCCTGTTTGCCTCACCAAGAAATCGGGGTGCTCATTAGACTCATTTTTACCCGTATACAATGTTGTTAAAGGTTTGTTTTGTTAACTTCCACATGACACATGATTATTTCGATGCTAAAAAGTTATATTAGAGTGAGGTTCATGATAGGTTCATCAAGGCGGGTTCAGTTCTAGCCACAACTTATTTGACGGTAATTATGATTTTTGTCTGAGGAATTTGACCGTAAAGCTACTCACATGAGACAAATTTTGTGGTGGAGATTTGGAGATGCAGCCTATTGAAGGTTATGTGAAGAAGGTGAATCAAGTTTATTTTGTCTGAAAATACATACCAAGGGAGAGAATTGTTGTCACAACCCAAAATCCAACTAGTCGCGATGGCACCTAACCCAGCCTATTAGGTAAGCCAACTAACAATAAACCAGTTCAAATGATATTTATTAAGAGAAGAAATGATAATACAACTTAACTATTATACAAAGAATTTTCCAAGGACTAGTAGTACAAATCATGAGCGTCAAAGATTTAGATTTCTTTACAAAACTGAATTGAAATAATTATAACATCTGTTTGAAATGTAAATGAACAGAATTCGAATGTAATGCTGCCAAGGACATGTGATAGTAATAACTGGAATGCATGTACATCTTCAAATCTAGCTCCCGCTGTACGCAGCAACATCAGCATCCATCATCTGCACGCAAGGTGCAGAAGTGTAGTATGAGTACAACCGACCCCATGTACTCAATAAGTAATAAACCTAACCTTAGGTTGAAAGTAATGACGAGATGGGGTAAGCGTCAAAGTCCATCTCCAATAACTAGCAATAGTTCATAACAATCATAATAACAATAGTGCCAGGACATAACCCAGAGGTATGATGCTCAACTCGCTCACAGCTACAAGAAAATAAGCATGTTTTTCAAATAAAATAGTAAAACCCAAATCTTTTACCGAAAGCACCAAAATATAAGTTTGTAAAATCATGATTTCCTTTCCAAAACATTTCAACAAGTAAATGTTTCATTATCAAATGGCACGAGGAAAGTACATCTCTATGCCTACATGTCAATGTGTATGAGAAGTCATGAATGACGTGATACCGTACAACATGAGAAAAATACATCTCTATGCATGTATGTCAAGTATGCATATCGAATGCAATACAACATAGTGAATAACCATACGCATACTCTCAGAGTATCAATCCACTCAGTCCTCCCAGTCACTCGATTCTCCCAATCACTCAATCCCCATAGTCACTCAATCCTCCCAATCGCTAGGCACTCGCACTCAATAGGTACCTGCGCCTACTGTGGATGTGCAGACTCCGGAGGGGCAATTCCAGCCCAAGCACTATAATAGGCCAATCATGGCATGAATCAAATAAACATGCTGCGGCATGCAGCCCGATCCTATAAATATCCTCACAATCAGGCCCTCGGTCTTACTAAGTCATCAATCTCTCTAGTCTTTCTTACAAGAATCAGGATAATCAGCCCAAACAGTGATGATATGATGTATAAATAAAGGACAACAGAGACTACGATATGATATGCAAATAATAGATGTGACTAAGTATAAATTTCAAATTAAGACATAATTCAACATGTAACACGATCTCTGCGGGTCCAAACAGTGCCATCATGTGGCCTAAGCATGATTTCTAACATGGATCATAGCTCAATTACTCTATCACATAGAGATTTAAGGGTTATAGATAAGATAAGGTAACTACAGAGTACCACAGAAATAACTGAATCACAATTCACATGGTGCACGCACACACGCCCGTCACCTAGCATGTGCGTCATCTCAACACCAAACATATATCATGTATATTCAGGGGTTCATACCCTTAGCTCCAAATTTAGAAGTGTTACTTACCTCGAACGAGCCAAATCCAATGCCGAGCAAGCCAAACAATCCTTCAAAAATGCCATCCCGTGCGTACCGACATCCGAACGGCTCGAAACTAGCCATAAATAACTCAAATATGTCAAATAAAGCCTAAGGAAACAATTCCAAATTATTATTGGTGAATGTTTAATCAGAAGCCCAAAGTTAACCAAAACGTCAAACCCTAGGCCCGCATCTCGGAACCCAATAAAACTCACAAAAGCCGACAACCCATTCAATTACGAGTCTAACCATACCAGTTTCGCTCAAATTCGACTCCGAATCGATGTTCAAAATACGAAAATTCACTCTATGAAACTTTAGATAAAAACTCCCAATTTTTCTTTTTAAATCATCAACCAAATGCCAAAAACGAGGATAGATTCATGAAATATAATCAAAACCGAGTAGAGAACACTTACCCCAATTTATGTGATGAAAATCGCCTCAAAAATCGCTAAATCCCGAGGTGTCCAACCAAAATATGGATAAATGGCTCAAATGTCAGAAATTGGACATTAAATCCACTGCCCAGGCTTCCTTCTTCGCGATCATGGACATCCCTTCGCAATCGTGATGAACAAATACTTCAACAACGATTTCCAAACTCTTCCTAGACATTCTCTAGTTTAATGGTCATAACTCTTTTTACAAAATTCTAAATGACTAATGGTTTGACTTTCCGAATACTAGACATCAAGCGCTACAACTTTTATTTTTGGATCATCTCCAAATTTCTTATAGATTACAAGATATAAGCTTCCAAAGTCAGCCTTGTGCAGCGGAAATTTCTCCTATGCGATCGCGAAAATGGCCTAAAAAGGGTCCGAAACCATCCCGAAACTCACCCCGAGCCCTCAGGGCTCCAGGCCAAATATCCACACAGGTCTAGAAATATCATGCGAACTTACTCGTGTGCTCAAATCACCAAAATAACACCCGAAATCATGAATCGGACATCGACACACATGAAATTTGAAGGGAGAACTCAAGAACTTCTAGAATTATAACCAAGCGTCTGAATGCTATCAAATCAACTCCGAACAACCCCGAATTTTGCACCCAAGTTCTGAATCATAACGCAGACTTACTGGATGTTTCAAATCTTACTTAACAATATCAAAATCACAAATCGCACCTCAAATCGACCTAATGAAGTTAATGAACTTTCAAAATTCAAAACTAGTGGCGAACAAGCCTAAACACCTCGGATTGATCTCAAATTTGGCACACAAGTCATAAATAACAAAACGGACCTATTATAACTTCCATAATCGAAATCTAACCCCGATATCAATAAAGTCAAACCTCGGTCAAACTTAGGGATGCTTATCGGGTAGATAATTACGCTTAACGATTTGGCTTATCGGTTATCGGATTATAAATGTAATAATCCGCTAGCCATCCAATAAGAAAATGGGTGCATTGGTATCGGATTAACTACTATCGAGCGATTATTAGGCGGTTTATCGGCTAAACTAAATAGAATATTTTTAACAATCAATACCAAATGGCCATAGTAAGATGACATGTCAATGCTTTCAGACTAATGTCAGATTCAAATTCAAAAGAATGTCTTGTTAATATAATAGTATTTTTGAAGAGTCGTCTTCCAATCTAGAACATACAAGAACTATTGATAAGGAACACATAACATATACCAACTAATCTATGCAAAGAACATAGTTTCAGTTCATTGCATTGTACAAAATCTAGATGAGCATCCTAAACATGACAAAAACTAGCTTCATCCATCTTACTACAGCTCTGCCTAACTTTACTATGCTACAATATATGCTAAATATAAAAATTCTTAACGGGTTAATGGTTTACCCAATAAGAAAATTGAGTAATCCGTACCCAAATTGTTAAGCCATTAATCATAAAATCTCAATTCGTTCACCATCCATTACCTCGATAATCCGATACCAATAAGACAATAAGCCATCGACTCGGTTCAATTAACGGTTTCGGTTCGGTTTTGAACAACCCTAGTCAAACCTATGAACATTTCCAAACTTTCAAATTTTCAACTTTCGCTAGTTAGTGCCGAAACCTTCTAGAACTATCCAAATGTAAATCCGGGTATACACCCGAGTCCAAAATCATCATCCAGGCCTAACAGAATTATCAAAACTCCGATCCGAGGTTGAATACTAAAAAGTCAAGTCCTAAAACATCATACGAACTTGCTCGCGCGATCAAATCGCCAAAATAACACCTAGAACTATGAATTGAACACCAAATTGAATGAAAGTTTCAAGAAAACTTTAAAGCTTATATTTTTACAACCGGACATCCGAATCACGTCAAATCAACGTTGTTTCTCACCAAATTCGGCAGACAAGTCATAAATATTATAGTGGACCTATACCGGACTACGAAACCAAAATACGGACCCAACAATAACAACAACAACAACCCAGTATAATCCCACTAGTGGGGTCTGGGGAGGGTAATGTGTACGCAGACCTTACCCCTACCCTAGGGTAGAGAGGCTGTTTCCGATAGACCCTCAGCTTTCTCTCTCCAAGAACTCCCCATCTTGCTCTTGGGGTGACTCAAACTCACAACCTTTTGGTTGGAAGTGGAGGGTGCTTACCACTAGAGCAACTCACTCTTGTCTAAACCAAAATACAGACCCAGTATCAATAAATCCAACGTCAATAAATTCTTAAATTCTTAAAAATCATTAAGCCTTCAAACTTTTAATTTTTTATCAAAATTCCATATCTCGGGCTAGGGACCTCGGAATTCGATTACAGGCATACGCCCAAGTCTCAAATCACGATGCGGACCTACCGGAATTGTCAAAACACTGATCCGAGTCTGTTTGCTCAAAATGTTGACCAAAGTCAACTCAATTGAGTTTTAAAGCTCTATTTCACATTTTACTCCATTTTTCATATAATACCTTTTCGAAAAATTTTATGGACTGCACACGTAAGTCGAGGAGTGATAAATAGTACTTTTTTGAGTTCTTAGAACACAGAATTAATTATTAAATTTAAAGATGACATTTTAGGTCATCACATTCTCCACCTCTAAAACAAATGATTGTCCTCAAACGAAGTTAGAAAAAAATACATGAGCTGCTGAATAAGTGTGGATATTTACTCTGCATGTCCAACTCGGACTCCCAGGTAGATGCCTCTACCGGCTGACCTCTCCATTGCAGTTGAATTGAAGGATAACTCTTAGACCTCAACTGTCAGACATGCCGGGCTAAAATAGCCACCGGCTCCTCCTCGTAAGTCAAATCTTTGTCCAATTGGACTGAGCTGAAATGTAACACATGGGACGGATCACCATGATATTTTCGGAGCATAGACACATGGAACACCGGATGAACCGCTGATAAACTAGGTGGTAATGCCAGCCTGTAGGCTACTTCACCCACCCTTTCAAGAATTTCAAAGGGTCCAATATACCTAGGGCTCAACTTGCCCTTCTTTCCGAACCTCATTACACCTTTCATAGGTGAAACCCAGAGTAATGTCCTTTATTCAACCATGAATGCATTATCACAAACTTTACGGTCGGCATAACTCTTCTGCCTAGACTGAGTTATGCGAAGTCGATCCTGAATAACCTTGACCTTATTCAAGGCATCCTGTACCAAATAGGTACCCAACAACTGAGCCTCTCTCGGTTCAAACCAGCCAACTGGCGAACTGCATCGCATTTCGTATAATGCCTCATATGGAGCCATCTGAATGCTCGACTGGTAGCTATTGTTAAAAGCAAACTCCGCAAGTGGCAGGAATTGATCCCAAGAATCTCCAAAGTCTATAACACAAGCGCGAAGCATATCTTCCAATATCTGAATGGTGCGCTCTGACTGTCCGTCTGTCTGTGGATGAAATGTTGTACTCAACTCAACCCGTGTGCCTAACTCATGTTGTACAGCCCTCCAGAAGTGTGAGGTAAACTGCATACCTCGATCTGAAATAATAGACACGGGCACACCATGAAGGCAGACAATCTCATGAATGTAAATTTCAGCTAACCTCTCTGAAAAATAGGTAACTGCCACTAGAATGAAATGTGCTGACTTGGTCAACCTGTCCACAATGACCCAAACTATGTCAAATTTTTGAGTCCGTGGGAGTCCAATAACAAAATCCATAGTGATACGCTCCCATTTCAACTCTGAATTTCTAACTTCTGAAGCAAACCACCTATCGTGCCCCCTTTTTCTCGCAAAATCGGGTTTCGACGTGTGACAACACTTTTAAAATAGGGTATTAAAATAGGAGAGTCACCACCTAACGGTTTAAGGTGTGTTAGGGTACCTATTTGCATATGACTCGGGTTTGACTAGTTTGCATCACCAGAGATCGGGTAAGGGCTTGAAATTACCTCGAAGAGAAGGTGTTAGGCACTCTTCGAGGTCCACAACTGTGGGTCCCGGCTGAGCTTGAATTATATGAATTAGTCGGATAAATAAAGACAGAGAAAGCAAGAAGTTTGAGAAATTTTATTATTAAAAGGCTTTGAGGAAATACAAACACTTGATTCAAATGTAAAAGGGGAATAAGATGGGGGTCCAAAGTTTTTTAGCCTAAAGGATCACCCCGTGCAACATAAATAGTACTTCGTAACTCCCTCAAGTTGGGGTGTTACTCGTATTATTCAGCGGGCACAGACTATCATCTCCTACTACCCGATTACTATCTTTAAGTTATTACCTAAAGCGCTCTAGTTCAATTATAAGTCGTACCTTATCCGTGCACTACCTGTCCCATACCCATGGTCCAGGAGGCATTGGAACTCTATTTTGGGTAGTTTTAGACTTTACTTAGGCTGCTCAGAAAATGTCAAAACTAGACGACCATTCAAAACAAATAGGACTGCACTTAAGGACAGTTAAAGGCTCAAGTTTACCTCCGCAATTATACAACAAATGCTCGCAAACAGATTTCTACGTTAGGCATTAGACAGTTTCAGAATTGAGGAAGATTGAAGTCATTAAGCTCTATAGACATGGTTTCTATATGATCTGATCCAAATATGCAAGCAGTTTCAGATGCAGGGTGCCACTTTAGACCTATGATTTCTAAATTACCAGTTTGAGAGTATCTGATATACTGCTAAGTTAATTATTGAGATTACAGATTATAAGTTAATAAAACCTATAGGAATGATCTCTAAGTGGTTTACACAGTAAGAGACAGTAAAACTTATTAGAAATGCTCAGAATTACTCATTCTTTCTAATAGTGACGTGGCTAAGCAATAAACAGCGTTTGAAGAGTCCAGTATCTGCACTTTAGAGCGAGTAGTAATACCCTATAGGCAGGATTTCTAAAGATTGGTGATTGGAACCAATTTTTTTTATATTTAGCTTCTATAGGCATGTTTTCTAGGTGCAATAGAGAATTAAATAATTAAAATCCTATAGGCATGATATCTAATGAACATGGTGCAGTTATGCAAATTGAAGGACAGTTATTGGTATTTATTTCCTATAGGCATGCTGTCTAGCGACACATAGTAGTAGGCATGAGAATAAATAAAGCACTTATGCTTTTATAGCATACAAGTTGTGTGAGTGTGTGATTTCCCTAATGGCATGATTGCTAATAGTGTACATAGAGAGTGAACGACACATATAGCAAACACATCATTAAGTCCTATAGACATGTTATCTACCCATCACATATGAATATTAAAATATACCCCATCCCCTTTTACTAACAATCCTAATTATTTATACAAAGATTATTACAGGCCCAATAATGAGTAAAATAACAATGTTACATAACAGTGAACATGCCCACAGTAGGCTCAAATAAAATAACTAAATACCTAGCCTTACTGGGCCTTCAACAAAGAGCCACGTTTAATACACGATCAAGGGTCCATAGAAGAGCCCATACCAATTTAATGAGCCACAGTGCCAAGTGTTGCACGACTTGGGACAACCAATATAGATATACAATATATGACAGGGAAATAGAGTACTAGGGATAGTTTTGGAGGTTGAAAGGATGACTAGGACCAAGCCTAGTGTGTCAGAGTTCACAAGAGTCTCAATTGGACCCCGAGCAGTGCTCACACTAGGGAGGTCGACAACAGAACCTAGATAGCCTTGGCTTTCAGCCGGCTAAGAATGAGAATTCAGAATAACATGAGTAGCAAATAAGGAGAGTGGATAGTGATAGAGGGATAGAAATTAAGTACTACACCAAGTTAAGCATACAGAGCAACTAATCAAGCAAGCCAGCAGATTCAGCAAGACAGCAAAACACCACATAGATAGTCTCATATTGAAAGAAATTGGGGAAGCAACAAGTTTGCAAGATATATATGGATTATCATTCTTGACATTAAACCAATTGAGACCTAAGAGGTTTGGATTAAGCTAATCATGTATCTTAGGGTCATACTAATCAGTATTTAGACATTGTGATAAATACTGGAAGAGGCAAGACATTAAATGAACAAAAACAGACTGGAAAAACATATTAGCATGGGAGCAAGATCATAGTTGAGGCACAAATGAATGTTTATCTTAACATATTAAGTGATGCTAGGGATCAGGATAGCAAGGAAAACATGTTTAGAGCAAAACTTAAAGTAGTGTTCTATATAGTTGTGGCTAGTACACAAAGAACAGTCAATCAGACACAAAATTCAGTACTAAATGATTCATAGAGGGAGATTTCCATAGAGTTGTAGTAGTATCCAAAGCAAGGTATAAAGAAACTCTATAACTAACAACATATAGTCACAACAGTCAGATTTAGATCAAAATAGGCACACATTGAAACTCAAAACTGAAACATATTCAGATGCTAGAGGTACATAACTGATTCCAGAAGAAAATAAAGAACCAACATAGAAGTGCAAACCAGCCTAACACAAACTAAGGACAAAGCAGTAAACTATACCATGCATTCAACTATCATAGGATGACAAATGAGTATTGAGCATTATCATAATAGTGCTATATCAGGGATTCATAAACTAAATCATACTCATATAATTCAAACACATATAAGTATGCAGAAAGAAAGAAAGAAAATTAACATTGCAGGGGTTAAAGCACTAACCAGTAGCAAAAATTATACGAACAGAAGAATAGTAAAGAGCTTAATAGCAAGAACCCCAGATCTCCGATGCTTCAGAGTTCACAAGAGCCTCGAGAAGGGCTCCGAGCAGTGCTTCCACCGAAGGAGGTCGTTTAATGGCCTTGGCTTTTAGCCGGCCCAGAATTTCACAGAATATTTGAGTGTAACAGAGTGAATGAGTAAGTGAAAGAGGAGAACAATGAGAATAATAACAGTGATTAGGAGATTCCGAGGTCTGTTCAAGGGGTTTTAGGGGAGGGTTTTATATAGTGTAGAAACTAACCAAGTAAACATGGAAAACAAATTATTCAAACACAAATAAGGAAAGATATACTAGAATCAATTAGAATTGGTTTTTTAGGGCGTGAACAAAGGGGTTCAGTAAATCAACAGGGAATAACAACTATCATGCAAATAATACTGAAAATAAAGGAATACAAAAGATTAAACAGAGAATAAGAAAAATATCATACAAAAAATCATTTAGAGTCAGATTTAGGGCAAAATAAAGTAGAAAATATGGAAACATGGCATATTAAACAGAAATAAGGAAAAGAATAGTCAAACACAGAAAAGGAAAAGTATCAATCAATCGAAAATCAGTAAAGAAGAAAAAAAAGGAAAGTCTCAAACCCTAGTTGGGACTGACGACTTGAATCGAACCGATAATGCAAGAATCGTTCAATATAACATTCATATAGACGAAAGATCGTCCAGAGCTTCATAGAATCAAAGTAAATCGGTCCATTCTTGAGAAGTGGTTCTTGCCAAAAATAGGGCAAGAACTAAGTAACACCATAAACATGTGTATAATGATAGAGTATCACAAAATAGGTAAGTATATGATGGATTGATTCCATGTTTGAATCGGAATCGGAGAAGGTTAGGGTTACGGCAGCTAGGGTTTAACAGAGAAGAAGAGAGATGAGAGAGTTTAGGGGCGGCGGGTTAGAGGAAATGGGTTAGGGTTTCGGGGGGTTGGCTAATTAAAAGGTAGGGTGATTGTAGACCGTTGATCTTGAGAGAACAACGGTCAGGATCAAGGAATAGGCGCGGCGGGTCGTCCGATGGGTTGCGACCGGTTTAGTTTTAAGAGGGTCGTTTGGTTTGGGCTGGGGCGTTATTGGGCTGAGGTGTGGGTATTTGGGCTATTGAATTGGTCGGGAATTGGCTCCAAATTTGGGCTATAAATTAAATACACAAAATTATTTAAATAAAAATAATTAATAAGTAATAAAATATTAATTATGTAATAAAATAATTTAAAATAATAACTTATTATTGCAAAAAATATAAAAATGTTATTTTAGCATGAATAATGTAATAATTGTAATTATACATAGCATATAGGCTATTATTGCAAAATTATGTAAAGGGCTTTAAAAATACAAATGTACTTATGTGAAATAAAGTAAAAAATGTTATAAACATATATGTGGGTGTAAACAATAAATTTGGATGATTTAGTCATCACAAAATAATTTGAAGGAATAATTACTAAATATTTATATAATAAAAATGTAGAAAGGAATTGATTTAGAGCTTAAACAAATTATGAAAAATTATAAAAAATACTTGTATAGGTTTGTAAACTAAATGATGATGCAAATATGCCATGTTGAAAGTATATATGCATTTTTAGAAAATATGAGGGAAAATTGGGTATCAACAACTGCCCCTCTTTACCCGGAAATGATGAAAGAGTTGTCGGGTAAAGAAATAATGAACGATTTTGACCGAATGAGGTGATTTGAAAAATGGAGGCCAAAACCTAGTTTCTGAGTTGCCTACATATCCCTGGTATTTCGAGAATCAGGCCGTGTGTAGTTCTGGATCCAACAGTGAACTGAACCAATAGGGTTGTTGTAGGAATAGTCGTATGCTTTGGAAAGGCTCTATTGGGTACGATAATATCAGATGAATTTGCGCGAAATCATGAATGTGAATCTGAAATGTTATATATGTATCTCAAAACGAGTATTTGAATGGTTATTAAGTAAAAGTGGGTAACTGATGGTGGTTGGTTGCGTTTGAAATAATTGCAAGATGTGATCGTTGAACAGAAACTGGAGTAAAGATTGCTCCTGTTAGGAGAACGGTTACTTCCTAGATTACCTGCAAAACTTAAACACAATGCACGCAAGTATATATGGATTATTGCGAGAATTTAAACATGATACAAATTCCCTTTGGACCATAAAAGTTGTCTTTGGACGTTGGGGATGATGTCCTTAGACCATGACGTCCTGGGCCATGAATCATGTGATAAGGGATTCGCAGGCCATGAAATGATGTCCTCGGGCCATGAGGATGGTGCCTCTGGACTATGACGCCTTGGAATAATGATGTGCAATTTCAAGAGATCCTCAGGCCATGGAATGGTGTCTTCTGGCTATGAGGATGATGCCTTCGAACTATGACGGCTTTGGACAAAATGGCGATATTTCAGCCTATGAAGTGCAAGGATGTGACGCTTGGTCACATGCGAAGATGAGACAAGACAAGTCTTAGTCTTGTGTATGGTGAGGGCAGTGCTTAGCCCTAGGTAAACAAAGGATAGTGCTAGGTCTTAGGTGGCGTAGTGGGGATAGTATTTAATCCTGAGAAAAAGGCAGTGCTTAGCCATATGCAAGAGAGGGGCAGGGCTTAGCTTTATGCAAAATAGGAGACAGCGCTTAGTCTCATGCGAGTAAGGTAAGCAGTGCTTAGCTTCATGCAAAATATGAGACAATGCTTAGTCTCATGCAAAGAAGGCAGTGCTTAGTCTTGTGCAGTTAAGGAGGCGATGCTTAGTCTCGTGCAAATAGGAGGCGATGCTTAGTCTTATGCAAAGAAAGGAGACAATGCTTAGTCTTATGCAGAGAAAGGAGACGATGCTTAGTCTCATGCAATGAAAAGGAGACAGTGCTTAGTCTCATGCAATTAGGAGACATTGCTTAGTCTCATGCAAGGAAAGGAAGAGCTTAGCCTTATGCGATTAGGGAGGCAATGCTTAGACTCATGCGAAAGAGGAGACAGTGCTTAGTCTTATGCAAAGAAAGGCGATGCTTAGCCTTATGCAAGGAGAGGAGACAGTGCTTAGTCTCATGCAAAGAAAGGCCAAGCTTAGCCTTATGCAATTTATGGAGGCAATTCTTAGCCTCATGCAAAATAGGAGACAATGCTTAGTCTCGATGCAAGGAAAGGCAGTGCTTAACCTTATGCAATTAGGGAGGCAATGCTTAGCCTCATGCAAAAATAGGAGACAATGCTTAGTCTTGATGCAAGGAAAGGCAATGCTTCGCCTTATGCAATTAGGGAGGAAATGCTTAGCCTCATGCAAAAATAGGAGACAATTCTTAGTCTCGATGTAAGGAAAATGATGAGTGACAGTAGAGTGTTTCTTAGCTGGAGATGCTTGGGATAGATAATACGCTATCTTGAAGGTAATGACCTGACGTGTCTGCAGATAGTATTGTCTTACTGTTCCTGCATCCAAAGAAAAATTGTGAGTTTTTCAAGGGAAGGTTGGTTTGCACTTTTGTCTTTGATTTTCCTGTGCTCCTGTCTTGAGATCCTGTTTGAGTCACCCTGGGTAGCATCTAGCTGTTTATAGAAATAAAGTTTTTCAAAAGAAATGCGTGCATTTGATGAATATAGTTATTTGAGATATAGTAGTATGTAATATCGACTAAGTTAGATGAACCAATGACTGTGACATATTTTAGAGACATTGTGACCTCCTTGCTTTAGAATTTTGAGGGTCCTCCTCAAAATTCTGCCCCAGTTTAAAAGCAATTATTTGACTATTCTGTGTATGACGATGTCAGCTGAACATGCTTTAGAATTTTGAGGTCCTCCTCAAAATTCTGCCCCAGTTTCTGACCATGGAAAAAAATGAAGATTTTATTGAGATGTGACCGAACCCACAGGGCTGCCTACGTATCCCCTCTTAAACGGGAATCAGGTCAAGCATAGTTCAGTTACATGAAGAAATGTAAACAATCTAAACATAATATCTCTTGACTGCGTCTGAGTTGATAGGTTTAGGCCAAACTTCTCCTTCCATCTCTGCGAGTATGACCGCTCCTCCCGTTAGTACTCTGTGAACCATGTAGGGCCCTTGCCAATTAGGTGAAAATTTCCCTTTGGCTTCATCTTGATGCGGGAAGATCCGCTTTAGCACCAGCTGTCCCGGTGTGAATTGTCTAGGCCTGACCTTTTTGTTGAAAGCTCTGGACATTCTGTTCTGGTAAAGTTAACTATGACATACTGCATTCATTCTTTTTCCGTCAATGAGAGCCAGTTGCTCATAACGACTTCGTATCCATTCTGCATCACTGAGTTCAGCTTCTTGTATGATTCTCAAAGAAGGAATTTCTACTTCGGCGGGAATGACGGCTTCAGTGCCATAGACCAGCAAATAAGGAGTTGCCCCAGTTGATGTGCGAACTGTGGTACGATATGCAAGTAGGGAAAATGGTAACTTCTCATGCCATTGTTTGTGATTATCTACCATCTTCCTTAATATCTTCTTGATGTTCTTATTGGCGGCTTCCACAGCTCCATTCATTTGTGGCCTATATGTTGTGGAATTCTTATGCTTGATCTTGAAGGTTTCACACATGGATTTCATCAAATCACTGTTAAGGTTGGCGGCGTTGTCGGTGATGATTGATTCCGGTGCCCCGAATCGATAGACAATACGATCCCTAACAAAATTTGCGACGACCTTTTTAGTTACAGCTCTATAAGATGCGGCTTCAATCTATTTTGTAAAATAGTCTATGGCCACTAGAATAAACTTGTGCCCATTTGAAGCGGCGGGTTCGATTGGACCGATGGCATCCATCCCCCAAGCGGAGAAAGGCCAAGGTGCACTTGTTGCATTGAGTTCATTGGGTGGCACTCATATCATATCCGCATGTACTTGGCATTGATGACACTTTTGGACATACGTGATGCAGTCCGCTTCCATAGTCATCCAGAAATATCCTGCTCTTAATATCCTTTTAGCTAAAACAAAGCCATTCATACGTGGTCTGCAAGTTCCGGCATGTATCTCTTCGAGCAATTTGGATGCTTCCTTGGCATCGACACACCGTAATAATCCTAGATCTAGAGTCCTCCTGTACAGAATGCCTCCACTTTGGAAGAAATGGTTGGACAATCTTCAGAATGTGCATTTCTGAGTATGATTTGCGTGCTCCGGGTACTCTCATGTTGCTAAGTTTTCTTTGATGTCATGAAACCACGGATTCCCATCAATTTATTCTTCAACATGAGCACAATAAGTTGGCTGATTATGGATCCCTACTAGAATAGGATCGATGAAATTCTTGTCTGGGTGTTGTATCATGGAAGATAGAGTGGCCAACGCATCTAAGAACTCATTCTGGATTCTCGGAACATGTTTGAACTCTACTTTTGTGAATCTCTTCCTTAATTCTTGTACGTAGTACAAATATGGCAATATTTTGGTATTCTTTTTAGCCCATTCTTCTAGAACCTGATGTACCAAAAGGTCTGAATCTCCAATTACCAGCAATTCCTGAACGTTCATGTCAATGGCCAACTTGAGCCCCAAGATGCAAGCCTCATATTCTGCCATATTGTTGGTGCACGAAAATCTGAGTTTTTGCGGATACCGGGTAATGTTGACCTGTCTCTGATACCAAAACAGCTTTGATACTCACTCCTTTGAAATTTGCAGCCCCATCGAAGAACATTCTCCAACCGTCGTAGGTTTCGGCGATCTCTTCTCCTACAAATGATATCTCTTCATCCGGAAAATACATTTTCAACGGTTCGTATTCTCCTCCTACAGTATTTTCTGGCAGATGATCTGCTAATGCCTGTCCCTTGACCGCCTTCTGAGTTATGTAGATGATGTCGAATTCACTCAACAGTAGCTGCCATTTTGCCAGCTTCCCTATAGGCATGGGTTTCTGGAAAATGTATTTCAAAGGATCCATCCTTAATATGAGATATGTAGTATAGGCACAGAAGTAGTGCCTCAACTTTTGAGCTATCCACGTCAGGGCACAGCAGGTGCATTCCAGCAAAGAATATCGTGCCTCGTAGGGTGTGAACTTCTTACTCAGATAGTATATAGCCTGATCTTTTCTTCCCGTCTCATCGTGTTGTCCCAAGACACAACCGAAAGCCCCAGCTAGTACGGACAAATAGAGTAGAAGATGTTTACCAGGTTCCGGCGGGACCAGGACTGGTGGTGTGGATAAATATTCCTTGATTTTGTCAAAGGCTTTCTGGAATTCTTCAGTCCAACTTGTCGCAGCGTCTTTCTTTAACATTTTGAAAAGCGGTTCACAAATCACAGCTGATTGTGCTATGAAATAGTTGATGTAATTTAGACGCCCCTAGAAACTTATCACGTCTTTCTTGTTATTCGGAGGTGGCAAATCTTGGATAGCCTTGACCTTTGACGGGTCTAACTCAATTCCTCGACGGCTGACGATGAACCCTAACAGCTTTCCAGCGGGGACCCCGAAAGAACACTTTGCGAGGTTCAGTTTCAGGTTGTACCTTCAAAGTCGATCAAAGAATTTCCTCAAATCTGCTATATGATTTGTGCTTCTTTTGGATTTGATGATGACATCATCCACGTACACCTCTATATCCTTGTGTATCATGTCATGGAAACTGGTTGTCATGGCCCTCATATAAGTAGCTCCAGCATACTTTAGGCCAAACAACATCATTTTGTAGCAATACACTTCCTATAGTGTAATAAAGGCTGTCTTTTCGGCATCCTCTTTATCCATCTAGATCTGATGATATCCTGCGAAGCAATCCATAAAGGATAGGAGTTCATGCTTGGCACAGTTGTCGATCAGTATGTGTATATTGGGCAACGAGAAATTATCTTTAGGACTTATTTCAAAACAAAAGATGCTTAAAACAAAATACTGAAAATGTCTTAGATGCTCATAAAATTACTTTCAATATAAATGATGCTAATTTCTAGGCTACCCAGGAACTTGACGGGCCCTTGATGGTGGTGCAGTCTAGTTCTTAAGAATAGCTCCCTTCTCCATGGTCTGAATAATGAGACCTTCCTCCTCCTCCTCCTCCTCAACTATCGCACTGCAATCCATGTCTTCATCATCCAGAAACAGATTCCTTATACCAGCTAGAACTTCATCTTCTTCGGACTCCCACATCATGTCAACTTGATGAAATGACTAGCTCAAATGTGATATTGGTTGCTCTAGAGGGTAATAAGGACCACGCCATGGTGGCGACCAATTCTGATACTCGTGCCAGGTATATTCATACCCAAGCCCAAAAGTTGTGTTGTGATGCTTTAGCTGTATCGGTTTGGTGATCCCCTGGAGATTCTTACCGAGACCCTTGCCAGGTTCATACCCTGTCCATGCCAATATTCCTTCTATCTTACTGCTCCACCATTTGTCCTTTACAATTGCGTTGACGCGCTCGATGCGATGGTATGTTTCTCCACCCAACTTCCTTCTATTCTTGATGACCGGAATAGTTTGGCTGGTGTAAATGGGATTACTTCCATCCCCGTGGATGATCACTTCCTGATAGTTCCACTCAAACTTCACGACCTGGTGTAGAGTAGATGCTACGACCCCAGCAGCATGTATCCAAGGTCGTCCCAACAATAGGTTGTAGGTAGCAGATATGTCTAACACTTGAAACTCAACATCAAACCAGGTTGGGGCCATCTGTAGGCTGAGGTTGGTCTCCCCAATTGTGGCCCTTTGAGATCCATCAAATGCTTTCACATTCATACTTTCTGCTCGTATCTCGTGCGGACCTTTACCCAACCTTTTCAAAGTAGTTAGTGGACAGATGTTGAGACTCGAACCCCCATCTATCAGGACTCTGGTAATGAATGTGTCTTCAAACTGCACTGTGATATGCAGTGCCCTGTTGTGACTTAATACTTCTGGTGGCAGCTCGTCTTCATGAAAAGTGATCTTGAGGCTTTCCAACACTTGCCCTACCATGTTTTCCATCTCTCCATTGGTGATGTTGTTGGGTACATAGGCTTCGTTCAACACCTTCATCAGGGCATTCCTATGTGCCTCGGAGTTTTGCAGCAGTGATAAAATGGATATTTGAGCAGGGGTTTTGTTCAGATGGTCAACCACAGAATATTCCCTTGCTTGCACCTTTCTCCAAAGGTCGCCTGGGCCAGTCTCAATGACAGGCGATTTAGATGCAGTTTCTTTGCTCGTTCTTCCTAAATGCTTGGGTGTATAAACCCTACCAATTCTGGTCATGTCTTGTGTTGCACCTGTTTCTTCCATTTTTTCTTTTCCTTTTCTTCTTGCTTCCACAACATAATCCCACGGTATAGCATTAGACTTATAAGACGGCGTTGGTGCTACCATCACTGTGAAGGGCGTTGTTACTTCAACCTTAAATGGAGTTAGTGCAGCTACCTTAACTTCAATTGGTGCCTGAGTCTGTACCATGATAGGTATGAGAGTGACTGGAGATGTTTCATAATTATCCCGTTCCTGAATGAGTCTAATTGACCCCTCTGAGTCCCATTCTTCATCGGTCTCTATCACGTTTACTCCTCTACCCCTGTGATCTGGGAGAGGATTGTTACGGACATTGGGTGCAGCCTCTTTTGCCTGTATGACTTTAGTATCAATTAATATCTGAATCTTATCCCTCAAAGTACGACACTCGTCAATAGTATGACCTTTCATGCCTGAGTGATAGGCACATGTCTTGTTTAGATTAATCCACTGGGAAGAGTTTTTAATAGCAACAGCGGAAATGGGAGTGATATAACCGGCAACCTTCAGTCTCTCGTACAGCGGGTCTATAGGTTCAGCAATTGGGGTGTATTGTTTGGGTGGTCTACGGTCAAAATTTGGTCTAGCTTTTTGGTAGTTTTGTCAGGCTGGTGATGGTGGTAGTATGCTGGATGGATGTTATAAGTATGGTAAGTGGCGGTAGGTTGTTGGTATCTGGGAGGTGAAGGCTAATATGTGGGTGGGCGTGTTTGGTATGTAAGAGGAGATTTTGGACCTTGGGCTACCATCATCGCACCTACTTCTTTCTTCTTGGAGATACCTCCTGACTGTAAGGCTTTATTTGTGGCTTGGAGTGCTTCAAAATTTGTCACCATTTCGCTTTTGATCCCTTCTTCTATTCTCTCTCCCAATTTGATGATGTCAGAAAATTTTATGGTTTTCAATAACCATCAGTCTTTCGTAGTATTGCGGATCTTGAGCTCTGACGAAGAACTTATTCATCAGTTCTTCTTCCAGTGTTGGCCTTACCTTTGTGGCTTCATACCTCCATTGGGTAGCATACTCGCGAAAAGTGTACGCTGGCCTCTTCTTGAGAATCTGAATGTAGAAAACGTCTGGTGCATTTTTTGTGTTAATCCTGAATCGATCCATGAAATCTGACGCCATGCTCACTCAATTAACCCACTTCTTTGGATTCTGACTGATGTACCAAGATAGAGCATTTCCAGTGAGGCTCCTCATGAACAGCTTCATGCGGATTCTTTCATCCTTGCCAACTCCTACAAGCTTGTCACAATATGTTCTCAATTGCACCTTCGGATCACCAGTCCCGTCAAACATTTCGAACTTAGGAGGTTTGTAACCCTCAGGATACATCTGGCTGAATACACAAATCTTCATAATTCAAACTCTTAATGCATTTGCCCCCTTCGACACTTTGAACTCTGCCAGTAAGTTTCTTGAGTTCCTCCGCCATGTTCTTGATGAGCAGGTCCTTCTCGGTAGATTCGGGTATGTATAGGGTCTGTTGTGGGGTGTGGGGTAAGGTTTCCACATATATGGGATTGCTTTGGTAGACTTCGGGAATCTAGGCATAATGGTAGTCATTGGTTGAGTTTTACGGGTCAGGAGTAGGCTGTGGTGCATTCTGAGGGGTATGGTATATGGTTGTTTGTGGGTATTGAGTTGGGTGGTGATGGTGTTGTTGAGGAGTAGGTATCGGTGGAGAGTTGTTGTTCTGAGGAAGTGTGGCGTATTGATGTAGTGCAGGAGGATTTGGCAGATTTTGTGTGTTTTGGGGATGTATCGGGTTTTGGTCGTTTGTGTTTTGTTGGTTAAGGTCGGGGACGTTTAGGGCGAGGGAAAGGTTTGCCAAGTTCCAGACCTGCTCAAGTTCCCCTTGTAGCTCCAATATTTTAACTTCCAGTCGTAGGACCAATTCGTTCTGTGCTGGAGTATTCCGACCGTCCGAGGTTTCAACATTCTCTGCATTGTCCTTTCTAATACCGCTTAAATCATCCATTTTTTCTTTTCCTTTGCTTTTGCCTTTAGGATCAATTGGTGGGGGAGGAGGCGCAGGACCTCTAGATCTAGTATGATATTCGGATGATGCCAGTATGCACGAACCAACCTTTGGGGAATGGGAATAAACAAAAGAAAAGAAAAACAAAAAGGTAACCAAGTCAGTAAGGGATATTGAAAGAATGCTTGCAATATTGAACATGTGTTGCAGAATCAGTAAATAAATTCGCGTCCTAATTTGGAGGACCTCATTGTGCCCGAGGTATGCCTAAGCGACACATAGACTTGGAGAAAATTGATGCCAATAATTATGTCATTTCATTAATGCAAAAATGGATCAAATCCTTACTAAAACGACAATAATAAGAAAGTCATTAATGGCATTTGCCTTATTACATTTGAAATCTCAAACTAAGCTAAAAAGCATTAAAGAACATCATTTCCTAATCTATTTAGCCCCGGAGGGACCTTCTCCATGCATGGCCTTCTTGGATCCATCAATCAAGTTCCCTAGGTCGTGCATGTCCAATAGTAGGTAAGCCCTTGCTAGTGCCCTCCCTCACTGCCTTTCGTATTCTGACAATCTGAGAGCCTCTTCCTCATCTTCCCCTCGAGTTCCATTAACCCTTGCTCCAAATATTCCAATCTTTCTGTTGATTTAGTAGCAATTTCTTTCCATTCATCAATAACTTCCATATCCACTTTGTGTTATTCCAAATGCCTAGCTTCAGACTCGAAAACCGTCTTGTGCAACATCCTATACTTGACTTGTGCTTCAGCAGCATCATCGATAACCCTATTTTCCATATTAATCCCTGGTTTGACATCTCCCGCTATATCATCGACCAACCACGACGGGTACAAGTATACATGGCCAGCATGGTACCTGTCTGGCTCGATAGTGTCTTTCTCTACAACGACCTTTTGATTCCACATATGTCGCGCCTCGAACTTGAATGGAATGATGTTCCCTGTAAAGTCTGCTTTATACTGGACCATGTTGAAAACCCGAGGGATAACCTTCTTTCTTCCCGCTTGCCTCATTACTCTTATAGGAACATAAGGATAGATTCCTCTTAACCCGATCAGCACTAAATGAGTGGCTTCTCTTGACCTGATGATGAACTCGCTGTTAGGGAACCATTCGAACATCTAATATACCCTTTCGTCAGTCAAATTGCTGAAGAAACGCACCCAGCTCACAGCATTTTCGGGTTGCGCGAACCTATCTGGGATAAATGTCATTCTTTTTGGATGGTGGTAAGCTAGGTAGTCATTCAATTGTCATCGCAGAAGTTCCTGACGATATTCACCTTTCTAGAAATGTTCTAATAACCAAACCTGTAGCAACAGATTACAGCCCTCGAAATGCACATACCCTGCTTGCATCGATCTAGAGCTCGATACATTTCGGCCAAGATCATGGGGATGATAGTGTAAGTTTATCCTTCAATAAATTCCATTAGAGTCCTAGCAACCATGGCTAAACGAGTGTGGATCCTCCCCCCTTTCATCGGAAATATCAGCAACCCCAAGAAACAGACAATGAACACAAAAACTCGGTGGTGTGTCCAGCCCAAAGAAGTAATGGAAAGCTCATCACGGTGAAGGCGATATGACTTGCTATGCCCATAACGTTCATAAAGGAATTCAAATGGTATGTATGACTCCTTCAGACAAAGTAATTCATCATTATTCTAGAAACCTATCATTTTCCAAAAAACCACAGGGAGTGCGATTTTGTGGTACTAATAAACCTGGACAATACCATGGCAGCCTAGCGAAGCCTCCTATTTCCTCTAAGATAGGGGTCATATCTACATTACCAAAGTGAAAGACAGCTCTTTTCGCATCCCAATATATAGTGGCGGCCTCAATCAATGTGTTATTTGGCCGAATGTCCAATAAGGAAGGTAAATTTTCGAGGACCCTTTTCACATGATTCTGGTCACTAGGTGAGAGGTTCTTCCACCAATCAAGCAGCAAAGGTGGGATGTTTTGAACCATGTCGAACCTGGGAACTTCGTGCCTCATTTTCTGCAAAACAAATAGAGTTAGCCCTTTTCCCCTCCGGGTCTGACTATTACATATTAATGATCAACATATCGGCATGTTTTCTCCAAGTAATGAACATAACATGATGGTGTCCATTGAGATTATGGAAATCCCGTCGGACTTAGGACAAGGCTTATCTTAGTAGATTATCATGTGGAGAACGTTCTAATCCATACTAGGTTTGACATGATGCATGCACAGTTGATATTAGAGTGAGGTTTCAAGAAGGGTCTAGACCGGTACCCTCAAGTGGATCAAGTTAACCTCCGCAATTAGATAACAAATGCACGCAAACAGATTTCTATGTTAGGCATTAGACAGTTTCAGAATTGAGGAAGATTGAAGTTATTAAGCTCTATAGACATGGTTTCTATATGATCTGATCCAAATATGCAAGCAGTTTCAGATGCATGGCACCACTCTAGACCTATGATTTCTAAATTACCAGTTTGAGAGTATTTGATACTGCTAAGTTGTTTATTGAGATTACAGATTATAAGTTAATAAAACCTATAGGCATGATCTCTAAGTGGTTTACACAGTAAGGGACAGTAAAATTATTGAAAATTCTCAGAATTACTCATGCTTTCTAATAGTAACATGGCTAAGCAATAAACAGCATTTTAAGAGTCCAGTATCAGCACTTTAGAGCGAGTAATAATACCCTATAGGCAGGATTTATAAAGATTGGCGATTGGAACTGAATTTTTTATATTTATCTCCTATAGGCATGTTTTCTAGGTGCAATAGCGAATTAAATAATTAAATCCTATAGGCATGATATCTAATGAACATGGTGCAGTTATGCAAATTGAAGGACAATTATTGGCATTTATTTCCTATAGGCATGCTGTCTAGCGACACATAGCAGTAGGCATGGGAATAAATAAAGCACTTATGCTTTGATAGCATACAAGTTGTGTGACTGTGTGATTTTCCTAATGGCATGATTTCTAATAGTGTACATAGAGAGTGAATGACACATATAGCAAACATATCATTAAGTCCTATAGGCATGTTATCTACCCATCGCATATAAATATTAAAATCTAACCCATCCCCTTTTACTAACAACCCCAATTGTTTATACAAAGATTATTACAGGCCAAATAATGAGTAAATTAACAATGTTATATAACAGTGAACAGGCCCACAATGGGCTCAAATAAAATAACTAAATACCCAGCCTTACTAGGCCTTCAACAAAGAGCCACGTTCAATAAGTGATCATGGGTCCATAGAAGAGCCCATACCAATTTAATGAGCCACAGCGCCAAGTGTTACACGACTTGGGACAACCAATATAGATATATAATACATGACAGGGAAATAGAGTACTAGGGACAGTTTTGGAGGTTGAAAGGATGACTAGGATCAAGCCCTAGTGTGTCAGAGTTCACAAGAGTCTCAATTGGACCCCGAGCAGTGCTCACACTAGGGAGGTTGACAACACAACCTAGATAGCCTTGGCTTTCAGCCGTCTAAGAATGAGAATTCAGAATAGCATGAGTAGCAAATAAAGAGAGTGGATAGTGATAGAGGGATAGAAATTAAGTACTACACCAAGTTAAGCATACAGAGAAACTAATCAAGTAGGTTTGCAGGTTCAACAAGACAGCAAAACACCACATAGATAGTCTCATATTGAAAGAAATTGGGGAAGCAACAAGTTTGCAAGATATACATCGATTATCATTCATGACATTAAACCAATTGAGACCTAAGAGGTTTGGATTAAGCTAAGCATGCATCCTAGGGTCATACTAATCAGTATTTAGACATTGTGATAAACACTGGAAGAGGCAAGACACTAAATGAACAAAAACAGACTGGAAAAACATATTAGCATGGGAGCAAGATCATAGTTGAGGCAGAAATGAATGTTTATCTTAACATACTAAGTGATGCTAGGGATCAGGATAGCAAGGAAAACATGTTTAGAGTAAACCTTAAAGTAGTGTTCTATATAGTTGTGGCTAATACACAAAGAACAGTCAATCAAACACAAAACTCAGCACTAAATGATTCATAAAGGGAGATTTCCATAGAGTTGTAGTAGTATCCAAAGCAAGGTATGAAGAAACTCTATAATTAACAACATATAGTCACAACAGTCAGATTTAGATCAAAATAGGCACGCATTAAAACTCAAAACTGAAACATATTCAGATGCTAGAGGTACAGAACTGATTACAGAAGAAAACAAAGAACCAACGTAGAAGTGCAGACCAGCCTAACACAAACTAAGGACAAAGCAGTAAACTATCTCATGCATTCAACTATCATAGGATGACAAAAGAGTATTGAGCATTATCATAATAGGGTTATATCAGGGATTCACAAACTAAATCATACTCATATAATTCAAACACATATAAGTATGCAAAAGGAAAGAAAGAAAATTAACATTGCAAGGGTTAAAGCACTAATCAGTAGAAAGAATTATACGAACAGTAGAATAGTAAAGAGCTTAATAGCAAGAACCCCAGAACTCTGATGCTTCAGAGTTCACAAGAGCCTCGAGAAGGGCTCCGAGCAGTGCTTGCACCGAAGGAGGTCGTTTAATGGCCTTGGCTTTCAGCCGGCCTAGAATTTCACAGAATATTCAAGTGTAACAGAGTGAATGAGTAAGTGAAATAGGAGAACAATGATAATAATAGCAGTGATTAAGAGATTCCGATGTCTGTTCTAGGGGTTTTAGGGGAGGGGTTTATATAGTGTAGAAATCAACCAAGTAAACATGAAAAATAAATTATTCAAACACAAATAAGGAAAGATATACTATAATCAATTAGAATTGATTTTTTAGGGCGTGAACATTTGGGTTCAGTAAATCAACAGGGAATAACAACTATCATGCAAATAATACTAAAAATAAAGGAATACAGAGGATTAAACAGAGAATAAGAAAAATATCATACAAAAAATCATTTAGAGTCAGATTTAGGGGAAAATAAAGTAGAAAATAGGGAAACATGGCATATTAAACAAAAATAAGGAAAAGAATAGTCAAACACGGAAAAAGAAAAGTATCAATCAATCGAAAATTAGTAAAGAAGAAAACAAAAAGGAAAGTCTCAAACCCTAGTTGGGACTGAAGACTTGAATCGAACCGATAATGCAAGAATCGTTCAATATAACATGCATATAGACGAAAGATCGTCCAGATCTTCACAGAATCAAAGTAAATCGGTTCGTTCTTGAGAAGTAGTTCTTGCCAAAAATAGGGCAAGAACTAAGTAACACCATAAACATGCGTATAATGATAGAGTATCAAAAAATAGGTAAGTAGATGATGGATTGATTCCATGTTTGAATCAGAATCGGAGAAGGTTAGGGTTACGGCGGCTAGGGTTTAACAGTGAAGAAGAGAGATGAGAGAGTTTAGGGGCGGCGGGTTAGAGGAAATGGGCTAGGGTTTCGGGGGATTGGCTAATTAAAAGGGTAGGGTGATTGTAGACCGTTGATCTTGAGAGATCAACGGTCAAGATCAAGGAATAGGCGGGGCGGGTCGTCCGACGAGTTGCGATCGGGTTAGTTTAAAGAGGGTCGTTTGGTTTGGGCTGGGGCATTATTGGGCTGAGGTGTGGGTATTTGGGCTATTGAATTGGTCCGGAATTGGCTCCAAATTTGGGCTATAAATTAAATACACAAAATTATTTAAATAAAAATAATTAACAAGTAATAAAATATTAATTATGCAATAAAATGATTAAAAATAATAATTTAATATTGCAAAAAATATAAAAATTCTATTTTAGCATGAATAATGTAATAATTGTAATTATACATAACATATAAGCTATTATTGCAAAATTATGTAAAGAGCTTTAAAAATACAAATGTAATTATGTGAAATAAAGTAAAAAATGTTATAAAATATATATATGGGTGTAAACAATAAATTTGGATGATTTAGTCATCACAAAATAATTTGAAGGGATAATTACTAAATATTTATATAATAAAAATGTAGAAAGGAATTGATTTAGAGTTTAAAAGAATTATGAAAAATTATAGAAAATACTTGTATAGGTTTGTAAAATAAATGATGATGCAAATATGCCATGTTGAAAGTATATATGCATTTTTAGAAAATATGAGGGAAAAATTGGGTGTCAACACCACCAGATCTCTGATGCTCGTACTTAACTTGCTGATAATTCAGACACCAAGCTACATATGCAAATATATCCTTTTTCATTCTCCTCTACCAAAAATATTGCCGCAAATCTTGATACATTTTGGAGGTACCTGGATGAATAGAATACCTGGAACTGTGTGTCTCTTCAAGAATTAATTCACGAAGCCCGTCAACATTAGGCATACAAATATGACCTTGCATTCGCAGAACTCCATCTTCCCCCACAGCAGCCTGCATGGCATCACCGTGCCGCACCGTATCCTTAAGGACAAGTAAATGAGGATTATCATACTGACCCTCCCTGATGCGCTCATATAAAGAAGACCGAGCGACTGTGCAAGCTAGAACCTGACTGGGTTCTGAAACATCTAACCTCAGGAACTGATTAGCCAAAGTCTGAATATTTGCAGCTAATGGCCTCTCACCAACCGGAATATACGCAAGACTGCCTACACTCATAGCCTTTCTACTCAAAGCATCGGCCACCACATTGGCCTTTCCGGGATGATACAAAATGGTGATATCATAGTCTTTCAACAACTCCAACCATCTTCTCTGCCTCAAATTAAGATCTTTTTGTTTGAACAGATATTGAAGGCTACGATGATCAGTAAATACCTCACACGAGACACCGTAGAGGTAATGCCTCCAAATCTTCAGCGTATGAACAATGGCTGCCAATTCTATGTCATGAATGGGATAATTCTTCTCGTGAACTTTCAACTTCCGCGACGCATATGCAATCACCTTGCCATCTTGCAATAATACTTAACCAAGCCCAATGTGAGATGCATCATAATATACCGTATACGATCCTGAACATGTGGGTAATACCAACACTGGTGTCGTAGTCAAAGCAGTCTTGAGCTTCTGAAAGCTCAACTCACTCTCGTCTGACCATCTGAATGGGACACCTTTTTGGGTCAGTCTGGTTAATGGGCTTACTATGGATGAAAACCCTTCCACGAACCGACAATAGTAACCTGCTAAACCCAAGAAACTCTGAATCTCTGTAACTGAAGTATGTCTAGTCCAATTCTGAACAACCCCAATCTTCTTAGGATCCACCTTTATGCCTTCTGCCGATACAACATGCCCCAAAAAGGCAACTGAGTCTAACCAAAACTCACATTTTGAAAATTTGGCATATAACTGATTATTCTTCAAAGTATGAAGCAAACTCCGAAGATGTTGCTCATGCTCCCCTCGACTGCTGGAGTAAATCAAGATATCATCAATGAATACAACCATAAAAGAATCCAAATAGGGCTTGAATACCCGATTCATCAAATCCATAAATGTTGTTGGGGCATTTGTCAACCCAAATGATATCACTAGGTATTCGTAATGTCCATACCGAGTCCGAAAAGTTATTTTAGGGACATCATATGCCCTAATCTTCAGCTGATGGTAACCAGACCTCAAATCAATCTTCGAAAATACCTTGGCACCCTGAAGCTGATCAAATAAGTAATCATTTCTTGGCAGCGGATATTTGTTTTTGATAGTGGACTTGTTCAACTGCTGATAATCTATACACAACCGCATAGAGCCATCTTTCTTCTTTACAAAGAGTACTGGTGCACCCCAGGGAGAGACACTGGGTCTAATGAATCCCTGATCAAGCAAGTCTTGTAACTGCTCCTTCAATTCTTTCAACTCCGGTGGGGCCATACCGTAAGGTGGAATAGAAATGGGTTGAGTGCCCGGAGCCAAATCAATACAGAAGTCAATATCCCTGTCGGGTGGCATCCCCGGCAATTCTGCAGGAAATACTTCTGGAAATTCATGAACAACTAGTACTGAGTCCATAGAAGGAACATCCGCACTGGGATCGCGAATATAAGCCAAATAGGCTAGACACCCTTTCTCTACCATGCGTTGAGCTTTCATATAAGAAATAACCCTACTGGCAGAATGACCAGGAGTTCATTTCCACTCTAACTGAGGTAACCCCGACATGGCTAGGGTCACTGTCTTGGCATGACAATCTAATATAGCATGATAAGGGGACAGCCAATCCATACCCAAGATAACATCAAAATCTACCATATCAAGAAGTAGAAGATCCACATTAGTCTCATGACTACCAATAGTACCCACACATGAATGATAGACATGATCTACTACAATGGAGTCTCCCACTGGTGTAGATACACATACAGAAGCATTCAGAGAATCACAAGGCACAACCAAATATGAAGCAAAATAGGAGGACACGTAGGAATAAGTAGATCCTGGATCAAATAGAACTGAAGCATCTCTATGGCAAACTGGAATAATACCTGTGATCACAGCATCAGATGACTCGGCCTCAGGCCTAGCTGGAAAAGCATAAAATTGGGGCTGAGCCCCGCCATTCTGAACTGCATCCCTGGGATGGCCTCTAACTGGCTAACCTCCACCTCTAACGGTCTGGCCTCCACCTCTACTGTCCTGACCTCCATCTCCAATGGCTTGACCTCCACCTCTAGCTGCCTGACCCCCTACCCCTAACTGGCTGATTAGGTGGTGAAGAAACTGGTGCCGATATGATGGCACGAGAATCCTGCCGAGATCGGTTACTCGACAACCTAGGGCAATACCTCCTGATGTGACCAATGTTCCCACACTCATAACACCCATCCTGATATTGTGCTGCTGAAGCTAAAGCTGACCCGAATGGGCCGGATAACCGCTGTAGTAACTCTGGAGTAGTGGTGCACTGATAGGAGTTGAATGTACACTAAATGTTAGCTGCTCAGAGTAAGGCATAATAGGACCGTGACTCCCTGAAGCACCGGGAGATGCATGAAGTGCTGAATGAAACGGTCTGGGAGGATGACCCCTACCAAAATTACCCCTGCCTCCATCCTCCTCGTGACATTAGCAGCCGCCTGAAAAGAAATCTCACTTCCAGTCTCTTTGGCCATATGAAGCCTGATAGGGTGAGTAAGTCCCTCAATAAACCTCCTCACTCTCTCTCCCTCAGTAGGTAGTAAAAGGAGAGCATGACGAGCCAAATCCACAAAAGGGGACTCATACTGAGTAACAGTCATACTGCCTTACTGTAGACGCTCAAATTGCTTGCGGTAATCCTCTCTCAATATGATAGGAAGGAAGTTCTCCAGAAATAGCTGAGAGAATTGCTCCCAGGTAAGTGCAGGTGATCCAAGTGGTCTGGCCAATGTATAATCTCTCCACCACCTCTTGGCTAAACCCGCCATCTAAAATACAGCAAAATCAACCCCATTGGTCTCAACTATACCTATGTTCTGCAGCACCTCATTGCAGCGGTCAAGATAATCCATGTGGGTCCTCAGGAGGTGTACCACTGAAGTGAACTGGAAAGAGCTTGGTAAACTTATCCAGTCTCAATAAGGACTCAAAAAACATGGCGGGCCTATCGCCGATCTGTGCCATAAAAACTGGTTGAACTATCCTAACTAGCAGGGCTGCTGGAGCCTGATTCGGGGGAGTCATCTGCTCCGGAGCGGGAGTAGTGGAAGTTTGTGCTCCTCCCCCAGCCTGTGAAATAGCTGGTGCCATTGGAAATGTACCATTTTGGGCCACGCCCTCCTTAAGATTCACCAAATAGACTAGAGCGTCCTGAAGCACTTGAGTAGCTATGAATCCTTCCGGGACCTGAACTGGTCTAACTAGTACATTCTGAACTGGAACCTCCTCCTGAAGATCCATCTGAGGTTCTACAACAAGTGCTGCTGCTCGAGCTCTAGACTGAGCTCTACCTCTGCCTCGGCCTCTAGCACGACCTCGACCTTGACCTCTACCCCTGGCCATAGTTTCCACTGGGGGCTCTGGTCCCTGTCTATTGGTAGATGTATTACGTGTTCTCACCATCTGCGAGAGAATAAGAGTAGAATGGTTCAATCATCGATGATAGAATAAAATCGCACGACAGAATAAGAAAGAAGTGATATTGTTCCTAAACTTCATAGCCTCTGAGAGATAAGTACAGACGTGTCTGTACCGATCCTTCAGACTCTACTAAGCTTGCTCGTGACTCGTGAGACCTATGTAACCTAGTGCTCTGATACCAACTGTCACGACCCAAAATTTTCACCTTCGGACCGTGATGGCGCCTAACATTTTCACTTGCTAGGCAAGCCAACGTTAAAATAATATTAGCCATTTTTAAACAATTTTTACATTTATTAATAACAAAGAAACAAATGCGAAAGTAAAGTCTGAAATGTAGTGAATAACCATAAATATAACGGAGTCTAAATACCATCCCAGAACTGGTGTCACAAGTGTACGAGCTTCTAGAATAATACAAATAAAGGTCTGAATAAAATAAAGCTGTCTGAAAACAAACGCACAGCTAAAGTAAAGGAGATGGGGACTTCAGAACTGCAGACGCCGTGCAGTTATACCTCAAGTCTCCTCTAGTAGCTGAAATCCAAGCAAGTCTATGGTACGCCGCTAGGACCAACTCCAAAATATGTACAAGAAGTGCATAGTGTAGTATCAGTATAACCGACCCCATGTACTGGTAAGTGCTGAGCCTAACCTCGACGAAGTAGTGACGAGGCTAAGGCAAGTCACTTACATTAACCTGTACGCAATATTAGTAACAACAATAATAACAGAAACAAATTAAGTAACTCAATTTTAATAATTGAAGCCAACTCAGCAGTCATAACCAATTATTATTTCAGCCAATTTTCGTTGCAACATGCAAACTGCTCCCACAATATATTCATTTTCAATCCTCCAATATATTTATTTTAATCAAATATATATAGACCTTTAGATAAGTCTGTTGCGGCGTGCAACCCGATCCCTCCAATATGGACTTTTAAACAAGTCTGTTGCGGCGTGCAACCCGATCCCCCAATATGGATTTTTAATAAGTCTGTTGCGGAGTGCAACCCGATCTCCCAATATATTTATTTCAATCAATTTTGTTGCGGCGTGTAACCCGCTCCTCCAACATATTCATTTAACAATTCTTATAGAAGAAATTGCCTCAATAAATGCAATAATTAATATAAACTTTTAAGTCAACAAGCATACAATAATTATGATTTTATTATGAAACAAATAATGAAAAATAATAATTTATTATGGAAATCACGGAGACAATAGGCAGTTTAATATTTAATATGCTAAATGTCAAGTAGCAATTAATGCACAAAAATCAAATAAACATGTAGCAATTATTGCAGGAATTCAAGAATTAATATTTGACAAAGAATAGGAGAGAAACAATTATTATAACAATTAATTCGTGTATTAAAATAAATTTAGGATTTTTAAATAATTATGAAAATAATTAATTTGACGACGTATAGACATTCGTCACCTCGCCTATACATCGTTCACATGCATTTCACATAACAAATAATTTAAGGGTTCTATTCCCTTAAGTCAAGGTTAACCACGATACTTACCTCGCTTTGCAAATATCAATAAATTACTCGACCACAGCTTTTCCTTTTGAATTTGTCTCCAAATACATCAAATCTATTCACAAACAATTTGATATACTCAATACGAATCATAGGAATTAATTCCATATGAATTTACTAATTTTCCGGATAAAATATAAAATTCACTTTAAAAATTTACAGTGGGGCCCACGCCTCAAATCTCGGAAGAACTTTTGAAATCCGAATACCCTCTGAGACGAGTCCAACTATATAAAAATTATCAAATTCCGATGTCCAACGAACCTTCAAATCTCAAATTTTTATTTTTGGAAGATTTTATAAAAATCTGATTTTTCTCCTAAAATTTTGCGGATTCATGATATAAATGAGTATGGAATCATGAAATATAATCAATATAGGATAAGGAACACTTACCCCAATGTTTTTCCGTGAAAATCGCCCAAGAATCGCCTTACCCGAGCTCAAAAATGGAGAATGGTTGAAAATAAGACGAATCCCATTTTTCAGAACTTAAGTTCTGTTTCTCGGATTTTTACCTTATGCGATCACGGATAATGCTTTGCGATCGCGAAGCACATTTTTAAGCTACCCAGTTTTTGCTCTACGCGAACGCGAAAAAGCTTATGTGAACGCGAAGGGCAATTTCATAGCCTTCCGCGATCGTGGACATCATTGTGCGATCGCGTAGTACAATTTTTGTGCTTCAGCTTCTACCTCATTCCTTCTACACGAAAGCGGCTTAGCCCTCGCGTTCGCGGTGCTTTGCCTGCTGTCCCTATGCAATCGTGGACATTACTATGCGATCGCATAGTTTAAATTTTTATCAATGCCATTAAGCCTTCGCGATCGCGGATGTAGCCACACAATCGCATAGAAGGAAACCAGATGACAGCTGAAGCTAAGTAAAAATCAGATTTTCTAAGTTCCAAACCACCCGTAGCCTATCCGAAACTCACCCGTGCCCTCGGGGCTCCAAACCAAACATGCACCCAAGTTCTAAAATATCATACGAACTTGCTCGCGCGATCAGATCGCCAAAATAATACTTAGAACTACGAATTGAACACCAAATCGAATGAAATTTCAAGAAAACTTTAAAACTTATATTTTTACAACCGGACATCTGAATAACGTCATATCAACTCCGTTTCTCACCAAATTCTACAGACAAGTCATAAATATTATAGTGGACCTATATCGGGTTCCGAAACCAAAATACGGATCCGGTATCAATAAATCCAACATCGGTAAATTCTTAAAAATTATTAAGCTTTCAAACTTTTAATTTTTCATCAAAATTCCATAGCTCGGGCTAGGGACCTCGAAATTCGATTCTGGGCATACGCCCAAGTCTCAAATCATGATATGGACCTACCGAAACTATCAAAATACTGATCCGAGTCTGTTTGCGCAAAATGTTGACCAAAGTTAACTCAATTGAGTTTTAAAGCTCTATTTCACATTTTAATCCATTTTTCACATAAAAACTTTTTGAAAAATTTTACGGACTGCGCACGCAAGTCGAGGAGTGATAAGTAGTATTTTTTTGAGGTCTTAGAATACAGAATTAATTATTAAATTTAAAGATGACATTTTGGGTCATCACAGGTTGTTCCCTCGATCTTGATATTTTGTATTCTCTTTAATTTATATAGTGAATTGGTCATATTTCGTATGTGGACGTAGGTCAATTAACCGAACCACGTTAAATATTTGTGTCTCTTTTGGAATATTTCTTTTTTGTTATTTGATTTATCGTCTTTCAAGGTTTGCTTTGTTAGCTTCCTCAGGACACCTGATTATTTCAATCCTAACATTATTTATATATTAATGACTTTACTAAAAAAAGTATAAATAATAAATTTTGAACTCGGTAAATTAATAGACCGTAGAGAATTTCAAACTCGAACCCAAAAAGTTCAAACCTTGAATATGCTAAGATTTGAAAATGGGGAGCCAATATTGTACTAATGGAATTACAAAGTTTAAAAATCATTTAACTAATCTTCCTCATGTGGAAAGAACAGAGACAAGCTACAAAAGAACATATTCCTGTTGTGTTCTTCTAAAGTGTCTTTTCTTTACCATGTTTTGTTTTATATTTAAACATTTTTGGCTCGTCATTTTGTAAGTGGCTTCATTTATTTAGCATATCAATACATGAAGAATGAGATATTGTAATGAGTTGTTTTTTATGATACAAATTACCTAATAATTTGTTGCATTTAATGGGAAGCACCTTTATTAGCCTAAAAAATGGACCTCTATTGTTGTTGAAGTGGGTGGCTTGCAACATTAGAGGCAATGTATCGAAATATTTGCATGCTTTTTCAGATCTAAAAGTTTCTTAAATTCCTATATAGATTGCCTTCTTCCACCTGTAAGTTATTAACATTGAACTTGCTAATGGAAGGCCATAAAATTGAAAAGCTAGTTGACAATGCAATAGAGAGAAGGGTTTCCATTTCCTTAACAAGAGAGTGCCCATTTTTCGAGCTAAGAGAAAATTTTATAGAAAACATTATAAAGCTCTCCTTCAAATATTCCACAAATAAAAAGTAGGCTGGAATGACATATTTGTACATTAATTAGATCTTATCTCCTGTCACTTTAATCAATGAAATCAATCTTTATCTATTATATGAGGTGCTATCAAGACTGGGGCGACTTAAATAGAGCGACATGGACAGTGAAGATTTCATTTAGCCGATCCCAAATTATTTAGAATTGAAACATATTTGTTGTTTTTGTTGTTGTCTAACACACCTTATTATGAGATTTTGTTGAAATTGTACGTATGAAATTTTTTCAAAAAGCTAATATAACAGGTTTTCTTTTATGCTAATTACAGATAATTACAAGAACATAGATAAATAGATTATATCATCGCATGTTCTTATGTTTAATGCCATCCTTTATAAGATTCCATTATGATGCAAAGAAATGGGCGCCGGCATATATCTGAAATCAAATAATTATAATCAAGTACTTTAATCATCAAAACATTATCTTATTGCCCTTTAGGCTTTTACTAATTACTAAGTAATAAACTCAGTCCAATAAACCTGATCAGCAAATTTGTCCTTGCAAAAGTTTCAAAACTAGTTTTCATACAAGAGCTGAATGAGTGACTTAATAAGGAAGTGGTTAGCTTAAAGAAAGAGCAAATTTTAAAGAGAATGGTCATTGATTCCATCATTTATGCCCCTTCGGGTGCTTCAAACGACCCTATTCCCTACCCCATCGGGGCCGAGCTCGGGGCGGAAGGGATTCATCTGAATCCCTTTTCGCAAAATATTACATTGTGTATATAAGGTCAAAGTTTTTTATGTATATATATTAAATATTGAATCCTTTAAATTTTTTTTTTTTATTTTTTTTTTCAGAATTTCCCGGGTAAAAAAACATTCATCCACCACTGACCTCACCCCTGCAATAAAAGACAAAGAAGACTTTGTTGAATACAATGACAGATTCAACCATGCATTAGTCTACGAGTTCGGCAAAATGCAGTATTTTGGGGTTGAATCCTATGTGTGCGAAAAAATAAGTATAAAATGAATATATACATTTTAGAACAAACTCTCAACTTAGAAGTCACAACGCCTGAGTTCTGGATCTGCCGCTAGTTGAATATTGTGGTTGATAATAGAAGTGCTGCATTTTCATGAAACAATATGAGAACATTCCTTTCTTTTTTTTAGAATTTCAACTTAGATTCTTTTCCTAAGAGGGACATAGATTAAGGGTGTGTATGGTATAACGAAAATATTTCCGTGAAAAATGTTTGTCAAGAAAATATTTTTTGAAAAATAAGTAGTAATCTTACTCATTTTTCGGTATTTGGCACGCAAATTAAGAAAAATAACTTCTCAAAAATATTCATAAATAATTTAGATACAATAAACATGAAGCCATAACCTTTCGAACCCACAAATTACCTAAACTTTCGAACTCCTAAAATCTATAATTTCTAAACCTGCAAATTTTCAAACGCATAAACCTCCGGACTCATAAATTTGAAACTCGTAAAATTTTGAACGTGTAAACTGAAAAATGAAAAAAACATAACTGAAAATATTAAAAACAATAAATAATAATTTGCCGAGGGGTGTAGAAAATCAATTACAGAAAATTGAAAATACAAAAAAATATTTTTTTTTGGGGGGGGGGGGGGGGGGTGGCGGCATCGCGGAGGGTTAGCAGGGTGGGTGGTGGCGGAAAGAGGTGGGAGAGGTGGGGTACGGGAGAGAAGGGGGAGAGGCAGAGTTAGATGTAAGGGTAAGTGGAGTTTTTGGAAAATATTTTTCTAACTTTTTATAGGGAAGTCATTTTCCTCCAATTTCAAGAAAATGTAATATCTAGGAAAATATTTCTCAAACTATTTTATGCAACCAAACAGTAAAAAATGAGCAAATATTTTCTGAAAAATATTTTCCGTCATACCAAACACACCCTAAGATCATAAGCTCGGAAATTTTGAATGACAATGATAACTATGCCTGTGAATCTTCTGATTATGATCATAAACTTTTGATTAGGACATGAGACAATAAATCAAAATCTCTGCTGAAGAAGGTTGTTGCTTGCTTGCTCTCATGCAACATTGTGTGGTCATGGAGAGTTATTTTCGACTTGAATTTGATCTTAGTGGGACTAAGAAGAATTATTAGAAGCAGATAAGTAATTCGACAGAGCATATATATCATACAAAAGCAGAAAAGTTCAGCAAAATTATGAGAAAGATCAGCGGATAGAAAAATTATAAGGAACACAAGAGGGGTGATTTGTATGGTGTCCAAATTTTCGCGTGCATAGATTATAGAAAGACATGTTTCTTCTATGTGTTCCTTATACTACTATTGCGGAAATAGTAAATGCGGAAAGTATAGAACACAAGTTTTTTTACGTGCAAAACACCCGGCTCAAAAGGTGAAAAAATCACGATCTACTACTCAGTAGAATTTTTCCCAACACTTCACTATATCATTGAGCCAAAACAGCATTTACAAAACTCTTTGTAAACCTAAGGATTACCTCTAATCCCGTTGTGGCAACCAGCTCCTAACTGTTGCGACAACTTCAAGTTAACTCTAACTTGAATACAATACTCAGAGTACCTAGTACAATTGCTTCTAAATAAAGCTGAAAGGTATAATTTGAAAACACATACTACAATGAAACTAGAATAAAAGACAGACACTTGGAACTGGTTCTTCTATCTGGTTCATGTAGCTTCAGGTTCGCACACTTGAATCACACAAAAATTATTTGCAAAATGTCATTTTATTTAGCTCTCAAATCACGTTTAACTTCAGTGTTTGTGCATCCCTGTAAAATGAGAACAACCTGCAATTTATAGAGTTAGTAGAATAGGAAATAACTAGAGTTCTAATGCTATACTCTTCCTTGGTGGAAGAGTTCTAGTTATCTTCAACTTCTAACTCCTCCCTTATCTAGGATAAAGTTCTCTCGAGTAAGGAGTCCTTCTCATTATCAATTATGCAACATTTTCGTTCAGGAGATGTCAGATATAATCACTTAAGCTTATCTCCTTCATGTGCATGCCTTGTGCCCGAATTCTGCCCGTGTCTGTGTACACTGTGTATGGACCTGGTTCATGCTTGAGTTCTTTTGTCAATCATCAAAATAAACTTCACTTGGGCCAACAAATTTCCCCTTTTTGATGATGACAAACTGTGTGCTTTTCATAAACATAAGCCATGTTTCAACTTAGCTCAACATCAACGCAAATACGCAATGTTAGAACACTTTCCATTTTAAAGTTATACATCATCAAGGACCATGTTTATTAGGTTATAAACATCACAATCCAAAGTAAAATACACAAACTATCTTTCCCCCATTTGGCATCATCAAAAAGTTGCATAATTATGTTAGATAACCAGATTTTACTAGATATTGCTCATGGCCACTGAGGCTACTTCAAATGCAATCATGGAGTCAATCATCATATATCAATCTAATGATATTAGCTATCTAAGAAGCATCAACAAACAATTAGAGCACAAAAATAATTGATTAACATTGATACTAGTCATCCACAAAGCATAAAGAAAAATAAAGATACTTGATCATGAGCAAAAAGAACAAAACAAAATCCCATCCGGGTCACTGGTTTGTCTAACTAGGCTAGGAAGGTTTCAAGGCTGAGAAGGATCAGGTTCTTGGTTTCTGGCGTGAAGTAGTTCCAGCGTATCATGAAGAATGCCATCATTCTTCTCCTTCTCTTTTGCAAGCTTATCCCCGAGAGCATCCTTCTCAGTTTCTAATTCAGCTAGCCTCTTCTTCAGCCTCTCAATCTCAGCATCCTTGGCCCCATTCTCTTGCACCAAAGCACGCACTTTTCTGTTCACAGGTACCTTCTTGGATGAACCAGGTTCTTTGGGAGTGGTGTGGACTTCATAGTCACATGCAGTCAAAGTGTTTGCCCCAAAGTGATCCTTGCTTGTACCAACTTCCCATTTCTTGATGGGTTCCTTGAAGTGTGCAAGTACAGCAGTGAGAATGAGACCATAGGGTATGGCATGAGTTTTGGTGCCAGTCAGATCCCTATCAAGAAGTTGGATGATAAACCAAGGCGAATTGATTTGCCTTCTACTGTCCAAATATTCCATAAAGACCAGGTCCATGAATATGGTAATGTGCCTTCTCTCCTGCTTGCGCAGCACAACCTTGTTAATAAATTCAAACAGCGCTTTGTGGGGTGGCTTCATCTCACTTTTGTATATAGCCTTGGGCTGAAACTCTTCTTCATTATCACCAAACTTCCTTATAATGGCAAGTGATGTGGGAGGTTTTCTAGGCTTGGCCATTTTAAATTTTTGTAGTCATTGTACCCTGCAGCAGGTACTCCCGGAATTTCTCCCAACTCTTTGTCATCAAAGCTCACAGTCACCCCCTTTACCACACTGTGACTCTGCCATTTTGATCTCACAATTTGCCATGAACTCCACAATCTCAGTTCTGGCAAGCTTTCCATCCATCTGAAGGACCATGTCCTTCCAACCCTGTAGTTGTAGTTTTTCCAACAGCATCATCATGTATTTCTCCTCCAAGTCCCTAAGAAGTCTACCTTTCAAGATGGCTCTTTTCCCAAACTTAATCATCTTGTCATTCTCTGCATCAGATTCTTCTTCTTATTCACTCTCTTCTTCCTTCACTACTTTCACTTTTCTAGACTTCAAGGCAGACCTGGTTTTTTTTGCCAAGGTAGAAGGTTCTGCTGACTTTGATTTCGAAGGAGACTTCTTTTTGGAAGTCTTGATTTACTCTGCTTTTGGAGTCACAACCTCCACCTCTTCTGCCTCCTCTTTATCACAAAGGACCAGGTCCATCTCCTCAATTTCAACTGCCTCAACATGCTTAACAACCTTCTTTTTTCCCTTTGCAACACCTATTCTTTTACTTTCTTTCAAGGCCTTCTCAAGTTCAGCCTCACTCTGCTTCTTCTTACTCCTTGTAGCTCTTCCTCTTGTGGGAAGAGTCTCTACAGATATAGAAGAGGTAGTCTTTCTCTTCTTATTTTCCCTAGCAATTTCACGGATTTTAACTCCTGAACTCTTCTTCCTTTTTGGGTTATAGATGTTAGACACGTGTTTCAGTAGATCTCGAGGGGTTCCTGTCCTGATGGAACAAGTTCATGAACATTCTTCTCATGTCTAACCAACCCCTCAGCAGCTTTTCCAGACCCACATCCCCCTTTTTCTCTTACACTTTCTTCTTCTCCAGTAGATTCCTCACTCCGTACTACCATTGCTCCTGTTTCTTCAGTCAAACCAACAGGAGTGGGTGAAGATTCAACCACTTGTTTTCCCATTACCCTCACATCACCTTGAACACCCTCACTCTCCTTTTCTTTTCTCTTTTTATTTTTACCACCAATTTCCCCAGACTCAGTGGTCTCAACCCCAGCCACATTTCCTACCAAAACAAATCTATTTTCTAGATTTGCAGCAACCTCAGATATTATTTCACATGTAATTTTAGGGATAGATGTTACCTGCTCTATTTCAGAAGAAACAGTTTTCTCCTCCTCAGTAGCATTCTTGAATGATTCTTCAGATTTTTGGGGTTCTTGGGCCTGGCTTGCTTTCAATTTTTCATCTAACTTCTTGGATAATTCACTCCCTACCACAGTCTTGCGAGCAAGTATCTTGAATCTTCCTTTCTTATAGAGAGGTATGGTTGAGGGTGTGGTTGAAAGTGTGGGTGTGAATTCTTGGGGTGGTAATGAGGGATTTCCAGATACGTTAGCCATTGATGATTAGAGGATGAGAGAAGATGAGTATATGTGTGTTTAGAAGATGAGAGAAGATAGAGAGAATTGTATGGCAGCTGGAAATTTAGAAGTGAAGAAACAACTAATGCCTAAGCAATATAAAGCGGAAGAGTTTAATTGGGTAACAATAGCTTTTTTAGAAGCTCAGAAGTCTAATCAAACTGGGAGTCAGTTTGAAAAGACGTTGAAGACTCTCCCTAGAATCTAGGCACTTATTGTGTTTTGGGACTCTATTTGGATGAAACTAGTTCATTTCGTAACGGATAAGCTCAAAGAGGTTAGGATTAAATGGGACTCTCCTTTTGATCATAATACAAATATAATTATTTCAATATATGCAGAGTGGAGAGTACGTACCATGTAATCTTAATGAATCAAATTCTTCACTGAGAAATCTCTTGTGTAAGTCTGAATTTTTCAAGAAAATAAAGATAATATCATTAGAGATTAATGAGACATTTTAGCACATGGCACAAGAGTATACAAGAGAAAGTATGAGACTGAGCAAAATCTAATCTAATTATGTACAAAAATTCACAAATTTCCTAATTAAATTTTTTGAGTTAGAACTGGTCCCTTTTAAGTGATCTTAATCATCCCTAATTCTAACTTGTTCCTTTCAAAGTGATCTCTACTTAGAGATTTTGTGAAGATGTCAACTATTTGCTTGTCAGTAGCATAAAATTCCACAATGATCAAACCCTTTTCATAGTTGTCCCTCAAAAAGTGATGCCTAACATCTATGTGCTTAGTTCTTTTGTGATGAACCGGGTTCTTGGTCATACTAATTACATTAGTGTTATCACAAAAGATGGAAATACAACCTACATCAATTTCAAAGTCCATTAATTGTTGTTTGATCCACAACAATTGAGCACAACATGAGGCAGCAGCAACATACTCAGCTTCGGCAGTAAATAATGCCATAGAATTTTGCTTTTTGGTGGCCCAAGACACAAGACATGAGCCAAGAAAGTGTGTCATACCTAAGGTGCTCTTTTTATCCACAAAAAAAAATTGCATAATCAGCATCAGCATATCCCACTAAGTTAAAATTATTACCTTTTGGATACCATAGACAAAGATCAGTGGTGCCTTTTAGGTATCTCAAGATCCTCTTGACAGCAGTCAAGTGAGACTCCTTTGGATTTGCCTGAAATCTAGTACAAAGGCCTACACTGAAAACAATGTCAGGTCTGTTAGCAGTGAGATATAACAAAGAGCCAATCACTGCCATATACAACTTCTGATCAACATATGAACCAGGTTCATCTACATCCAATTTTGTGGTTGTTGCTATAGGAGTGTCAATTTCTTTGAAATCTTCCATTTTAAACTTTTTAAGCAACTCTTTTACATACTTCTGTTGATGGATCATAGTTCTATTTGAATTTTATTTAATTTGTAAGCCTAAAAAGAAATTAAGATCACCCATCATACTCATTTCAAATTCACTTCCCATTAGTTTAGTAAATTCTTTACTTAACTTATTAGTAGTTGCTCCAAAGATTATATTATTAACATATATCTGAACTACCAAGAAATCTTTACCTTTTTTCTTTCAAGAATAAATTATTGTCAATTTTACCTCTCTTGTAGCCTTGCTCAAGCAAGAATTTTGATAATCTTTCATACCATGCTCTTGGAGCCTGCTTGAGCCCACAAAGTACCTTGTCAAGCTTGTACACATGATCAGGACATTCCTTGCTTTCAAAGTCCGGAGATTGCTTGACAAACACTTCTTCCTTTAGATAGACATTGAGGAAGGCACTCTTGACATCCATCTGATGGAGAGTGAATTCCATGTAAGCAGCAAAGGCTATAAGGAGTCTAATTGCTTCCAATCTTACAACTGGAGCAAAGGTCTCATTATAATATATGCCCTCCTCTTGACTATATCCTTGAACCACTGTCACACCCTTTTTCTATCCCACAAAAGATAAGTATCATGGATTGTTGTGGGTTAAAAAGTTTTTCCAATTAAAGTGACAGTTTTGAAGTAGGGATTATTTTATTATTCAGAGTCGCCACTTGGAATTAATTTTTGGGTGTTCCAAGTCACATTTTATTTGAATCCCTATTCAAAGAAAGATTTGACTCTTTTCATGTTGGTCTGCAAAAACAAAGTCCGGGTAAGGAATTCTGTTGACCGGGGAGAAGGTGTAAGGCATTCTCTCAATCCCGTAGTTCTAGCATGATCGCTTTATTGACTAAAACTTGGCTTGAATTAATTTTGGATAAAATGTAATTTATTTGATTTTAAAGCTTTTTCTATGCCCGCTTTTATTTATTAAAAAAATATTTAAAGAAAAGATTTGAATAATATTAAATTATCCTAACCGCACCATGCAAGCGAATGCGCGATCGAGACGAATTTTATTATTTATTTTTTCTTCATAATTGCGCTACGCTAGCGAATCCGCAATTATGGAGATTAACTAAATAAAAATTAATTAAAGCTAACAAATATGGTATAAAATTAATGAATTAATTTATTGAAAAGTTAAACATCACGCTACGCAAGCGAATCTGTGAATGAAGAAGTTAAAGTGCGCCTATTAGTTGCTTAGCGTTTATGAATGAATTGTTTTCCTACGTTTGTTTGAAATTGTTGTAGGGCTTAATGTTATATGGACAGAATATCATAAAGATATAGAACTTTGGCTAAATTGTTTATAAATTTACACTAATATTTGATAATTACCAACAATCATCCTACTATTTATAGAAAACTAGAAATATATTCACTAACTGGGACCAATTTGGGTACAATCCAAGTGACTTACATATGAGGCAAACGAAAGATTAAACAAGTTTTCATAATTAAATAAAGATTATCCATTACGTGGCCATAAGTGGGAATAAAGCCTTAAATTAAATGTTAATCCAAAATTAAGAAAAGAAAAACAAAATACTCTTGACAAACACATAATGAAAACGGTCAGAAAAATCAAAACAAGCAGACACCTTTTTGAAATAACCACATTTAATTAGTATTAATGCCTTAGAGAAAGAAATATTTCACTAATAAGATTAAAGAAAATAGTATTAATAAAGTAGCAAGCATACCAAACAATGATTACATGACTTGAAAGTCGGATCCATATCTTGACAGCAATGGAAACAAACTTAGAAGAGCCAAATGAAGGCATTAGTTGCATACAGTGAGATCAAGTTTCAGTTACGAAAATGGAGAACAACAAAATGTTTCAACTGAGATCGCTGACCAGGGCTCGGACAGCTACACCAACGAAGACTCGAACACAACCTCAAACTCCGTCCTCTTCTAATTCAACAAAAATGAAGACAAAATTATAGGCGTTGAAGATGAAGATGGTTTTTCAGATCTGTTCCCATCTCTCTCTATTCCTATCTCTCATGGATTTTATTTTCTTTTTAACTCTTTTCCGTTTTCTATTTCTCTTCCCCAGCTCTGTTATTTTTCTTTCCCCTTTCGTGTATGTTTGTGAGTGTATGTGAGTAAGGTCAAAATCTGGGGGTGGAGGAGGAAGAAGGTGAGATAGGCGACTAGGTTGAAGAAGGAGAGGAAGAAGGTTGCTCCTCTCTTTTTTTTGGTGTAGAAGAGAGGTCCGTTTATGGAGGAAGTTTGGTGTGTTTTAATGGCTGTAGGGTATAGGGTTTGTCTTGTTGCCTTTTTTAGCTGGAGTTTCCAGCTGGTTCCCCTAGTAAAAATGTGAGTGAGTAGAAGATGGGTTGTGAGTGGGGGACAAGCATAGGGATAAGGAGTGGGGGACAAGGGAAAGTAGAGTGGGGGACAAAGAGTGGGGAGCAAAGGAAAGTAGAGTGGAGACACGCGTGAAAAGATGGGAGCGAGAAAGATGGAGTGAGAAGTGAGGTATTGGTGAGATGAATGGGAAAAAATTCAAGCATAGTAAAAAATTAGGTTCTTACAGCATGCCCCTCTTTTCTTGGAAACACGAAGAGTTTTTAGACAAAGAAAAGATAAGCGATATGACTAATATTTTTCCATACCATTATTCAAAAGGGAAGAGATAAGAGAAAAGAGTGCGACCGAGTCTTGGTTATGGACAACCTATATATCCCGGGTTATAAGGGAATCAGGTCGTGTGTAGCTTAAGAATAGTGATGGAATGATGAGTTGGAGAGTCGAGTGAGGTTCCGTCGAGGCTCCGGTCCGTGGTGCTGTTATTACATCAAAATCAAAAGAAACTAAACAAGCATATTAGTTATGAGTTACAAGATTCCTATTTATAAGTCTTATAAAACTTGATCTTGATCTTGAATCTTAACTGGTTTCTCACGCAGACTCTAATCTGAACCTTGATGCTTGCTAGTTGTGGGTGCTAATTCATTCTTCTATGGCTTCTTCTAATCAAAACGGAAAGTACAATGCTCGTAACTTCAGTCATGTCTTGAGCAATCAACATCTTTTCTATCTGCTTCTGCATTTGGATTCACTTCTTTTCCTTTTCTTTCTTTATTCTGGATTGCGAATTCTTCTTTTGGTCATCTTGAACCATGTACCTTGAGGTAAAACCTGCTCAGACATCAAAATAAACAAACGAACAAAATTTTTCTGCCCCAGTTTTCACTAGAAAAATTTCGTAAGTTATTGTAACAAAATTCTAAACTACTTCTTTATTGAAAGCAATAAAAGATCGAAAATGGTATACCGTAAAAAGATCATGATAATAATTTTTTTTGGGGATAGTATTCTTTTATTGTAAAAAAGGATGTCTCAACTAAGGATTGGGTTACCTTATATTGGGAAAATGTGACCAGAGAATGGTATACCCTATATTGGCAATGATATCCGGGAATGGTGTACCCTGCATTTAAGATCAAATCAACTAGGGAATGGTGTAACCTATGTTGGAGAACACAGCTAGGGATTGGTGTACCCTATACTGGTAAGGAAATGTAATCAGGAGTTGGTGCCCTGTATTACTGAAAAGAAAATGTAACCAGGGGTTGGCGCCCTGTATTAATGAAAAGGAAATGTAACCAGGGATTGGCACCCTGTATTACTGGAAAGGAACTGTAACCAGGGATTGGTGCCCTGTATTACTAGAAAGAAAATGTAACCAGGGGTTGGCGCCATCTATTACTGGAAAGGACATATAACCAGGGGTTAGCGTCATGTATTACTGAAAAAGGAAATGTGATAAGAGGTTGGCACCTTATATTACTGGAAAAGAAATGTAACCAGGGGTTGGCGCCCTATATTACTGGAAAAGAAATGTAACCAGAGGTTGGCGCCCTGTATTACTGGAAAAGAAATATAACCAGGGGTTGGCGCCCTGTATTTCTGGAAAGGAAATATAACCAGGGGATGGTGCCCTGTATTACGGAAAAGGAAATGTAACCAGGGGTTGATACCCTGTATTACTGGAAAGGAAATGAAACCAAGGATTAGCGCTATGTATTACTGAAAAGGAAATGTAACCAGGGGTTGGCGCCCTGTATTACTGAAAAGGAAATGTAACCGGGGGTTGGCGCCCTGTATTACTGGAAAGGAAATGTAACCACGGTTGGATCCCTGTATTACTGGCAAGGAAATGTAACCAGGGGATGGTGCCATGTATTATAGAAAAGGAAATGTAACCAGGGGTTGGTGCCTTGTATTACTGAAAAAGAACTGTAACCAGGGGTTGACACCCTGTATTACTGAAAGAAAATGTAACTAGGGGTTGGTGCCCCGTATTACTGAAAAGGAAATGTAACCAGGGGTTGGCGCCATGTATTACTGAAAAGGAAATGTAACCAGGTGTTGGTGCCATGTATTACTGAAAAGGAAATGTAACCAGGTGTTCGCGCCCTGTATTACCGAAAAGGAAATGTAACCAGGGGTTGGCGCCATATAGTACTGAAAAGAAAATGTAACAAGGGGTTGGTGCCCTATATTACTAAAAAGATGCTGAATCCCCTGGGCGAAAAGGTTCTACCTGGGTTAAAATATGAAAGCAAACCTGGGCGAAGAGTACTTCCACCCCGAAATATAAGCTGGATTCCCCTAGGCGAAAAGGTTCTACCTAGGTTAAGCTAGAAAAAGAAACCTGAGCGAAGAGTACCTCTGCCCGGAACTATGAGCTAGATCCCCCTAGGAGAAATGGTTCTACCTGAGTTAAGCTACTGTAAAACAGCCTGAGCGAAGAAAACTTCTGCCCGGAACTATGAGTTTGGTCCCCCTCAACGAAAAGGGTTCTACCTGGGTTAAGTTATGAAAAACAAACCTGGGCGAAGAGTACTTCTACTCGAAAATATGAGCTGGATTTCCCTAGGCGAAAAAGGTTCTACCTGAGTTAAGCTGTGAATAATAAGAGGTATGAACAATAGTGATGCATGCTAAAAATAAAGGAAAATTGGAGATTTTAAGGAAACTTACTTTCGGTGACATTCTTCCTTTAGGAATCGCCATTCTGCACTGCTTTGTTCCCACTGCAAACAAAGAAAAATTGTGAGTTTTAAAAGTGGCAGTTGGTTTTGTGACCTTGATGTCATTGGCAGCTTGGCTTTGTGCCCATCTTCTTTTGATGATGATTTCAACCTGCCACTAGATGTTTCGTGAATATCACTTGCATTTCTGGCCCCGGAGAGCCTTTGACTTTTCAAACTTTTACATGACGGTTGGTCACGTGGGACTTAACCTTTTCAACTTTATTTTGCCTTTGTGGCATCTCACTTTCGACTTCTTTCCTCCACAACTTTTAATTTTAGGGCATTGGGGAACCTTTGACTTTTCAAACTTTGCCAAAACGGTTAGCCACTTGGAACTTAACCTTTTCAACTTCATTTTGCCATTGTAGGCACTTTCAATTCGATTTCCTCCTTTTGAGAATTTTTGATTTCAAAGCATCAGCCACCATGGACAGTCAGGGATGACTTGATGCCCCTGCAGAGGTTGGGTGCCTCTTGAATATCAGCTTGCGGCAAATGAAAGTCCTATAAATCAGTCTTGCCATCTCTTCTTTGTCTCAGTTTTCAGAACAAAATTAGACCGAAAAGGATTCAAAGAAAAAGAAATAATGGAATGATGGATGAGTTTAAAACAAAAGGTATCCCTTTTAGGGAAAGAAAATGAAGGACTTATCTGAAGTACATGCGGACTTCAATGAACATAACATGTCTTTTGGGCTGGATGCCTGATTTGTGTCAACTGTCCGACTCTCAGACATTCCTCACAACCTTTGGCTTGAAACCGAGAAACCTTGCCTAGGACTGTGTCAATGTTAATGGTTGTGAAGATCCTCTTTTCGATCAGTGGCGCCCTTTGCGGGTTTTTACCAACTAACCTATCTCATTTCTCTTCTCACCATCGCCTTATAGTATTCTTTGCGAATTTTCACTAACAAGACTCTCTCATTTTGGTTTCTTTACTCATCGTCGCCTTGCAGTGCCTGTAGGAGTTTTCACCAATAAGACTCTCTCATTTTATTTCTCTCATTTTTGTTGTATCAAATCCAAGTAATTGTATCCCCCAATTCTTGAACATTCTTGTTGATTGATCGGAAGGACTTAAAAAGGATTTGGATTGAATTATAACTTTGGAACCTTTCAGGCGAAACCGTCGCCGAACCAATGTAACATCTGCCCCAGTTTTAATTTTTGGGGGAATGTAAATTTTTGTTTTGATGTGACTGAACCCTAGAATGAGGCTGCCTACGTATTCTTTTGGAATCAAATCGAACGTAGTTCAAGTGAACTTTGTTTTTGATTTTCTTTTGTCTTTTTCTTTCTCTTTTATTTTTCTTTTGTTTTCTTGTTTTCTTCTACCATTTTTTTTTGTCTTCTTTGTTTTGGTTTTATTCTCTCTCTTTTTTTTTCTTGCTTCTTTTTTAGTAACATCTTCATGTTCCAAAAAGGGTAATCAAAGAAAGGTAACCGACTCAAAAGGGTTAGCAAATGGTTGATAGTGCTTGGATAGCGAGAATGAAAGCATTCGTCATCCCAATGAGAGAACATTAATGCTACATAAAGGGTCAAACATAGTACCTTTTGACTGCATCTGTGTTGACAGTTATTTCAGGGACATTTTCTTCGATGCTTCCCAGGTACAATGCTCTCTTTTGCAGTACTCTCATTACAATGTATGGACCTTTCCAATTTGGAACTAATTTTTCTTTAGCTTCTTCATAAGGTGGGAGGATACGTCTCAGCATGAGTTGTCCTATTTCAAATTTTCTAGGCCGCACTTTCTTGTTGTAGACACGGGTCATTCTTTGTTGGTACAACTGCCTGTGGCAAACTACGGCCAATCATTTTTCATCAATCAATGTCAGTTATTCCAATCGATTCTTGACCCAATCTTTATCCTCAATCTCGGCTTCAATAGTGATCCGAAGAGAGGGAATTTCAACTTCTTCCGATTTTATTTGGACTTGGCTTAGGCCTAGTGTTTCAATTCTTTGTTTATTTCCTCACAAGCCTTATCTTCAACACATTCTGTTCTTAATTCATTATTTCGAGGTCTGACAACGTTTTAGGATCTGGGCATGAAGTCCGCAAGCATGTCATGTTATTAAAATCTGCATTAACAGAACTGAAAAGAGAATAATAAAGGTGACAAGATTAAGAAAAGAGATATTCCTAGACAATGAAATATTAATTTCATTTAATTGATTTTTTTAAAAAAAATAAAATTAATTTTTTAAATTTTTAAAGATAGAAGGGTTTACATCAGAAAGTAAGACAATAAAAGTAAAACGTCTAGATTACACCCTGAAATAATCCAGACGCATTAAATATAGCAAGACCTGCTACCGAGACTCCCATCTGACAGAGAACTTTTTAGATTTTGCGCTCATTTTTAATTCTCTTCTGCCGCGGCAATGGCTATTGTGGCTTTCAGTGCTAGATCAAATTCCTCATCTTCACAGATCATTCCGACTACTGGCTCATTGGTGTGAGTAGGCAGAGGATTTCATCATATTATGGGCCTCTCCATCCCTAAGCACTATTGCCTTGACCTCGATGAGGTCTTCCACTGCTCTCGTAAGAATCCAACAGTCTTTCGTATCATGTCCCACTGCTCCAGAGTGGTATTCACATCTAGCATTATCCCGGTGCGCCGGTTCGGGGCTACTGGCTGCAGTAGACCTAGCCTGACTAGCTTTTGGAACAAGCTCGAGTAATATTCATCAACAGGGGTGAACTGATTCCATCTCGAGAGGCTCTCTTTTTTTTTCCTTTTTTTTATTTTTTGAATTTTTTTTTCATATCTTGATTTTTTTTTCTTTCTCTTTTTGTTGTTTTTCGCTCTTTGTTTTTCTCTGTTATTTTTTATCACTCTTTTCTTTCTTTTTCATTCAATTGTTTTTTTTTTTGTTTTTTTCACTCAATTTGTTTATGGCTATGATCGAATCTGATGGGGATTGCCTACGTATCATGACGACGCATGAATCAGATCATTACGTAGTTCAAGAAAAAAAATTGGATTTTAATTTTTTTTGAGAATTTTTGAAAATAAAGACTTCTAAAGAAGAATTTTTTTTTTTTGAACTTCTATTTTTTTTTATATTTGTTTTTTCGGAGAAAGACTTCTAAAGAAGAATAAAAACATATTTTTGAATTTTGATTTGATTTTCTTTTCAAATGAAAGAGTTCTAAAAAAAATATTTCTGGTTTTAATTTTTTTTTATTTGGGATTTTCTAAAGAACAAAGGAAAAAAAAATTGGATTTGTGAAAATTGGGGTTGGAACCGATGAGATTTGCCACCGTATCTCACATTTGGTGAGAATCAAACCCCCATAGTTCGTTAAAATCTGAAAATAAAGTAAATAAATTAACTCTTTTTTTTTTACACATATACAAATAATCCCATAAAAGCTCCTAACAAGAAAAATATTTTGGATATTTTTTTTTTTGGATTTTATTTTTGTTGAAAGAAAACTTCTAAAGAAAGTTTTTTTTTTTTTTTGCTTTTTTTTTTTGAATCTTCCGAAGAAAGACTTTTAAAAAAGAAAGAAAATATTTTAGATTTTTTTTTTTGTAAATTTAAAAAGAAAGAAAATATATTTATTTATTTATTTGAATTTTGGGAGAAAGACTCTTTTAATTTTTTAAAAAGGAAGAAAATATTTTTGAATTTTTGGATTTGACGTCTTAAAGAAAGACTTCTAAAGAAGGAATTAAAGAAAAATATTTTTTTGGATTTTTAAAAATTGGGGGCCGAAACCGATGAGGTTTGCCTACGTATCTCACATCCGGTGAAAATCAGACCCGCGTAGTTCGGTAAAACCGAGTATTTTTCTCTTTTGATTTTTATGAAAATTAATCTTTACACCTCACGCCAGACTACTACAAAATCTTAGTAAAAAAGGATTATCTGTACTAAACTAGGAGAATAATTCTTTTTTAAATAATTTCGCTAAACTAATTTTCTAAAGTCGGTCAACAATGAAAGAAAGCCTTCCAAATGATGTAACAAGTAGCACATAAGTTAACATGGTGGTCTCAAAAAGGATACTTGTCTTATACGGACCCGACCCCTGTGCCGAGTTTCGCTAAGTCAAATGCATGTGATGCAAATAAAGCAAACCTACTAGGGATATCCGGCATAAGGTTTGTTCTTCTAGGTTTAAATCCTATTGGAGAAGGTATCTAGACTGGCTTACTCGAGCGGACAACTCGAGCCGAGGAGGGTCAGTGTACCGGTAGCATTGCTTTCCGGCTTAGCTGGTGGTACTCCCTGCCTAAAACATGTGTGACTAAAAATTCTTCACCGGATGACAAGCACCTCGGCTATCTCAAAAAAAGCGGGATATGTCAAGCAAATGTCCAATTTTTATTTTCAAGAAAACTCAGAGGGGGTGCGTGAGAAGACAATTTATATGTACAGTTCAACAATATCAAAGCGGTAAAAAGCGAACAAGTAGCACATTAAGCACAAATAAATCGCAATATATACAAAATTAATAAAGTCAAATAAAAAGTCAACATGTGCAAGCTCGAATTCTGAAAGTCCCCAGCAAAGTCGCCAGAGCTGTCACACCCCTTTTCTACCCCACAAAAGATAAGTATCATAGATTATTGTGGGTTAAGGAGTTTTTTCAATTAAAGTGACAATTTTGAAGTAGGTATTATTTTATTATTCAGAGTCGCCACTTGAAATTCATTTTTGGGTGTTCTAAGTCACATTTTATTTGAATCCCTATTCAAAGAAAGATTTGACTCTTTTCATATTGGTCTGCGAAAACAAAGTCCAGGTAAGAAATTTTGTTGACCGGGGAGAATGTGTAAGGCATTCCCTGAATCTCGTGGTTCTAGCACGGTCACTTTATTGACTAAAACTTGGCTTGAATTAATTTTGGATAAACTGTGATTTATTTGATTTTAAAGCTTTTCCTATGTCCACTTTTATTTATTAAAAAAAATATTTAAAGAAAAGATTTGAATAATATTAAATTATCCTAACCGCACCACGCAAGAGAATGCGCGATCGAGACGAATTCTATTATTTATTTTTTCTTCATAATTGCGCTACGCAAGCAAATCCGCGATTATGGAGATTAACTAAATAAAAATTAATTAAAGCTAACAAATACGGTATAAAATTAATGAATTAATTTATTGAAAAGTTAAACATCACGCTACGCAAGCGAATCCGTGAATGAAGAAGTTAAAGTGCGCCTATTAGTTGTTTAGCATTTATGAATGAATTGTTTTCCTACGTTTGTTTGAAATTGTTGTGGGGCTTAATGTTATATGGACAGAATATCGTAAAGATATAGAGCTTTGACTAAATTGTTTACAAATTTACACTAATATTTGATTAATTACCAACAATCATCCTACTATTTATAGAAAACTAGAAATCTATTCACTAATCTGGGACCAATTTGGGTACAATCCAAGTGACTTACATATGAGGCAAACGAAAGATTAAACAAGTTTTCCTAATTAAATAAAGATTATCCATTACGTGGCCACAAGTGGGAATAAAGCCTTAAATTAAGTGTTAATCCAAAATTAAGAAGAAAAAAAAAACAAAATACTCTTGACAAACACAAAATGAAAACGGTCAGAAGAATCAAAACAAGCAAACACCTTTTTGAAATAACCACATTTAATTAGTATTAATGCCTTAGAGAAAGAAATATTCCAGTAATAAGATTAAAGAAAATAGTGTTAATAAAGTAGCAAGCATACCAAACAATGATTACATGACTTGAAAGTCGGATCCATAACTTGACAGCAATGGAAACAAACTTAGAAGAGCCAAATGAAGGCATTAGTTGCATACAGTGAGATCAAGTTTCAGTTACAAAAATAGAGAGCAACAAAACGTTTCAACTGAGATCGCTGACCAGGGCTCGGACAGCTACACTAACGAAGACTCGAACACAACCTCAAACTCCGTCCTCTTCTAATTCAACAAAAATAAAGAAAAAATGATAGGCGTTGAAGATGAAGATGGTTTTTCAGATCTGTTCCCATCTCTCTCTATTCCTATCTCTCATGGATTTTTTTTTTTTTTTTTAACTCTTTTCCGTTTTCTATTTCTCTTCCCCAGCTCTATTATTTTCCTTTCCCCTTTCGTGTGTGTTTGTGAGTGTATGTGAGTGAGGTCAAAATCTGTGTGTGAAGGAGGAAGAACGTGAGATAGGCGGCTAGGTTGAAGAAGGAGAGGAAGAAGGCTGCTCCTCTCTTTTTTTGGTGTAGAAGAGAGGTTCGTTTATGGAGGAAGTTTAGTGTGTTTTAATGGCTGAAAATGGGATATGGGGTTTGTCTTGTTGCATTTTTAGCTGGAGTTTCCAGTTGGTTCCCCTAGTGAAAACGTGAGTGAGTAGAAGATGGGTCGTGAGTGGGGGACAAGCTTGGGGACAAGCAGTGGGGGACAAGGGAAAGTGGAGTAAGGACAAAGAGTGGGGGGACAAAGAGTGGAGAGTGAAGGAAAGTGGAGTGGAGACACGCGTAGAAAGATGGAGTGAGAAGTGAGGTATTGGTGATATGAATGGGAAAATATTCAAGTATGGTAAAAAATTAGGTGCTCACAACTACCAATCTTGCCTTGTTCCTTGTAACTGTTCCATTTTTGTCAAGTTTGTTTCTGAAGACCTACTTTGTGCCAATTACTGATCTGTCATTGGGTCTTGGTACCAGATGCCAAACTTGCCTTCTCTCAAATTGATTGAGTTCATCTTGTATTGCATTTATCCAATCTGGATCCTGCAAAGCCTCGGCAATATTTTTAGGCTAAATAAGAGATAAAAAAGCATCAAAAGCACAAACATTCTTCAAAGAAGATCTGGTTTTGATTCCAGAGGTTGGGTCAGCAATTATGTTCTCAATGGTATTAGAACTTTGATACTTGTAAGGTTTCACAACCAGCTGATTTCCCCTAGATGTTCCTTTAATGTTTTGTTGCTGAGGAACAGGTTCATAGACAGGTTCCCTCGAGGTTTGAGGATCAGTTCCTCTTTGTTCAGTTCCCCCTGTCAAGTTGCCCTGGGTGGAAGGACCTGTTCCATCACATGTTCCTTCCTCTGATGCAGCTTCAGTCTGGGTTGTGGTTTCATTTGATTTTCTTACCAGCCCAATTGCTTCATCATCATGTTCCTTCCTCTCAGAAATAATGTTAGTTTCATCAAAAACCACATGTACACTTTCTTTTACACGCATAGTTCTTGTGTTATAAATCTTATAAGCTTTACTATGTGAAAAATATTTCAAGAATACTCCCTCATCACTTTTGGAATCAAAATTACGTAGGGAGTCTTTACCATTATTGTGCACAAAGCACTTGCATCCAAATGCCCTAAGATGGAATATATTTGACTTTCTCCTTTAAGTAAGTCATAGGGAGTCTTCTCAATAAGATGTCTATTCATGATGTAGCATACAATGTTCACAACTTCTGCCCAGAAGCTATGGGTTAGTTTACTAGAAAGAAGCATAGTCCTAGCCATTTCCTCCAATGTCCTATTCTTTCTTTCAACCGCTCCATTTTGTTGTGGAGTCCTAGGAGCAGAAATATTACGATCTATGCCATGCTCATCACAAAATTCAGCAAATTTAGCATTTTCAAATTCAGTACCATGATCAGACCTAATTGATACGAGTTGATTACCTAGTTGTTTCTGAGTTTTTCTAACAAAATAAGTGAACATGTCAAATGCTTCATCTTTAGATGTTAGAAACAATGTCCAAGTAAACCTAGAGTAATCATCAACAAGCACCATAACATATCTCTTACCACCTCTGCTCAATGTTCTCATTGGTCTACAAAGATCCATATGGACGAGTTCCATCGTCTTGGTGGTGCTTACCATTTTCTTGCTTTTGAAATAGGATCTTACCTGCTTCCCCCTTGCACAAGTCTCACAAATTTTTTTTTCCTTAAACTTAATATTAGGCAGTCCTATCACCAAGTCTTTGGAGACTAGTTTATTGAGTTAACTAGACTGGCATGTCCAAGTCTCTTGTGCCAAATGAGGGGATCAATATCCAATACATTTAAGCAAGTGAGTTCATTATCTGAAAGCGTGGACAGAACAATAACATATATGTTGTTCACTCTTTTTCTCTGCAAAACTATCTTGTCAGTGGTTAGATTAATCACACAGCATTTTGTAGAGGTGAATGCTACTATGTTACCTCTATCACACAATTATGATATACTTATTAGACTGTACTTCAGTCCGTCTATCAAGTAGACGTTCTCAATAGAGTGAGAATCAGTCTTACCTACCTTTCATACCCCAATGATCTCACCTTTCTTCCAATTTCCAAAGGAGACATTACCTCATTTAAGGTCCTCAAGTGAAAGAGACTGGTTCTTGTTTCCTGTCATATGCTTTGAGCAGCCACTATCCATGTACCATATTTAGTTGCTCCCCTTTACTTGGACCTACAAAAAGAATTCAGGGATTAGTCTTAGGAACCCAAACTAGTTTGGGTCCCTTTCTATAGGCAAAAGGATGAATCAAATTCTTTTTAGCCCAACTTGGTAGCCTATTCTTCCCTTGAACAAATTCTTTGTTCTTTTGACTTTCCTTTTCTTTTGTAGTGCATTCACTCTTATAGTGACTTATTTTACCACAGTGTATACAAATCTTGTTCTATGAAAGTGTGGGGTACTTGCTTTTGGGATCCTACTTAGGTGCGGGTTTCCCAAAGCCAAGTCCTCTTCTGTTGCTACTATGGTGTTCTTGTAGCCATAAAAGTGCATCGGAGGACCTGTTCCATTTACAAGTTCTGTCTAGCTCATACTTGACCTTGCTTAGATCCTCCTTTAGAATTCTTACATGTTCATCTTTTTTGTATATTTTATCCTTCATTTTCCCTACATTTTCTTCTAAAGTGAGTTATGTGTGATCAACTGTATTTTTGCCTGTTCCTAGTTTCAATTTTAGATTTTCAGTTCTAAGCTCTAAGACAATTGAGTCAAGTGCATGAACCTGGTTCTTCAATACAGTATTTTCACTTACTGTTTCACTAACCCTAAGTTCCAAATTATTGCACTTAGCCTTCAAAATCACACATTCTTTAGACAACTGTTCCTTTTTATTGTTTACATCCTGAGATTCATCAATTAGTTCTAGTAGTAACTCAAATAACCTTTCTTTAGATAACAATTTAATCTTGTCTTTGAGATGAATGATACTTACCTCAGTTTCTTCATCAGATTCTCCATTGGCCATAACTGCTTGTTTATCCTCCTCATCATCATCTGAGCTTTCTCCCCAAGCAGCAACCATAGCCTTGGTTGATCATTTGTTGTTGCTTTTCTTGGGTTGAACATGTTTCTTCGTCCAGCTATTTCCCTCTTCCGTTCAATTTCCTATAAAGGACAGTTCTTGATGTGGTGATCAGTCTTTCCACACTTGTAGCAGACTTCATTAGTTTGCTTCTCAGGAGCTTTTGACTTGCTATAACTTCTACTTCTTGAAGAACCCTTTCCTCTCCTCAGGTACTTCTTGAAGTCCTTGGTGATCATAACCATTTCATCATCTTCCATATCAGAACCTTCAGTAATTCTGAGTGCCAAGCTCTTTTCCTTCTTAGGTACATCCATTTTTATGGTTTGTCTCCTAAGTTCATAGGCAGTGAGATTACCAATTAATTCATACAGTGGGAGAGTGGCAATATTCTTTGATTCCTGGATGGCAGTAATTTTTCTCTCCCAAGTGATAGGCAAAACGCTAGTCTGTATGTTCTCGATTTTATCTTCTTCACGAATAATCCTTTCAAAAGATTTTAGCTCATTTGTTAGTGTAGTGAACCTTGTGTATATTTTTTGAATGGTTTTTCCTTCCTTCATAGGAAAGTTCTCATACTGAGAATACAATAGAGTTCCTCTGGATCTCTTCACCTGAGGTGTACCTTCATGAGCCACTTGCAATGTGTCCTAAATTTGCTTAACAATGGTACATCTTTAGATTATGTTGTACTCATCTGGACCAAGTCCATAAACAAGCCATTTCTTGGCTTTAGCATTCTTCTCCCATTTCTTCAAGTCCTCAGCAGTGCAATCCGCTCTTGTCTTTGGCACACCTACTCCTTCAGCATTTTTCTTCAAGGTAGGCAGTGGATCATCGGTGACAATGTCCCATAGCTCATAACTCATAGTCCTCTCCTATAATGTGATCTCTCATCCTATTTTTCCACCAAGAGTAGTACTGGTCATTAAAGAGTGGTGGCCTATCAGTGGATTGCCCTTCCTAGTTTCCAGATGGTGCACTCATCTTGATCTCCTTCTGAGGTGTTAGCCTCTTCAAGGATAACCTGCTCTGATACCAATTGATATTTAATACTTCAATGACACACAAGAGGGGGGGATGATTTGTGTGGTATTCAATTTTTCGCGTGCACAGATTATAGAAGGACCCGGTTCTTCTATGTGTTCCTTATACCACTGTAGCGGAAATAGTAAATGCAGAAAGTAAAGAATACAAGTATTTTTACGTGAAAAACACCCGGCTCAAAAGGTAAAAAAAGTATTTTTACTCAATAGGATTTTTTCCAACACTTTACTAAATCACTGAGCCAAAATAGTATTTATAAAATTCTTTGTAAACCTAAGGATTACCTCTAATCCTGTTATGGAAACCAGCCTCTAACTGCTGCGACAACTTCAAGTTAACTCTAACTTGAATACAATACTCGGAGTACCTAGTACAATTGCTTCTAGATAAAAGCTAAAAGGTACAATTTGAATACCTACTATAATGAAACTAGAATAAAAGACAGACATTTGAAACTGGTTCTTCTATCAGGTTCACATACTTGAATCACACAAGAATTGCTTGCAAAATATCTTGTTATTTTGCTCTCAACTCACGTTTAACTTCAGCGTTTGTGCGACCCTGTAAAATGAGAATATCCTGCAATTTATAGAGTTAGTAGAATAGGAAATAACTAGAGTTCCAATGCTATACTCTTTCTTGGTGGAAGAGTTCTAGTTATCTTCAACTTCTAACTCCTTCCTTATCAAGGATAGAGTTCTCTCGAGTAAGGAATCCTTCTCCTTAACACTTATGCAACATTTTCGTTTAGGAGATATCAAATATAACTACTTAAGCTTGACTCCTTCACGTGCATGTCTTTGCTTGAATCTGCTCATGTCTGTGTACACTGTATATGGACCTGGTTCATGCTTGAGTTCATTTGTCAATCATCAAAACAAACTTCACTTAGGCCAACAATATGTATATCACAAAGAGTTTTAGTTGATCCTAATATGTAATTTTTGTTGGCAAGTCCATATTTTTTTTAGCAAGTCGATTGATATGGTAACATGAAAATAAAATAATAATCTTGTATAACAGTTAAATTGATATGTAAAGTATTCTTTACACCTCGTCAATGTATATATAAAACTTAAATAGCTAGTCAATTAAATCACCGCGCTAACCTAGATGAATTTTCATGGTAATGTCTTTGGTTTATTAATGTTCTATTGGTCTTTTCATTAGACAAAATTTGAAAGGATGGTAAGATGAGCACAGCAACTGAACATCGAGCAATGAATTCTGGATAAGAACAAAATTGAATATTAACGATCGTACTATTTTGTTCAATATTATGCAAATAAAAGATGTATCTTTGTGCTATAGTTGATCATAAAAATGCATTTTCATAAAGCAGTATGAGGACAGGACAATCCCTTTTTATCTTAGATGGAATTTCAACTTAGATTCTGTTTTCAGATATAGTAAGTTGGACAGTTAAAGAGGGAATGGACTACTTAGCATTTAGCAACCACATTCGGAACATCTTTCACCCCAAAAAAAAAAAAAGGACAAGCTAAATATTAAAAAATTACTAAAATCAATAATAGTAAATTTGTTGCCCTTCCTTAAAAAGATATGAAAATCAAATATGGTAAAAAAATCACGGAAACTACTATATTCAGGTCAAGTGCTTAAAGTGATGATGAGGGTCAGATCCTCGGAGCTCACACGTCCCTATCAGTGGCGGAATCAGAATTTTCACTAAAAAGGATCAAAATATATCGAAGTAAATATACGAAGAAGTTAGGGATTCAACATATACTATACATACATTACTTTTTTTAAAATTTATCTATATAGTGGAATTTTTCGGTCAATTGACAAGTCATTCGAGACATTCAGAAGTTCTATTTTATACTACATTTCTTTTGCTGAAACTAGGACTTACAATTTTTTTGTTTATTCCATCTAACTTTAATAAGAAGGGAACTGATTCTTAAAGCACAATTGTAATTGTCTTCACACATAGATTATGAGCCGGTGCTTTACTATACTCCTCTGCAGTTCAATCCAAACAATTCCACTATCCAGTTACGTTTTAGCACGAAAAGGTCCAGTATAGTAGGTAGCAGGCGAGCTCATTTTAATTATCTCCCGAGCCATAACGATAAATAGGCAATGTACCATTCTTGCTGATATAATCCGAGCTCATTGGGCACATAAATCTGACCCTGCATCCGCAACACTCATTCATCTCCAATATAAACCTCCTTGACAAGTTGGTACGGCGGAGAAGTCAACCCCTCGGTTTCATAAGGATTTGAGAGAGGACTATGTCTACAGAATGAGGCGAATCTAGAAGATTGGGTATAACTTTATGTGAATCCACTAATTTTTGCCCGAACTTTCATATAATAAAAAATTATAAATATTTAACTGTGAATCAGAATGAATAAAGGAATGAGTGACGAACGACGATGACTATAAAAATTGTATTACAGCAAGTAATCATCAGATTATGAATAGATGCTGATGGGGATGGAGACTCATTGGTGAACAGCTTATCATTTTAATAAGTGATTATAATTAAGCAAAGCTAAGCATAGAAGCTGGTTTGCCCGAGAGGTTAAGGGGGAAGACTTAAGATCTTCTGCACATAAGTGCGCATGGGTTCGAACCCCATAGCCAGCATTTTTATTTAAATGGTTTTCCTCTCAAAAATGCAAACTCTAGTGGCTTTACTAATTCTAACTACTTCCCTTCCCCTCTCAATTTATATGACATTTTTTATTTTTTTATTTTTCGAGATTTAGATTATGTAATTTGACCAACACTTTAAAATGTACATATTTTTTTCATATTGACATGAGAAAAATTATTACTTCTAGCGTTTTTTGTATAGTTTTAGATATTTGAATTTTAATTTAAATTATTGAGTTGATCTAATCAAATTTAACTTAAAAAATTAGTCAATTGATTCTTGAAAAGAATAAAATCATATAAACTGAGACGGGGGAGTAATAAGGAAAAGAAGAAGAAGAAGTGTGTTTTTGTTGGAAAACTAATTCAAAGTTATAGTAGGATACCTAAATTATTTAGGATTTGGTATTTACAAAGTTATTTAATTCATGTCTAACTAGAATTTGTAGTCATAATTAATATAGGAATAGGCTTTCATGTTTCTAGTTGAAATATGTTTCGTACTATTATAAATAGGAGTATTAGTAGCTTATTTATATGTGAAGAAAATAAAGAATTGTAGGGATCATTCATAAATTTATAAATAAAATATTTTTCTTCAGTTTTAAAGCACCTTTCAAATGCACAAAACCTAATAGGGATTCTGAGATGCACATAGCATTTGAACATCAGACATGCAAATTCGGGATAAGAACAAACATTTAATACTACGGTCCTCCTTTTTGAATATTATATACAGAAAATATTTTTTGCTATATATCTTGTCAACTTCATATACTTTGTAGGTTATTTAACTAGATGAACAATCATGTGTGGACTATAAAAAAATTTAAACGCTGCCAAATTTTTTAACAATGCCAGTTAAGAATAGCACTAGCTAGGAGCTCTAGAAATACTGGCACCAATTCGTCTAATTCCAAACCTATTGAGATTTCATAAAGACTTAAAAGTGATATTGGCACTGCCAATGAATCCTTTTACTAAATAAAAATGTTATTAAAAAAGTTTATGTCTAATTATGCCAATGACCTCTAGACGTAAATTACTTCTTGAGAATTTTTCATAAAGAACTGTAGTTTAGAGCAACTAGCCTAATTACTAATTGTAGCTGCTGTTTAATAGTTGGTAACTTCTATTATTTGTATTCAAAGGCGCAACGAATACAACCTGTGTCAACTATATTTGTTCGCGCAATTGTATTCATTCACTCAACATATACAACATGTATCAACTGTAGCCGAGGTGAAATACAAGGGTGTATACAAAGGATACAACTTGTATCGACTCGACTGTATTCGTATCGACTATATTCGTTCACATAATGAATACAACTAAAACGAAATATAGAAATACGGAAAAATAAATTGCTCTTGTTGAGAGTGAGTTCAAGACCTTCATTAACTAAGCAAGCGCTCTAACCAACTGAGCTACGAGAGCTTGTTGCTCTCTTATTTCAGTTCAAAATAATTAGTCTCTTGTTTCATGGATTTGCTATAACATTCAAATATAGCTAGGAATGGTAAATTTGTTGAAAGTATAGCTACGAATGATAAATATAGTATAAATATTTGATGTGTCGCATATTGTTTCCTCAATTATTTTAAACTTGTGATCTGATTTGTTACTGACTTGTACTTTTATGAATTATAGTATGTTTAACCAAGCTTCTTCAAGGCAAAAGCGCTTCTTCTTCTCTTTTTTTCCCTTCAAAAAGAGCATTTGTTTCAATGTTAATATGTTTGGGAAAACTTTTAGGAGAAAAAGTACTTTTGAGTAGAATAAAAGCTTAAAATAATAGCTTTTCGATCCCCAAAAGCAGAAGCAAAAGTTGTTTTTAATTTTTTCTTGGCAGAAATATCCTTAACAAAATATTGTATATATCAAAATAATCCTACTCAATTTAACCTAATATTTAGTTACGCTAAACTCAAATCTTCAAATGTATAAGTTTTTTTTATATTATTTTTAGGATAGATTTCTTATATATGATGACTTTTGGGTGAATAATTTTATACTCCCTCCGTTCACTTTTACTTGGCACGTTTTGATTTTTCACTCCCCTTAAGAAATAATAAATGATGTGCATAATTTACCATGATACACATATTAATTGATGCATATTTTGTTGGATTTGAGAAAATGATTTGAAATGAGTAATAAATACTGTGGGTATAACAGGAAAAATAATTTGCCATTCTCTTGATATTCGTAAAGTGACAAGTAAAAATAAAAATCTATTTTTAGTATACATGCCAAGTAAAAGTGAACGGAGGGAGTATTTGTTAAATAATATTTTGATATATTTAAATCATTTAAAGAATCAAGGATTTTTTAATTAATTTTTATATTTTACCTAAATAAAAATAAAAAAACTTACTTATAGTCTTTCATAATATATTAGAAATAACTTATCTACTTAAATAATACGTATTAAATATTAAGCAAATCTTTTATGTCACTTAAAAATACTTTTTGAAAAGTTTGGATCAACAAAAATTGCTGGTCAAAAATACTTTTCAAATTGATTAGCCAAATACAAACTATTTTTCTCTAGACGTATTTTTTTTCTCAAAGCACTTTTGCAAAAAAATATTTTTAAAATAAGCTAATTTTAGAAGTTTGGCCAACATCCTATTAATTTTATTTTCATGTAATAAAAATAAACTACCTGTTATGGATTTGGATTTAACAAACAGGAGGATAAAAGGGGTCTTTCAAATCTAGAAAATTAATTTAACAAAAAAAAATTGCTCGTAGAAATTTATTGGAAATTTGGAAATGGTCGTGTAAAGCCAAGATGAAAATTTAGGGACTTGAGTTATGTCTCCTGTATCGTGCATTTTACTCGCACAGATTAGAACTAGAGAAAATTATACAAAGGCAACATTAGTACCTGGTTACTCTGCTATTAAGAAAATTATTATTTGTACGTCCAAATGCGTCCAATAATTAGACAAAATTATACTTCATATAGTGACAGGCCTATGATAAATACGAGTTAATAAAAAATATTCAGTTAAATCACGAAATCAAAGGCAGAAATTAAAAAAAAAAAATAAAAGAAGAAAAATGCCTTTTCTTTTAGAAGGTAGTAAAATTTCGGTAACCAAATGAGGTGCTCCCCCCTTGCCTCTGGCTGATTTACTCAAAGTAGCCACTTTTATGGCCTTGTATTTAGAAGGTGATAACTTTTCAAAAATTAAACCAGTGTTCTGAATTCTAAGTTTTAGTAATAAATTTCAGACTAGATAACCACTTTCAACTTTCACTGGTCTGATTTTGATAAAGTGATCAACTTCTAAATACAAGGCCTCAAAAGTGATCACCTTGCGTAAATATTGAGGCTTTTTTCACTTTTAACCTGCACCAGAAATTATTTATATTTGGTAGTCGAAAAGTATATAAAATTTATATAATTTTTATATATAACATACAAAAAAATATAGTTTTCCGGCTATTATTTTTTCTAAATTTGCGACTCTTTTTCTTGGGCCAAATGGTAAATATTTGTAGCCAGGAATCCAATGGATCATAGGCTACAGAAAAGTATGACCCGGAAATCTATCGTCTTATCCAGACAAAATACAACACAAGCCAGTAATTAGTAGTGACCAACACACCAATGCCAAGTATCAAAGCAAAAGTAGTTTTTCTTCTTTACTAAAATATTCTACACAGTCCTCCTTCAGAAAAATGGCTTCACTACTAGGAACTTCCTCTTCAGCAGCAGCAGCTGCAATATTAGCTTCTACACCCTTATCTTCTCGCTCCTCTAAATCTGCCGTTTTCTCCCTCTTCCCTTCTTCAGGTATAACCAATCACAATGTAGTTTGCATAAATTTTATCCATATAGTTCAATAATTCAGAAATTGTTACTTTTTATTGCAGGACAGAGTCAAGGGAGGAAGTTTTATGGAGGGATTAGAGTCCCAGTTAAAAAAGGGAGGTCCCAATTCCATGTAGCAATTTCAAATGTTGCGACGGAAATCAGCCCTGCTCAAGAACAGGTACTAATTTTCTTCATTTCGGTATTTCGGGATAAGGTAATTTCATTAGGGAAGATTTGTGTATTATAAATAGTGTGGGATTTTGGGGTTTTGGTTGTGGAACATCCGGAAAGTTGTCTCTGTCTGACCTATAGCCACGGGATCGAGCCTTGGAATTGATGCTTGCATCAGGGTGGGATGCCTACATCACACCCTTTGGGTGCAGCTCTTCTCCGGACCCTGCTTGAACACGGGATGCTTTGTGCTCCGAAATCTTAGTTGAGGGTATAAAATGAAATGGCAATCTAAGTTGAGGATGTGAAATGAAATGGCTGCAACATTGCAAGAGAGCTAGTTAATATGTTTTCACCAGTAGCTAGAAAGATTATTAAAATGCATATAAATTGCTTGCTGAAATGTTCTTGGACCCAATTGTGATGCTTCTTGAATGTGGGTATATTTCCTCTGTTTCATATTATGTGAGAAGTTTATTTGACTTGTATATTATATTAGTGATAGTGGAAGTGAATATCATACTAATGGTTGAAAATAAGTTTCATGGAAAAAACGTGATATTGAAGGTTAGAAGTTTGGATATTTTAATGAATTTGAATTCTTGAAAGTTGTAAAATTTCTATTGAAATGGAGTGATCTCAAACATGTCTGGACGTTCCAAAAAGGAAAGAGTCTCGTATAAATAGATTTCTCCGTTTCACTTTATGTGTCTTAGTTGGATTGATCACGAAGTTTAAAAATGTAAAGAAGATTTATGAATCTTGCAGTCTTAAACTAAAGATTTGTATAATGTATCAACGATAACATTTAAATCTTGTGGTCTAAACGTGCGATGTCATTCCTATAATGAGTGTCATTAAGAACAAAATAGGAATAGTGGAATTAAAGATTTACTGTACTAAATATAGAAAGACAGAAGTATTTCTTTCGGAACAAACTGAAAAGGAAAATAAGAAACATATATTGAAATGGAGGGAGATGAATATATTAAAGTTCAAAATAGTTTTGTTAGGTTCAGATTAGAAAGTTATAACATTTGGGGAAACTGATTTATTTGTTAGGCAATGTATTCTCAACCCTTTTTTATTTATTCGGTTACGACGCATAGTATATTGATAAACTCACCTACTTTGCCATTTTAAGGGTCAGAAACTTGCTGAGGAGAGCCAGAGACCGGTGTATCCATTTGCAGCTATAGTGGGACAAGATGAAATGAAGTTATGTCTTTTGCTGAATGTAATAGATCCAAAGATTGGAGGTGTGATGATAATGGGTGATAGGGGAACCGGGAAGTCCACCACGGTTAGATCTTTGGTAGATTTACTTCCTGAAATCAAAGTTATTTCTGGTGATCCATTCAATTCAGATCCAGACGACCAAGAAGTAATGAGCGCAGAAGTCCGTGACAAATTGAGGAGCGGAGAGAAGCTTCCTATATCCCGTACGAAAATCAACATGGTTGATTTACCGCTTGGTGCTACTGAGGACAGGGTGTGTGGCACAATCGACATTGAGAAAGCTCTTACTGAGGGTGTGAAGGCTTTCGAGCCTGGTCTTCTTGCTAAAGCTAACAGAGGAATACTTTACGTCGATGAGGTTAATCTTTTGGACGACCATTTAGTAGATGTTCTTTTGGATTCTGCAGCATCGGGATGGAACACTGTTGAAAGAGAGGGGATATCAATATCACACCCTGCCCGGTTTATCCTTATTGGTTCGGGTAATCCTGAAGAAGGAGAACTTAGGCCACAACTTCTTGATCGATTTGGAATGCATGCCCAAGTGGGGACCGTGAGAGATGCAGAGCTGAGAGTGAAGATAGTTGAGGAAAGAGCTCGTTTTGATAAGAACCCCAAGGAATTCAGGGAATCATACAAGGCAGAGCAAGAAAAGCTCCAGAACCAAATCGACTCAGCTAGGAACGCTCTTTCTGCTGTTACAATCGATCATGATCTTCGAGTTAAAATCTCTAAGGTCTGTGCAGAACTAAACGTCGATGGATTGAGAGGTGATATAGTCACTAACAGGGCAGCAAGAGCGTTGGCTGCACTAAAAGGAAGAGATAAGGTAACTCCGGAGGATATCGCCACTGTCATTCCCAACTGCTTAAGACACAGACTGAGGAAGGATCCTTTGGAATCTATCGACTCGGGCGTACTTGTTGTTGAGAAATTTTATGAGGTTTTCGCCTAAGCTGTTTTATAGAGCAAGATACTTATTTTTGGCTTTTATTTTCCATTCATAAATCAACTAAAGATTTGACAATTGTAACACTAGACTTTTGCTTAAGCTTGCCTTTGTACTGTGCTTAAGAAATGGGGTTCAGAATTACCTGTAGCCAGTTGTATTTGGTTATGACTGCTCTATTTTCTGAAATCCTTCATTTTTGTTCTATAGCAACTATTATAATTCCATTGGTTCAGTCCTTATTAGATACTGTAGGACATCCAAAAACAAAAGAAGAAAAAGGGGAGGAAAGGGAGAATGAAATAAATGCCAGATACAATGCACTTGTCTCAGCTAAATGCTTTTAGATTTTATTTGAGGCCAACTTCTGTTGCACCAGAAAAGAAAGAAGGCAATGTTTTCCTGTGCCAAGCAAAACAAAATCCGTTGAGATGCTCCGTGGTTCAGCGGCAAGAGTACAACGCGTGATGTGTGGGTTAGGCTCACATTTCGATATTGAATCCTTCCGCTAACAAAACACTTATATTCAGGTGGAGAAGAGTATATCTGTACAGATTTTTCTCGCAAGTTTGAACTTGAATGTCTGATTCGTCTAATTGTTCATTTACCAATTGCAAGTCGATAGTTTGCTTGTTTGGAGACTTTAGGACTTGGATAAGGTCTAATCATAAATTCATAATCTAGTTTGAAATTCATCCAACTCTAATTTAGCCGAAAATTGCATTTAGCATATGATTGTAAAAATTAGACGTTGATCATGCCTAAAAACAAAAAGATGTTTGTCATAATTTTACCCAATACTTGGTTAAACGATTGTTAATCTAAACTTTTTTAAAGAACAATTGTTTGGCAACAATAAATATCGCATATAGAATAAAATTACTGTACTTACATTTACATGCTAAACATTTAGTGTACAACTTCTAAATACAAATTTCCATTGTAATTTATTAGTAACTTAGAGAAGTTACGTCACCTTTAATACGTTCATTATGTACTAATTACTTAGTTTATATCTGTAATGTACAACTAATTCTAATACAAAGATTATTATTAACGATAGTACAACAACAATAACAAATTCAGTGTAATCCCACAAGTGGGTCTGGAAAGAGTTGTATGTATGCAGCCTTACCCCTACCCTAGCAAGACAGAGAGTCTATTTCCGATAGACCCTCGATCGAAGAAAAGATGAGAAGGAGCAGCATCAACAAGTAGCAACAACACAAGAAGTCTATATATTGAGATGTCAGATGAGATATTTTTGTGCTTTTGCCATTGAATCTTGTCCTCTATTGCCTACTGAGGCAGTAAACTTCATATGAACATTAATAAAACATCTTTTGTCCACTTATTAATGATCTTATGGAGTATAAGCTTCAACCAATTCTGGATGAACAATTATGGCATAAACAAAAAGACCCTCCTTCAACAAGACACACATTATTGACTCAAATTCAGAGCACAATCAGTGGAATAGTCGAGGTCCTCGCAAGTTGGATCGGACATCGATGACGACGACGACAATAACAACAACAACAACAACAACAACAACAACAACAACGATAACGATAACAACAAACCCGGTATAATCTCACAAGTAGGGTCTAGAAAAAATAATATGTACGCAGACCTTTCTTCTACCTTTAAGAAAGCAGAGAGGCTGTTTCCGGAAGACCCTCCGCTCAGGAGGCCCGGACATCAGCATCATAGAAAAAAAGACGACGTCGCATATGGTTTCTTCAAGAAATCAAACTTCAGCTTGGCTAATAACTAGCCCTGTAGACTTAATGATACATAACATCTGTAAAAGGTGGCCTTATTTTTAGGCTTTTTATTTGTGAGCCTTGTTGGTACATTTGGAGCCTTTTATTTAAGGCCTTGTTGGCCAAATAAATGGCCTTGTATTTTGAGAGGATGTGGCCAATTGTTGGCCAAGCATTTCTTTCTTCTCTTCCTATATAATGAGGACTCTCTACTCATTTGAAAACACATCAACAAGACTTGAGTTTTCATTTCTTGTTTCTTCCTTTCTTCCTTTATTAAGAGTGTTTTGTATGAGAGTTAGTGTTGGAAAGCACTTGTGTCAACCCTTTCTTCGGAGTGAACTTGTGAGGTTATTCTCTTAGGGTATTTGGAATTAATTAGAGTATTTACTCTAATTTTGTACTCTCTTTTGTACTCTTATTGTTATAGTAAATTGCCTCTCTCCGCTTGTGGACGTTGGTCACTTTGACCGAACCATGTTAAATTTGTGTCTTCTTTATCTACTTTAATTGTCGTTGTTATCAACTTCCATTGTCTTTGTTATTGTCATTATACCGTTGTTTGGCTAAATTTTGCACTACCCGGATTCTCGATCCTAACAAATTGGTATCAGAGCCAGATCAAACAGGATTTGTTTCAGTAGCCAATATGACTCTAACAAAGACCTATGTTGAGAAATTTGACCGAAGTGCAAACTTAGAAATGTGGCAATTAAAGATGGAAGCTATCCTAATTCAGGATGGCTTAGATTTGGCGTTACAAGGAAATGAGAAGAAGCCGGATAAAATGACGGATGAGGAGTTTGTAGTCATAGACAAAAGGGCAAAAGCATGTATCATTTTAAATCTCTCAAATGAGGTTTTACGTGAAGTTTCTGTAGAAACCACAGCCAAAGGCATGTGGGAAAAATTGAAAATCTTATATATGAAGAGGACGGTGGAAAATAGACTTTACCTGAAGCAGAAGCTTTATACAATTCGTATGGGTGAAGGTACCTCTATTCTCTCTCATCTTGACACCTTTGATTCCATTCTTATGGATTTGAGTAATATAGATGCTGAAATTAAAGATGAGGATCAAGCCGTGTTACTACTTTGTTCTCTACCCCCATCTTTTAAGCATATAAGAGATACTATGCTTTATGCAAAGGATAATATCTCTTATAAGGATATTAAATTTATTTTAAAATCAAAAGAACAGATAGACAGTGATATTACTGGAAAAACTAGTGGAACTCAAGCGGAAGTTGGCTTGTTTGTTAGGGGCAAATCCGACTCCATATCCAGATACAATAATTTACAGTGTCGTTATTGTCATAAGAAAGGTTACAATATCTCTTAATGCTATAAACTGAAAAATAAAGAAAAGCATAAAGAAAGAAAAAATGAGCACAAAAATACTGACACCGCCGAAGCTAGTGTAGCAACTGATGAGATTGAGGGAACTATATTCTTAGCAACTGAAACTAGTTTCAGATTAGACAATGAGTGGATTTTAGATTCTGGTTGTTCATATCATATGTGTCCTAGCAGGGACTTGTTTTCTACATATGATTCAGTTGCAGGTGGAGTTGTCCAACTGGGTAACAATGTTACTTGCAACGTTATTGGCAAAGGTACAATTCGGTTCAGAATGCATGATGATGTGGTGAGAACTCTCACCGATGTTAGATATGTTCCTGAGTTAAAGAAAAATCTCATATCTTTGGGCACTTTAGAATCCCTTGGGTGCAAATTCACTAGTGAAGGCGAAGTTTTAAAAGTTTTTCAAGATGCTCTTGTGATCATGAAAGCACACAGATCTGGTTCGTTGTATACTTTATTGGGATCCACTGTTATAGGCCCTACTGCAGTTTCAGTATCAGACAACTTGTCTGATTTTGATGGCAATAAATTTTGACATATGCCCATTGGGGCTTTTGCGGAGAAGGTGAAGCAAATTTACTATATCACCCAAAATTAGGCCAAGGTGGAGATTTGTAAAAGGTGGCCTTATTTTTAGGCCTTTTATTTGTGAGCCTTGTTGGCACATTTGGAGCCTTTTATTTAAGGCCTTGTTGGCCAAATAAATGGCCTTGTATTTTGAGAGGATGTGGCCAATTGTTGGCCAAGCATTTCTTTCTTCTCTTCCTATATAACGAGGACTCTCTACTCATTTGAAAACACACCAACAAGACTTGAGTCTTCATTTCATTTTTCTTCCTTCCTTTCTTTATTAAGAGTGTTTTGTATGAGAGTTAGTGTTGGGAAGCACTTGTGTCAACCCTTTCTTTGGAGTGATCTTGTGAGGTTATTTTCTTAGGGTATTTGGGATTAATTAGATAATTTACTCTAATTTTGTACTCTCTTTAGTACTCTTATTGTTATAGTAAATTGCCCCTCTTCGCTTGTAGACGTTGGTCACTTTGACCGAACCACGTTAAATTTGTGTCTTATTTATCTACTTTAATTGTCGTTGTTATCAACTTCCATTGTCTTTGTTATTGTCATTATACCGTTGTTTGGCTAAATTTCGCACTACCCGAATTCCCGATCCTAACAAATTGGTATCAGAGCCGGATCAAACAGGGTTTGTTTCAGTAGCCAATATGACTCTAACAAAGACCTATGTTGAGAAATTTGATCGAAGTGCAAACTTAGAAATGTGGCAATTAAAGATGGACACTATCCTAATTCAGGATGGCTTAGACTTGGCATTACAAGGAAAGGAGAAGAAGCCAGATAAAATGACGGATGAGGAGTTTGTAGTCATAGACAAAAGGGCAAAAGCATGTATCATTTTAAATCCCTCAAATGAGGTTTTACGTGAAGTTTCTGTAGAAACCACAGCCAAAGACATGTGGGAAAAATTGAAAACATTATATATGAACAGGACGGTGGAAAATAAACTTTACCTGAAGCAGAAGCTTTATACAATTCGTATGGGTGAAGGTACCTCTATTCTCTCTCATCTTGACACCTTTGATTCCATTCTTATGGTTTTGAGTAATATAGATGCTGAAATTAAAGATAAAGATCAAGCCGTGTTATTGCTTTGTTCTCTATCCCCATCTTTTAATCATATAAGAGATACTATGCTTTATGCAAAGGATAATATTTCTTATAAGGATATTAAATCTATTTTAAAATCAAAAGAACAGATAGATAGTGATATTACTGGGAAAACTAGTGAAACTCAAACGGAAGTTGGCTTGTTTGTTAGGGGCAAATCCGACTCCATATCCAGATACAATAATTTACAGTGTCGCTATTGTCATAAGAAAGGTCACAATATCTCTTAATGCTATAAACTGAAAAATAAAGAAAAGCATAAAGAAAGAAAAAATGAGCACAAAAATACCGACACCGCCGAAGCTAGTATAGCAACTGATGAGATTGGGGGAACTATATTCTTAGCAACTGAAACAAGTTTCAGATTAGACAATGAGTGGATTTTAGATTCCGGTTGTTCATATCATATGTGTCCTAGCAGGGACTTGTTTTCTACATATGATTCAGTTGCAGGTGGAGTTGTCCAACTGGGTAACAATGTTACTTGCAACGTTATTGGCAAAGGTACAATTCGGTTCAGAATACACGATGATGTGGTGAGAACTCTCACTGATGTTAGATATGTTCCTGAGTTAAAGAAAAATCTCATATCTTTGGGCACTTTAGAATCCCTTGGGTGCAAATTCACTAGTGAAGGTGGAGTTTTAAAAGTTTTTCAAGATGCTCTTGTGATCATGAAAGCACACAGATCTGGTTCATTGTATACTTTATTGGGATCCACTGTTATAGGCCCTACTGCAGTTTCGGTATCAGACAACTTGTCTGATTTTGATGGCATTAAATTTTGACATATGCCCATTGGGGCTTTTGCGGAGAAGGTGAAGCAAATTTACTATATCAGCCAAAATATGTCCAAGGTGGAGATTTGTAAAAGGTGGCCTTATTTTTAGGCCTTTTATTTGTGAGCCTTGTTGGCACATTTGGAGCCTTTTATTTAAGGCCTTGTTGGCCAAATAAATGGCCTTGTATTTTGAGAGGATGTGGCCAATTGTTAGCCAAGCATTTCTTTATTCTCTTCTTATATAACGAGGACTCTCTACTCATTTGAAAACACACCAACAAGACTTGAGTCTTCATTTCTTGTTTCTTCCTTTCTTCCTTTATTAAGAGTATTTTGTATGAGAGTTAGTGTTGGGAAGCACTTGTGTCAACCCTTTCTTTGGAGTGATCTTGTGAGGTTATTCCCTTAGGGTATTTGGAATTAATTAGAGTATTTACTTTAATTTTATACTCTCTTTTATACTCTTATTGTTATAGTAAATTGCCCTCTCCGCTTGTGGACGTTGGTCACTTTGACCGAACCACGTTAAATTTGTGTCTTCTTTATCTACTTTAATTGTCATTGTTATCAACTTCCATTGTCTTTGTTATTGTCATTATACCGTTGTTTGACTAAATTTTGCACTACCCGAATTTCCGATCCTAACAAATTGGTATCAGAGGCGGATCAAAATGGGTTTGTTTCAGTAGCCAATATGACTCTAACAAAGACCTATGTTGAAAACTTTGACCTAAGTGCAAACTTAGGAATATGGCAATTAAAGATGGAAGCTATCCTAATTCAGGATGGCTTAGACTTGGCGTTACAAGGAAAGGAGAAGAAGCCGGATAAAATGACGGATGAGGAGTTTGTAGTCATAGACAAAAGGGCAAAAGCATGTATCATTTTAAATCTCTCAAATGAGGTTTTACGTGAAGTTTCTGTAGAAACCACAGCCAAAGGCATGTGGGAAAAATTAAAAATCTTATATATGAAGAGGACGGTGAAAAATAGACTTTACCTGAAGTAGAAGCTTTATACAATTCGTATGGGTGAAGGTACCTCTATTCTCTCTCATCTTGATACATTTGATTCCATTCTTATGGATTTGAGTAATATAGATGCTGAAATTAAAGATGAGGATCAAGCCGTGTTACTGCTTTGTTCTCTACCCCCATCTTTTAAGCATATAAGAGATACTATGCTTTATGCAAAGGATAATATCTCTTATAAGGATATTAAATCTATTTTAAAATCAAAAGAACGGATAGATAGTGATATTACTGGGGAAACTAGTGGAACTCAAGCAGAAGTTGGCTTGTTTGTTAGGGGCAAATCCGACTCCATATCCAGATACAATAATTTACAGTGTCGCTATTGTCATAAGAAAGATCACAATATCTCTTAATGCTATAAACTGAAATATAAAGAAAAGCATAAAGAAATAAAAAATGAGCACAAAAATACTGACACCGCCGAAGCTAGTGTAGCAACTGATGAGATTGAGGGAACTATATTCTTAGCAACTGAAACTAGTTTCAGATTAGACAATGAGTGGATTTTAGATTCCGATTGTTCATATCATATGCGTCCTAGCAGGGACTTGTTTTCTACATATGATTCAGTTACAGGTGAAGTTGTCCAACTGGGTAACAATGTTACTTGCAACGTTATTGGCAAAGGTACAATTCGGTTCAGAATGCATGATGATGTGGTGAGAACTCTCACCGATGTTAGATATGTTCCTGAGTTGAAGAAAAATCTCATATCTTTGGGCACTTTAGAATCCCTTAGGTACAAATTCACTAGTGGAGGTGGAGTTTTAAAAGTTTTTCAAGATGCTCTTGTGATCATGAAAGCACACAGATCTGGTTCGTTGTATACTTTATTGGGATCCACTGTTATAGGCCCTACTGCAGTTTCGGTATCAGACAACTTGTCTGATTTTGATGGCATTAAATTTTGACATATGCCCATTGGGGCTTTTGCGGAGAAGGTGAAACAAATTTACTATATCAGCCAAAATTAGGCCAAGGTGGAGATTTGTAAAAGGTGCCTTATTTTTAGGCCTTTTATTTGTGAGCCTTGTTGGCACATTTGGAGCCTTTTATTTAAGGCCTTGTTGGCCAAATAAATAGCCTTGTATTTTGAGAGGATGTGGCCAATTGTTAGCCAAGCATTTCTTTCTTCTCTTCTTATATAACGAGGACTCTCTACTCATTTGAAAACATACCAACAAGACTTGAGTCTTCATTTCTTGTTTCTTCCTTTCTTCCTTTATTAAGAGTATTTTGTATGAGAGTTAGTGTTGGGAAGCACTTGTGTCAACCTTTTCTTTGGAGTGATCTTGTGAGGTTATTCCCTTAGGGTATTTGGAATTAATTAGAGTATTTACTTTAATTTTATACTCTCTTTTATACTCTTATTGTTATAGTAAATTGCCCTCTCCGCTTGTGGACGTTGGTCACTTTGACCGAACCACGTTAAATTTGTGTCTTCTTTATCTACTTTAATTGTCGTTGTTATCAACTTCCATTGTCTTTGTTATTGTCATTATACCGTTGTTTGGCTAAATTTCGCACTACCCGGATTTCCGATCCTAACAACATCAAAAGGAAAGTGTGTTTCCTTTTGATAAATAAGCGTTGATAAATAACACTGAGCAACTAATACAAAAGTATTTCTAGGGAAATGCGGAACCATTGCATAACATATTATACTTTCCACTATCAATCTTGCTATTATGCTAAGAGCTGTTACACTGAAAGCAATGGCTATAGTAGAAAAGGGCAGCCCAGTAAATTAAGCTCTCGCTATGCGTGTGGTCTGGGGAATGATCGGACAACAAAGGTCTATTGTACGCAGTCTTATCCTGCATTTCTGCTAGAGGCTGTTCCGTAACCTCCCGGTCACATGACAATAACTTTACCAGTTACGCAAGGCTTTCTTTCGGCTATAGTAGGATACATGTATTTGTAATTTGCTTCACTTCATTTTGAAGGAACCATCCTTTGTGTTCAAGATTAAAAGGGCAAAGGTTTCGGGAGAGATTTGGCAATAACATGTTTATTGGCGACTTCTATGCCAAAAACTAGGCCGTCGTTCTTGAAAATCAGGGGGGCGCTGGTACACAACTGATGCGGCTTTAATCAAAATTCCAGCAGTTAGAGCCCATATTATATACTTCTCATTCTTTGTTTCATGATCAAAGAAATGAAGTACGTATTCATCTCCCATGTATTCAAGCTCTTGTTCTCTTCGATTTTCATCCTAATATTAACCAATATGTTGGTAAGAACAACTGAAGATGAAATCTGTAAAGTAAAAGGGAGTTTTTAGACTTACTAACCTTAAGAAACATCTCTAAAGGTGCATCAAATATTGCTGCCACTTCTGCAGTATTTATAACTGGCTTGAATGCGTTCCGGTCCCAAAGTATACCAACAACTGGAACCACTGTAATTCCCTTCTGAAAAAGAAAATAAATGCCAATTGCAGATGCCCAAATCATAGTACTTTTATTACATTAAGGCTAGAAGTATAGAAATGAAGAAGGCTAAATAGCTTTCATTCGGAATTTGCTACCTATAATTGTTCCTTGATACCAGCTAAGCATTGATCATAAGCTCCAACGATACCAGATCAAGAAAACTACTCCAAATAGAACTTAATAAAATTGAGTAGAAACATTCTGCTAAAATAACTTTTCTTATACAACCATCGCTCCTCCTGTTTAATGTGAGTGCTCACAAACCATCCTTCAGTTGAAAACATATTTTCTTCTATCAAAGTAAACAAAGACATTGTTTTGACAATTTACAATGTAATGATGGTTGTGTGACAGTTAAGGACTTTATACAAAATACATCTTCAAGTTTCTGTAGTGTGGAGTTTCAATAATCCTTTTGGGTTTTCGGGTAAGCAATATTCTTGTCATGGCACCCAAGGGTGTGGCTTAGCGATCAAATGAAGTTGGAGGAGAAACATGAGCTCTCAGACTCAAATTCCAGCCTTGGCAAAAAACACTGGATGATTTCATTCCATCTGTTTAAGCACAGTCACCCGACAAATGTGCTGGTGGAGGGTAGCAAGTAACTGATGTAATAGTCAGGATACACGGAAGCTGATCCACAACACCACCATCATAAAAATAATATGCATGTCATGTCTAATATTGCACAATGCTCTCAAGAACTAATGAGTTAGTACCATTTAACCACTATATATATAAGATCTGTGAAAGGAATTGATAGCTTCACCTTATAATGCTCTCAAGAATTAAATGAAGCTAATGAAGACAGATGCATTACCTTGGTGGTAAAGGATTCAAGAACAGCGACGACATCAACAAGTGAACGGTCCAATCCAATCTCCTCCTCAGCCTCTCTCAATGCTGTTTCAATGTCATTGCCATCACCTTCTTCTACTTTCCCACCAGGCAAAGCAACTTCACCTAAAAACAACACATTGAGATAATTAATGGCTTGTAGAATACATTTTATCCAAAAATTAGAATCAATACTCTGGCTTTGGTGAACAGATTTATCCGACATCTATGATGGTGTTTGACTGGATACAAAATTTTAATAAAAAAGAAAAGAAAATAACACTCTTGACACAGCCTAAAATACCTTTAGAACTTGTGGCTTTATGGCTATAAGGACATATTCTTACAGTAAAATAGGAAAAATATAAAGATTAAAGTTGAAGAATAGAAAAAATGACACTTTTGACGCATACTCCCTGTGTCCCAATTTATGAGATATTTTTCGTTTCTCTAAATTCAAACTACGTGAACCAACATTTTAAATGTATTTTTCCATCACACGTCGGTGAAAAATTGAACTTATAGTATTTTTCGTGTATTCAAGATAGTTTTTGAATATTTTAATTTTAATTTTCAAATATTGTGATCTAATACAATTTAGCTTTAATCAAATTAACTCTCGATACACAAATAGTGTCACATAAATTAAGACAGATGGACTACTGAAATATAATTAGAACTTGTGATTTTATAGGACACAATACAGTAAAATAGTTAAAATACAAAGTTAGAAGTTGAAGAGTTTTTGAACCTGTGGTTTTATGGCTACAAGATGTAAAGTTTAAAGCTGACAAGTTTCCTAAGGTCATTCATTTTTTAACAGACTAAAAAGGATAGAATGACATAAAAAATGGAACAAAAAGGTAATAATTTTGTCAAAAATTTGGGCAATCAAATAGTTACCAGAATGTGTAGACAGAGTGGAAGCTCTTTTAGTGAGAATTACACGAAGATAGCCTTTTTGGTCTTCAAATAGACATACCAAAACTGCAGCCCTATTGGATTTAGATCTTCTTGAATTATTATCTATTGGGTCTGTCCCAAATTCTGATTTCAATTCTTGGTCTTTGGAAACAACCTCATTTACTGTACATTCTTGAATTCTTGGACTTTGATTTTGAATGTGGGTATTATTCAAAGGGTGATTATTAGGATTATAAAGTTGAAGCCTTTCAGCTAATTTAATGAGACTGTCTGATCTGTGAAAGTTTTTAGATGCCATAGGTATTGAGAAAGAGAAAGGAGATTTGAGATTTTGCTAAAGCTTTAACAAGTCTAATTGGGTCCTGGATTTTTGGGGGTTGCTTCTTAATAATTTGTTACTCCATATTATATATATATATGCCTTGCTGGTCAATTTTGTCGTCTAATAAATATTGTACACCTTGTCATGATCTGTCCAATTCATCCCTTTCGTTTTCCATATTTTTTTTTAATTCTTTTTCCATTTCGATGACTAGATTTTTTTTTTTTTTTTTTGGCTAATACCATGCATTTATATTTATCGATGACTAGATTTTGTTTCATCAGAAGTAGGGGCAAAGCTATATTGGCCAAGGGTGGTCAACACAATATTTCGTCGAAAAATTATACTACGTATAAGGTAAAATATTACTTGTTATTGATTAAAAATAGACTTTGAACACCTTTGCATAGCCCACTGGTAAAGGGTGTTCAAACCCTTATTGAATTTTCTGATTTCGCCATTGATAGAAAGGTACATTTCGATGACTAGACGAAGGTGTATTTTTTTGACTAGATGTACTTGTGTGACGAGTATTCTTTTTTCCACAGTTTAATCATCTGGTATCAACATCCGGTTTTGATCAATTTTTGCGCCAAATAGATATATTAAGGGGTAAAATGTTTCTTATAGAAAAAGATTCCACTTCGATGCTCGAATTCATGATCAAAGATGATAATCTCAACCATTTCGGTGATGAAAATTGTGATATGAATGGAAGTACTTCATACGATATTTTTTCGAGTACGTTAAAATTTTACCAATAACAAAACATACTGGTATATACGTGTATCCATATCCGATATGTCTCAGTAATATAACATTGATCTTATCAAGGCACCAACATCACAAAAAACCAGAGAGGTGATTTTTATGGCAAAAGTTGCTTTCTTATGCCAAACTTAGAAAATTTAGAGGTGATTATATGATAGGTTTATAAAAATAAAACATTTCAAGAACGAAAAAATGTGGCAGCTCGAAATGATTAACTTGTGATTGATTTTGAAGCATCTTGGAAGATTTCGACGTAGCGGAGAATTCAAGATTCAAATTCTCTTTTGTTTTGCAATATTGAGAAAGAAATGAGAACCTAGTTTGAGTAATTTTATAGTTATTAAAATAAGTGCATGCACCAAATCATGTTAACTAACTATGGTTAAGTGATATGTTGAGATTATAAGAATATAAATTAACCATAGGTAAGTAATAAAGAAAAGATATTTATCATGCACTTGATTGCCCTAGTTGGACTGTGGATAGATCCAAAATTAGACTTTTTCGCGACCTAGTAGATGTTCATATCTCCCTTAGAAGTTGTTAAATGGAACACAATCAGTGACGAATCCAGAGCACAAGCTATGGGTTAATAAGAACTTCGTATATCTGATTGTAAACCAAATTATTACTTGTATATTAACTTATGGTGTTCTTATAGGAACCCATAAACTTTAAATTTTGAATCTGCTTCTGAATACAATATATATCCGTGTCTAAAGCCTAGTGATCAATAATTTGTCACAATGTGAAGCGTAATGTTATGTGTTCAAATCCAATTGAACCTTTGCTACTCATCTATTAACTACGTGAAGGAAAAGAAAAAGATAGACATCAACTTGTCTGCAATAACATAGAAAAAAAAAGCAACTACTACAAACATAATTAACTTGGCAAGTTTTTGCATCATTTTAAAAGCTTTTTTTTCCCATGAGGTGATAACAGATGCGACTGACTAGGCTGTTTAATGTTATTTTCAGAACAAAGAGGATGCCGGAGGAGTGGAAGTGGAGTACGGTGGTATCGTTGTACAAGAACGAAGGTGATATCCAGTGTTGTAACAACTATAGGAGTATCAAGTTACTTAGTCATATCATAAAAGTTTGGGAGATGATGGTGGAAGTAAGGGTGAGGAGGACTGTGTCTATATCTGACAACCAGTTTCGATTCATATCGGGTCGTTCGACTACGGAAGCTATCCACCTTATTAGGAGGTTGATAGAACAGTACAGGGATAGGAAGAAGGATCTGCAAATGGCGTTTATTGACTTGGAGAAAGCATATGACAAGGTCCCTAGGGAGGTTCTCTGGAGATGCCTAGAGGCAAAAGGTGTGCCGGTAGCTTACATTAGAACGATCAAGGACATGTATGATGGAGCTAAGACTCGGGTTAGGACAGTCAGAGGCGACTCAGAGCATTTTTCGGTTGTTATGGGGTTACATCAAGGATCTGCGCTCAACCCGTTCTTATTTGCCCTGGTGATGGACGCATTGGCATACCATATTCAAGGGGAGGTGCCATGGTATATGTTATTCACTGACGACATAGTTCTGATTGATGAGACACGAGGCGGTGTTAACGATAGGCTGGAGGTTTGGAGATATACCCTTGAATCTAAGGGTTTTAAGTTGAGCAAGACTAAGACAGAATATCTGGAGTGCAAGTTCAGCGCCGAGTCGGGGGAAGTGGGCATAGACGTGAGGCTTGGATCACAGGTCATCCTTAAGAGACGTAGTTTTAAGTACCTAGGGTCCATTATCCAGAGGGACAGAGAGATGTGATGAGGACGTCACAAACCATATAGGAGTAGGGTGGATAAAATGGAGGTTAGCATCAGGAGTCCTGTGTGACAAGAGAGTGGTACCGTTACTTAAAGGTAAGTTCTATAGAGTTGTGGTTAGACTGGCCATGTTGTATGGGGTAGAGTGTTGGCCAGTTAAGAACTCTTATATCCAGAAAATGAAAGTGGCAGAAATGAGGATGTTGAGGTGGATGTGCGGGCATACTAGGATGGATAAGATTAGGAATGAAGTTATTCGGGAGAAGGTGAGTGTGGCTCCTATGGATGACAAGATGCGGGAAGTGAGGCTCAGATGGTTCGGGCACGTGTGGAGGAGGAGCCCTGATGCTCTGGTGAGGAGGTGCGAGAGTTTGGCTTTGGCGGGAATGAGAAGAGGTAGAGGGCGACCTAAGAAGTATCGGGGAGAGGTGATCAGACAGGACATGGCGTTGCTGCAGATTTTCTTGGACATGGCCCTTGATAAGGAAGTTTGGAGGTCGAGCATTAGGGTTGTAGGTTAGGACGTAGTTGAATTCGGGGGTGAGGTTAGTTCGATAGGGGTGGCCATAGACTGATAGTGGTTTATGTTGTGTTCACACTATCCTTCTGTTTTTCATAGCATCGAGGCTTATTTTCTGGTTTTGTTATTGCATTCCAACTATTTTCTAGTTCCTATGATGCTGTTATTATTTCTTTGATTTCTGTTTGATGGTACTAATATATTGTTCTTTCCCGTCTTTTTCGTCTTCTTGAGTAGAGAGTCTTTCGGAAACAGCCTCTCTACTCATTCGGGATAGGGGTAAGGTTTGCGTACACACTACCCTCCACAGACCCACTTGTGAAATTTTACTGGGTCGTTGTTGTTGAGGTGATAACAGATGCAGTTCTTTCTTGGCTGGCTGACAACTCCTTTCGGACCAAGGCAGCCTTACCAGAAATGAAAGCAATTTTCAATCCATCTTGTAACTTTCTCATTTAGTTTTTCCAATTATCCCTAAAGTTCTCAAAGCCTTTACACCAACTTTATATAGGGTATAAAATAAGGTTAATAAATCAATAGGCAATAAAGAAGCCAACAATTAATCTACTGCCTACTTCAACCACTGGCATTATAATTAGTTACCTATCTTAATTAATTGTCGCTAGTTCAACAGCCCCATAATTGCTTTTTAGGACGGTAGTGTTCGAACCACCACCTTGTGCGCACATCGACCATTCAAGTACCAACAACAACAACAATAACATATCCAATATAATCTCATATAGTGAGTTCTGAGGAGGATAGTGTGTATGCAAACGTTACCCCTACTCTTGTAGAGGTAGAGAGGCTATTTTCAACAGACCCTCGACTCAAGGCGACCATTCAAGTAAGTATCTTCAAAATTGCTAAAGATAGGAAGTATGTATTTTTAGATTTCTGGATCTTATTGAAACACAACATGAATACATCAGATGGTATTATAAAATCTAGTCCTAGCTCTAAATCAGTAACCAAGTGCTTCAACTAGCCAGTAGCCATCTTTCTTTCATTAACCCAGATAAGAAAGATAAACTCTTAGCTTTACCACTGCTATCTCATCGCCATTCCTGAACATCACATGGAAAAAAAACATTAATTCCAGTCAGGAGAAATCCTACAGGAAAAGCAGGCAGTTAGAGAGAGAGAGAGAGAGAGAGAATCCATTCCTAGTGTTAACCCCCTTGTCAAGGACTTATCTGTGAGGAAGGTATTTTTAAAAAAATGATGTAAAAATTTATTATTTGTGGTCTTAAATTTTGTCACTACATCAGATGTTTGAAAAATACATAATAATACTCCACTATGTCCATTTAATTAATTTATTACACAAGCTGGATTATACAAGAATTACAAAGATCAAAGTTAATTCATTGTAGTATCTTTGTCCACCACTCTAGGGAGCTTGAATTTAGGATTTTGTTCCAAGAATGCAGGTGCTCTCTGATACACAACTGATGCTGCTCTAATCAAAATCCCAGCAGTTAGACCCCAGATCAAATATTTCTTGTTTTCCAACTCGTAGTCGAACAAATGAATCAGATACTTTTCTCCCATCCATTCTCTTTCTTCTGATCTCCTATTCTCGTCCTGAATAAAGATATTTCGCGTAAGTATCCAAGAAATGGAAGAAATGTATTCGTCACTTGTCGAAGGAAAGTACAAACCTTGAGAAACATCTCCAATGGGACATCAAAAACTGCTTCTACTTCAGCAATATTAGGAGTGGGATTGAATTCTTTTTTATTGGAGAGAATCCCAATTACAGGAATCACTCTAAGAAGATGCTGCAAAAATAACAAATGTATGAGAAATACACACGCAACCAAAAAGTACAAAGGGATTGTTCCGTTGCTAGTTAAATGATTTCTCCATTATACTGACACTTATCAGGATTCAAATTTCGGGTTCACAGCTGTGTAAAAAACAAAAGGCAGCCCGGTGCACTAAGCTCTCACTATGCGCGGGGTCCGGGGAAGTACCGGACCACAAGGTTCTATTATACGCAGTCTTACCCTGCATTTCTGCAAGAGGCTGTTTCTACGGCTCGAACCCGTGACCTCCTGGTCACATGACAACAACTTTACCAGTTACGCCAAGGCTCCCCTTCGGACTTCGGGTTCACAGCTGTTTAAATGCAAAAAATTTAGCAGCAACAAGTTTTAGACAAGACAAACTTGGTAAAAACTTGAATAAAATGGATGAGCTAACAACAAAGAAATCTGAAACCAGATCCGCCAAAGACTTCCAGGATGATGCGACAATGAGTTCAACCAAATATAAGATAACCAACTAATTCTTACATCCTAAAATGCATTATTGTCTTTGCTTAGTCGATATGGCATGCCATGTAAATAAGAGGAATTTCATTTTATTTGCCATTATTAGCAATTCTTTTTTAACCTCTATTTATTTCTTTAACATTTTCCTTTTTTTATATAGATACTGTTTCTCTTTATTTCATATGGTGGATTGATGATGGAAGGCTACTCAAATTGGAGGAAAATAAAATGGAAGGCCTTACTAGCAGATGATAGGTTTACAGTCTAATCAACCAAGTGTGCAACTGTACCCTCCACTAGATCTAAAATCAGGGGCAAGTGCACAAATAGCCATTTTCAGGGATGCTATTTAGAGATTAGGCAGTACTTATTTTATCTTAAAAATTTAAACTAAAAATCTTAACTTTAGGACACTTTTGTCCTGAAAAATTGAACTGAAAAACTAAAATTCAGGACGCACTGGCTAATTCCTAAATAGCAGCCTTGTAGAGTGGCTACCTGGTGTCATTTCCACGTAAAATCATAGCATATACCATGAGTGGACATTGATTATCTCTTTTTATCTTATGATACACGTGGCTTACGCCTTTGTCTGTTTTATGGTTGGACAAAATGGTCACATCTCAACGGAGATAAAGAAAACATTAGGTGATTTCTTTCCATTTGTTTAAGCCTAGGTGGCAGAGTTACTCAGTACCTATGTTGGTGGAAGGTAACATGTAACTAGTGAAATAGCCGAGGTGCGCGCAAGCTAGGTTGTTTGTAATTTTTGATAATATCCCATAGACTGGTAAGGTAGCTTCTCAATCATGCACAGATTTAAATGAATGAAAATGTAATTAGTTATACGAGTAAAAGAATATTTTCCATTGTAAGGAAATGGTTGACATTTCAAAAGTTTACTAGAAAATGGTGTAATGCTTCGATGAAGATATCGTCAGTGATCACCTCCACTAACTCACTCCATCCTAAGACGATTAACATTTCTTATTTTCAGTTCTAATCCAACAGCAATATTCAATTTCTTTAATAGAATATTCGAAATTCTGTTATTGATACTCTTGCAAGTCTAGATTCTGAGGTTCGTAATCCTTTAAGCAGTTTCGGAATCCGTAAGTTTATCCAGTGTTCTAATTTACTCCAAAAATTGATTAATTTCACTGCTAAATGGTAAAAATGCCAACTCGCTTTGGGAGGAGAAAACAATTGTGTTCTGTTCAATGCAACACACAGCTCAAATATTTGCCGTATATTAACTAAGCCAAAAACATCAAAATCAGCACCTTAATACTCTTAACACTACAAAAACTACAAATGCGACAGAAATGCCAAAGATATGTGCAAAAGTGCACCAAAACTTAAACCAAGTATTAGTGTAACACTAGTAAAGTACGTGCAATGTTTTTCTGTTTAATGTACATTAACTGCAATGCTGCTCTTTTCAGACACTAAGAGATCCATAATTTTGACAAAACATAGGTCACAATGAATTTTAAGTTGGACATAGAAATAGTGAGCAGGCATTTTTCATTTTTTTGATAAAACATTTCAATAACTCGTTTAAAAGGCTTATCCAGATCCATGTTCAGCCAATAATGTGAAATTATCAACTTGTGACTAGTGAATTTTCTTCGTGTTTCTTTGCATTTATAATGTATCACATTTTCCATAAACCATTTTCTCTTATTTGTCTCCCTTAGCCCTCCTCCCAACCAAACAAGGACTCCTTCCCAGATAGGGATAAGAGACAAGGAGCAAGGAGAGTAAATCATTCTTACGTTGATGTATTAATATAAAGTGAACTTCTGAGATAACCAGCACTATAAAAGATTTGCAGGAGATCGTACACTACGATGGAGAAGGAAAGAACAAGCATTTAAACAGTACACAAACTTGGGGCCTAAGGCTAAATGGATTGTACACTGTCAGCAGAGCACAACTACTGCTTGGAAGAAACCCTAAATGAATTTTAATCTTGTTGAAGAAATAGTAATAAATTATGCCAGTAGGAAATATAAAGAGCTTCCAGTACTTCCCATTTTTGTTTTTTATTTTGTATGGTGTTGGTCTGACATGAATTTAAACGGGGAACGTAGTCATTGAGAATTCATATTGCCAATCCCAACTTGTTTCGGACTGAGGCTTAGTTGTTCTTGAAGAAATAATTAAAGAAAAACTAAAACATCAAGTTGAGCCTTATGAAAGGTGTTCTCCATATTAAATTCATCAACTGACTAGCACAGAAACAGAGAAGATTTTCTCAGCAGATTCACCATTACATTCCAGATACATTTCTCTGATCATTTACGCAGACAAGAAAATTTTCACTCTACTAGAAAGGGCAGCCCGGTGCACTAAGCTACTGTACGCAGCCTTACCCTGCATTTGTGCGCTCTACTAGAAAGCTCAGCTAATAATTCAGCAAGTTTATTAGGAAACAAGTTTTGTTTCAACCAATACTATGATGACATCCACCCGAAGTTTCTTTATAGGCTAGATGATAACCACATACCTTAGACAAGAATGGCTCGAGGCAAGTCACGATATTAACCAATGAAGGATCTAATCCTATCTCCTCCTTTGCTTCTCTGGTTGCAGTGTCAGCATCACTTGCATCTCCCTCTTCAGCTTTCCCTCCAGGTAATGCAACTTCACCTGCGTGAATGACTTTTTAGTTCAAATCAGCTAACCTAGCACTATATTATGCCGGAGAGAATAGTATAAATAACAGCAAATGTTAAGTTAAAATACTTTAAGCAATTTGGTAACAAGATTATAGAAAATCAATATCTTGAATAAACAGTAGTATGAATCAATTAGGCAAAATTTGCAAGCCGCAAACTATCAATCACAAGAAAGATAGTAAATTGCCTAAACATCCAAATAACAACATTTCAGCAGCAACGCATCTGTATCAAAATGGTTATCAGAAGCATCGAACCACAATCTCTAGAGAAAACAAAAAAACTATTACACAATTATGTCAACTTAGTTTTACAATCAATTTAACACGTGGAGCCAACTGGATGAAAACAAGGATATTGGATAGACTAAAAGTCTTTGTTAAAAAATGGAATATGTGCAGAACACAACTCAAAAAGCTAGCTCATGAGTTGAGGGTTACCCAAGATCATATAAAGAGACAACAACCCATTTTGTAAACCGATAAAGGACATTTAACACCTCCCGCACGACCAAGCCTAGATATCTCGATCGCAGATAACATAACATGGGGACCAATATTGGGAAACCAAGAATATGAATGGATCTGGCTCTACTACATGTTAAGTAAATGGATCTTGACCTAACTCAACCCAAAAAGCTAGCTCATGAGGCGAAGGTTGCCCCAAGACTATTTAAGGAGACAACATCTTTGTTTCCTCAACCAATGTGGGACACGTACCAATCTTGATTACCAATGGTGGACTACAATCCTCTTATAAATCCAAAAGAAAACTGGTTATATTTTAAGACTTACTATTTTATCATGCAAACCAACACAAGAATTTTCCATACGCTAGGCAATTTTACATTATAGCTGAGCAAAATTCACTGTGCTGGATAAATTCCAAACATACATCAAGTCACACTATCATCATCGACATGTAAACCGCATACCTCTTGCTGTCTTGCATGCATCAAATCACAACCATATATCAAAACAACCAACCAACTACATCTCAATCCCAACAATTATTTGGAGTCTGTCGGCCATATGAATCCTCGGCCTCTATATCCAAACCGTTCTATTCAGACTCATTTCATTCCAATACTAAAAGATATGTCCTTTGACGTAAATTATGGGTTTCTGCATATAATCTGCCCCCCCCCCCCCCCCCCCACACACACACACACACACACACACACACACTATGATGATCAATCAACCACCATAATCCCTCCTCTCAGCTCCAGCCAAAATGTTTCAGAACAATGGCTTTGGCTAGGCATGAAGTTTAAGAAAGAAAGACTTCGAAACTTGTGGTATAGAACAAGTCACAAACATTTATATGGATATAAATCTACCTCACTAAAGGTAAAATAAGAAGTTTAAAGTTAAATTGTTTCTGAATATCCATCCATATGTGTTATTCTTTTTGGACAAACTAAAAATGAAAATGTGCCACATAAATCATCTTATTAAGTGTAAAATAAAAATTTAAATTAAATTAGTTCTGAGTATAGAAATATGCCATTCTTTTGGACAAATTAAACCGGAAGATATGCCAAATAAATCATCATGAAGTTTAAAATTAAATTATTTCTAAATATAAAAAGGTGCCATTAACTAAAAAGGAAAGTGAGCCATAAAAAATAAAACAGGATCTAAAGTTCACTGACCAGAGTGAGTAGAGAGCTTAGAAGATCTCTTAGTGAGAATAACTCTTAATTCCCCATCAGCATCCCCTTCAAAAAGACAGATCAAAACAGCAGCTCTTTTAGGTTTAAATCTTTCAGTTTGCACAGCAGAAATTGGGGTCACTGATTCTTGAAAACCCAATTGAGAAACAACTTTCCCTGCACTCTCTTCCAATTTTTTCTCCTCAAAATCAGTGTCAAATTGAGGAGGTGGGGGTTTGTAAAGACGCAATTGTTGAGCTAAGGCTAATAGTCTTTTTTGAGAAGTATTATTAAAGCTGTGGTTTGTTGAAGATGATGAATCCATGATTAATTTGCGAAGTGAATTTGGAGATTGAAATGAATAGAGGGTTAAAGAGGAAATTGATGATATGGACATTGACATGGACAATCTTCTAATTGATGATAGCATTTTTCATAGTTAAATTGGATAATAAGTTTGAATTGGGTTTATCAAAAAGTACACCATCTTTCAAAAGCTTTAAGATTTGATTTTTGTTTAGTTTTTCAGACATTTAATAGATTTGATTTTGGTTTACTGTTTCAGAAAATTAGATTTGAACAGTCTTTTGAAAAAACAATTTAAGACAACAATGGATAAAAGTTATACTCTGTTATAAAGTAAATAAATCGAAAACAAGTATAGAGAGATGTTGATATATTATTCAATTTCAAACTGATGTATATAATGAACTGAAAACTCCTCTATTTATAGAAGAAAGGAAGCAGCCGCGAGGCTTTTCAGGAAGCAGCTGCAAGGCTTTTCTTTAGCTGCTTGTAAGCTGTCTGCATGAGTTGCTTGCAACCTGTCTGTTTAATAAGAAGCTATTGCAAATCATTTCATTGAGCTGTTTGTAACCTGCCTGCATCAGCTGCTTGTAGATAAAATTCAACAGAATACTAAATGGATAATCTTCTTCAGGAAGATTATCTATAGCGGAGTAATAAATGGACATCCACAATATAATTATTTTCATAACACTCCCCCTTGGTTGTTCATTAATAGATAATGTGCCTCATTAAAACCTTACTAGGAAAAAATCATGTGGGAAAAAATTCTAGTGAAGGAAAAAGAGTACACATATTTAGTAATACGCATTGCTAGCTGTCTCATTAAAAACCTTATAAGAAAAACCCTAGAGGAAAAAACCTTATTAAGGAAAAAGAGTACATCGCGTATTTTACTCCCCCTGATGAAAGCCTTGTTTCAAATATTTAAGTCTCTGCATTCCAATCTTGTATACCATCTTCTCAAAAGTTGAAGTTGATAAAGATTTAGTGAATAAATCTGCCGGATTGTCACTTGAACGGATTTGTTGCACATCAATGTCACTATTTTTCTGAAAATCGTATGTGTAAAAGAATTTTAGTGAAATGTGCTTCGTTCTATCTCCTTTTATAAATCCTCCCTTCAATTGGGTTATGCATGCAGCATTGTCTTCGTATAAAACTGTGGGTCTTTTCTCACATTCCAAACCATATTTTTCTCGAATAAAATGAATTATTGATCTCAACCATACACATTCCCTACTTGCTTCATGAATAGCTATTATTTCAGCATGATTTGAAGAAGTAGCAACAATAGATTGCTTTGTGGAGCACCATTATATGATAGTACCTCCACATGTAAAAACGTAACCGATTTGAGATCTAACTTTATGAGGATCAGATAAATAACCTGCATCTGCATAACCAACAAGATCTGCACTCTCTTTGTTAGCATAAAATAAACCCATATCAAGAGTTCCCTTTAAATATCGTAATATATGCTTAATCTCGTTCCAATATCTCTGTGTAGGAAAAGAACTATATCTTGCTAGTAAATTAACAGAAAATGCTATGTCAGGCCTTGTAGCATTAGCAAGATACATTAGTGCACCAATTGCACTGAGATAGGGTACTTCGGGACCAAGGAGTTCTTCATCCTCTTTTGGAGGTCGGAACAAATCTTTATTCACTTCAAGTGATCGAACAACCATTGGTGTACTCAATGGGTGCGCTTTGTCCATGTAAAAGCGTTTTAAGACCCTTTCTGTATAGGCAGATTGATGGATAAAGATCCCGTCTGCTAAATGTTCAATTCGCACACCAAGATAAAGTTTTGTCTTTTCAAGATCTTTCATCTCAAATTCTTTCTTAAGATATTCACTTGCCTTTTGGAGATCTTCTGGAGTTCCAACAAGATTTATGTCATCAACATAAATAGCACGTATAACATTCTGATGCCATTTTCTTTATAAAAATACATGGACAAATAACATCATTTATGTAACCTTCTTTCAGCAAATATTCACTGAGGTGAATATATCACATGCGCCCAGATTGATTTAAATCGTACAAAGACCTTTGTAATCTGATCGAGTATACTTCTCGAGACTTTGAACTATATGCTTCAAGCATTTTAAATCCTTTAGGGATCTTCATATAGATTTAATCAAATGAGTCATATAGGTCATCACTTTCTTTATTTTCAGGTGCCTGAACTTCTTCTTGAGTTTCATGAAATGTTATGTCGTAGGCTCTTCTAGAGCTCATTTCCTCCTCATTATGATCATTTGCTCCTATTATTTTTCAAGGATTGTTAACTTTGGAACCGATCGGTTTACTACACTTCATGCGTGCAGTAAACTTTATCCTTCAGGGACTTAATTTTAATAGGAGCATTTGCAGCTGAAATATGATATTTAATTTTGGATCAGCAAATGCTTCTGGTATTTGACTTGAATTATCTTCTAAGTGAGGATCATATTAATGATAATTCGATTCATATAGCATATTTTTGAGCTGTTTATTCCATCCCCAAAATATTAGAAAAACTAACTCATATCCCCAATCTTCTTTGGAAAACATATCTTTGTGCATTGTGGTAGAGAAATTAATCATAAATTACACATCAAAAGTTATTAGGTAGTAAAAAAATTTGGTTTCTAATCCTAAACCAATTGTGAGGGGAGGACTTATCATATTTTGTTGGTCTGATGTATACAAGTGTTGTTGTATACAATTTATAAAATCTTAGACCAACACATGAGGCTTTGTTCTCATAAGCAATAGTTTAGCCATTAATAGGAGGTATTCAATGCTAAACTAGCTTGGATATAAACCAGCATCATCAAGATAAACTATCTTGATTTCATAATCTGAAAATTATACTCTTAATTGAGAAAAGCAATTTCAAATGCCAAACTGCAGGTTGACAATAAACACACATGTAACCAACTCATATATGCATATATAAGTGGTTCACATGATAGGTGAATGGGCCCATATTCACCTTTTATATATTCCAGAAATCGAAGATTTTAGTCCCAACTTTAGCTGGTATAATCAATTTATTATAAGAACAAGCAACACAAGAGAATTCTTGAAGAATCTTCTAGTTCTTCAGTATATGCTTATCTGAATTCTCAAATAGCTAATTTAAAAATGGCAAATGAAAACTTCAAGTTTATCATTGCATGTGCTATCTCTAAGTAAACTTCTGGTTTACTATGACATAAACTTTTACATCAGTAAACTTCTGATTTACTGTGACTTCTTTTGTATCAGTAAATTTCTGGTTTACAATAACTACTTTTGCCTCAGTAAAACTTCTGATTTACTGTGACTGCTTTTGAATTAGTAAACTTCTGGTTTACTGTGATACATGATGTAGTATAAATTGAAGAATAAGGCGGGTAACGTCTCACATACATATTATTTTACCCCCTATGATTGTGGAAACATGAAGATTTTCAATCTTCCAATCATTTGTGGTCTCAATATGATAGCCATTTGTATTAGTAAATTTCGGGTTTACTACAACATATGTTTTGACCATAATCATATAATATGAATGACATTTGTATATAATCTCTTCGAGAGCCTTCATTTATTATCCACAATCTAATATTTATCAGACACTATTGGTGGCATGTGTCTTCTAGACAAACAGTTAGTTCTTCATGCGTTTTTGATACATTTTGTACTATTAAATATTTCTCAGACACTTCTGGTATCATGAGAGAAAATCATAATTAAATTAACAATATAAAGACAATTCTAAATTTATTAAATGATGAAAATTAAGAATTTTAATATTTTTACCACTAACTTTGTGACAAATATCTCCTTCAAGGAGAAATATCATTAACATCTGAATATTTTATATCAATACGGCAACCACATAGTCATTGCATTTTTTTAAGGAAAGATACACGAGTTGTTATTTTCTTCGGGGAACTCAATAACTAACCATAATATATTAATGTGGTTGTAGTAAAAAGCATTCTACAAGAATGCTTTTGCCTTAGAATGATACTTAATAAAAATATTCAAGATATTTTACGTACAACAAGTACGTGTGGCAATGATCTTTATGCTACAAAAATAATATATATATCCTCTATTATTCTACCTCTTCAAGAGGTGAGTTGCGGTATTTTTTCATTCACTCCAGGGAATGAAAATATGCTTCAAAAATAACTTTAAATAGCTCATTATTTTATTTAAGCACATAAAGAAACTGCTTCAAAATATTCTCCTACTTCGGGAGAAAATTTCAATTGTGTTACTTCTTCAGGAGCAAATTTAAAATACGAAATATTGAGTATGTATTCTCTCAATTATATTAACTCTTTTGGAGGTGAATTATAATATATTTACAACAAGAGCGCGTTCATATTTATGACTTTATTAATATTATCACATTCACTTGAGGGAATAGATTAATATTTATAAAACATTCTCATCCTTCAGGAAATCGAACATAATTATCTAAACGCGCATTAATCACATCAAATTGTGATGCTTCAACCTCTTTTAAAATATTTACTACTTCAGGAGCAAATCGAGGCGTGCATGTAATATAGAGAATATTTCTCTAGCTTATCTTTAATTGTAATCATAGAAAGCCTAAATTATCACTTCTGGTAGTCATAGGCATATATCACTTCCGGTGGTTAACAAAATTTAGTTACAATAAGATATACGAAATATAACCACTTCTGGTGGTTGTATATTTCTTGCAAACTCTGCTGGAGTTTAAGTGGATCTAACAATGTTATCCACTTTGTAATCCTTTATTAAGATAATAAGGATAAAAATAAATACCAAAATAGGTACTGTATACGTAATATATAACCAAGCAAGCGATGATAAAGATATTAAAATATAAGCAAAAGGCTCAAATTAAATTACGCAAATTTGGCCACTCCATATGTAAGTGATATCTACATCACTACTGCCAAGAAGAAAAACTCACCACCTCAAGGATACAATATGCCTTATGATGCTAGGAATGAACAAGATCTAACCACGGACGTAAGAGCGCCGCCTTAAATCGGAGATGAACACGGAAATAAAAATTAAATTCGAAGTAAGTGCTCAAAATGGCAGAGTCTCGTGCTGATAACGTGTTATAAAATAAAGACTATAAAGTAAATAAACCAAAGACAAGTATAGAGAGAGGTTGATATATTATTCAATTTCAAACTGATGTACATAATGAACTGAAAACTCCTCTATTTATAGAAGAAAGGAAGCAGCTGCAAGGCTTTTCAGGAAGCAGCTGCAAGGCTTTTCTTTAGCTGCTTGTAAGCTGTCTGCATGAGCTGCTTGCAACCTGTCTGTTTAATAAGAAGCTGCTGCAAATCATTTGATTGAGCTGCTTGCAACCTACCTGCATCAGCTGCTTGTAGATAAAATTCAACAGAGTACTAAATGGATAATCTTCTTCAGGAAGATTATCTATAGCTGAGTAATAAATGGACATCCACAATATAATTATTTTCATAACATACCCCTCATATTTATTTTATTTTCCCTTAATTAATTTGACATATTAATATTTAATAAAAAAAGATAGACTTTTTTTTTTGATAATAAATGTGAAATATTACCATAACAATCCAAACATTACATCCTAAAGAGCCTCTGATGTCATGGCCACCTTCTAGGAAGAGTGCCACAACCATTAGATCTTAATACAAACAATCCAACTAGTTACATAGCTTTTGAATTAGCAACTGACTGTTGCAAGCTCTCTTAGACTTATGCAATATACTTAATTTGTCTGTGATCTCTCTTCTTATTTGAGCAAATACAAAATCTATATCTATATTTCCTTTCCTAAAGATCCTTCGATTCCTTGCTTGACAAGTATAATATAGCACTGCACCCCATATTGCTACAACTATTTCCTTCTGGAACTAGCTCCACTTCTTCTTTTTAATCCATTTGATCACTTGACTTGCTGCAGTGTCCTGTATCCTGATGCCCAGCCATGTGCTCAGTTTTTCCCTAAGCTCTGAGATCCAGTTGCACTTGCCAAAGAGATGCAGTTGTGTCTCTGTCCGTGTTTGATCACATAAGCAGCATTGATATTCATCAACATGGATCATTAGTCAACTTAGTCTCTCCTTGGTTAGCAATTTATTCTGGTATGCTAACCATACTAGAAATCTTTGTTTAGGCAGCATAACAGAACTCCATATTAAGTCAGCTTCCCTTACTCTGTCCATAGGTCCCAGCATCTATTGATAACTCCTAGACACTGAATACTCTCCTGTTATAGTTAATAGGTACTTATTATTCTGATACCATCCTGTCATTTGTAGCTTGAGAGAGTTCAATTTCTTCCAATACCAGTTGCAATCCCCTGGTGGATTATGTTCCCATATATTATATTCCCATATAGAGTCATTATCCTTCATGTAGATACTGTTGATCCACTTCACCCACATGATATCTTTTTTCCTGGCAAGTTGCCATAGTAGTTTCTCTATAGAAGCAACATTCCATTTACAACATCCTTTAATGTTCAATCCCCCGTACCTATTTGGTATACACACTCTATTCGATGCTACAAGAGGAGTTATCTTCCTTGTCTCATCTGTTTTGCCCCATAAGAAATTCCTGCATTTTCTATCCACCTCTTTAACTACACTTTGTGGTAATATGAACACTGATGTCCAGAAATTATAGATGAAAAATAATTTTGCCATAATAACCTGCAATCTACCACCATATGATAAGTGTCTTGTATAGGCAGTTATTCTGCTTATGATCTTGTCCACTAGCTATTTGCAATCCATCTTATTCCATTTTCTAGAGGTAAGAGGGAGACCCAAGTACCTGACTGACAAGGTTCCTAAGGAGAAACCTGTTTGTCTGATAATGAAATATTTTGTGTTCTCATCAACACTTGCTATAAAAATGTTGGACTTCTCCTGATTTGCCTCCAATCCTGTGAGTTTGTGACTTCACTGAAATGCTGAAATGCTTCCATGACTCTAACTATAGATTTTTCAATACCTTTGCAGAAGATCATAAGATCGTCTGCAAAAGCTAGGTGTGTCAATTTTGTAGTCTTACACATGGGATGAAATCTAAAGTCAGGTAGCTAACTCATCTTGCTTAGGACTCTAGAAAGGTATTCCATAACCAAAACAAATAATAATGGGGATATGAGGACCCCTTGCCTAAGTCTTTTCCTTCCTTCAAAATACCCATAACATTCCCCCATTAACTCTAATTGGAACTGTGTTGTGGTTACACAAGTCATTACCAGTCTAGTGAAGGAGTCTGAGAATCCAAAACCTCTTAGATCTTATGCAATAAACTCCCAATTGATCATGTCATAGGCCTTTCTTAGGTCTATTATCATTAGGCATCTAGGGAAGGTCTTTCTGTTGTAATGTCTAAGCAAATCATGACATATTAGGACATTATGAATCAGGGACCTTCCTTCAACAAAAGCAGCCTGGTTCTCTGCTACTAGGCTTTTTATTACTTTCTTGAGTCTCATACATATCATTTTTGAAATGTCTTTATAAATCACATTGCAGTATGCTATTAGTCTGAATTGGTTGGCATATTCTGGGACTGGAACTTTAGGAATTAGGGAGATCACTGTCGAGTTAATCTGTCTCAATAGCTTGCCATTCTCCAAAAATTCCTGGATTGCTTGGAAACATCTTTGCCTATTATGCTCCATGCTTCTCTATAGAAACCACTGCCATAACCATCAGGTCCAAGACTTTTGTTAATATCTATACTACTATATAGCTTATTTCACCTCTTTAGCTTCATAAGGTTTAATCAGTTCCAACTGTAAGAGTGTGTCCATTATTCAGAAAGCTTCCTAAGGCCTTTACTTTTCTTCTTCCCCTCCTTCCCAGCATGGTCTCATAATACTCCACCAGAACATTAGCTATATCTGTGTTATCTGTTACCACTGCCCCTGTATGATCTTTAATCTGGATAATGGCCTGCTATAGTCATTTGTGTTTTATAATTGAATAGAAATATCTGGTGTTGTCATCACCTAGTTTGATCCAATTAGCCTTACTCCTCTGTTATAAAAATATTTCAGCAAGATAGGAAGACTTCCTAAATTGCTGGTGAATTTTCTTTTCCTGCTCTTGTAGTTCTACATCTGAAGGCTTCTCATGTAGTTTTGTCTGAGCCAGTTGCAAGGCTGCTCGATCATCTTCAACTTCCTTTAAAATATTTCTAAAATTTTGTTGATTCAACTTCTTTAAAGTCTTTTTCAGTAACTTCAGCTTCTTGACTACTTGGAGCATACTATAACCCTATATATCTTGTTGCCATACATATGCAACAGTCTCCTTGAATTGAGGGTTTTAAGTCCAAACATTACAGAATTTGAATGCTCTTTTAGTCTTAGATGCCCCGATAGTTTTAGCTATTTTTAGAGGATAATGATCACTTATCCCTTTCACTAGGATGTTAGCATGTACCACTGGCATAATGTCCAACCATTCCCTATTAACAAAAGCCCAGTCAATTTTTGAGAAGATTCTTTTATCCCCATGTTTGTCATTCTATGTGTATCTACAACCTCCACATGGTAATTCTATTAGTTCACAAGTATCAATACAGTCTTGGAATTGCATTACCTCTCCCATGCTAACTGGAACTCCTCTAATTCTATTATCTGCTTGCAGTACTGAGTTGATGTCTCCCAGAATCAACCATGGTTGGTTGATCCTCACCTTAATGCTCTCCAAATGTTGTCATAGCTCTCTTCTGTCTTCCTTAGTATTAATTGCATATACCGCTGTCTGTTGGAACTCTATTTGAGTAGTACTATCAGTTACCAAGCATGTGATACTCTGTGTTGTTCCAATTAGTTGCCTAATATGGTAATAGTTTGGTCTCCATGTTAGAAACACTCTACCATTATAATGGTAATCAAGATTTGTGAGGTAGGGCCATCCTCCAAACATATTATTAGCTATTCCATCAATTTTTCTGCTTTTACTTTAGTCTCCAGTAGTCCAGCTAAGCCGATATTTTTCTTACTACAAAGGAGTTTAACCTCATTTTGCTTGTTAGGGGCATTTAGGCCCCTAACATTCCAGCATAGTATATTATCCATTCCCATGTGGAATAAGGACATTGCCTCCCCCATGTTGAACTTGACTACCTTGTTGTGATCTGCTAGTGTCAGCATTGCCTCTCCCTTGTTGAAACTGACTACCTTGTTGTGTGTTGCTGGTACCAACATCTCTTAACACATTGAAGGTGTTATGAGTAGTTTGTATCTGTTTCGTGTGGATTATATATGATTTCCTAGTATTAATAGGTGTCACCCATCCTGTTGCACTAGATCCTTTCCTTCCTTCATTTGTTTCATGTGCTTTCTTGGTTACAACATCTTGTGATGTGCCTGTGTCCTTTCTTCTTGTGACTTTAGTGTTCCTTCCATAATGTGATTGACCTCCAGTTGTCTAGTTTTCTGACCATCATTTGTGCTATTTACAGTAGCTCATGGTACTTCCTTATGTTGTTTAGGAGGAGATGTTTGCTTCTTTCTTCTACATTCCTCTTCAGAGTGGCCATACTTTTGGCAATGCTTGCATAAAATAGGCTTCCAATCATATTGTATTCTCTGCTCCACAAGGACCCCTTTCTCATTTTTAAAAACCACCTTTTCTAGTAGTGGAGAGTCTACATCAACCTCAATGAGGAGTCTTGCAAAATTCATACCAATCTTTCTTTCAGTGTTCTTATCAGCCATCAAAGGCTTTCCTAGCATGCTTCCTATTTTGCTGAGTCCTTTAGGGCCCCAGTATTTAAAGTCAAAACCTGGTAGTTTCACCCAAATTGGGACTGTGTACAACTGTTCCCTTGTAAATTCCATGTCTTTGTGCCATGCCTTTACAATGAAATGCTTGTTGTCGAAATAGTAGATTCCTCCTTGAAGCACCTTATCCTTACCATTAGCAGTGTCAAACCTCACCAGCACAATACCATTCTTCAACATAGAGACTTTATTTATACCATGTTTTCCCCATTGCCTTTATATATAGTTGTTGAGTACATTGAAATAGGGGTGCCCCCAGTAAATAGCACACAATGGCATTTTGCCAATATTCAATCTCAGACGAGATGTCTTCTAGTTTCATCTCACAAAGTACAGTTTCCCCAATCTTACTTCGATTCACATATTCCAGCTTGAAACCGGCATTTGCTATTCTGGTGATATCAAAGTTTTCCCAGATCGATGATTTAGCCCTAATTTCAGTTTCAGCTTCTACCTCATCAGTCCATGATTTCCTACTAGTTGATTTTAGCAGTTTTCTAGTTATTGAATTTGACACCTGTATCCCCTCCTCCCATTCCTGGATAACAGTTTTTGATTTAGTTACGTTCACTGTTCCATTTATTGCCGCCATTACTGTTCCATTGACTTCCTCTGTGATTGCTTCATCAATTTCCGTTTGAGATGGAAATTCATCACTGCATGGTTCCGGTACACACTTCCCCTGCTTCTCCTCTCCTTGAACTTGCCCAATTTCCATTCCTCTTGTCGCCATTTTTGGGTGTGACATAGTGCTGCAAATCTCTGTTGTTACTTGATTTCCTTGCTTCTGTGTCTTTGCTGATACTTGCTTATTGGTTTCTCGAGCTTCAATCACATTCAGCGTAGGAATCCAAGTCCTCTTCCCCATGGATGCGCACGTTAGGCTAACATGCGCTGAGAGAGAAACATAGTCGGTGGAGAAGGTTTTTGTTAAAGGATAGATTTTTTAAATTTATAATCTTAAATATTATAGTGTAAAATTTATGTGGTATTATTTGACTTGACATAGTGTTTAAAAAAATAAAGACTTTTAAAATTTATGGTCTAAAATAAGCCTTAGATATTTGTGTCACTAAATATTATCTCATTAAGATTAAACTAAAAATTCTAAAGTTAAATTATTTTTAGATATAGAAATTAAAGGTGACTTTTTTAGGGACAGACTAAAAAGGAAACAACAATAGCAGCAACAAACCTAGTTGAATCCTACAAGTAGGGTCTGGGGAGAGTAGTGTGTGTTATTAATCTGTATTCAAAACCAGAAAATCAGAAGACGTTAGTTTAAGAAAATAAAATAGAAAATTCCGAGCCCACAAGTTTCTTGTGTGTCCTTAAGGAATTTAATCCCCTCATAGTTGCCCAAGGTTTCGGATTAATTCCTCGCATGATAGAACGAAATAATTATTCTGTGATAGCGGCACTTCAAATCACAGAAATTTGGCGAACTCAAATGTTGGAGCAAATCACACAAAATGCTTACGTTTTTGCTTTGAAAAATAATGCAGAATGCAGAAGATAGAGGGCAGAGATTTTCAGATTTCGGTGGTGAAAAATGAGGCTGAGCCTCTCTATTTATAGCAAACAGAGTTGAGTCCCAACAGGTGCAAAGGTGCCTGTTCGTTTGAGGAAGTATATATTCGACAGAATTTCTGTTAAACGGAATGGTTGGTCGCGAATTTCCGCGCAAAAATATTAGGAAAGAAAATATTAAATGACGGAAATGGAAAATAAATTTGGTCCAAAAAATTATCAATCAATCATATCAATTGACCAAAGCCAAAGCCAAAGCCGAGCCTAGTCGAGCCTAGCCGAGCGAGCGACGACGACGACGACGACGCGAGACTTGCTCTCTTCTCAACTCTTTAAGAGCTAGAAGAAGTGTTTCTATATATGAGCACAAGAAGTTTCCTCTTCCTATTCAATGAGGGACAAAGTTCCTTTGTAAAAGGGACTAATTCAAAATTTCATTTCCCTCTATTTCTTTTTCTACCATTTTTCATTCACACCTCATTTTGTTTTAATTTAAAAACCCAACAATCCCCCTCATGAATAGGGAATGCTATCCGGAAAAACATGCATGAAAAAATGGTGTGATTTGCAAGTAAGCATCTGGATAAGTAGGTTTCTCTTTGAACTTTCCGTAGTGAACTTATGTCGGATATACTCGATCAATCGGTAGATTTGATATCTTTGAATCGTCAAACTTTGGTGTATACCTAGACAGCCATACGTCACACAATCAACCCTTAACCGTCTTTGGTTCTCATTAATGTGTTCATTTCAGCCATGAACACCGCCTGGTTTATAAGTGCGTAGAGAACTGGCCTTACAATTTTCTCCTTGAAGCAGCTTACACTTCACACTTATATAGGTAATTTCTAAACGTGTTATCCCGTAGATACACTATTTAATATACCCCGTATCAAACTTAGAAACTATTAAAAAATCTTAACGCTTTATCCTCGGTACTGAACATCATCTTAATCATAAGAATGGGCCAAAAGTTTATCAGAAGATATCCACAGCCATTGTTTCAACCATGCCTCATATCTACGATTTATACTAACGCTTGTTATGGGCTTGGTGACTCGACTTCCTTTACCACCTCAATCCATATCATCTTGGATACTCTATCACAAAATCTGGATATACGAACCCCCTTTTTTTTGTCGACTCAGGATTATCTTTTCCCTCATCAAATTTACTTGTTCCTAATCTACTCGTCATCCAAAACTGGTGGCCATCACCGTGACTAGTTGTCCTCTGCCTCTAATAATTTCAAACATATACCAATGCATGTCTTTTCAAGGTGCCCTTATTATTCTTTTATAACACAAACTTCTCGCAATTTTCGATGTCATTACGATAATATTCAACAATATTCCATCTCTTCTTCCTTCAGACAAGTCATTAGCTCCTGGCTAGCAATTTCAATCTGTTGTTGCCCCATTCAGATTGTACATATTTCATTTTATTTTCGACATAAGCCCTTATATTCGCATTAAAAGCCAATGACACTTTCATGGCTATTTCTAAAGTAATTAGTGTCATTACTTGAATCTCAAACTTTATGCTTATCACTTTTCCTCACTATTCTCGTCGAAAATTTGATAGAGACTAGAAATTTTTCTCTTGCTTCAAGATTTAACGCACGATCTAGAGTGAGAAAAAAGAATGAAATAATCCTACAATGTCCATGTAGCCTTCCCGATATAAGTCTGGTGCACAACATACCGATAAGGGAACTCTACTAGACACGATTCCATAAACTTCCTAGGACTCGAATTTGAACCTAGTGCTCTGATACCAAGTTTGTCACGACCCAAAACTATGTGACTAGCACCTGGCATACTATCTCACCCGAGTGGACCAACCTGTACAAGAATACCCATCTATATGCCTAATAGATGCATGTGGAAGACTTTTAAAAAAACTATTATTTTAAATAAAAGAGACCATACATGAAACATAATCTTTAAATCCACCATTTTTAATAATTAAAAATACATAAGGATGGCAATATTTCTTGTAAGGACCCGTAAAAACTTAAACTAAAAACTCAGGGTTTCATGGCGCCAAGATAGATTCGTGCATTATTATTGTAGAAATTCTTCGCGGCTCGCAAGCTCGCCGCGGTTTGGAATTTTTGGAGTGAACAGTACCCTACGGACTAAGAGGAAAATATTTAGCAGAAGAACGCGTTTCTGCGGCCCATTATGCGGCTGCATAATCACTCTGTGGATCGCACAATGGCCGCAGAGTGAAGCAGAAAGTTTGGCCAATTTGAGGTCAGCTTTGCGGTCGATTATGCGACCGCATAATCGATATGATGACCGCATATTGGTTGCATAATTCCTCTTGGGTTTCTGCGGAGGGAGTTCTGCGGTGCATTATGCGACCGCTGAACAAGTATGCAGACCGCATATTGGTCGCATATCTGGGCCGAAAGTTTAGGCCCCTGAGGGCCATTTCTGCTGTCACTTTGCGGACCGCATAACCATTATGCGATCGCATATACGACCACAGACCTGTGTCGGGGCACCCTTTTTCTTAATTTAAAATCCGACCCCAATCCATTAAAACACCCCTTAGGTCTATTTTGAGCTCATTTTCTGATATTTCTAGAGTGAGAGAGAGAGAGGGTTCAAGAGGGAGGGCCTAAGTTTTCATCAAACTGATCTTCAATCATCACTTAAAGCTTTGGAAATATTCAAGTAGAGCACCAAATTCTTCATCCAAAAGGGCAAGACTTCATCATCTCAGCTCTTAATTTTAAACATAGCTATAATGGGGTACTAGTGTGATATTTCATGGGTATGAGGGTGGTTTATCTTGCATGCATATATGATAAAGAGTGTGGGGGGAAAAGTAAGCTAGAACCATGAACGTTGTCCTAATTCTGGGTTCAATTTGTATATTCTAAAATAGATTGAGTTTGCTAAGGGTTTCGGATAATTGTAGAGTCTAAAGAAGCACAATTGAGGTATGTATGGCTAACTCTCTTCTTCCTAGAATCGAACTCCTGGTGTCTGAATAATTGGTGTAAGTTCCGACTTGATCATACTAGAATTGTTTGCCTTAGTGTGTTGGGTTGGAAGATTCATGTTCCCTAATTGTTTTAGATATTTACCATGTCATCATGCTACTTGAGAACGTTATTATGATTTTCCAAGTTCCTTCCCTTATATGTGTAATGCCTTATGTGATGATACTTATCGACATGAATGATGATGTTATTTGAATGGATAAAAAGGGAAAGACTTGAATTGTAAAATGTTCCCAAGTGCCAAGAACTACTTAATAAATGAGGCTGTTTGTGCCATGTAACGAAAGATGGGAAAGAAATATGAATTGAGTGAACAATTGAAAGAGATTATGTCTCAAGTGAGATGGCTTAGCCGATCGGGCCGAAATCGGACGCCATGCTGTACACATGGTGGCATTTGTGTTGGAGTTATTGATTTACATTGTGGATATGGATATGTCTCACCTGAGATGGCTTAGCCGGTCGGGCTGAGACCGGACTCCGTGTAAAATCACGTGGCATTGTGAGTTGTGGCATTTGGCACTAAAGATTATTAACCTTAAAAGATGGAAAAATTGAATCGGAAACTATGTGATCCTTACTTGGTATTTCTGTGTATTTCTGTGAAGCACTTATTGATTATTATGACTGCCTTCTCCTTGTTTCACTGTTCATTCTACTAAGATTGGTGTTTGCCTTACATACTAGTACTATTAAACAATACCAACGCCCCTTTTGCCGAGGGTGCTACATCTTTGAATGGATGTAGGTGGTTCCATCACAGATAGCGCTGATCGCAGATAGTGGTGCTCTCCCTCACACTCATCACAGCAGTTTTGGTGAGTCCCATTTCCTCCTGGGTCATGTAGTTCTTCTTTGGTAGAAGTTTTCACATTTTGAGGTATAGCCGGGGCCTTGTTGCCGGCATTGTCATGTTGATCTTTTGTATCATTAGAGGCTCCGTAGATGTTTATGTGGGTCGTGTATGGGTATCAGAGTGGTCACTAGACTAAGTTGTATTTTGGAAATTTAACTATGGCATAATGTCACTAGACTAAGTTGTATTTTGGAAATTTAACTATGGCATAATGTATATAATGAAAAATAGACTAGCAACGTTTATTTATTTATATAACTGATCTCTCCCCTGTTTAACAAATGGTGATGCGTTCCCTTTTTGGATTATGAATGAGTCGGGTATGGAAGGTCTAATAGGCTTGCTCGACTGAGTTCACTCGGTTGAGCGCCGGTCGTGCTCCCCGAGGTTGGGGCGTGATATTTCTTTCGTACATGAAATATGAATAACTCTCAATTACAATCCAAAGTAATGACAATTGTCTATGGAATCTCTATGACACAAGGATGGAATAAATACTTCGGGCAAACCCCAACCAGAAGAAAGTACGATCAATACGACACCTATTACGAAATAGAAATGGTGCCTCACTATATACCTTTTAAAGAGAGTCATTCTAGCCTCATCCGCTCATCACATGCCACACCTCATCCTGAAAATATGTAAAGAAAGCGGGACCCTGGAGAGGGGCCCCTGATGGCTTAGTATACCACTATGGTACTCAATAAATGTCATAGACTCTCTCTAACTCGAGTTCCTGGGACAAGTCTTTACAAAACATATGCAACAAATACTTTATATAAAGCGATAATCCCTTACATCAGTTCATACTCTATTAATTTAAATAAAAAGAACTAGTAAAATGTAAAACATGATACAAACTTCTTTTTTTAAAATACTTGTATCAGCCGATGAAACTGTTTCAAATGTATTAAGTCATTGAAATCACTTTCGGCTCCTTAGGCCTATACATAACAAAATTATCTTCTACCTTTCATCGGGAGTACTATATCATCACTAACACAAGAAGGTCAGCTAGGTTATGTACCTAGCGGCAAGTATCATATACCTTACTTGCTCAGGTCATCTCATCACAGTGCCGTATGAATCAACTCAGGCATGCTAGTAATAGCACAAATAACACCCTCTCAAGGAGGATGCTCTGTCGTAGTCTATACCACAAAGTGGTAATCTACGCCTACATCGGCACGTATAAATTCATGACGATGAACACGATATGTTCGAAGCCAATCTCTGTGAGCTCCAAAAATAAATTCATAGCCAAGTATCCTCAAATATCTATTTTATCAAATCATGACGTTCATAGTCAATCCAAATTGTTTGAACAAATCAAATGAGTATCCTTTCTCATTTTATATGAAGCATAAAAAAATGAGATTCCAATCCTTAA